>NW_021703778.1:93054515-93752081 GCF_005190385.1 Monodon monoceros
CACACACACACACACACACACACACACACACACACACACACACACACTTTTGATTAGGGAAATGCCACGGTCGTGGTAGAGCCTAATCCCAAGAAGGCAGTGAGCAGATTACAGGGGAGGCCACACAGCATGGTAGTCTTTGGAATCCACTCCTGACTCTGCCATTTACCAAATGTTGGCCTTAGGCAAGTTATTTTGCTGCAGTTTTCTCATCTGCAAAACAGATAATAATGGTGAAAGGTTTTAAAGGTCATTTTAGTTTGGGTGAAAATTAAATGTTTGTCTGAGGTAGGTTTCCTCAGAAGCACATCCTGAGACAAGGATTTGAATACAAATAGTTTACTTTGGGAAATGATCCTAGGAAAAAACTGGGAAGGCGGCTTATAAAAGGTGCATTGTCAAGTGGGTTATTACTCTAGAATCAAGGTAGAAGACTTCAGAACTATCCTACCGAAGGCAAAGGAGCTGGGGTATGTATATGGCAAGTACTTCCAGTCATTGGTTAAGGGCTGCTTCTAGGTGTTAATTCTCCAGCATGTTTTCTCCAGCATGTCTGGGCTGCTGTGCGCACAGGTGGGGATGGGAAGGAGCTCCAAAGGAAGCCCTCAGGCAGGTTGAAGTTGGGTGGGCATACACTATAATAGGAGGGCCTGAGAGTATGTGGGTGGGGGTACTGACGGCTCTGCTACAAAGTAAATGCTCAGTAAATGTTGGATGGGCAAACATAGGCTACATATAGGTCCAGATAGATTCAGAGCTGGTTAATAATCATACTCAAAGTGTATACATACAGACATGGGTATGGATGGATGTCGTTCTGCAGGTGTAAACACTTATGGGTGGCTCTGGACATTTTCATCAGACTTAAACACAATCTATGTTTTTGTTAGACACACTGATGGAAATAAGTATATTAGATGAAAAGCAAAGTTCAGGAAGATCAATAAGGAAGAGCAGAGAACTTGGACAGCACTTCAGTACGAATAAATGTCTTGCACTGAAATGTAATAATATTGCTTTATATATATTCTGGATGGAGAAAAACTAGGGTACTTGCCATGTTATGAAAAATACCAAAGGCTATTAGATTTTAAATTCAATATGAGCCTATAATGCCATGTGACTTCTCAAAAAGTTAAAGTAATCTGGGATTGCCTTAATCGAAATAGACTTTCCAGGTTAAGGGACTAATACCCTGATTGAATTATAAGGTCTAGTCCTAATGCTAGAACTTTTTGCCCTTAGCGAGTTTCTTAACGTTTCTGAGACTCAGTTTCTATCAACATGAAAGTTAATACATATCCTCTATATTGTTGTGAAGTGGAATCTTAGTAGAAAGAAATCATTTATGTAAAATTTTATCAAAATATCATTATAGTAGATAAAAATAGATAAATCAAAAATAGTAGATAATCAGAATGTTAGGGTTAGGATTTAGAGTTTAGGGTTAGGTTATAGACTTGAATGTTAGTGTATCGTCCTCCCAGATTAATAATGCAAACTGCCAAAGGGTGCATAATTGCATCTTGGAGATACAAGATGGAGGTATCTGGTTGAAATGACTGTGTCAAAAGAATTACCGGATGTTGTCATAATAGACACAGGCAGGTATGAACCTAGTACGTAGTACTGTAATTTTAAATTTTACATGAAAATGAGCTATATTGATAGGTGTTTAGTGAATAAGACCCCAAAATGTAATTCCCTCATTTTTCAAAATATTAGGACAATGACAGAAATCCAACATGAACTATCTTACAGAACTTATTGAAGGAATACAGGTATTTCATATAACTGAAGCACAGAAGGAGTACAAGATACCTGTAGGCCTTGGAAACATCTGAAATTAGGGACCAGAACACCATCAGGAGACACCAGCATATGTCTCTGTCTCTTTCTTCTTCTCTGACTTGCTTCTCTGCTTGTCAGCTAATCATTTTCTTTCACTGAAGATTTGTTTCCTCCCTGGACAGGGAATATGGCGCTAACAACTGCAAATCCTGTATCTCTAACCATTAGAGATTTAATATTTTTTTTCCTCAAGTTCAGTGAAAAAATTGCCAGGGAAGAACTTTGGTTGGTTCAGATTGGGGTAGATGGCTACTGCTTGAACCAATCAACTATGGCCACAGGGGTGGAGTAATTTAAGAATGGAGCATTTCTCTCTAGAACCACATGACTGAATTTGGGAAAGAAATTTTTCCCAAAGGAATGCTGATATTCTGGGCACAGTAAAACAACAATGTCCCAGAGAAGACATACAGATGGCCAAGAGGCACATGAAAAGCTGCTCAACATCATTATTAGAGAAATGCAAATCAAAACTACAGTGAGGTATCACCTCACACCGGTTAGAATGGGCATCATCAGAAAATCTACAAACAACAAATGCTGGAGAGGGTGTGGAGAAAAGGGAACCCTCTTGCACTGTTGGTAGGAATGTAAATTGATACAGCCACTATGGAGAACAGTATGGAGGTTCCTTAAAAAACTAAAAATAGAATTACCATATGACCCAGCAATCCCACTACTGGACATATACCCAGAGAAAACCATAATTCAGATACATGCACCCCAATGTTCATTGCAGCACTATTCACAATAGCCAGGTCATGGAAGCAGTGTAAATGCCCATCGACAGACGAATGGATAAAGAAAATGTGGTACATTTATACAATGGAATATTACTCAGCCATAACAAGGAACGAAATTGGGTCATTTGTAGAGACATGGATGGACCTAGAGACTGTCATACAGAGTGAAGTAAGTCAGAAAGAAAAACAAATATCGTATATTAATGCATATATGTGGGATCTAGAAAACTGGTACAGATGAACTGGTTTACAAGGCAGAAATAGAGACACAGATGTAGAGAACAAACATATGGACACCAAGGTGGGGAAAGCAGGGGTGGGAGGTGGTGGTGGTGTGATGAAAGAAAAAAAAAACGTCTGTCTATTACACCAAGATCAGACCGAGCACTAGAGTGCAGGGCATTATTAAATTTAGGTTTAGTCTCTGGGTTTTAAGACAGGAATAGAAGGCTAGAAAGAGTACAGAGGAGATAAATAGTTAAGGAATGATATAGAAATAAAATCTATGAGGATATAAGATGGCAGCACCTGAAAAGACGACAAATTAGTGGTTTTTTCTTTCTTCTTAGTCTTAACAGTGTTAAGCGTATGTATGTCTTGATAATGTTATGCATAGAAGAGTTAGTATGTATATGTCCTCCCAGAGCACAGATACAGAGTAAATGGACTTCCCATTTATACACATATTAAATATCAAAACACGAACTCCCAGTTCTGGCCATGATCGATTATTGGGTATTGGAATTATTTTTCTGCTGTAAACAACTATGAAACTGGACATAACATGTGAAGCAACTATTTTTTTAACATGCATTTTTAAAATTTATTTATTTATTTTGGTTGAGCCGGGCTTAGTTGCGGCGTGTGGGATCTTTAGTTGGGGCATGCGGACTTCTTAGTTGCAGCTTGCGGATTTCTTAGTTGTGGCACGTGGACTCTTAGTTGTGGCATGTGGACTTCTTAGTTGCAGCAGGCATGTGGGATCTCGTTCCCCCACCAGAGATCGAACCCGGACCCCCTGCATTGAGAGTGCAGAGTCTTACCCACTGGACCACCAGGGAAGTCTGAAGCAACTATTTCTAGGTATTAGAAAACAGGACAGACTTGTGATTATGGATAAAATGAAAAGATATAAGGTAACCTCAAAACTTATCTTGGCTTTCTCCTGGCACTATACAAATTGTTGTACAGAGGACTAGAACTCAGAGAGCAGCATCTTACCTGGCAGAGGAAACAGAGTTTGTGTTCAGGGCTTCTGGGATGGCTGGAATTTGTGGATTAGGGTATTGGAAAGAAGGGATCTCTTGTCTTTGGCCAAGTGCTAAACTGTGTACAAATATGGTAAGACTCCATGCCACCAAATTGTTACTGGGGGTCTGTGAGTCAGAGGAAGTCTTATAGTCTGGGAAATATTGCAGTTTGGAACCAGCCAGAATGGAAAGATATAACACCTGAGGCATTCAGCTGAGACATGAAAAAGACCACACCACAGGAATAGGAGTACTAGAACCCTAGAATAAGAGGTACTCTTGAGCCACCCTAACAAAGCCTAAATCCAGGCCTTGACAGGATGAGTTTAAAGCTCCAGTAAATTAAATGTGTCTATAAATTAACATGATCCAAATTCTAAACATTGTATCCACAATGCCCAGCATGTAATATAAAATTACAAGACATTTTAAAAAGCAGGAAAATGTGACCCATAACCAGAAGGAAAAAAAGTTAAGAGAAATAGACTCAGAGTTGACACAGATGTTGGAATTAGTAACTAGGGAATTTAAAACAGCTATTATAAATATGTTGAAGGACTCAGAGGAAGGTAAACAGAAGAGTAACTCAACAGATAAATGGAAACAATAAAATCAGAAGACTGACAGCACCAGCTGTTGGTGAGGATGTGGAGCATCTCGAATTCTTAAACATTATGAATGGGATTGTAAAATGATATAATCACTTTGGAAAACTGTTTAGCAGTTTCTTATAAATATACACCCACCCTGTGTCCCATCGATTGTACTCCTAGGCACTTATACAGGAGGAAGGAAAACATGCCCATGATAAGACTTATACAAGAATGTCCATAGCAGCTTTTGCCATACAGATCCAAAACTGGAAACAACCCAAACATCACTCAACATCAGAAAGAATAAACAATATGCTGTGTATACAGTGGAATACCTACTCATCAATAAAAAGGAATGCACTGCTGATGTAGTCAACATTGGTTAATCTCAAAAGTGTTTTGCTTCATGAAAGAAGCATTACACACAAAAATACATACTGTATGATTCCAATATATGAAGTTCTAAAATAGGTAAAACTAATTTATGATTTAAAAAAAATAAGAAAAATGGCTTTATGGCGGGCTGAGTTGGAGGAACTGACTGGGAAGATAAGGGAACTTACTGGGTCATAGAAATATGCTAAATCTTGAGAGGGTTTGGGTTATAAGGATGTATGTATTTGTCAGAAGACATCAAACTATATGTTAAAATTTGTGCTTTCCACTGTACCTCAGTAAGATAGAAAATTTTTTTTCAAAAACCAAACACCAAAACTGGCTAGCAGAAAACTGGTAGAAATTTCTTCTGTAGGAACTTTAAGTGAGAGGACATCTTTTCACAATCTACTCCCATGTGGTAGAGCTTGCTAGAAGGTAAAGCCAAGATTTTCAAGGCCTACCAGATAGCAAGTGAAGATGACTAACTTTTGTTTCATCTCTGGTTTAATCCTTTGGGTTCCTCTGTGATTCTGTGTGATCAAATATGTGAGGGCCAAGATCTGAGGGACAAATGTCTAGTGACTCAGAAACCAGAGCCCCCTTCTGATGATCACTGGGCAGGGGTGGGGAGATAAATAAAACCCTGCCAAGAACATCCTTATTTAATCAGTTGACCTGCTGCTGGTGAAATACTCTTTGTAACACCCCACGAACTACAGAGGTGAAATGGCAGACTACTTGAAAGTTAATTCATGAGACCATTGTAGAAGAGGGGTTCATTGAAATTTACCAAGAACCCACACATTTCATTTTAATCATACTTGTGAGTCTGTTCCAGTTGTTTTACCAGAGTTGCTAAAATACTATAAAATGACTAATGTTCAATCCCCTTCTGGTTCCTCTCTCTGGCAGAAATACTGTGAGTGGTAAAAGGCCCAAGAGTTGGATGGTGGGAAAGGGAAAATGATATGTTTTCATATCCTGGATAAAATGCCCCTGGCCAGACAAAGTACAGCAGGGTCATCCCTGGGATTGAGCTTTCGGTGCCCCTTCATTAATGGCTGGAAAGCGATAGGCCCCCGTGGACACTTCCCAGGGTTCCAGGGAAGAGGGGAGAGAGAAGACTTCCCAGACACCACAGGCAAAGACCCTTAATCAGCAGAGCCTGTGAAGGCCCCGGGAGAACTGACATCTTTACGTTGGAGAGCGTGAAGGACCCTGGTCACCGGCTTCAGGGATAAAATATCCCCTCAGAATATGGCTGTGCAGGCCCGAGGGAGAGGGGAGCTTTACTAATGTACAACGGGAAACCCCCTGTGGCCCAGATCAGTTACCTTTGATCATGGTCCCCTGGCTCAGCCCACATTGCTTTCTGATGGGCTTCTGATTGTGCTCCATGAGTCCCCACCCAGGAGTCTGTAACGTTGGCACCAAATCACCTATTTGTTAAGTACTTCCCTTGTGTCTAGCCCTGAAAACGACTGAAAGACCTCACCACTGATTTCTGAAATTGGAGATGTCTTCATGAGGTCATTTAGTAGCTTATAGACCCACCCCAGGGCAAGGAATAAACTAAGTGGTCTAAAGCAGGCTAATCAAACTTGACTGACCATCATATCATTGGAGAGATTTTTAAAAATACAAATTCCGTGTCCATCCTTGAATATTTTGATGCAGTAGTTATGAGATAAAGCCTTGGGATCTATTTGGGGGGAAGGTCGTTTGGTTTATTTTTTGTCTCGTCTTATTTTTAAGCTAACCAGCAGGTCTTGAAAAGTCAGTCAGGTTTAATATGTTCATTTACTTCTGGGTAAGCCTGAACATATGCACCCTAGGATAGAAAACCTTTGATTTTTTTCTCCTGAAACTCTCCATTAAATTAAGACCACCTCACTAGAAAAAGAAAAAAAAAAATCACCCACTAAAGCCCCCAAATTTACCAATTGTGAATTTTTTTCATTATGTTATCTCCTCTCAGAGTGACAATTATTATACAAATATGACCAGAGGAATACTGAAGTCTACAACACCTTAACACAGGAAGATCTTTCCTATGGTTTCCACAGGTGACCAGGTGTGTGGAAAGGTGAGAGGTAAAGGGGGAAAACACACTAAGTGGTGAAAGTATTGAAGTGCTTCCTACTACACAGCCTGCTCTATACCTATTCAGACTGGCTACAGCATCCTCATTTTACCTGAATCGCTAGCATGGATCAGGGAGGGACACATGTGCCAGCTGGTGCACATGAGAGGCCAAAGATGAAATAATGATATTGACCCACTGTGACCAAACTCTGAGCAAGCAGATGAAGCCAAGGCCTTGCCAACGTTCAGCCCCATCCTTGCTGACTTCTTGTACATTTTGGGGTCTGAATTTTTTTGCAAGTGGATGATCCAGCACCCCTGTGACAGATCGGGGAAGCCCTAGAGTCATTGCTCTCTTGTAATCATAGATGGCCATCTGTATGGCTCCTTGGCTTTTAAAGCAGTCGGGAAGGATGTTGACAGGGAAGGAAACTGAGAGTTAAGATACTAATGCTGACCAAGTGTGGGAGGAAAAATAATCAATTCAAGTAACTGAGCTTCCTGAATAACAGCAAAACTAGTCATGTTAGGCAAAAACCAACCTTTATTTCATGCTCTGATATGATCTCACTGTAGCAGTAAGTGTACACACATGCCCACATACACACACACACTCACACACTCTGTAACCTTCCCTTAGTAGCTATGCAGTTAGGGAAAAGATGCAAGTAGAAATTAAAATAAGGTACTAGGTTCTTTAGAAATGATCCACCTTGAAAAGAGCCTTTAGGGCTCGGGTTGTAAGGTATAACCAGTTTTAAAAGATTGCTAGGTGAGAGGGTGCTGCTTTCCCCTTTCTGTAGACAGACCATCTGCTTTTGCAGCATTTTAAAGTAAAGATCTGAGTAAGGGCAACTCCCCAGTTTGGTATATGAGGTCCCCAACACTGTGACCCTTATCCGCATTTTCATACTTCCTGTCTACAAATGCTTTCTAATTAAACCAAACTGGACTTCATATCCTTTCCTGAATATACTTTTAACTCTCCGATCTCCAAGAGTAGAAACCATTTCTTCCCTCACCCAGAATGTCTTTACCTCCATCTTAGTCTGTCAATATTTGACCCCTCCTTCAAGACCCACCTCATGCCACCTCTTCATAAAGGTTGAGCCATTTCTTCTAGTCAAATCTAGACTTCCCTTTTCCCCACACTGCCTTAGTGTTTTGTTTGTACCTCCCTCCAGGCCCTTCTGTGTTCTGTACCATATTATAGCCGGCAGCTTCTGGACAGTTGCTGGGACAGGACCCTGGTTATCTCTGCATTCCCCATACTACTAGGCACAGCTCTCTTAGAACAAAGACCCTGGACTTGTTATGAACATCCAAGCCTGGAACACCATCCCTGCCACTGGTGGTGGTATTAACCATGGGCCAGTTGTTCATCCAGGGTGATATTCAAAATACTTAGTAACTGGCACGGCACAGGCCCCATCAGTCCACACAGATGCCACTTGAACAGACTGAACATCAGCCCTGTTTTTGTGCCTTTTTCATCTGCAAAGTGACTGTGTCCCTACCCACCTCACAAGGTGGATGTGATGGTCAAATGAGACCAAGCATGTGGAAGCACTGTGTAAGGTGAAAAGTGCTGTGCTCAGGCGTGTCCAGCTGTTTAGTGTTATTTTCAGTGCCACGTGGGGTTGGTGGCCCTGCCCTCGGCACCCCCTCCTACTCTGCTCTGCTCAGAGCAGGCTCCAGAGCTGACCAAGGACTTACTGATCAGTTGAGGACACAAGTCGAAGAAATCTTGGCATCAACCTATTAGATCCCACAGAAACTCAGGATATCAGCTTCTTCAGGCATCTCCCTTTACCCTTTCAGTCCTGAAAATGTCAGTTTTTCAGTGGATATATTTTGGCAATTCTTATCTAGACCGCAAGCCCAGGAAGGCTTTTTGAACCGTAGTCTAAGCTTTTCTCACTTGAGGAGAATTGTTCTATTGCACAATGACGTTAAATTTCAGGACCCTTAAAGATACCTGGGAATCTCTGATAGTCACCGTGTCAAGGGGATGCTCTGTGTAGATCTGTAAATGGAATTAAATGCCAGTGGCATTAACACAGATTGAAAGAAGAGCCTGAACATTAGGTCCTGCTTTATGTCCTTATAGTTTCTTGATTCGTCTTTTTACCCTTTCTTCTTAAAAACTGTGATTATTCCTTTACCATCACCTCCTTGCATCCCCTCACATCTCAGGCATAAAAATCCTTTCTACATACATCTTTCTTCCAAAGACATTTAACTCTTTCAGTAAGTGCACAGCTACTGTTTTGTGTTTATCACTGGCTACTAGTCAGTATCTGTTCTTATACAGAGCAGTCTCCCCTTATCTGAGGCTTTGCTTTCTGAAGTTTGTTACCCATGGTCAACTGCAGTCTGAAAATATTAAATGGAAAATTCCAGAAGTAAATAATTCATAGGTTTCATTTTCTTATTTTTTATGGGATATTTTAAAATCTGTGTTTTTTTATTTTTATTTTTTTATCGAAGTAGAGTTGATTTACAATGTTAGTTTCAGGTGTACAGCAAAGTGATTCAGGTATATATATATGTATGTATGTGTGTGTGTGTATATATATATATGTGTATATATATATATATATATGTGTGTGTATATATATATACTTTTTCAGATTCTTTTCCCTTATAGGTTATTACAAAATATTCAGTACAGTTCCCTGTGCTATACAGTAAATCCTCATTGTTTATTTTATATATAGTGGTGTGTATCTGTTAATCCCAAATTCCTAATTTATCCCTCCTCCCCTTTCCCCTTTGGTAACCATAAGTTTGTTTTCTATGTCTGTGAGACTGTTTCTGTTTTGTAAATAAGTTCATTTGTACTAATTTTTAGATTCCACGTATAAGTGATATCATAGGATATTTGTCTTTGTCTGGCTTACTTCACTTAGTATGAGAATCTCCAGGTCCATCCCTGTTGCTGCAAATGGCATTCTTTCATTCTTTTTATGGCCAAGTAATATTCCATTTGTGTGTGTGTACACACACACACACACACACACACCCCACATCTTCTTTATCCATTCATCTGTCAGTGGACATCTAGGTTGCTTCCATGTCTTGGCTATCGTAAATGGTGCTGCTATGAACAGTGAGGTGCATGTACCTTTTCGAATTCGAGTCTTCTCTAGATATATGTAGTGGGATTGCAGGATCATATGGTAACTCTATTTTTAGTTTTTTAATTGCATGGCATTCCGAGTATGATGATGAAATCTCACACCGTCCTGCTTCATCCTGCCCAGGACATGAATCATCCCTTTGTCCAGCAGATCCACACCGTAGACTCTACCCACTCGTTGGTATAGGAAAAAACATACATGGTGTATATAGTATAGGGTTTGGTACTATCTTTGGTGGCAGGCATCCACTGGGGGTGTTGGAATGTACCCCAGAGACTACAGCCCTGGACTCAGAATGAGAAAATAACCAACACAATGATTTGTAGTCCCTTCCTGCCACTTCCTAGCTGTGGGACTACAAATGAGTGGTAAGGATGAGTAATTTTACCTCCCTTGTGTCTGTTTCATCATGTGTGAAACAGCAACGTCTACCCTGCAGAGCTGTGGTGAAAATTAGAACGCCTATAGCAGGGCTCTTTTGTGCCCGTCTCAAAAGGAGATGGTTCTTATTATGATTACAAGACACTGTTCAGCAATAACCCTCAGGAAACTTTGAAAAAAAATAAAAGTTTATTGCTTACAAGACCTGGAAATTACACAGCATACCTAGGGCCACACAGCAAGGTTGGGGTGGGAGGAGGGAGAGAGGAGAGAAAGAAAGAAAGAGAAAGGGCACATGCAGGCCAGGGGTTCTGAATATATTGGGGTCGAGGGTGGGTCTAATGTTTGATGGGCTCAGTCTTTATTGGTGAATTTAAAACATAAGGGCAGGAGTTTATAAATTATGAGGAGAGGAAAAAACAAGTAGCCCAATGGTCAGTTATTGAAATCAACCACAATGTCTAAAACCAAGGAGCCTCAGTGCGGGGAGGTGGCCTGGCCCTTTATCTAGTCTTGTGGCTGGCAGTGTGTTTATTTGAGAGATAGCCGTCTTTGAAGGATGCCTCTTTGAAATGGATGCCTCAGCAATCAAAGCTTAGGTCAGGCACTTTTGCTACAAAACAGAAAAAACAAATACAACTATCACCACAATAGCCTAGCCCACCCAAGCACCAGGGATGCTCAGTACCTTCCCAGGTAGGCTGGCACCAGAAACCCTCCAGAGCTGAGATGGAAAGGATGTGCCTTTAATCTTCTCAACGCAGAATGAGCAGCAGTGGGATACAGTGGAAAGGGCCGGGCTTGAGTTGAAAGACCTGGACTCAGGTCAGGCACTCACCACGCACGCGACTTTAAGCAGCTCACCTCACCTTACTCCGTTTCCTTGTCTGTAAAATAATAAAAATAATACCCATCCTGCAGAGTTGGTGTGAGGTTCAAATAAGCTAACGTGCGAGGAGAGAAGGCCCTAATAAATGCATGTTGTTGGTACTTCAGCAGTGGCGCGAGGTTTCGTGTGCTACGTGACTACTGTACTGTCAGGCAGCCTAGATATTTGGGACCCACCAGTCGACCAGATATCACAGTGGTTTGGACTTAGTGCAGGACCTTGTTCTCCCCAAAAGATATCAAAGTGCTTTCCTTATCTTGACTGATATCCTGATTATCTCTGTGCTGGGAGGGATGGAGGCAAGATATTATCAAGCTTTTATTCTGCAAACGAGCAAATTGAGGCTTGGAAATGACAGAGCTATCCCAGGGCTTGGTAGCCTGGGTTCAGATCCCAGGACTGCCATTTACTAGCTAAACTTGGGCATGTTGCCTTACCCCCTTTTTAACCTCGGTTTCTTCACCTATCATGACAATACCACCTACCTCATAGAGTTAATACATGTGAAGACCCTCTTGGAACAGGGCCTGGTACTGCGCTCCATGGAGGTTTAACAGCAGGAGAGCAACAGAGACCGCCAGTGGGAGAGGGAGAGGGAGAGAAAGTCAGGCTGGACTTTGAATGTAGTTCACTTGTTCCCGTCAGATGCTGTATCTCCTCCGGCAGAACACCAGATAGTGCTCCCGGCCTTCCCATCTTCCGATTGGTATCCACTTTGTGAGTTTCAGTTGCATTTTGGCTATTTCTGTAAGATGGTGACCCAGCACCAGTTCATGACTTGAGCTGTTTTGAAACCCCTTCTTATTTGCTCTTGGCTCCTGAGTAGAGGGCAGTTTTTTCTTTCCTTCAGTGAATAAGAGATTCCTCACCCACCTGTGAAGTTCTCTCTTTCAGAGTCATTCCTGGGTCCTCATGCAGATTTCTCTCTAGCACCTCAGTAAACCCTAAGAAATCCTTCTGTCTTGAGGGCCCGAGGGGCGGGTTGCACTTAGAACGTAGAACTGGAAAGAAGTTTGGAAGGCCCCTACTTACTCTGCCGTGGATTGGAACCATGCTTGCAGGAAACCACATCTGGTCTCACGGGCACGGACAGTGTGACAGACCAGCGTGGGCAGCCCCTCTTTGGGTTGTGGTTAAAATGAAGTATTTCATGAAAAATCATTGTTCCACTCTGGAATAACGAAAGCCTAGCAGGAGCAAAATAGTGTTCCAAATCCAGCAAGAGAAATAAGAACAGGTCGCCACCGTGACAGTGCTTCCCAGCTTACTAAGCGTTTCTCTGTCTTTAATCAAAGGTAATCTAATCCTAACCACAACCAAAGAAGGGGCGAGGAGGCTTTCAGAATAACTTGTCTGATTACAAAAGATTTTACTCAGTCCTTTTACCATACATGCTGGTGTGATGATGTTTTTTGTCCAGGCCTGTTCATTGCAGAGAATTATGAGTCAAGGACAGTTTGTATGGTGAAAGCACAGTTTGTGGTGAGACAGTGTTGGGGGCAGTGCCATTTTATGGCAACGTACACCAATTGCTTCAGCCCTGTCGTGCACCGGAACGAGATTAACTAGGCGTCTAGGTCTGTTAGGATCAAATCAATATTGAGAAAAATTTTCTGAAGAAGGCTGAGTTCGTGGCTAACCAGTAAGTCTCAGACAGGCCTTGTGTTATTTCACTAGGTCAGTGTTTGGAAAGTTCCCTGAGCTGCTTCTTAATACCTATCCAGCCTGTCAACAAATACGCTAAAAAAGGCCCAGGATTTAACAGACAAGATTGAAGCGATAGGAACGCGCTCCAGCAAGCAAGGAGAGAGCAGAGGGAGGGCTGCCCCAGATTCCCTTCCCTGTTGTGTTGTGTCTTTGTCTTGGGTCCGCTGGCCTCCCTCCAGCCACCTGTGGGCAGCTCTCTATGTCCTCGGGAAGCTGAGCCTCGGCCCTGCTGCCTGTCCGCCCCCCGCCGGGCACATTCTTGTCGTGCTGTGCGGGGGACGGTCACTGTGTGAGCCAAGTAGGCTGCGTTGACAGCAGCTCACCAAGGACTCAAATCACAGCTTCTCTACCCAGCTGGACAATTCGATTGTTCCCAGGGACTTAGATGGGCCTCGGAGAAGCGGCCACCTGCCCAGGGTGTTCAGTTGGTGCCGCCTTCCAACAACGGCTCTTAGAATTTGAGGTCATGGCTTCGTCCCAGAGTCCATCACAGGGTCGCAGAGTCCATCACCGGGTCGCAGACTCCATCACAGTGTCACAGACTCCATCACTGGGTCGCAGACTCCATCACCGGGTCACAGACCCCATCACCGGTCCTACCCCATACCCGTCACGCCTCCTCCCTCCCCTTGTCTTTTAGTGCCGGCCCAGCCCCCTGACCTCCACACTCGGGACTGTGTCCAATTTGCAGAACTGAAGAGGACAGCTTCCCTCACAACTTCTCAGACCTCTGATTCTTGAGACGTGACAGGTCCGGATGGAGGCTGCAGTCCCCAAGGAAGGCCACGGCCTTGCCCAGCAGAGGCAATAGAGCTGGAAGCTCTTTTTCACTTTAGGCAATTCGTGCGCATGATTAGACATTTATAGATTGCAGTCGCTCATCCAAAAAATCTAGGTCATCCTTTACATAGAGCTTCACGCTTCAGAAGCAAAGCCGTGCGCGGGGAGGACCGTCCCCATTGCCGTCGTTTGGCTGAGGGAGTGGAGCTTCTGTTGCAGGAAGAGGGAGAGGTGGGCCACTCAGGGGCTGTGAGCTCTCAGGGCACTGGTGTTTTCACCCACGTGGCCACAGGCTCTCTGGGGTCTAGTCGTCCTAGCTGAATGGTGCCAGTAACAGCCTTTGTGTTGATGTCATGAGAAGTGGTGGGTTTAAGGGTTCTGGTCTCCAGGAAGATTTTTAGTCTGTACCGTGACTGCAGTGAGAAGGGCAGGGTTGGTATGTGGATGTAGGGCTTTTGGGGGAGAAAAAGAGATATGGGTGTAAGAGGTTTAGCCTTGTAGCATGCACAGCTGGAAGTCAGAGCTCTTCCCAGTATACCTAGGCCTTACCCCGCTCACCTCCCAGCAATCCCCCGAGGAGAGGTAGATGCCAAGGAAGGAGCCCTGGGCTGGGGGCCAGAGGGCCGATCCTGTCCAGGACCTTCCACTCACCAGCCCTAGACCATGGCCAACGCACGACACCTCGGTGTCCTCCTCTTTAAAACTGTGCCCACGGTGCCAGGTACGACTCAGGTGCTCAGCCCAGGTGGTTCTGTCCCTTGAGGCTCAGTGCTGTGAAAACAAAGTCTTGCCCTCAGGCGTTCTCATCCAGGGAGAGCAGTGGCTCTCCCGCTGCTGGGGGCTTCAAGGACAGCTGTGTGTGCACGCGCACGTTTTGTCTGGGTCTGATATACCAGGTTATCCCAGAGGGAACCAGAGCGGGGCTTAGACTTATGAGGGCTGGGAGCTTCCCTTCTCCCGAATTCTCACCCTACGTTAAAATGTTCTTCCTTGGGTTAGAGCACCAAATACTCCAAGAAGTCGCTATTGCTATGCAGACATCTGAGAGGATCCACCCATGCGTCCTCCCCTCCTCCCCGAGGAACGTGCTCATCAGGGTTAACTGGTCAGCAGTCACCAGGCAAGGCCCAGAGGGCATGAGATCAGGAGTGAGGTGAGGAGGAAAGTGGGTTTGGGAGCACCTGGGAACAAGGTGCCAGGTAGGACGGAAGCTGAGCAGGCACCGCCCTTCCGACCCCGGGTCCGTGGATGAGAGCGGCAGCCCGTGGTGCTGAGGGCTGACTGCAAGCATCTCCTCCCAGCTCCACCGTCTGACTTCATATTGGTGGCTTGGAATCGGCCACAGTGGGGGTATTAATACCACAGAAATCTGCATGCACCACAAATCAGGGTCCCCCTCACCCCCCAGGAGAGCTGTTGTTTAAACTCTTACCAGTGCTCCCCCAGTGGCAGCTACGCGGGTTCTCACGCTTGCCCTGTGAAGCAAGACTCCGTCCTTAGCAAATCACTTGCTTTCTCCTGGTTGGAAAAAAGATTAAGGTGCTGCCGATACATGTTGTAAGCTGCTCAGGTAGTAAAAGCTCTGAGGGTTCAAAGTATGTGTGCGTCACCACATTCTTTCTTCGCATGCACTTCCTACCCCAGCTGCAGCTGTTGGCCCTAAAAAACCAGACCAACAAACAAACAACAAACCAGTAAACTTATTTTCAGCTTGTCAATTTTTCTGCACTCTCCAAACAGGATCTAAGGAGTGTAATAGTCTTGCTGTCAAGTAGAGTTTATTTCTTTGGAACATTTACCGTGTTGTAATGCTTTCAGAACTCTGTGTGTATCTGTCAGGTTCTGCCTAGATCCAGTCTCTCCTGTTACTGGAGATACTGACCCACATTGGCAGCTGCAGCCCTGCTCTAGGCTCTGGATCCAAACCTGCCCGTGGCTTTCTGATACTAGCTTTCCCATTACCATTTTCTGGCCCCCGTTTTCAACACACCTGTTCTTTTGTGTGATTCCCTCCCAATGCTGATAGCTTGCTTACCCTCAATATACCAATTTCTGATATTCTGTCTTTGGTACATACAAAATCCCTTCGCACATCAAGGGATTTCCATGGAAACCGAAACATAGGGGAAGAAGGGACTCTCTACTGGAGTTTCTCTGGTGTTGGACAGGTTTTATGTCCATTTTGCAGCGAGTCATTGCTGCCTCATCCCCCAGACAAGCCTTCACTGTAGGAAAGTTGCCCCCACCCCTTGTCAGCAAGAAGCAGTGCCTGGAATGCAGCCGTTTGCAAGTTTGTTCTCACAGGAGTCATATCATCAGGGAGCAGGGCATCCCTCTAGGAGGCAAGCAGCTTATTTAAGATTAAACCACAGAAAGGAAGAAAAGAGGCTATGGGCAGGTTGAGAGACAGAAGGCTAGACCAGATGGCCTCTTGAATCCTGAAGCTTTGGGTCACCTCACTGCAGATGGCAAGAGATGCTTCCTGAATCACCACGACTGGATAGGATCTCTCCTTCCCCTGAACTTCGCCACCATTCAGCATGATCTCCACGGGTTTCACTTCTAACATTGACTGCCTGATATTATGAAGTATGTTGGGTGTGTGTCTTATTCTCCGACTAGACAAGAGTTTTCTTATAGCTCTTCATATCTCCTTTGGTACCTAGGACAGTGCCTTGCACAGAGTCGATTAATTATAAAATGTTTTTAATTGAAGTAGAATGAAAGTTGCTCTACAGAGTAGTTAGAGAGCCGTATCCTCTCGTTGGAAGGGTGTAAATAGAGCCTAGTCAGCCAGTTACCTGTGATGCCTTTAGGAGGAAGTAATGCAACAGCTAGAAGGTTGAGGTGGAAGACAGCTAAAGTCTTTTCCACCGTGAGCGTCTGTGATTCCATGAAGCATAGCTAACGCCAGCACTGAGCCTGATGATGGAAAACCAGCTGCTGGCTCACAGAGAAATGACTCTCCACATGGCTTCTCTGTTTGCTCTGTAGAGCAAATGGTCCACAGGTCGGGTGGATCTTTGACTAGCATACTTCCCTAGCAGCACACATTGCTCCCCAGGTTGAGTGATGGAGTATGTAAGATGGGCAATTTATGTCCCACTGAGGTTTCAACCCTTTAAAGAAGTCTCCCCCTGAAGTAGAAGGAGAAGCAGATGGTAATGAGAAAATATGCACATTTTATTATGCATTGCACATTTTACTTATTAGAATTTTTAGTATGACACCCTGCATTTTTCAGAAGCCTAAAGCTGCAAACAAAATTAAATTATTCACTGAAATGTTTAAATCAGCTTACAGCAATTATATCAAATTATCAAAATAAAATGCAGCAGTCTAGAAGGTAGATTCCCCTTGACCAGCCACTTTGAAATCTGACTTTCAAAGGGTGGCTCTTCCCCTCAAGAAGGGAGAAGTGCTGCTCCGTGAGATGAGGGCGGGAGGGGAGTGCATCCTTGATGAGGTTGTAGGGAGGTCGATGGTCGAGTTGGGGAGAGGTGGTGGCGGGAATGAGGGCAAGTGAACATGCCAGGAAGTTCTGTGGAAGAAGGGGCACCTACAAGGGGGTTGTGAAACAAGGTGCCGAGAGATGCCCTCCTGGCCTTACCGTATGCCAGCCTGCCCTCCCACAGAGCATGTGGGGATTAACACGCCATAGTGGGGGACCATCACAGGACTCTGTGGAAGAGGGGGTGTGAGGCAAAAGTGGAGAATGACTGTGACTGTGAACCTTAGGCACAGCACCCTTCTTATTTTAAAGCCAACTTGAATGATCACTATCAATCCGCCAAGGCACGTGAGAGTTTTTCAGAAACCATCAGATGCAAAAAGCTATCCTTTCGAATGTGCATTAACTGGTTCCAGTCCAGTATTCCAGTGGCGTCTCTTAGACTTGTAGCCCTAGGGACTGGAAGAGATCTTAAAGTTCATCTACTCTAGCCCCCTTCCCCCATTTAATACTCGAATTCCCTAGCCTGACAAATGGTCATGCAGTGTCTTGGAAAGAGCTGGGGATCTGGAATCAAACAGACCAGGAGCCAGATCCTGAGCTCCTCCACCCATTGTCTCTTTGACCTAGAACAAACGACCTAATCTCTCTGTGCTTTCATTTCCTCAGCTGTAAATTGTGAGCAGTATCAACACTGCAGAGGTGTTGTGAGAATTAGAAATAACATCAAAGTGCTGAGCATAGCCCCTGGTATTGAGTAGGACTTCAGTAAAGAATAGGTTCAATGCCAATTACAATAATTGAATAAAGTGTCCCTCCCCAGCCTCCTCTTGAATACAGAGGTCTGTGATGCAAATGTTTCCGTTGTTGGGCAGGCTTAATGGTTAGAATTTTCTGCCACGTGTTGTGCCCAGTTCTCTTTCCCATAACTTTTTCTATTCATCCTCTCTGGTTCTGCCATTTGTGGCCCCACAGAACAAGTCTAAACATTCTCCCACAGTTAACGTTACAAATATTTGAAGATAATTTTAATATCTCTACTGAGTCTTCTCCATGGTAAACCTATTTGGGTCGTTGAATCTTTCTGTATGTGAATTGGTTTTCATCTTACCCAGGATACTGCTAAGCCCCTTTCCCTAATATATGAGCATCCATGGAAGGATGCTAGCCAGCCACAAAGAACAATTGAGATTGCAAGTCTTAGATTTTATTCATACTGAATAAGTCTGCGACTGTGTCCATAACTCCAGGAACATTCTAATGCATACCCTACAAATATATTTCAGTTTCTCCTGCTTTGTACCATAACGTACGGGAATAGAAGCACTACTATAAAATTCTGTGAGGAAAGGTGCCTTATAAAAACTATATTGTCAGATGCTGACTTGAAAACTTACATCCGTATAATTGTGGTAGATTTGATTGTGTTATTGCCTCCTCGCCCAATTTTACCTTCTCTGTGTCAGCGATCTTTTCCATATGACTTTGAGGTTCCTGCCCTTTGACTTGAGATTCAGCAGTGACTTTCTTCGGCCAACAGAATAAAGCAGAAGTGACAGCATGCCAGTTCTAAGCCTAGGCCTAAGAGGCCTTGGATATTTCCAGTTGTCCTACAGCACCCTGCCATCACCATGAGAAGAGCATACCCTGGCTAGCCCACTGGTCCAGGGAAGTTGGGGGGGCATGTAGGATAGGAGCCCTAGCAAAGCCCAGCCTGTATCAGCCAACCCCTAGCCAACTTACAGACTCTTGAGGAAAAAAAAAAAAAGATTACTGTTTTCAGGCACTGAATTTTGGGGTGTTTTGTTATGCAGAATTTTTGTGGCAGGAGATAAATATTACAGAAATTATGTGGGCCAGAAAACAGATAGCAGTACTAACCCCACCTCACCAGAGTGTAAGCTTAGAATAAGTAATGAACGATTTATAAAACTATAACAGGCTAGATGAATACTTCTTAAAAATGATTTATCAAATTGTAACTTTGTTTCTTTTATAAACTGTGGCCAAGAAGAAAATGTGTGTATATTATATATCATTAGTGAAATAGCTAATGAAAAAAGCAAACTCAATATCCAAAGATACATGAAAAGTTAAGGGGTCTCCTATTTGGTGTAGTTCACTCATTTACTCAAGAAGTGTTTAATGAGTAACTGTCATGTATCAGCACTGTTGTAGACCCTAGAGATATGGTTGTGGAAAAAACAGACAAGGTCAGGTCTCATGAAGCTTATATTCTAGCAGAGACTCAGAAAATAAAAATCAAATAAAAAAAGAGAACTTCAGATCACTGGTAAGTGTTGTGAAGAAGCTCAGGCAGGACCATGGCTACCTTAAGTAGTTTAAGGAAGACCTTTCTGAGGATGTGACCTTGAAACTGAGACATAAATGACATGAATGGGCCAAGGGAAGAAAGGCCACACTGACGGAAATAACAAATGCAAAGTAGGAATAAGCTTGGAGCGTTCGAGGTATAAACAGTGGTATAGAGAGGAGTAATATGGTATGAAATGAACTGGGAGGTTAACAGGGGCCAGAACATGTAGAGCTCTGTTGGCTGTAGCAAGGAGTCCATGTGTTATTACAAGTATAATGGAACCCATTGAAGCGTATTAAGCACATGACCTGATTTATGGGTTTTAGGAGCTCACTCCTGGCTGCTGTGTGAAGAGCAGTTTGTGGGTAAGTGGATAAGAGTGAAAACAGGGAGGTCAATTAGGTCATCGTGGTAATGGCTACACAGCATGATGGCAAGGATGGGGAAACATGGAGAGGTTTGAGGCATATTTTGAAAGTAGAATCAAGACTTGCTAATGTATTGGATGCGAGGAAAAATGAGAAATGAAGGATGACCACTAGGTTTTTTGTTTGGGTAACTGAGAGGATGGCTGGTGGTACCATTTCCTGAGATGAGGAAAAATGGAGGAGAAGTGAATTAGGGGACGGAGAGGTCATGAATTTTGTTTGTATGAGTTAAGTCAGAAATTACACATCTATGTGGATTCGCCAAGTAGGATGTGGGACGTAAGAATTCGGTACTCAGGGCTGAAGATGTCTGTTGGGCAGTCATGAGCATATCAATGGTATTTTCGCCAAACGACTAGATGAATTCCCCTACCTAGAAGAAAGAAGTTAATTTTTTTTAATTTAAAACTTAAAAAGTTTTAGACTCTAAAAATTGTTAGAAAAAAAAAGAAGTGGGAGGACTAAGCCACAGAGCACAGTAACATTTAAAAGCTCAGCAAACGAAGAGGAGACAGAACAAGAGCTGGAGAGGGAAGCTGAGAGAGTGTGATGTTGTGGAAGCCAAGCGAAGAAAATGCTCCAGGAAGGAGAAGAGAGTTGTCAGCTTGGGTTGGGTTGGGTTGTATGCAACTCAAGTCATAAAGTAAGATGAGGACAGAGGCATGAACCCTTGGATCTGGCAATGTGGACCTTGAAAATAAAAGATTGGAGACCTTGAAAATAAAAGATTTTGTGGAATAAGAGAGGTAGGAGAGGGCTTCCCTGGTGGCGCAGTGGTTGAGAGTCCGCCTGCCGATGCCGGGGACACGGGTTCGTGCCCCGGTCCGGGAAGATTCCACATGCCACGGAGCGGCTGGGCCCGTGAGCCATGGCCTCTGAGCCTGCGTGTCCGGAGCCTGTGCTCCGCAACGGGAGAGGCCACAACAGTGAGAGGCCCGCGTACCGCAAAAAAACAACAAAAGAAAGAGAGGTAGGAGTCAAAAATGGTATGGATGAAAGGGAATGGGAGATGAGAAATTGATGACTGAGGTTTTGCTGAAAAGGGGAACAGAATGGAGAGGTGCCTAGAGTTTCAGGTTTTGTTTTATTTCATTTCGTTTTAAATAGGAGGTTCTGGGGTGTGCTTAAATACCAGTGGAAGTAAACCAGGTGAGAGAAAGAGGAAAGTTGATACTGGAGGAGGGAACGTAGACAAAGACAGTGTCAGTGTCCTTGAGAAAAAGGAGACCCAGAGCTCAGTGGAAGCATTGACCTGTGAAGTGCCTTCCATGGTAATAGAGGAAGGCAGGCAGTAAGAGTAATAGAATGCGGGTAAATTGGTGGATTTGGCGGTGGGAAGGTGAGCGATCTTGTCGCGTTTGCTTATATTTTCTCAATGAGCTATGACTTTAGCTCATCATTTGCGAGTGAGCCAGAACTTCTGAATCCTGAGCCCAAATGCACTATGTCCTTCATTTACCATTTGGTATACTTGGAAAGAATGAAAATGATAACCCCTTTTGTATAATGTGCTTTAAAGAGCTAGCAAATGATAAAAGAATCCATGTATATTCTTTCATTAGATATTTTCCCCTGAATCATTCAAGTTCCCAGCAGGGAACAGAATTCACATGGTTTGTTTAAGTGAAGACACTTTAATGATGGGGGCCTACTTACAGAGATGAGAGTGGAATTAAGAGATGCTGCACCCAGAGACTATCAACAGCCAGAAGTCGTTACCACCCTCAGGAGCAAAGGGTCAAAAGGGAGATTAGTATATAGTATTAGATCCCAGTGAGAGCTAGAGCCCTCAAAGAGGGACCAAGCAGCGTGATCACTCATTGAAGAGACCTGTAGCTACAGGGAAGTAGTGCCAAGCAGAGAGGGAAGGAGAAAGAAATACCTACTTCTCTCTCCTCCCATCTCTTGCCGATGCATCCCAATGGCTGAACCCAACTGGAAGCTGGCTAGCAAGGAGCCTGGTGATGCAGTCCATGGTGAAGGACAGAGACTAGATCTGCAGTGAATAACCAGCACAGCCCCTAACACTTCATGCCGTAAATGTTAAAAGATTTTGAAAACCACTCCAGGGGGAATCTTTGCACCCAATGCCATTGTATGGAATGCATCTTGTTATGTGGTACCAGCAGGATTTGCAAAACCCAAGTAAGGCGCTAACCATGGTCTTTGATACAAATCATCATGGGTACTTGTAACCCACCCATAATCTCCAAAAGTCATGTTTGCCCATAGTCTTCCTCCTTTATTCCCATCCAGAGCGCACTGCCCGTAAAACTAGGGAAGCTTACATTTCAGGGCCCCTCGTTTGCATGAGCCCACTTCCAAGGCCATGGGGCAGCCCTAGAAATGTATTCATATGGTCATATGTTTTTGTAAAACTTGCAAGAATAAGGTATTTTAACTGTAATCTGGTAAGGCTATAACTTTTTTCCCTCTGACCCCAGAAAGGACTTCCTCCTTCTCCCGTTATATGCCTTTTAGGCATCACAAAGCCTGGATCTGCTTCTGCTTTCAACAGAGACTCGCATGTACCAGTGCAAATGTCATCCTTTCCCCACGATTCTACCACCTTTCTGGCAGCGTGGTTAATGAGCCTCAAAATGGACACTTGGGGTTGGGGAGGATGCAGCTGGAGGATAAAGAAAAGCAAAGAACGGAGGGATGGATGTGTGGTGTCAGAGTCAGTGGGGGCAGGGCGCTGGGCCTGCAGAGCCCGCCCTCTGGCCTTCCACTGGGAGTGATGGGGGGCTGGCAGGTGTCCCACCAGGTAACTAATTCCTCTCTGGGGCCTCGCTCAGAAGCTGCTCTTTATGTTTTCAGATGCAGACGGAAACCTGTGTCGAAGTAACCAACTGTTGCAAGTCATGCTGACCATGCACCGAATTCTCATTTCCTCTGCTGAACTGCTCCAAAAAGTTATCACTCTATATCCTTTAGCACAGTGCCTGGCAGTCCCCAAATGGGATTCGTTCAGCAGTGTCTTGAAATTTGAAGGATGCTTTCACTTTGGTTGGTTTGGCATAACCCTGAGTGGTTAATGGGTTCATACGTCCTTTCATGGAACGGTGTGCGTGTCTGTGTGCCTGTATGTGTGTATGCATATGTATGTATGTGTATCTTCTGTTGGGCGAGGCAATGTTATTGATGCTGATTGCTCTGGGAAGAGGCCAAAGAAATCAACATGCAAACATAGTCTTCTTTGTTAGTTCTTGCTAGTGAAAAATAGTTTTCCTGTAGATTAATCAAAATTCATATTTATCCCATGCAAAATGACAAGGGTGCAAGCATGACTCAAGTGATAAACTGCATTGTGGCTTTCCTGTCCAATTCTTCAGCCTTCCTCAGGTTCTGAAGAGCACTTTCTGATGCCAGAGCATCTGGAGAGTCTGCTGGTGCCTTTTTGCTTAGGCAGAGGCACTGGCTACGTGCCAAGCAAACCCTGCCGGATTCTAACCTTCTTTTGGGGGTGTGAATGGAGTTGGGTGGAGAAAACGGCTGCCTTCTCCCTCTCCCTGATGACTGATGACACTGTGGGCTGTAGGTGGGCTGAGACTGTTTAGCACCTTGAAGCCCAGGTCCCTGGCACTGAGTCATGCTTTGTAGCTGTTCTAACCCTTTACCACTCTCCTCAGCCATCCCTTTTCATCTCATGGCACACAGAAAAAAACGTAAAGACTGAATCTCTTCTCTAAAGTGACTCATAAACCTTTACCTCTCGTCTCAGAGGAGGTGTTTTCAGTGGCATTCCAAGGGTGCAACCTTGGGAGGGGTCCACGTGATGAGAGGTGCAGGTAATAATTGGATGTCTGGTCTGCAGAGAATTTTAAAACCGTAATAAAACAGACTCAGAGTTGGTCTACTTTTTATTAACTCCACGTACCAGCAATTCTAAACAACGTCAGTGATTAAATACTCCTCGCTGAAAAAATTTTGTTGCTCTAAGGACTGAGCTGTACCTGGGGCGCCTGTCTTGGTGCCCCGCCGGGTACCTGCCCCCACGGTGACAGCAGAGCTCTCTTCCTCCCCATCCTCCCTCCCACTCTCACAGAATCTTTCTCTATCAGTTATCTCCCCTCTCTCCTGTCCTTCTAAACCCTGCCTCTTCAGAGGCACCTGCCTCTCAGCCTAAAACACATTCAAGTCTCCCCAACCTAAAAATAAACTCTCAACCCTGCCTCCCCTTCATTCCATTGATAGGGTTAGAAATGTGATGCACAGACTTCTTAAAATAGTCCGCACTCACTCTCTCCCATCGCTCAACTCCCACTCAGTCCTTAACCCGACTGTGGGCTCCACCCCTGTACTCAGACTTTCCTCTGATGTCACCAGTGACCTCCTAGCTGCCAAGCCTGGTGGCTTTTGTTTCCACCCTTGTTTACAGCGATGTCCGTGTAGAGGCCTTGTTGACACCCCCTGCCTCTCCAGACTCCCTCCAGGGCCCTGGGAACTGCACCTTCCCGGCTCTCCCTCCTCCTGGGCTGCCCTCCTCCACCTCTCCATCCAGCCTCTCCTTTGCGTACCTCCTCGAGATGGGGATAACATCCTGGTTTCTTCTCACTGCACTTCCCCTGGGTGATTTCCCACCAGGATTTCCACCACCATTCCTCTGAGGTCTTTCAAGTCCATATTTCTCTAACCCAAACCATTTTTTTTTAACGTTTGTACCACTTTATCCTGCAGACACTGCAATCTAATATGCTTAAAACTTAACTCATTAACTCACCACCTCAACTACTACTACTATGAGTTCTGCTTTGATACCTGTATTTTCAGTTTCAGTTCATGGTATTGCTGCCCATCCGATGGTCTTAAAGCGGCAACATCAAAGCACTCACAGTCCTCCCTGCCTTTCACCTACAGAGTCCGTCACCCAATCTCAGGGTTCCCGCGTCAGAAGTGACTCTTTTCTCTCCATTACCATGTCTCTGCCTTCGTTTGGGCCCTCACGGTCTCTCTCCCCAGCCTCTGTCCCATCCTGGGCTTCTCATCTTCACAGCCACCATCTCCCTCGTTTATCCACCTCTGCAGTTACTTTCCTGAGAAGCGAATCAGGCAGGCCGTGCTCCAGAGCCTCTGCAAATAGAGGGTAATGGCAGATCCTCGGTTGCCAGGAAATGGCCCTCCACAGGCTGGCCCAGTGTGCCCCTCCTGCTCTATCCTCAGCTCTCTCAGAAACCCTTTCCCCTCCACGGTGAACGTCTCAACATACCAGACTGGAGTGGCTCCTTTTACCTGTCAGTTAAAGAAGCTCGGATGGCTTCCTTTTGTTTCCTGTTTTTCCATTGTTAAAAGAGAGAGAGAAAAAAAATTTAACAACATGCTTTGAATAGTTCAGATGCCTGAGAAGTACAGCCAGAACTGCCCTGGTACTTCATGGCCACAGCACTGCCTATGAGGATGTGGAGCCTGAAGCTTGCAGCAAACAATGGCGATTACCCCAGGTCAGCAGATGCCTGAGCCCCTGATTACTGGCCTGCGTGTGCTGCTGTTTGCTTCATCTCCTCACGTGAGAAAGCAGTGCCTGCCTTGCTCGAGGCTGCCTCCGCTGTGGCACCAGGGCTCTGCGACCTTGGGAGGCTCTGCCCTCCTGGATGGCACCTGGCACTGTGCACTGGGGAACGGACTTGTGAAGAGAAGGGTAGGGAGCAAACAGAAGGAAGATAAACTCCACGATGAAAGGCACCATGTTGATTCTTATGTCCACCCAGTTGTCTTAAAAGAAAAGTGGGTTTTTTTTGTGTGTGTGTGTGTGTGCCTTCCTCATTAATGAGGAAGAAGTTAAATCTTTCAACAACTAGATCAAATAATAAAAATATAGACTCTAAGACGTATTTATCTAGAATGTGCCTTATGCTTGAATCTCTTTGCACTGAAGGGATGCATTTTCTTACCCATGTGGCATAAAGAAATGTAAAGTCATGTCATTCTCACTCCTCCCTTTTATGTCCAAAGAAAGGCAAGCATTGGAACCATTCACTTCATGAAATTTGCCAGTTGCCTGGGCTTATTTTTTGGATTGATTACCTTTGTTCTTGTTGTGTGTGTGTGTGTGTGTGTGTGTGTGTGTGTTTTGTGTTTCTGTTTGATTTTGGTGCTCTCAGGGACAGATTTTATAACAGTAAATCTATCAAAATTTAGGTTTTTTAAGTTAAAGTCATTTTATGAAACGTACAAATTCCACAGCCATAGTTTTTCTTTAGGGGTTCAAGTTTAGCTTGCAAATCTTACTGTTCTTCCTATAAGTCTAGAATGTCCCACCAGGCACTTTTAAGGAACCTTGAAAAATGTTTGGTTAATTGGAATAATGGTTTTAAACTATAATTATGAATTTTATTTCTTCTTCCAGTTTTATTGAGATATAACCGACATAAAATACTGTGTAAGTTTAAGGTGTGAAGCGTGATTCATGATAAGTTTAGTGAACATCTATCATCTCATATAGATACAAAATTAAAGAAATTTAAATTTCTTTTCTTGTGATGAGAACTTAGAATTTTCCCTCTTAGCAACTTTCATGTATAACGTCGAGCAGTGTTCATTATATTTTTATCATGTTGTACATTACATCCCTAGTACTTATTCATCTTATAAGTTTGTATCTTTTGACTGCCTTCATACAATCCCCCTTTTTCCCATCCCCTGCCTCTGGTAACCACAGATCTGATCTATTTTTCTATGTTTGTTGTTTCTTTGTCCGTTTTTGAAGTATAATTGACCTACAACACTATGTTAGTTTCTGTTACATAACAGTGATTTGATATGTCTATACATGTCAAACTGGTTACCACAATAAGTCTAGTTACGGATATGTCACCCTACAAAGATATTACATAGTTATTAACTGTATTCCCCATACGGTGCATTTCTTACCCATGTCTCATTTATTTTGCAAATGGAAGTTTGTACCTCTTAATCTTCCTCACTTATTTCTTTCTTCCCCCTACTTCCCTCCCCTCTGGCAAACACCTGTTTGTTCTCTGTACCTATAACTCTGTTTTGTTATGTTTGTGCATTTGTTTTTTCACATTCCACATATAAATAAAATCATACAGTATTTGTCTTTCTCTACCTGACTTATTTCACTTAGCATGTACCCTCTGAGTCTATCCATGTTGTCTCAAATGGCAAGATTTCATTCTTTTTAATGGCTGAGTAATATTCCTGTGTGTGTGTGTACGTACCACATCTTCTTTATACTTTCGTCTCTTGATGGACACTTAGGTTGCTTCCATGTCTTAGCTATTGTGAATAATGCATTGAACACATGGCTGCATATACCTCTTCTAATTAATGTTTTTGTTTTCTTCAGATAAATACGCAGGAGTGGAAATTCTGGACCATATGGTAGTTCTATTTTTAATTCTTTGAGGAACCTCCATACTGCTTTCCATAGTGGCTGCACCAATTTATGTTCCCAGCAACAGTGTGCAAGGGTTCTGTTTTCTCCACATCTTCACCAACACTTGTCATTTGTTGTCTTTTTGATAACAGCCATTCTAACAAGTGTGAGATGACACCTCGTTGTGGTTTTGATTTGCATTTTCCTGATGATTAGTAATGTTGAGCATCTTCTCATGTGGCTTTTGGCCATTTGTCTTCCTTGGGGAAAATGTATATGCAGATCCTCTGCCGGTTTTTTAATCAGGTTGGTTTTTTGATGTTGAGTTGTATGAGTTCTTTGTATGTTTTGGATATTAACCCCTTATTGGATATATCACTTGCAAATATCTTCACCATTTAGTAGGTGGCCTTTTCATTTTGTTGGTGGTTTCTTTTCCTTCACTGTGCGAAAGCTTTAGTTTGATATAGTCCCATCTGGGTTTTTTTTAATATATTTATTTATTTATTTTTGGCTGTGTTGGGTCTTCGTTGCTGTGCCCGGGCTTTCTCTAGTTGCAGCGAGCAGGGGCTACTCTTCGTTGCAGTGTGCAGGCTTCTTATTACAGTGGCTTCTCTTGTTGCGGAGCATGGGCTCTAGGTGCGCAGACTTCAGTAGTTCTGGCACGCGGGCTCAGTAGTTGTGGCTCGTGGGCTCTAGAATGCAGGCTCAGTAGTTGTGGCGCACAGGCTTAGTTGCTCCGCAGCATGTGGGGTCTTCCCAGCCCAGGGCTCGAATCTGTGTCCCCTGCACCGGCAAGAGAATTCTTAACCACTGTGCTATCAGGGAAGCCCTAGTCCCATTTGTTTATTTTTGCTTTTGCTTCCCTTGCCTGAGGAGACATATCCAAAAACAATGTTATGAAGACTGATGTCAAAGATCATATACCTATGTTTTCTTTTTAGGATCATATACCTATGTTTTCTTCTATAAGTTTTATGGTTTCAGGTCTTACTTTTTTTTTTCTTTTACATCTTTATTGGAGTATAATTGCTTTACAGTGGTGTGTTAGTTGCTGCTTTATAATAAAGTGAATCAGTTATACATATACATATGTTCCCATATCTCTTCCCTCTTGCGTCTCCCTCCCTCCCACCCTCCCTATCCCATGCCTCTAGGTGGTCACAAAGCACGGAGCTGATCTCCCTGTGCTATGCGGCTGCTTCCCACTAGCTATTTTACGTTTGGTAGTGTATATATGTCCATGCCACTCTCTCGCTTTGTCACAGCTTACCCTTCCCCCTCCCCATATCCTCAAGTCCATTCTCTAGTAGGTCTGTGTCTTTATTCCTGTCTTACCCCTAGGTCCTTCATGACATTTTTTTTCCATAAATTCCGTATATATGTGTTAGTATATGGTATTTGTCTTTCTGTTTCTGACTTACTTCACTCTGTATGACAGACTCTAGGTCCATCCACCTCATTACAAATAGCTCAGTTTCGTTTCTTTTTATGGCTGAGTAATATTGCATTGTATATATGTGCCACATCTTCTTTATCTATTCATCCGATGAGGGACACTTAGGTTGTTTCCATCTCCGGGCTATTGTAAATAGAGCTGCAGTGAACATTCTGGTACATGACTCTTTTTGAATTATGGTTTTCTCAGGGTATATGCCCAGTAGTGGGATTGCTGGGTCATATGGTAGTTCTGTATTTACTTTTTTAAGGAATCTCCATACTGTTCTCCATAGTGGCTGTATCAGGTTACATTCCCACCAACAGTGTAAGAGGGTTCCCTTTTCTCCACACCCTCTCCAGCACTTATTGTTTCTAGATTTTTTGATGATGGCCATTCTAACTGGTGTGAGATGATATCTCATTGTAGTTTTGATTTGCATTTCTCTAATGATTAATGATGTTGAGCATTCTTTAATGTGTTTGTTGGCAGTCTGTATATCTTCTTTGGAGAAATGTCTATTTAGGTCTTCTGCCCATTTTTGGATTGGGCTGTTTGTTTTTTTGTTATTGAGCTGCATGAGCTGCTTGTAAATTTTGGAGATTAATCCTTTGTCAGTTGCTTCATTTGCAAATATTTTCTCCCATTCTGAGGGTTGTCTTTTGGTCTTGTTTATGGTTTCCTTTGCTGTGCAAAAGCTTTGAAGTTTCATTAGGTCCCATTTGTTTATTTTTGTTTTTATTTCCATTTCTCTAGGAGGTGGGTCAAAAAGGATCTTGCTGTGATTTACGTCATAGAGTGTTCTGCCTATGTTTTCCTCTAAGAGTTTGATAGTGTCTGGCCTTACATTTAGGTCTTTAATCCATTTGGAGCTTATTTTTGTGTATGGTGTTAGGGAGTGATCTAATCTCATACTTTTACATGTACCTGTCCAGTTTTCCCAGCACCACTTATTGAAGAGGCTGTCCTTTCTCCACTGTACATTCCTGCCTCCTTTTTCAAAGATAAGGTGACCATATGTGCGTGGGTTTATCTCTGGGCTTTCTGTCCTTTTCCATTGATCTATATTTCTGTTTTTGTACCAGTACCATACTGTCTTGATTACTGTAGCTTTGTAGTATAGTCTGAAGTCAGGGAGCCTGATTCCTCCAGCTCTGTTTTTCGTTCTCAAGATTGCTTTGGCTGTTCGGGGTCTTTTGTGTTTCCATACAAATTGTGAAATTTTTTGTTCTAGTTCTGTGAAAAATGCCAGTGGTAGTTTGATAGGAATTGCATTGAATCTGTAGATTGCTTTGGGTAGTAGAGTTATTTTCACAATGTTGATTCTTCCAGTTCAAGAACATGGTATATCTCTCCATCTACTTGTATCATCTTTAATTTCTTTCATCAGTGTCTTATAATTTTCTGCATACAGGTCTTTTGTCTCCTTAGGTAGGTTTATTCCTAGATATTTTATTATTTTTCTTGCAATGGTAAATGGGAGTGTTTTCTTGATTTCACTTTCAGATATTTCATCATTAGTGTATAGGAATGCCAGAGATTTCTGTGCATTAATTTTGTATCCTGTTACTTTATCAAATCCATTGATTATCTCTGATAGTTTTCTGGTAGCATCTTTAGGATTCTCTATGTATAGTAACGTCATCTGCAAACAGTGACAGCTTCTTTTCCGATTTGGATTCCTTTTATTTCCTTTTCTTCTCTAATTGCTGTGGCTAAAACTTCCAAAACTGTGTTGAATAAGAGTGGTGAGAGTGGGCAACCTTGTCTTGTTCCTGATCTTAGTGGAAATGCTTTCAGTTTTTCACCATTGAGGACGATGTTGGCTGTGGGTTTGTCATATATGGCCTTTATTATGTTGAGGAAAGTTCCCTCTATGCCTACTTTCTGCAGGGTTTTTATCATAAATCGGTGTTGAATTTTGTCGAAAGCTTTCTCTGTTATCTATTGAGATGATCATATGGTTTTTCTCCTTCAATTTGTTAATATGGTGTATCACATTGATTGATTTGCGTATATTGAAGAATCCTTGCATTCCTGGAATAAACCCCACTTGATCATGGTGGATGATCCTTTTAATGTGCTGTTGGATTCTGTTTGCTAGTATTTTGTTGAGGATTTTTGCATCTGTGTTCATCAGTGATATTGTCCTGTAGTTTTCTTTCTTTGTGACATCCTTGTCTGGTTTTGGTATCAGGGTGATGGTGGCCTCGTAGAATGAGTTTGGGAGTGTTCCTTCATCTGCTATATTTTGGAAGAGTTTGAGAAGCATAGGTGTTAGCTCTTCTGTAAATGTTTGATAGAATTTGCCTGTGAAGCCATCTGGTCCTGGGCTTTTTGTTGGAAGATTTTTAATCACAGTTTCAATTTCAGTGCTTGTGATTGGTCTGTTCATATTTTCTATTTCTTCCTGATTCAGTCTTGGCAGTTGGGCATTTCTAAGAATTTGTCCGTTTCTTCCAGGTTGTCCATTTTATTGGCATAGAGTTGCTTGTAGTAATCTCTCATGATCTTTTGTATTTCTGCAGTGTCAGTTGTTACTTCTCCTTTTTCATTTCTAATTCTATTGATTTGAGTCTTCTCCCTTTTTTTCTTGATGAGTCTGGCTACTGGTTTATCAAGTTTATCTTCTCAAAGAACCAGCTTTTAGTTTTATTGATCTTTGCTATCGTTTCCTTCATTTCTTTTTCATTTATTTCTGATCTGATCTTTATTTCTTTCCTTCTGCTAACTTCGGAGTTTTTTTTGTTCTTCTTTCTCTGATTGCTTTAGGTGCAAGGTTAGGTTGTTTATTCGAGATGTTTCCTGTTTCTTAAGGTAGGATTGTATTGCTATAAACTTCCCTCTTAGAACTGCTTTTGCTGCATCCCATAGGTCTTGAGTCATCATGTCTCCATTGTCATTTGTTTCTAGGTATTTTTTTATTTCCTCTTTGATTTCTTCAGTGATCACTTCGTTATTAAGTAGTGTATTGTTTAGCCTCCATGTGTTTGTATTTTTTTACAGATCTTTTCCTGTAATTGATATCTAGTCTTATAGCATTGTGGCCGGAAAAGATACACTTTCAATTTTCTTAAATTTACCAAGGCTTGATTTGTGACCCAAGATATGATCTATCCTGGAGAATGTTCCATGAGCACTTTAGAGAAATTTGTATTCTGTTGTTTTTGGATGGAATGTCCTATAAATATCAATTAAGTCCATCTTGTTTAATGTATCATTTAAAACTTGTGTTTCCTTATTAATTTTCATTTTGGATGATCTGTCCATTGGTGAAAGTGGGGCATTAAAGTCCCCTACTATGAATATGTTACTGTCTATTTCCCCTTTTATGGCTGTTAGTATTTGCCTTATGTATTGAGGTGATCCTATGTTGGGTGCATAAATATTTTCAATTGTTATATCTTCTTCTTGGGTCGATCCCTTGATCATTATGTAGTGTCCTTCTTTGTCTCTTCTTATAGTCTTTATCTTAAAGTCTATTTTCTCTGATACGAGAATTGCTACTCCAGCTTTCTTTTGGTTTCCATTTGCATGGAATATCTTTTTCCATCCCCTCACTTTTCAATCTGTATGTGTCTCTAGGTCTGAAGTGGGTCTCTTGTAGACAGCATATTTATGGGTCTTGTTTTTGTATCCATTCAGCCAGTCTGTGTCTTTTGGTGGGAGCATTTAATCCATTTACATTTAAGGTAATTATCGATAGATATGTTCCTATTCCCATTTTCGTAATTGTTTTTGGTTTGTTATTGTAGGTCTTTTCCTTCTCTTGTGTTTCTTGCGTAGAGAAGTTCCTTTAGCATTTGTTGTAAAGCTGGTTTGGTTGTGCTGAACACTCAGCTTTTGCTTGTCTGTAAAGGTTTTAATTTCTCCATCAAATCTGAATGAGATCCTTGCTGGGCAGAGTAATCTTGGTTGTAGATTTTTCTCCTTCATCACTTTAAATATGTCCTGCCAGTCCCTACTGGCTTGCAGAGTTTCTGCTGAAAGATCCACTGTTAACCTTATGGGGATTCCCTTGTGTGTTATTTGTTGTTTTTCCCTTGCTGCTTTTAATATGTTTTCTTTGTATTTAATTTTTGATAGTTTGATTAATATGTGTCTTGGTGTGTTTGTCCTTGGATTTATCCTGTATGGGACTCTCTGTGCTTCCTGGACTTGATTAACTATTTCCTTTCCCATGTTAGGGAAGATTTCAACTATAATCTCTTCAAATATTTTCTCAGTCCCTTTCTTTTTCTCTTCTTCTTCTGGAACCCCTATAATTCAAATGTTGGTGTGTTTAATGTTGTCCCGGAGGTCTCTGAGACTGTCCACAGTTCTTTTCATTCTTTTTCCTTTATTCTGCTCTGCAGTAGTTATTTCCACTATTTTATCTTCCAGGTCACTTATCCGTTCTTCTGCCTCAGTTATTCTGCTATTGATCCCATCTCTAGAGTATTTTTAATTTCATTTATTGTGTTGTTCATTGTTGCTTCTTTTGTCTTTATTTCTTCTAGGTCCTTGTTAAATGTTTCTTGCATTTTCTCTATTCTATTTCCAAGATCTTGGATCATCTTTACTGTCATTATTCTGAATTCTTTTTCAGGTAGACTGCCTATTTCCTCTTCATTTTTTAGGTCTGGTGGGTTTTTATCTTGCTCTTTCATCTGCTGTGTGCTTTTCTGTCTTCTCATTTTGCTTATCTTACTGTGTTTGGGGTCTCCTTTTTGCAGGCTGCAGGTTTGTAGTTCCCGTTGTTTTTGGTGTCTGTCCCCAGTGGCTAAAGTTGGTTCAGTGGGTTGTGTAGGCTTCCTGGTCGAGGGGACTAGTGCCTGTGTTCTGGTGGATGAGGCTGGATCTTGTCTTTCTGGTGGGCAGGTCCACGTCTGGTGGTGTGTTTTGGGGTGTCTGTGGACTTATTATGATTTTAGGCAGCCTTTCTGCTAATGGGTGGGGTTGTATTCCTGTGTTGCTAGTTGTTTGGCATAGGGTGTCCAGCACTGTAGCTCGCTGGTCGTTGAGTGAAGCTGGGTGCTGGTGTTGAGATGGAGATCTCTGGGAGAATTTCACCATTTGATATTATGTGGAGCTGGGAGGTCTCTTGTGGACCAGTGTCCTGAAGTTGGCTCTCCCACCTCAGAGGCACAGCACTGACTCCTGGCTGCAGCACCAAGAGCCTTTCATCCACACGGCTCAGAATAAAAGGGAGAAAAAGTAGAAAGAAAGGAAGAGGAAGGAAGGAAGGAAGGAAGAAAGAAAAATAGAGAGGGAGGGAGGAAGGAAGGGAGGAAGGGGATAAAATAAAATAAAATAATTAAAATAAAAAATAATTAAGAAATTTTTTTAAAAAAAGAAAAAAAACGGACTGATAGAACCCTAGGACAAATGGTGAAAGCAAAGCTATACAGACAAAATCTCTCACAGAAGCATACACATACACACTCACAAAGAGGAAAAGGGGAAAAAAAATCATAAACCTTGCTCTTAAAGTCCACCTCCTCAATTTGGGATGATTCGTTGTCTATTCATGTATTCCACAGATGCAGGGTACATCGAGTTGATTGTGGAGCTTTAATCCGCTGCTTCTGAGGCTGCTGGGAGAGATTTCCCTTTCTCTTCTTTGTTTGCACAGCTCCCGTGGCTCAGCTTTGGATTTGGCCCTGCCTCTGCATGTAGGTCACTGGAGGGCGTCTGTTTTTCGCTCAGACAGGACAGGGTTAAAGGAGCAGCTGCTTCAGGGGCTCTGGCTCACTCAGGCCAGGGGGAGGGAGGGGTATGGATGCGGGAAGAGCCTGCGGTGGCAGAGGCTGGCAGGACATTGCACCACCCTGAGGCATGCCACGTGTTCTCCCAGGGAAGTTGTCCCTGGATCCCGGGACCCTGGCAGTGACGGGCTGCATAGGCTCCCGGGAGGGCAGGTGTGGATAGTGACCTGTGCTCGCACACAGGCTTCTTGGTGGCGGCAGCAGCAGCCTTAGCATCCCATGCCCGTCTCTGGGGTCCGCACTGTTAGCTGCGGCTCACGCCCATCTCTGGAGCTCCTTTAAGCAGAGCTCTTAATCCCCTCTCCTCACGCACCAGGAAACAAAGAGAGAAGAAAAAGTCTCTTGCCTCTTCGGCAGGTCCATACTTTTCCCCGGACTCCCTCTCGGCTAGCCGTGGTGCACTAACCCCCTGCAGGCTGTGTTCACGCCGCCAACCCCAGTCCTCTCCCTGTGCTCTGACCGAAGCCCGAGCCTCAACTCCCAGCGCCGCCCGCCCCGGCGGGTGAGCAGCCAAGCCTCTCGGGCTGGTGAGTGCCGGTGGGCACCGATCCTCTGTGACGGAATGTCACCGCTTTGCCCTCCGCACCCCTGTTGCTGTGCTCTCCTCCGCGGCTCTGAAGCTTTTCCCGTCTGCCACCTGCAGTCTCCGCCTGCAAAGGGGCTTCCTAGTGTGTGGAAACCTTTCCTCCTTCACAGCTCCCTTCCAGAGGTGCAGGTCCCATCCCTATTCTTTTGTCTCTGTTTATTCTTTTTTCTTTTGCCCTACCCAGGTATGTCTGGAGTTTCTTGCCTTTTGGGAGGTCTGGTGTCTTCTGCCAGCGTTCAGTAGGTTTTCTGTAGGAGTTGTTCCACGTGTAGATATATTTCTGGTGTATCTGTGGGGAGGAAGGTGATCTCTGCCTCTTACTCTTCCACCATCTTCCTTATTCCCCTCTGAGAATGTCTGCCAAACCGCAGAGAAAACACTTTGATGACTACACGTGATATGGGAGCATAAGGTGAAGTTCAGCACACTCTCAAGTTGACATCTCTTAGGTAAAACTGGGACCCCCAAAGGGCTCTCCAAACTCCTGAACTCCACACTATGGAGGCAGCCCTTTGGATATGCTGCCTCTCTGCTTCCAGGCAGCTCAGGTCTTACATTTCAGTTTGTAATCAGTTTTGAATTCATTTTTGTGCACAGTGTCCAGTTTGCATAGTGTCCAGAATAGTCCAGTTTGATTCTTTTGCATGTAACTGTCCAATTTCCACAATACCATTTATTTAAGAGACTGTCTTTTCTCCATTGTATGTTCTTGCCTCCTTTGTTTTAGATTAGTTAACCACAAGTGTGTGGGTTAATTTCTGGGCTCTTTATTTTGTTCCATTGATCTACTTGTTTGTTTTTGTGCCGGTACCATACAGTTTTGATGACTGTAGCTTTGTAGTATAGTCTGAAGTCCGGGAGTGTGATACCTCCAGCTCTGTTCTTCTTTCTCAAGATTGTTTTGCTATTTGGGGACTTTTGTTTCCATAGAATTTTAGAATTATTTGTTTTAGTTCTGTGAAAAGTGCCATTGGTGTTTTGATAGAATTGCATTGATTCGGTAGGTTGCCTTGGGTAGTATGGTCATTTTAACAATATTCTTCTAATCCATGAATATGGTATATCCTTCCATCTGTTCTGTCATCTTCAATTTTTTTCATCAGTGTCTTAAAAGTTTTCTGACTGTGGGTCTTTTACTTACATAGTTGGATTTATTCCTGGATATTCTATCCTTTTCGATGTGATTTAAATGGGATTATTTTCTTAATTTCTCTTTCTGATAGTTCCTTGTTAGTATATAGAAATGCAACAGATTTTTATATATTAATTTTGTACCCTGCAACTTTACTGAATTTTGATGAACTCTGGTAGTATTTTGGTGGTATATTTAGGATTTTCTATGTATAGTATCATGTCATCTTCAAACAGTAACAGTTTTACTTCTTCCTTTCCAATTTGGATTCATTTCTTTTTCTTGTCTGATTGCTCTGGCTAGGAATAAAAGTGGTGAGAGTGGGCATCCTTGTCTTGTTCCTGATCGTAGAAGAAATTCTTTCAGTTTTCACCATTGAGTATGATGTTAGCTGTGGGCTTATAATATATGGCATTTACTATGTTGAGGTATGTTCCCTCTATACATCTTCATGGAAAGTTTTTTTTAATCATAAATTGTTGAATTTTCTCAAATCCTTTTCTGTATCTATTGAGATGATCATATGATTTTTATTCTTTATTTATATATTCTTCAATTTGTCAATGAGGTATATCCCACTGACTGATTTGTGGATATTGAACTATCCTTGCATTCATTGGATAAATTCCACTTAATCATGGTGTATAATTCTTTTAATATATTGTTGTATTTGGTTTGCTAATATTTTGTTGAGAATTTTTGAATCTATGTTCATCATATTTTTATCACTGATATTAGCCTGTAATTTTCTTTTTTTGTGATATCTTTGACTGGTTTTAGTATCAGGGTGATGCTGGCCTTGTAGAATGAGTTAGGAAGTGGTCCTTCTGCAGTTTTTTGGAATAGTTTGATAGGTGTTTACTCTTTTCTAAATGTTTGGTAGAATTCACCTGTGAAGCCATCTGATCCTGGACTTTTGTTTGCTGCGAGTTTGTTTTTGTTTTGGTTTTTTAAATTACTGATTCAATTTCATTATTGGTAATTGGTCTGCTCATATTTTCTATTTCTTCCCGGCTCAGTCTTGGAAGATTGTACACGTCTAGGAATTTGTACCTTTCTTCTAGGTTGTCCATTTTATTGGCATGTAACTGGTTGTAGTAGTCTCTTACGTTCTTTTATATTTCTGTGGTATTGATTGTAACTTTTTTATTTCTGATTTTATTGATTTGGGCCCTCCCATTTTTTTTCTTGAAGAGTCTATTTAGATCTGAAGTGCATCTCTTGTAGGCAGCATACATATGGATCTTGGTTTTGTATCCATTCAGCCACTCCATGTCTTTTGACTGAAGCATTTAGTCCATTTACATTTAAAGTAATTATTGACAGGTATGTACTTGTAATTTTAAATCTTAGATTTTTTAAATACTTCAGAGGCTTTTCTGAATTCGAAATAGTTTTTATAACTTCAGTAAATTAAAATTATAAACAGTAAAGCTAACATTACCTTAGATGTTCCAAAGCTATGCATAAACTTAATAAGATTTGAATTTAAAATCACAAGTGTAAATCCCTTAATTGTATATTCCAGATTGAAGTTTCAAGACTCTCGTTCTAATATGCTCTTAAACATTACAGGTATATAAGATTTCAAAAGGCAGAGATCCCTTCCTAATAAAAAAATCAGTAATATGATTTGGCCTGTTTTTTACTTTGCTATATTTAAGTCTGAGTTTTCCAAGGGTTAAAATATGCATAGCCACTGAAAGAAGACTGCACAGCCCCAGTTAATTGAGACATCTGCTGGCTGCTCAGTGGATTCCTCTCAGGGGCCCTGCTGAAATTCACGGAGCCCTGGATTGTGGTTAATTTGACATGGTTTTTAGAGGAGAAAGAGGGCAGTGTCTTGCGGGGCACACAGCCCACATAGCCTGATTCCTCAGTATGTTGATGGAAGAGGGTAGGACCACCCAGGTTCATCACTGGATTGGATTTTGCATTTCTATGATCTTTACAGTAAACACTTATTCTTTCCATGTATCTCTAGAGATGCGTGAACTTGGTGGAACTTTGCTGTTCTTTCTTGTTCTTAGAATGGCATCATTCTCGTGGAATATTCCGAATGGTATTGATCCTTAATGTGCTCTCCAGTTGTATTTGGATCATTCACATGGCTTTTTCTGACTTGCTATTACAACCTGTAAGATCAATCTACTGACATTTTCTAGGCATGTATTATCATTTTCCTATTATTGCCTTGATTATCATTACAATATATCTGAATATTTATTCCTTCCCTTTCTTCTAATTCAATGCACAGATTTTTTATCAGTTGCTGAAAAGATAAGAACAAGCTCTTCTTTTTAGCTTGTCTCCAGCAGACTCCTAGTCTTGGGCATGGGCAGAGGTCACTTGCCCCTTCTTTACTTCTTACAGGTCACCTGTGCAGGGACATTGCTGTGCTGTTGACTTCCTACTTCTGCAGAGGAGATGCTGTGGCCTTCTTCCATAAGCGACTTCAGCATGGGCTAAAGTCACCATCTTTGCCCTTCATAAGCATACAGCTGCACACATTGAGTTGGTTTTATCCTATGGCCAGGGAGAGAAGAAACATTAAAAGAAACTATTTGTGGGGCTGGAGGGAGGGTAGTTTTAGCAATACTTGCAAAGATGAAAGGTTGTTTGGTTTCTATAACAGAGGCTTCCATTTCCCTTAACCACAGCCATACCTATAAGGATGCCTTGGCAAAGAATTCACCAGGGCTTTGCCTGAAGATCTGCTACTTTGTAAGGTAACATTTCTGCATGCATTTGGGACTTTGTGGAGTGGGGTGAAATGAAAGAGCCAGAGACTCTAGCTCTTTCCTTGTCCTCCCTGCCTTTCCCTTCCTGACCATCTATACAACACCTCTGGACAGACCAGAAAGGGCAATTGTTAGTACTGGAAATTCCTCAAAGAGCATAGTCGGTTTTTTCTGATGTGCCTGAGCTTAATATTTTATACCAATGTTTTTGTCAACCTTACAGCATTTTGGTATCAAGTGACATAAGGGAAAGGTTATTTTGTTTGTTTTTATTCCCAAGTATAAAAGTAATGTAGCTCATATTAGAGCACTTTGAAAATATAGAGAAGAATATAACTATAGTAATAATCACTTATATCCAACTACCTATTTTGGTATATTTCCCTTGTCTCTTTCCAAGTAGGTTTATTTAACATAGTAGAGATCAAAATACATACAAAATTTTGTATCCTATAGTTTTCACTTAATTTTAAATCATAGGAATCTTCTCTAGTCATTAAAAACTTTTTGTAAACATTATTTTTAATGGCCATGTAATATCCTGAGGTATAATAAAGTGTAATTTACAGATGCATTGTCCAGTCTTTGGACGTTTGGTTTGTCTGCCATTGTCTTATTTATCATTGTCTCTGATACACATGGTTGTGCCTAAATCTTTGCAGTGGCTTCCTTCATTATGAGTCATCTTATCATAGCATAGCATTTAATATGTGGGGCACAGAGGATTGTCAGTGGGTGGTTTTCTTCTCTTCCCCCCACCCCTACTCCAGTTCCTTATATTCTGTGTAGAGAATATAGATTCTATATTCCCAGGAATATAGAACAAACCAGCCCCTGTCTCTTTCTGAATCCTTTTTGCGGGAAGAACCCACCACAGTGTGAGTCCTTGGCTTCAGGTTTGGCTTGTGTTTTTTAAATCCCACCATGTAGGTATTGGATAACAGAATTCTGGATCATGTTTAAAATAGATGCCAGCCTGGCAAGCACTATGGAAGAGTTTCAGGAACTGGTGAAAGCTAACGGCGAGGAGCTGCACTGCCGCCTGATTGACACAACTCAAATGTGAGTGTCGTGGTTTTGACGCCTCTTTCGAAACCACCTCCCTCCTGTAATACAACCCAGGCCGCTCAGCAAGGCTCTGCGTCCCGCTGTGACGTCTGCTCTACCCACCCCAAGAAGCCCTCAGGCAGGTTCAGATGGCCTCATGAAAGAGAAAAGCTTGACATGTAGCAGGAAAGCAGAGAAGCCCCCTGGTGATAACGGTGTACGTGACTAATATCCAAGAGCAGGAAAAAAGAAGTCTCAGTGAAAAAGAAATCAGGAAGCCAGATATTGACTAAAATTTATATAAATCCCAATACACTGAAAGTGTGGTGACTAAATTGGTGCCTCTTCAGCAGCTAACGCCTGGAGGGCCCCTGCGCTTATAAACGGGGAAGGGACTGCTGGAAAATGGATCGAGCAAAGGGTTTATAACATATTCGGTAGGCCAAGAAGTTCTGCAAGAGACACTTAGACCTATGCAGAGATGGAAAGGATCTCAGGAATCCTGCATATTATTCCTTGGATTTCTTATTTATGAGATGGCCCCACTCTGGAAAAATGAATGCCTGTCCTAATCTGGGGAGAGGAGAGTACACTCATCACATGCTAAGGTTTTCACAATGTGGCCCCTTTGTTTTGGAATAATACAGATCCCTAGGACATAGAATTCTAGGACTGAAACATATTTGCAAGATGATTTTATCCAACGTCCTGGGAAACAGGCTCAGCGAGGCTTGCTTGTCTGGGGTCACACAGCTAGCTGAGTTAATGGCAGAGCAGAATCTGGACTGTGAGAGCCCTCAGTGCCCTGTGCCGTGGCCGTGTGGAAATGATTTCCAAATCACATGTCAGAGTCCCAATTAAATCTACATAGCGGGTTGGACTCTCTGTACTTCTTTGCTTAGAATTATAATAACTTGAGAGGTAAAAGAAGGTTTTGCAGTAACAGTGTCTTCATTTTTTAAATGCAGCACACAGGGCCCAGGGCAGTTCTCAAACCCTGATTTCCTTATCCCAATACACCCCTAGCTGACTTTCCTCTACCGATATTTTCCACGGTATATTCTTTAGGAATTAGTCAGTGGGATATTGCCCTACCAGATATACTTGAGAAAGAGAGAGTCGAACTTCCTTTTTGCAATGCATCTCAGAGTGTGTAATATGCTCTTTGGCTGAATTTGTAGCATTTCCCAAACTCATTTGACCACAGAACCCTTTTGTCAAGAGACAAGGTTCTCAGGAATACAGGTTTGGGAAACACAGATCTGCAACCTGCTACCTTTCTCTTTGCTTCCTTAGTGTAGGAAATTGAAACTGAATAAGAAACATGCGGATTGATTACAAGAAAATGTGTGGGGGGCTAACTCTAGGGTTAGCTAGACTTCCTTGGTCATTTCAGTGGCTGGGGACATTTGAGGAAAATGCCACAAGTCTGCCCAGAATGACCACCTGTTCCTACACATGATTACCCAGCATGGCATCTCCTCTCTGTGGTTCTCTGTGCTTTTCTGGCATGAAAACTGCCCCACTACCTTGAGATTTCCAACCACATAGAGTCCCCATCACCCTCATGAGATGAGGAAACACACAGAAGGCATGGAGAGAGCAGACCTGCCAGGGCTACACAGAGGAGCCAGGACACTGTGAACAATGCCCAAGACTCTGTCCTTCCCACAGACTTAAGACAAATGCATTTTACCCAGTTCCCGTGGCACGTTCAGAAGGCTCAAGGAAAACCATCAAAGCTTCCTAGTCGCCACCATAGGAAAAACTGATGTGGGGAAACTGTTAATGCATTGCTTTGACCAAGGAAAGTTAGGTAACGGTGCTTTGCATAGTCTTGTGGGAAGTGTTAATGGATTTATTTGCATTAAAAAGCAATTTTGATTTATTCTTTTTCCCTGTCTTCTCCCTTTCATTTTTACCCACAAAAGAAATGCCCGTGACTGGTCCAGGAAACTGACTCAAAGGATAAAATCGAACACCAGCAAGAAACGAAAAGTCTCCCTGCTCTTTGACCATCTGGAACCAGAAGAGCTCTCCGAGCACCTTACCTACCTGGAGTTCAAGTCCTTCCGGAGGATATCTGTATGTACCCGAGGGGCCGGAGAAAAGCTTCCCTGGGATATCTCTGAAAATAAGCAGAGGAATTCAACAGGCCATCCACCTCCTAACCCTAGAGGCCCCCTCAGCGCTGGTAGGCTTTGCCATCACTCTGTGTCGTTGGGAAAATCAGGACACGCTGCCTTATTTGTTGCTCCTGCTTTGCTGCACGCTCCCATCCTCCAAGCCCACCTCCCTCAGCCCACCACTCGCTCAAGTGGCAATACTGTGGGCACACATGGTACCCTGCACACATGAGTGTACACACAGCATGCATGCGCATACACACACACACATTTTATTCCTGATAATCATTAGGCTTCCAGAATGGTTTTTTTAAATTTTCCTCCAAAAAAATGAGGCTAAGTCCTGTAAGAGGACTTGAATTCATTCTAGAATAGGCTTTGGATGGCTGTGGGAAATCTCAAAATAAATCAGATGCTACTGGTCTAGCCCAGAATTTACCTAAACCCTTGAGGTGGTGCTGACATGGCCCAGCAGTCTCCCCTGATTCTAGAGAGAAACTGTGCTGACACAAACCTTGCTCACTGAAACTCCATATGTGATACCAAAGAACACCAGCTCCATACAAGAGAACTTGCCAACAGAGCCTCACTGGCCGATATGATTTCCTGAGAAATGACTCCATTCAGCCCCCACCGCTATGGAAAGATACAGTTTTGAGCTTTGCTCTAAAAGTAGAGACTACCTAGTTGCTGGATGCGTTTCTTAGATGTACCTGTTCCCTGCTGAGGTGATGGAGGCCCAGGGGTGGCTTGGACCAGGTCACACAGTTTATTAGAGTCAGAGCTGAGACCAGGATCACAAGCCTCTCTCGGTCACTCAGCACCAATTAATTGAGGCTGCTTGTGTTTGGAAGGAGAGCTGCAAACCAGGTTACAGGGGTTATTATAGCTTTTCTCCCATAATGTTGACAGCCTCCCTGTTTTCACACAGCTATTTTGCCAATCAGCCAGGAACCTCCCCACCCCCTCCAGCCCAATTTGGAAATACGTCTCCAAGCATTCATCTGCATGGGGACCTCCAGTCTCCTCACTGGTTCCCCTCAGACAGAACCACAGGCCCCAGTTGGAACACTCCCCCTGGGGGGTTTCCATTTGGCAGTGCCTCTCCTGTCACGGGGGAAGGACACTGAAAAGAGCCATTTATCACACTGGAAATCTGAGCTGTACTGGGGCCCAATTGGTAGGACTGCTCTGTCAGGCCTGTGGGCTCTCTGCTCCCTGCCAGGGCTCAGATCGGTGGAGGTGGAAGGGAAGTCAGTGCAGAACAAGGCCTCTGCGCCAGTGCTCCCCCCAGTGTCGGTGCAGGGTTCTAGCTGCAAATGAAGACATCAGCCTGAACCTTCATTTCTTTTGAATGTCACGGTCACCTCGTAGAAGACTTTTGGGGGGATCTTTTTGTTTTACCTACACAGTTCTAAACAGTTTTCCCCACGTAGGGTGGGAGGGAAATTTATCTCTGCTATGAATTGAGTGACATTTGATATTTTCTGCTTATTATTATAATACTTTGGAGGGGGGAAGAATTATACTGAGATAACTCTTTTAAAAAACAAGTGGATTCAATATGTTACATTTCGAATGGGAGGGGTATATAAATGTATTCACTGGAATGAATCGGGGAACTTTTTCTTAGAACCGGTAAGATTTGTGCTGTATATGTCTCTCTTAAGGAGTAGGTTTGGTCTACTCATATTTTTCCACCCATCAGCAAACAGCACAGAAAAATGGGGCTCAGTTAATTTGCATTCATTTTATTCATGTTATGAGATCTTCTCATCAGTGTATTACTAGTCAGGCAGGACTAAGGTATGTACACTGATAACAACCCCCTCAACCCTTCCCACCCAATCTCAGTGGCCTAACAAAGCAAAAGTTTATTTTTCACTCCTGCTACACAGGGGCCTCTGCTGACCACAGGTGCTCAGAGCCTGGGTGTGGGAGGCTTCATCTTGACATAGATCTCCACGATCTCTGCAGCCTGGAAAGGCAACATAGCCAATCATTCACTGGCTCTTCTATCTCAAAAGTCATCACGTCTATCAGCAACTCCTAAATATCTAAAGATCTTTAGGGTATGAAATGACAGTGTGCTCAACTTCCTAAAAGAATTTCCCTGAAAAGCATTCGTTCCAATACAATCCCAGCAAGAGGATTTTTCTTTATTTCTGGAATGTGCCTATTACTAATATAAACATCATTATTAAAAGTTCCCTTGTTTCTGCAAAAAAAAAAAAAAAAAAGTCATCACGTCACTTCCACTGACATTCTCCTGGCTAAACTGTCATGTGGTCACACCTGATCTCAAAGGGCAGAGTTGAGAAATGGAGAGCTGGAAATAGCTGGGGAACAGCACTGAAAACTCCCATGGGAGCACTGGAGCAGAGCAAACTCTCCTCTCTCTGTTATACTATTTGAGCAGAAGGATTGTTTGTGACAGGGACACAGTAGCTGCAGTCATGACTTATACACTGATCTTCTGGGACATTTCCAGCTTCACATCTGCTGTTTGTTTCAGCGTCAGCCATAGTGAATGCCATTGCCCAGGTGAATGGGAAGCTTTGGTCCCCAAATAATAGCTAACCAGTGTCACGTACCCCACTCACTTCACCCCTGCTCGAGTTGGCGAATAGAGGGAAATCCAAACAGGTCTGTTTGATCATGAGGTTAATAATATCCTGTTAGCACCACCTCACACTTATGTAGTACTTTGAAAAGTTAAAGTGCTTTCACAGGTTATCATGTTTGATCTTATTAACAATTCCGTGTCCTAAATAGGACAGATGTTATCCCGGTTTTTTTTGTTTTTGTTTTTGCGGTACGCGGGTCTCTCACTGTTGTGGCCTCTCCCTTTGCGGAGCACAGGCTCCGGATGCGCAGGCTCAGTGGCCATGGCTCGCGGGCCCAGCGGCTCCGCAGCGTGTGGGATCTTCCCGGACCGGGGCACGAACCCGTGTCCCCTGCATTGGCAGGCGGACTCTCAACCACTGCGCCACCAGGGAAGCCCTATCCCATTTTTAAGTTAAGAAAACAGCTAGGAGAGAGAGAAAAAGAGTGTGTGACACAGTAGATTTTGTGAGATGATCTTTTTTTTTTCCCCTTACGTTCAGGAACATAGCTGGAACTAGTACTGAGATTTTTCTTGTATACTGTATTCTTTAGAATTGAAAAGGGGCACTATCCCTATCTACTCAACATAATATTGGGGTTAACTTGTATGTGTACACATCCATTTAGGCCTAATGACGTTTGATGTAGGGGGACCATGCTGTGGGTAGAATAAGAAAGATGTCCTTCCTACCATCCTTGTCTGCAGGAGAGGAAAGCCAAGAGCTCCTCTGTCCCTTAGCAGATTCTAGCCATCAACTCAGCAGAGGTAATATGCCCCTCGGGTCTCCCAGAATACTGGAGCGGCAGTCCTGATGAGTTTCTTTTTCCCCAGTTCTCCGATTATCAGAATTACCTCGTGAATAGCTGCGTGAAGGAGAACCCTACCATGGAGCGGTCCATTGCCCTGTGTAACGGCATCTCCCAGTGGGTACAACTGATGGTTCTCAGCCGCCCCACCCCCCAGCTCCGAGCTGAAGTCTTCATCAAGTTCATCCAGGTGGCTCAGGTGAGTGACTGGATTAAGACTTAGTGCCTGGGCTAAGAGGTAAATTATCCCCTCTTCCCCCAGCCTAGTCTATCCATTAGAGCTGCTTTCTCATCATGAACCTCCTGGTGGGGTTTGTGCACTTTTACCTGTCCCCAGATCTAGATACGGTGACTCTTCTACATCCCACACAAGGGCAGTATGGAGAGGGCCCTACAGGCCATCTTCAAGGTCAGGATATGGTTAGATCTGTTTAGATCTTTAACATTTTTCAGAAGATGCTTACCAGCCTATATTGTTTTACCAAATGTGGCCCACATGGCAAAGGAAAGGGCAATTTCAGGTTTTAGTGGAGCTGGACCAGCCTGATTTAGGTCTGTGAGCCCATGTTGTGTTGAATGGCTGGGCTTAGTGTTTGAGGGGCAGAGTTTAGGCATCTGATAAGAGAAAAGCAGATACTGTGAACACATATTTGAAATTTCACAGAGATTCTAGCATCTCTGTCCCAGTTACTGTGCTATATAGGCATTGGCGTTGCCCTCAGAAATAAAAGTCTGGTTACTTTGGGGTGAAGGATATAAAGGATTATGCTGAACGATATATTTTTTCATCTCTAGATGTTCTAGACCAGTGTTTCTTAAAGTGTGGTACATGGACCACCTGCTCTGATGTTAACTAAAGCACAGATCCCTAAGCTCAACCCCAGATCCGGGGAATCAGAACATCTGTACTTGAGTCCAGAAATCTTTGTGTTAAACAAGTACTTTGGGTGTTAGAAGCCACTGCTGTAGAGGGTGGTCCACAGACCAGCTGAAACTAAAGGAGGAAGACATGACGCTTTGCTAGATTTGGGACCTCCTGGTCTGGAATTAAGCCTTAGGAAAGAAATGGACAGAAAATTGCAATACCTGATTGCTAGCCTTTGGCCAGAATTAGGAAAACTCATAACACAGAGATGAGAGGCAGCATCTAAGGTCCCATGTAACTGACATGTACAGTGACTCTGTTTTCTGTGTCACAGAAGCTCCACCAACTACAGAACTTCAATACGTTGATGGCTGTGATAGGAGGGCTCTGTCACAGCTCAATCTCCAGGCTCAAGGAGACAAGTTCACATGTCCCGCATGAAATCAATAAGGTCAGTGCTCCTGTCTCCTCCCCGGCCCCTTAGCAGCATTCCTAGGACTAGCGTCAGCGTTTCCTCCTTGAGGGGCAGCCCAGAGAGCATTTCCGAACCAAAGCATCCCTTTTCAACCAGGCAAAATACCAAGGAAGCAACCCCTAAGAAAACCCACAGGACAGGAATGGGGATGTCACAGATTTGAGGGTGACTGTGACTCAGTCTGGCCGCAGTGTTACTGCACCCGTTCCCGCTGGTGATTTGAAACAATGTGTGTGTGTTTCCCATGTTCGTATGCCACTGAGTGTCCGGAGTCACCATCTTTAGTGAGAACTCACTTGCTCTAGCAAGGAAGAGTGGTTCAGTGACCATAGTTCAGTCTGCATGTCAAGTGAGGTTATTTAGTGACACGTTAGAAACCTAGCTAGCTGGAACCCTTGGAGAGTGACATTATGGAGAGCTGAATTTTTCCAGATAGTTGGAAATGAGCTTTTCAGGTACCATTTTTTAATAGGTGGTATTTTATTGAGGAACATTTTTCTTAAGTGTCCTATGTACTTTCCTACGTTATTAATTAGATTTTATAGAAAGGACTTTAATCCTTTATACCTACGGATGTTATCACACGTGTAAACCACTATGATATAGTACAGGTATAAATGCAGCTACTTATGGTATGGGTTTGATAACAGCTGCTCTGGGTATTTCATCTCATTTGGCCTCCCTTACTAAACTCAAACCCCAGTCCCCTCGCGAGCTCTCTTCTTAGGGAGAGATGTTATGAGACTCGTTGCCACGTCCGTTTTCCCAGGTGTTCAGCCTCCTTTCAGAAAGCCTCTTATTAATCATCCTTGGTCTGACAATGCTGGGGTCTGGGGACACCGCTCCACCCCCACCTCCCAGTGGTCTGGTCACCTTATAATTCCCTCATAGTGCTGGCTGGGAGCAGGCAGAACAACTGAAGACTGCCTGTGTCTCAGAGGGAGAGAATCACAGAATTTAAAGTGCCTTCGTGTCATTTCGTTTACAAGATGTAGCTTGCTGCTTTGCAGCTTGGGGTCCCCCCATAGCAGTGCTTCCTGTCTGTAGCTGCTTGACCTTCAGGGTGGTCTGCATAGTGAATTCCTAAGTCCAGAATTAAAGCTAGTGTCGGGCAGTAGTTTATGTCACCTTCCAAGGGGAACAAAAATACCTGTCATCTTTGCTGCTAGTCTCTCGTCTTGTGAGCATTTCCCACACTCCACACTCGCGCGCCCTGTTTCCTAGAGGTGTGTGAGGAGGCTCTCTTGGCAGCCACATGGCTGCCGGGGGCTGACTCCCAGACCTCAAGCTCTTCATCGGGAGAAAGGGTACTTCTTTAGGCCACGATTTTATTACAGGAATTTCCAGCACAGTGTTTAAAATGGTTGTTTTGTGTTGTGACGTGAGTCTCTCCTTCCTGTCTTTGCTTCTGAGAAGGCTGGTCACCACACACGGGGGTGGGGTTCTGTGAACTGCGTGCTGACTTAAAGCAGGTGCACTGGAAGGAACAGCAGACCTGGCTGTGCCCTTGCTGTGCTGGGAGCGACCACGTGCCCTCTGGCCACGGCAGAGCACAGGCTCTAACGCAGAGCCCCCCACGGCCTCTGCCTCGTCCTCTCTCAGGTCCATTGCTGGGAATTGGTCTAGTTTGTTCAGTCTCCCTATCCAGGGTTTCGGTCCATGGGTGGAATGTCGCCTGCTTCCTAGGCATAGGCCCATCTTGAGACTCACTGAGCCAAGGCCCACAGAGCGCAGCATAAGGAATAACAACACTTGACAGGTGACTGAAGCGCCACGCTGGAAACACGCTTCCCCGCGCCAGCTGCGTGGGCAGCACACTTGAAGTGTTATGCGGTGCGGTGTCTTTGGAATCATTCAGAGGACACTAGGGAAGGGGACTGAGTGGCTTGGGGTAGAGGTCAGAGAGACACTTACTATGCACTGTATACTCTTGTACTTTTTAAATCTTTTTTATCGTGTGCTTACTTATTTTTTTAAAGAACAATTTTAGCATAAAAATGGTAAATAAAACCTCATCTAGAATTTTCCAGTTATGTAGTAAAGCACACCTTGCGTTTTCTAAATCTACTCTGCGATGTTTGACATAAGCTGGAGTTTTAACTGGGGAGTCAGAATCTACACCTTTAGGTGGACCACCCCCTGCCTGACAAATCAGGGACGGGGTGAAATTATGGTAGGAGCTGAGAGTAAAAGGCAGCCGCTGCAGAAACGCAGCCTGCCTGGATGGTACCTGTGACTGGCTCCCCTCCTCTGCTTTGTAGGTTCTGGGTGAGATGACCGAGCTGCTGTCCTCCTGCAGAAACTATGACAACTACCGGCGTGCCTACGGGGAGTGCACCCACTTCAAGATCCCCATCCTGGGGGTACACCTCAAGGACCTCATCTCCCTGTATGAAGCCATGCCCGACTATCTGGAGGAGGGGAAGGTGAACGTCCACAAGCTGCTGGCCCTTTACAATCATATCAATGAACTGGTCCAGCTGCAAGAGGTGGCCCCACCCCTGGAGGCCAACAAGGACCTGGTGCACCTGCTGACGGTAAGGCTCCATGGGAGACAAATTACTGAGCGCTACCTCATCAAAGATCAGCTCAGTTAAGCCTCACAAGAACTCTATGAAGTGGATACTATCATTACCTCCATTTTATGGATGGGGATTCTGAGGCACAAAGACGTAACTTGCCAGAAGCCACACTTATTAAGCAGCAGATCCTGGGCTCAGACCCGGGTGGTGGGACTCCGGGGCTGTGCTCTTAAGCACCATGCCCTTTGGACCTCTAGGAGTGTTCCCCTCCCCCTACAAAAGCCAGTCCTAAGCTCTCTGGGAGGAGCTGATAGCAAATCAGGATACAAGGCTTGGTAAGAGATTGGAGACAGTCGGTTTTCATTTAAAAAAAGGACAAGGCATTGAGTTTAAAAAAAAAAGAAAAAAATAGGTTCATTATTTGGGTCCTGCTACCACTGGCTTGGATCCCAGAGACATTTAAGCCAAGGGCAGGCGAACACTTGTAGTGATGCAGGAGACCAGGATTTGCACTTTGGGTGGGGGGTGAGATCAGATGAACTCCCTTCCAGACCTGTGATTCTATAGTTCACCAGCTGTGTGACTGACTGTGGGCACATAACTCTCTCTGTTTCCTTCTCTGTAAAATCAGAGGGACTCATCTCTGCAATGACTTCTCCCTTCTCTTTCAGTTCTAAAATTAGACAGTTTTTAATCTGCTTTTTTTGCAGAATGGAATAATCACTGTAGCCTCTTCCTACCTCACAGGATTATTCTGATAGTGCCTCAGGCTTTGCATCCAGCTGGTGTCTAATCCCAGCCCTTTTGCTAATTGTCCAGGTGACCTTGGCTAGTTTCAGCCTTAGACAGCATCATCTGAGGAAAGAGGCACTGAACCTTAACTTTCTTGGTTCACAAATTCTGTGAGGAAAACTAAGCATTTCCCTCCCAAAATATACGTAAGCCATATATACTCAAAAATACGGATGTTTTTGAGTTCTGAACCCCCTGAAGCCCATCCATAGAATCCAGATTAAGAACAAGATTATTTCTAAGACCTCTCTCCTCTAAAGTTTTTCTAAGATATATGAAACTCTTAATATTGTTTGAGATTACCTATTATCATTTAAACTGGGTTCTGTTGCTGGAATCAAATTTTAATGGTATCAGGCCATGCAAACTGTCCTTTCAGATCATCCGTCTGCTTTGGGAGAGAACACGTGAGGTGTGGACCATCTGACTAGATAGGGCCTTCGGCCTAAGCTCTGCCTAGAAGCTTAGCTATTAAACCATAATTTAAAAGTGGGCATCTTGAGACTTCTCCAAAGTTTAAAAATATTTTAACAAAAACTAACGCTTGCCCTACTGCAATAGTAGATGTTATACCCCCAAAATTTTGTGAATTTTTAAAAACAAATGACTTACAGCCTAAAAGGGTAAACCACTAGAGAGGAAGAACCAAGAAAGAAACACATCGGCCCTGGGAAAGGCAAACAGCATCCTAGCAATTAACTCTGTTCTCCTTTGATCTGCAGTTATCCCTAGATCTCTACTACACTGAAGACGAAATCTACGAGCTTTCTTATGCCCGGGAACCCAGGAACCACAAAGCCCCAGTGAGTTTTTCATATTAAGACTCCCATGTGTAACAGGTGCTTTACAAGCCTCTCATCAAGGTCATCCATCTTGGAATGGACTTTAGTTCAGGTTAAAAAGCATATTATGTTTTTACTATGTGCCCAACATTGTGCTAGGAATAAGAAAAGCTTCAGCATATGTATTAGGAATAGTTCCTGACCATAAGGAGTTTGTACACAACTCGAGGGGATAAGACTAATATGTGAACAGTAAATAACTACATGCCATGAGTGTCAGAGGGAGTGGGGGAATCAGCCAGTGGTTTACTAGTTAGAGAAGGGATATAGCATGGTGGGCTGGAGTGACCTCTCCCTCCTATTAATTATAAAGTGTCCTCAAGGCAGTTGTTTCTCTTCATGATTTGTTGATGATAATGATATGTATATTAATCAGATGCTCAGCTTCAGAAGACTTTCAACTTGGTAGATGGAAAAGCCCCCACATCTTGTATTCACGTGGGTCAGGAAGAGCAGTCTGCTGGGTCTTTTGACCTCTTATGATGAGAAGTCCTGTGCACAGTCCTGGCTGCACAGTAGGGACTTTACAGGTTATCTGGCCCTGGCTTCCTACAGGCAGGTGAAATAATTTCAGTCTTCCTTCTGAAGAACCAATAATCCCCACAGTCTCCTGGGCAGCTCCCCAGCTCCAAAGCAAGTGGTACTCAAGGGCAGAGAGTTGCCTGTACATGAGAAATTCAGCTTATCTGTTCAGATGGCTAAATTTCATTGTTTCTATACAGAAAGACCAAGTTCTAGCATACTATTGTAACCAAAGATGTTTACTGAACATATTCGGCAGGTTTCAGGGTGTTGGAGGGCATTCCAACGAAAAGGGGACCTTCTTTCATTTTTTGAAGAGATTTTAATTTGGGCCAAGTCTCAGATACTTAGGAATGGATTCCATCTCAGCTTGTCTAGGCCTCACTTCTTGTTTTTTTTTCTTGCGTGTCTTCCTGCCTTTTAGCTATTTTTCTCCTCATCCTTGTCTCTACTAAATAGTAAGTAGAGAACAGAGAGGAAAAAAATTTTTTAATGTTACTGGAGTGTACCTGCCGTTCAGGTGTACAGCAAAGTGATTCAGTTATACGTATACATATATTCATTCTTTTTCAGATTCTTTTCTCATATAGGTTATCACAGAATATTGAGTAAAGTTTCCTGTGCTATACAGTAGGTCCTTGTTGGTTATCTGTTTTATATATAGTAGTGTGTGTATGTTAATCCCAAATTCCTGATTTATCCCTCCCCCCAACATTTCCCCTTTGGTAACCATAAGTTTGTTTTTGATATCTGTAAGTCTGTTTCTGTTTTGTAAATAAGTTCATTTGTATCATTTTTAAAATTAGATTCCACATATGAGTGATATATGATATTTGTCTGACTTACTTAGTATGATAATCTCTAGGTCTATCCACGTTGTTGCAAAGGGCATTATTTCATTCTTTTTTATGGCTGAGTAATATTCCATCATATATATGTACATCTTCTTTATCCTTTCCTCTGTCAATGGACATTCAGGTCGCTTCCATGTCTTGGCTATTGTAAATAGTGTTGCAGTGAACACTGGGGTGCATGTATCTTTTCGAATTATGGTTTTCTCCAGATATATGCCCAGGAGTGGGATTGCTGGATCATATGGTAGCTCTATTTTTAGCTTTTAACTGTTCTCCATAGTGGTTGTACCAATTCACATTCCCACCAACAGTGCAAGAGTGTTCCCTTTTCTCCACACCCTCTCCAGCATTTATTGTTTGTAGACATTTTGATGATGGCCATTCTGACCAGTGTTGAGGTGATACCTCATGGTGGTTTTGATTTGCATTTCTCTGATAATTAGTGATGCTGACCATCTTTTCATGTGAATTTTGGCCATCTGTATGTCTTCTTCGGAGAAATGTCTATTTAGATCCTCTGCCCATTTTTTGATTGGGTCGTTTGTGGCTTTGTTTGATATAGAGCTGCATGAGTTTATTTTGGAGATTAATCCTTTGTCAGCCACTTCATTTGCAAATATTTTCTCCCATTCTGTGGGCTGTGTTTTTGTTTTTTATGGTTTCCTTTGCTGTGCAAAAGCCTTTAAGTTTAATTAGGTCCCAGTTGTTTATTTTTTTTAATTTTCATTACTCTAGGAGGTGGATCAAAAAAGATCTTGCTGCGATTTATGTCAAAGAGTGTTCTGCCTGTGTTTCCTTCTAAGAGTTTTATAGTGTCCAGCCTTACATTTAGGTCTTGATCTGTTTTGAGTTTATTTTTGTGTATGGTGTTAGAGAATGTTCTAATTTAATTCTCTTACACATAGCTGTCCAGTTTTCCCAGCACCACTTATTGAAGAGACTGCCTTTCCTCCACTGTATATTCTTGTCTCCTTTATCATAGATTAATTGACCATAGGTGTGTAGGTTTATTTCTGGGTTTTCTATCCTGTTCCATTGATCTATATTTCTGTTTTTGCACCAATACCATACTGTTTTGATTACTGTAGCTTTGTAGTATAGTCTGAAGTCAGGGGGCCTGATTCCTCCAGCTCCGTTTTTCTTTCTCAGGATTGCTTTGGCTATTTGGGGTCTTTTGTGTTTCCATACAAATTTTAAAATTTTTTGTTCTAGTTCTGTGAAAAATGCCATTGGTAATTTGATAGGGATTACATTGAATCTGTAGATTACTCTGGGTGGTATAGTCATTTTGACAATATTTATTCTTCCAATCCAAGAACATGGTATATCTTTCCATCTGTTTGTGTCATCCTCAGTTGCTTTCACCAGTGTCTTACAGTTTTTGGAGTACAGGTGTTTTGTCTCCTTAGGTAGGTTTATTCCTAGGTATTCTTTTGATTCGATGGTAAATTAGGTTGTCTCCTTTATTTCTCATTCTGATCTTTCATTGTTAGTGTGTAGGAATGCAAGAAATTTCTGTGTATTAATTTTGTATCCTGAAACTACCAAATGCACTGATAAGATCTAGTAGTTTTCTGGTAGAATCTTTAGGATGTTCTGTGTATAGTATCATGTCATCTGCAAACAGTGATAGTTTTACTTCTTTTCCAATTTGGATTCCTTTTATTTTTCTTCTCTGAGTCCCATGGCTAGAGCTTCCAAAACTATGTTGAATAAAACTGGAGACAGTGGACATCCTTGTCTTGTTCCTGATCTTAGAGGGAATGCTTTCAGCTTTTCACCATTGAGAATGGTGTTAGCTGTGGGTTTGTCATATATGGCCTTTATTATGTTGAGGTAGGTCCCCTCTATGCCCACTTTCTGGAGAGTTTTTATCATAAATGGGTGTTGAACTTTGTCAAAAGCTTTTAACTGCATCTATTGAAATCATCATATGATTTTTACTCTTTAGTTTGTTAATGTGGTGTGTCACACTGATTGATTTGCAGATATTGAAAAATCCTTGTATCCCTGGATAAATCCTATTTGATCACGGTGTATGATCCTTTTAATGTATTGTTAGATTCGGTTTGCTAGTATTGATATTTTGTTGAGTATTTTTGCATCTATGTTCATCAGTGATACTGGCCTGTAATTTCTTTCTTTTTTTTGCGGTCGGGGGGTATCTTTGTCTGGTTTTGGTATCAGGGTGATGGTTGCCTCCTAGAATGAGCTTGGGAGTGTTCCTTCCACTGCAATATTTTGGAGGAGTTTGAGAAGGACAGGTGTTAACTCTTTTTTTGTTTTTTTTTTGTTTGATAGACTTCACCTGTGAAGCCATCTGGTCCTGGACTTTTGTTGGAAGTTTTTAAATCACTGTTTCAATTTCAGTACTTGAGATTGGTGGTCTGTTCATATTTTCTGTTTCTTCCTGGTTCAGTCTTGGAAGCTTGTATCTTTCTAAGAATTTGTCCATTTCTTCTAGGTTGTCCATTTTATTGGCACAGAGTTGTTTGTAGTAGTCTGTATTTCTGTGGTGTCAGTTGCAACTTCTTTTTCATTTCTATTGATTTGAGCCCTCTCCCTCTTTTTCTTGATGAGTCTGGCTAAAGGTTTATCAATTTTATCTATCTTTTCAAAGAACCAGCTTTTAGTTTCATTGATCTTTGCTGTTGTTTTCTTCATCTCTATTTCATTTATTTCTGCTCCGATCTTTATGATTTCTCTCCTACTAACTGGGTTTTGTTTGTTCCTCTTTCTGTAGTTGCTTTAGAGAGAGAAAATTTAAATGATCTACTTTACTCTTTGTCGATAGCTTCAACAAAAGCTTTAATAGAGAGGGAAGTGAAACTCCAGGCATATTGAAAATTTTAAATTATATTAGATGGAGACAATGTATGTGAGGAGCTCTTTGTAAACTGTAAAGCACAACACTTGTGTTAGCCAAGGTTACTGTTCTAGATTTCAGTTATGTGTGGGCCCTCTGCTCCTTGCCACTGCACATAGTTGAGGGTTGCCCACAGCTGCAGCTACCAGGTAATGGGAAAGGAAGGAGCTTAAGGTTATAGCATTGCATTATAGTCATGGGGATTTCTCTGAATATTTCATTTTAGCCACTAACACCTTCAAAGCCACCAGTAGTTGTGGACTGGGCCTCTGGAGTATCTCCCAAACCTGATCCAAAGACCATAAGCAAACATGTCCAGAGGATGGTGGATGTAAGTACAGCTGTGTTTGCACAGATGAAAAGCAAGGCATTGCCTGGCTTAGTGTTGTGTGTGGGGAGAGGGGAGCACAGTGGTAGAAACACAAAGGTAAGAAACTTGAAACTCGTTCCTATGTGAGCACAGGGAACCAGTTACTTCTCATATTGTGGCTGCAGAACAGTTCAGAAGTTACATTTTGCCAACACACTTTGCCTCTTCTGGGGGGAGGTGTACCTCTTAAAGGCCTAGCAAGAGATCATATATTTAAAGGTTGTCAGTTGATTTGGGGACAGAGAGAGGCTGGAAAAGATTTGAGTGTAAGTAAGGGTGATGAGAATCTAAAACTGAAAAGTGTTACACTGCTTGATTCAATTCACTGTGCTAAATGCTGAGGAGGGGTACCTACCTTCATATTCCTACATTTATCCTGTGGACCATTCCAGTGTAACAAGAAAAGAACGAGCCAGCAAGTGACAGAACAATTGGTAGAGGATTAAGAGGGGGTAGGGAGCACTTCCGACTGGGCTGTTAGTAGAAGCTACACAGAGAAGTGGCAATCTGAGCTGTGCAGTGAAGAAAGGGCAGAGTGAAGGGGGAACATCCCTCAGTGCAGTGACCTAGGAGTACAGGGCAGCTGGGGTGAGGGCATACTGACATGCTAATGGAATTGAAAGCATCTGGCCACCCTCCAGATGCTGGTACCTGCAGAGACCTGGGATGTGACCCACTGAATCTCGGCAGCAGCTTAAGGAGCAGGTTTCCTTGTTCCTCTCACTCAGACTGAGGTGTTCTGGCCCCTTTGTCATTTGGCTATGATTGGTTTCTCTTTCGTAATCACCAAAGAAACTCCTTTTTCACAGTCTGTATTCAAGAACTATGATCATGACCAGGATGGATACATTTCCCAGGAAGAATTTGAAAAGATTGCTGCGAGTTTTCCATTTTCCTTCTGTGTGATGGACAAAGACAGGTGAGGGTTTGTGTATGGGAATAGGTGGCTGTGAACCTGTTGGTAAGAACGCTTTATGGGTGTGTCACTAGAAGAATTTGTAAACTCAGATGTGTTGCTGATGTGGTCACTTAATGAATCTCAGTGCTAAGAGAGCCATTATCAAGCAGATGCCTGTCCGGCTTCACCATGAAAAATGCATGTTTTAAATGCAAAGACTCCATAATTCTGCCAGTTTAGGAATAGTCTAGTCAACTGTAAGTAAGAAAAAGTTTAGTCTTCCTTCTTGCTTTGTCCTTACAGATTATGAGGAACAACTAATATTTACTAACTTTTCTCAAGAAGTTGGTTCTCTGTGTGAAACCAGAGAAATGTGTGGTTGGTGGGTTACAGTTATATAGTAGGTGCTGTCTAAAGTCAGAAACCTCAGCATAAGATATATTTCCCTATACCCACATTTCCATCACTTCTTTTTCAAGTCTTGTGGATAGTGGTTAAGTTAGTTAGTTAGGAAAACCTGGTTTAGCTGAAGAGTGACTCTGTGGAAATGAGTAATGCCATCTCACCTCCTTACACATGCTACCCAGACATCCTTATTAAGAGGAGGGCTCATGGAAGTAAGTGTCAGGTAATACATACTGTACTACCCCTCAAGGATAAAAAGAGAGTGAGTTTCTAAGGCTAGAAGCTGCCTTGCTACCCAGCCCCGCTCACATCCTTCTCTCTCATTTGCGGGCAGGGAAGGTCTCATCAGCAGAGAAGAGATCACTGCCTACTTCATGAGGGCCAGCTCCATCTACTCCAAGCTGGGCCTGGGCTTTCCTCACAACTTCCAAGAGACAACCTACCTGAAGCCCACTTTCTGTGACAACTGTGCTGGATTTGTGAGTTGTCCTCAGAGTGCTTCGGGGTTGAATGTGGGGAGGGTTATGAGACAGTTTAAAGTGATTAAGCCAGGTACAGACCTCATGCACCTTTATCAACTCTTCCTGCCTAGAGCCTAAGCAAACACCTACAATAACCTCGTCCTCAAATGCATGGGTTTTACTTGCACTCATCTTTTCCCATTTCTTCCTGATTTATTTTCTCCTCTGGTAGAAAGGCCTGGGATAAATGGTGAGGAAATGTTGAATTTGGGATATACTTTTAAAGTATTATATCCATATGCTGTTAGAAAAGAGAAATATGAGACATCCTCACCCCTTCAAAAGGAACTGCCTTTTAAGAAGTCACTTGGGCTCTGCCCCTCCCCTGTCCCACCCCAACCAACAGTTTCCTCCTAAACTCAGTTCGTGACCCCAGGATTCTGTATACTTGCTCTTTAGTTTGGAGTCTCAAGAAGCCTATTTGTCCTGTGATTCATCCACTTCAGGCCTGGGTCATAAATCCACTGTAGTAAGCTTCTTGAGAACATTTACCTCTGATCAGCACAAACTTTTCCTGTTTTCAGTTTAAGGCCAGGAGGGATTAAGACACATGAGAGATAAATGAGGTTTCCTTCCCACTTGAGGTAGAGTAGAATGAGGGAAAACAAAGAATGGATGTCTAGCCTCCTACCAGGTAGATGAAGGACCTGTGGTGCATTCTAACTGTCTCTTCTTTGTCCCACAGCTCTGGGGAGTGATCAAACAAGGGTATCGGTGTAAAGGTAAGGCCCAGCTTTGTCCAGTGTGTTGTCTCTCTACCCATAGTAGTTGTCCATTCAGTCCACAGCTTCTCAGCACACCTCATCTTCAAACTGGCTTCCCTAGAGCACCCCCTGAGAGTGATTGCCACCACAAAGAGAGGAATCTGGGTGACTAGTTATGCAGCTCATTACAAGAGCCTCACTTTGTTTTGTTTGCCCTGGAAATAGGGATGACTGGTAGATTATGCTCTCATATGGTCATGGGTCCCCAAAGACAGGCACAGAATCACTTCTGAAACAAAAGATAAGTGATTACCAAAGGCCCTTGTCAGCTTTCCTTTTATCAGTAGATATCCCAGGATAATTGTCCTTCCTTATGACTAGAAAAGTTCAGGAGTAAAGGAGAAAAGACCTTTTACTGCAAGGAAGAAAGAATAAGACCTAACAGCTGGGAGCCTCCAGAGGGTCTCTATAGAGTAGGCAGTATGTGCAGGATGACCAAGAAAAACACCACTTCTGTCTAGGAGAGCAGGATGCCACTTCTGATTCCCAGACTCATAAGGGCTGTGACAAGGTTGTGAGATCCAGGGTTGACCCAGTGAGAAGAATGCTAAGTTCAATAGAAGTGTTAAGTGTCCTAGCTCCAGAAGACAGGACAGGCATGTGTGACGAGAGCACTGCATGCATGTGGTCTTGAGACCCTGGAGGAGAAAGTGAAAGACTTCCTGATCGGGGTGTCTTGTCCACAGACTGCGGGATGAACTGCCACAAACAATGCAAAGACCTGGTTGTGTTCGAGTGCAAGAAGCGAGCCAAGAACTCAACAGCTCCCACAGAGAACAGCACCTCTGTGGGGCCAACGTCCAACCTTTGCTCGTTGGGAGCCAAAGATCTGCACCATGGTAAGCAAGCACTGGGAATGTTCATCTTGGGAAGTGAAGGTAGAAGAATACGGTTTTCGGGGAGGAAAGATTACCTTTATCCTTCCTACTTGTAATAAAAACCACCACAAACATGCCTGTATATTATGCACCCTGTATTTTAAGAGTTCCATTTCACCTGTGGACACCACAATTCTGTCACACACAATGCAGACTTTCTTGGGAGAAAAGTGGCAGAGAGCACCATGAAGGTCTGCGGCCTCAGAGTGAAGCCTGGAAAGGGGCTGCACCTAGAGGTTTCTCTTCTCCAGACCATCTCTCCCCAGTCCCCAGAGCTTTGCCCAATAGTGACAAGAGGAGGACTGCCAGGAAGTAGACTAATAGGTAGGTTAAACATAGGTGTATCATGGGCAACAAATGAAAATTGCTGTAGAAGTGCTATTTGGCAAGGTCTGCTTGTAGTGAAAAAAACGACTACTGGTTATCACTGTTATCTATTAAATGGTAAATATAAACCCTAGACATACAGAAAGCTTGGGACGGAATCTTAGGCGCGCTACCTTTTGGGGAGCAAAAGAAAGCAAGCAAATAGAAAAAAGCAACAGAAAAGGAGCCTTTAAGGGATGGCCTTTCCTCAGGGTGGATGCAGCCTGACACCAGTGGCCATAGCTTGGCCAACAAGGCCCCTGGATTTAAGCCCCCTTACCCGCCTGCTTGAAAATGAGTCCACTTTGGGCCTACGGAACTCCTGTACCAATAAGAAAAGTCTCATTTAATAAGGAAACTAATGTGTCAATATTGAGTCTCTGCTCTTCTGAGCCAAAGTACTAACATGTCACGTACCTTCCTACAGCACCAGAGGAAGGACCTTTCACATTCCCTAATGGGGAGGCTGTGGAACACAATGAGGAAAGTAAGGATCGGACCATCATGCTCATGGGAGTGTCCTCACAGAAGATTTCTGTTCGGTTGAAGAGGACTGTTGCCCACAAGGCCACCCAGACCGAAGCACTGTCTTGGCTTGGCAGTGAGGGCCCTTCCAGTCACTTTGTGCTAGCTTCCCCAAGGAAGACGGCCCAGGATACTCTGTATGTACTTCCCAGCACTACATCTCCATGCCCCAGCCCAGTCTTGGTCAGAAAGCGGGCTTTTGTCAAGTGGGAGAATAAAGAATCCCTCATAAAATCAAAGGAGGAGCTCCGTCACCTCAGACTCCCAACCTACCAAGAGCTGGAACAGGTACCCTCTTTTCCTTTTTTTCAGACTCTGAGAAAAGTGGGGCTAAACCAGGGAAGAACATGTAAACTGAAGATTCAGACCAGGTTGATTATTAGAAAGATAAAGGGGAAAAAAAAGGATTCTGCTTTGTCTCAAAGAAACCAGTGGGGGCCCTGGTTCACATTATGTAACTAGGACAGGATAGACAGGGCTCCTATTGCCATAAAGGTACAATCTCAAAGTGTTGGTACCAGGGCCCAAACCTCTGTTCACAGTAGGCTCCTTGAGAAAAACCACTTTCTATTGATCAGCTTTACTGTGGTGACACCACACCCTTTTTCTAGACTTAAAAGCAAGTTGCCTAAATCCTCCCTCCCTAGAGGTCTTTGGGGGCCTCATGGTTGCCTGGACATCTTCCTCAAAGGAGGTGATCACCGTGCTAGCAAGAAAAAGGAAGGGAGTATTTAGCTCACTGCAGAAAAAGCCTCCTTCTTAATACAGAATGAGGGAACTCTTCTCTAAAACATCAGGGGCTGGGCTGATTTTACATACACACACACACAGCTAAATCAACAGTAGTTGGAAAATGCACCATTGATTATAATCTATAGCAATATAATGTAGTAAATGGTAACAGTTGTGGTAGCAGAATTGCTTTTTATCTGTTAGGCTCACAATGTCCTAATCATAAGTTATCTAATGGAGGTATTAGAAAAGACAAAATAAGGTTTACCAAGAAGAATATGATGCCAAGGTTTGATGAGAAGGGGAATGATAAGGTTAAGAATAGAAAAAAAGAAAGTAGAAGCTAGGACAACTGGGGACAACAGGCAGTTGTCCAAATACTCAATTCCATAGGGTCATCACTAATTACTTCTTTTTGTTTAGAGTACAAAGCTCAGGGTGAGAGCTGGTTTAGACAGACCTCTTGTCATGGGACAGTGGTTTCTTACCAAAGATAGGGTAAGGCCTGTCTGCGTTTTTTCCCCAAAACATCATTTGGAGGCCTATCCATCAGTACAAACACAAAACCAACATCTAGCTGGCTAGAATTCCTTACATAATTCTACACACTACATAGTAAAACTGCCCGAGAGGTTCTCAGGATTCCCTACCTGGTCCTCCTCAGTGTTGCACCTTCCCTGTCAGACCCCCAGGAATTGAAGAAACAAGTTAGATAATGTACGTGAAACTCCTGGTTTGGTGCCTAGAACAAAAACATAATATTAGGAGGAACGCTTGAGAAAAGAACAGATTTTCTGGATTAAAAGTAGTCACTCAGACTATTTTAAGACATGCTTTAAGGATCAATCAGAACATCTTCCGATGCAGGTGACACAAAGCCCTCTCTAGGGGCAGAAGCAGCCAGAATCAACTTTCAAGAACAATGAAAGAAACCTTGAAAAGTGAACTTGATAGAGTAGAGAGAACTTCAGTCTTGGGGACAAAGATCTGTGCTTCTAGCCCCAGATATTTCTTACTCCTGCTGATAAACTCAGTGACCTGTTTGGTCCTCTGTAAAATACAGTCCATGCGCTCTACAACTTGCTTCAGATCCTGACATTTTACATGCCGTGTAAAAGGAGCAATGTAGTTGTTAGCAACAGTGACTTCTTGCTGCAAGAAGTGGGTGGTAGAAAGATTTCAGGTGACTGAGTTAGTTAGGTCCAGTATTCATTCCTACCCAGTAATACCAGAGCTGGTAAACCCTCTTTACTTTTATCCTTGTCATTGGGACCTAAGGACCAGAATTCACTATGTATGTTTTAGAGTATTTAAAATAATATGTAATATTCATATTATAATTAATAAATATTATACATTATTTTAAGTATGTGTATACCTCTAAGCCACCACAGGACAAAAGAAAATGCAAAGCCTCTTGGGTTCAAATCCCCAGTCTGATACTATATCCACCTCTATTAATCATGTAACACAGTACCTGGCACATAGCAAATACTCAGTATTACACAGTAGCTACCAGACAGCTATCTAGGTAATTTATGTTGAGAAACAACTCATGTATCCCAAATTACCCCCCCATATTTTGGGGGGTAATCAGTATGGTATAAGTAAGGTAAAAACACGAGATTCAAAGTCTTGAAGACCAGTAACATCAGCATCACAGTGGCATGTGTTGCTCCTTTTTTCTCTCTCCTTTTATTTACAGCTAAACTGGACATTCATAAACAAACAAAAGTGACTCTACACCTTACATCAGACCACCCAGTAGATTTCTACCCACCTGTTCTTCAGAGAAGAGAATAGCTTCACAGGACCTCAGAGAGGGCTGTGAAGCCAAGGGAGTTGGTGAGCCTGCCCCACGTCAACTTGCTGCTATCAGACTGGAAATAAATAAAATAGAGACCAGAAAAAAAAATAGAAAGGACTGACAAAAAAGATAAAATCGATTGTGAATAATCATTTAACAGTAACTGCCCTTAAAACGGCCAGTTGTGCCACAGCAAACCAAAGCTTCATGTACACTGACAAAAGATAGATAAATAAAATGGACAAACCTTTATTCACACTAAGAAAAAAGACTAAGAAAAAAGAGGGACTTCCCTGGTGGTCCAGTGGTAAAGAATCTGCCTTCCAATGCACAGGACACAGGTTCAATCCCTGGTCAGGGAACTAAGATTCCCACATGCCGTGGGGCAACCAAGCCCACGTGCTCTGGAGCCCATGCGCTGCAATGAAAGGTCCCACATGCTGCAACGAAGATCCCGCGTGTTGCAACTAAGACCTGACACAGCCAGAAAGAGAGGGAGAGGGAGAGAAAGAAAGGGAGGGAGGGAGAAGGCTCAAATATGTAAAATTAAAATGACAAAAGGAGACATTACAAGTGTTAACTACACAAATACATAGGACCATAAGAGACTATTATGAGTAATTATATGCCAACAAACTAGATAACCTAGAAGAAATGAATAAGTTTACAGAAATACACAACCAAACGACTGAATCAAGAAAAAAACAAAATCTGAACAGACCAATAACAAACAAAGTCTTTGAATCAGTAATCAAAATCCTCCCAACACAGAAAACCCCAGGATCAGATGGCTTCACTGGCAAATTCTACCCAATACTCAAAGAATTAACACCAGTCCTTCTTAAAACCTTCCAAAAAATAGAGGGAATATTTGCAAACTCATTCTCCGAGGGCAGTTTTACCCTGATACTGAAGCCAGATAAGGAAACTACAAGAAAACCAAACTACAGACCAGTATCACTGATGACTACACATGCAAAAATTCTCAACAAAATATTAGCATACTGAACTCAAGAACACATCAAAAAGATTTTATACACCATGAAAAGTAGGGTTTATCCCTAGCATGCAAAGACAGTTCAACATAGGCAAATCAATAAATGTAATCATCACATTAGTAAAATGAAAGATAAAAATCATGTGGTCATCTCAACAGATGCAGAAAAACATCTGACAAAATTTCATGATAAAAACCCTGCTCAGACTGGATAAAAGGAATATACCTCAACATAATAAGGGCCATATATGACAAACTCACAGCTAACATTATACTCAATGGAGAAAATTTCAAAGCTTTTCCACCAAGATCAAGAACACTCTCACCACTAAGTGCCCATCAATAGATGAACGGATAAAGACATGGTATGGATTTAGTGGTATATATATACAATGCAATACTACTCAGCCATAAAAAAGAGTGAAATAATGCCACTTGCAGCAACATGGAGGGACCTAGAGATTATCATACTAAGTGAAGTCAGTCAGAAAAATACCGTATGATATCACTTACATGTGGAATCTAAAATATGACCTAAAGTACTGACAGTCTCAGCTACAGCGATTAGGCAAGACAAGAAAGTAAAAAAGCATCCAAATCAGGAAAGATGTAGCAAAACTGTCACTGTCTGCAGATGATGAGTCTGTATATAGAAAAACCTGAAGGTTAAGCAAAAAAAAACTCTTGAAACTAATAAACATTTTCTGTTAAACTGCAGTATACAAAGTCAACTTATAGAATCAGTTGCATTTCTATATACACTAAGGACAAAACATCTGAAAAAGAAATCTTTCCCATTCACAATAGCATCAGAAACAATAAAATAGGAATAAATTTAATCAAGGAAATGAAAGATTTCTACAATGAAAACTACAAGACTTTGCAGAAAGACATCCTGTGTTCATGGATCAGAAGAATTAAGATTGCTAAAATGTCTGGCAGAAGACCTGAATTCTTTCCTTCCAAAGGAGACATACAGATGGCCAAAAGGCTCATGAAAAGATGCTCATCATCACTAATTATTAGAGAAATGAAAATCAGAACTACAATGAGGTACCACCTCACACTGGTCAGAATGGCCATCATTAAAAAGTCTACAAATAATAAACACTGGAGAGGGTGTGGAGAAAAGGGAACCCTCCTACACTGTTGGTGGGAATGTAAATTGGTGCAGCCACTATGGAAAACAGTATGGAGGTTCCTTAAAAAACTAAAAGTAGAACTACCATGTGATCCAGCAATCCCATTCCTGGGCATATATCTGGACAAAACTATAATTCAAAAAGATACATGAACCCCACTGTTCACAGCAGCACTATTTACAACAGCCAAGACACAGAAGCAACCTAAGTGCCCATCAACAGATGAATGGATATAGTATGGATTTAGTGGTATATATATATACACAATGCAATACTACTCAGCCATAAAAAAGAATGAAATAATGCCACTTGCAGCAACATGGATGGACCTAGAGATTATCATACTAAGTGAAGTCAGTCAGAAAAATACCGTATGATATCACTTACCATATGTGGAATCTAAAATATGACCTAAATGAACTTATCCATGAAACAGAAACAGATTCACAGACACAGAGAACAGACTTGTGGTTGCCAAGGGGGGAGGGGGTGGGGGAGGGGTCAATTGGGAATTTGGGATTAGCAGATGCAAACTATTAACATACAGAATGGATAAACAACAAGGTCCTACTGTATAGCACAGAGAACTATATTCAATATCCTGTGATAAACCATAATGGAAAAGAATATGTATATGTGTATAACTGAATTACTTTGCTGTATAGCAGAAACTAACACAACATTGTAAATCAACTAGACTTCAACAAAATAAATTTTTTTTTAAAAGACTTAAAATATCCATACTATCCAAAGCAATCTATAGCTTCAATGCAATCCTCATCAAAATACCAATGGAATTCTTTACAGAAATAGAAAAAAAAGTCCTAAAATTTATATGGAACCACAAAAGATCCTGAATAACCAAAGTAATCCTGATGCAAAAGCACAAAGCTGGAGGTACCACACTTAATTTCAAATTATACTACAAAGCTACAGTAATAAAAACAGTATGGTACTGGCACAAAAACAGACACATAAACCAATGGAACAGAAAAGAGCCCAGAATTAAACCCCTGCATATACAGTCAACTAATATATTCAACAAGGGAGCCCAGAGCACCCAAGCAGAAAGGAAAGTCTCTTCACAAATGTTGTTGGGAAAACTGGATAAGCACATGCAGAGCAACGAAATTCGACCCCCATCTTACACAACTGATAAAAATTCACTCAAAATGGATCAAAGAGGTAAACATGAGGCCTGATACTATGAAACTCCTTGAAAAAAACGAAGGAAGAAGTTCCTTGTCACTGGTCTTTGGCAATAAATTTTTGGATACGACACCAAAAGCAAAAAATCATCAAATGGGACTACATTAACTAAAAAGCTTTTGCACAGCAAGGAAACCATCATCAAAATGAAAAGGCAATCAACTGAATGGGGGAAGATATTTGCAAATGATATATCTGGTAAGGAGTTATTTAAAATATGTAAAGAACTCATACAACTCAATAACAACAAAATCTGATTACAAAAGAACTATATAGACTTTTTTCCCAAAGAAAACATACAAATGGCCGACAGGTACATGAAAAGATGCTCCACATCACCCATCATCAGAGAAGTGCAATTCAAAACCACAATGAGATATCATCTCACACCTATTAGGATGGCTATCATCAAGAACACAAGATAACAAGGGAACCCTCGTGCACTGCTGGGGGGAATGAAAATTGGTGCAGTCAATATGGAAAACACTATGGAGATTTCTCAAAAGACTGAAAAAAACTACTATATGATCCAGCAATTCCACTCCTGGGTATATATCCAAAGAAAATGAAAACACTTAATTCAAAAAGATACACACACCCCAATGTTCTTATTTACAATAGCCAAGATATAGAAGCAACTTAAGATATAGATAAGATATAGAAGCAACTTAAGTGTCCATCAACAGATGAATTGATAAAGAAGATGTATAGATATAGATATAGAAGCAACTTAAGTGTCCATCAACAGATGAATTGATAAAGAAGATGTATGTATATATATATGCATATACATACATGCAATGGAATATTACTCAGCCATAAACAAAGAATGAAATTCTGCCACTTGCAACACTGGAAATCAACAGCTGCCTCTATAACTAAGTCACTGCAAATTAAATAAATCCCAGTTTACAGGGATGGGATAAAATTCTTATCTTTCTCAAGAGTCTGTTAGTTTTCAATGATTTGGAGGAGAAAATATGTAATATGATTATATATGTAATATTGCATGTGAACTATAATACCACATTTTATAGAATTCCAAGTCACTGCTTTCATACCTCAGACCTGACCAAGACTATTTCTGCCAAGTTTAGGTCTGTTACACAATATTCAAAGATTTTCTCATTATTCATCTATTGCCCAGGAATGGTTTATTCTGCCTGCTAGCCAATCACATCTTTGATGTAACAAAACTAATTGTTGTTTACACATGCTCATTTGATATTTAATGTGTTATTTTTTATTCAGGGCAAAATACGTGCCTTGAAAACACTTTTTAATTCTCAGCCACACTGAACAGATGCCAAACAAGTGTAGTACTCCCAGTACTGTAACTGATTTGCCATTCGTTGCTGCTTTATTAACATACCTCATTCTTTTTTTTTTTTTTTTAAGGAAATAAACACCCTGAAAGCAGATAATAATGCTCTAAAGATCCAACTGAAATATGCACAGAAGAAGATAGAAACCCTCCAGCTTGCAAGAAGCAATCATGTCTTGGCTCAGATGGAGCAGGGTGACTGTTCTTAGCCCAGAAACTCAAGCAGCACAAACTGCAGAGTGTATCAGAGATCTCATTTCCTAAACCTCTTAACACAAAGACCTGGGAAACCTTAGACTGACTGGCTTTCAAAAGGGTACTTTAAAGAAGGAAAGCTGGTTACTCTTTTGTTACTTAAAAGATTCCAACTGTGCGGTATGGTTTTCTCTTCCAGCCAGTTGAATCAAAGGGAAGAAAGCTGAAGAATGCAAAGTATTTGCCATTCATACCAGAATTCCGCCCCCCCCCCCCGGGACTAATATCAAAAGCATGATAAAAAACATGACTATAGTTTTCTGACAAGATAGCTTCTATGTGGCCTGCCCAGCTGCTTCTTCCTTAGAACTAAAATCCCTGGAAAATGAATTTGTTTCCTTCCCGTTTTTTCCTGAGGCATTTATTTTGTTCCATCCAAAGCTTGCTTATAGTGGAAAAATACTCACATTCCAAAAGTAGAATCGCTTCCTCTATATTTCAGCATTCTTTACAAATCTGGTTCCCACTTCACTACCTCAGATCTAATCAATTTGCCTTTTCCCCTTCTTCCTCACTACGTTCTTACACACATGAGGATATATCTACCTAGAAGAGAACTTCTAGAGATGTAGCCATAAATTTGGGGAGAGCAGGAAGGGACTATTAAACAACATGACATCATCCAGTTACAGGTCAACTCATAGTTTTAGTCTGAGTCATAAAAGAAGTAGCCAAGTTAAGTACCTGGAAATGTGGCTATTAGCACCTTACACATGGCTGGCTAATTAGCTAAAACATAACGCAAACATGATGTTTGTCCCTCATATAATCTACACTGGATAGAATGAAGAATTTATGGCTTTTTAAAAATGTTTAACTCTCATATGCCATCCTATTTTTTTTTTTCTTGAAGTTTCTGAACTGAATTTGTGCTTGTACTGTCTTCACTATTAATACTATTTAGAAGTAAGCTAATTGGATCAGAGGCTTCAATAACAGCTGACAGCATGTACATATGTACATATTATGTATATACAACATCAGTCATGCATGTGGCTTGGAATTCTGTTTCTTCCTTAGTAAAATGCGTGAGTTAAACGACTTTTGGTCATGTACACAAATTCACGAAGTTCAGTTTGTTACAAGATCAAGAAATTGCTCAGAATGTAAATTGTATTGTTTGGCAAAATCACAAGAGTCCTGTGAGTCTTCTGTTAATGAAGGTTAATGATAAATGGGCTCATTTAATTATCTGGGCAACTATTCACAAACTTCTTTGTCAGACTCTCTATTTCTCTAAAAAAAATTCATATGATCATTTTCTTTTGGTGGGGAGAACTTACCTTCCATGCTTGGAAAGCCTGACACCAAGCTGATTTAAAGTTCATACACAAGTTGACCAACTGCCAAGCATATAATCTCAGCAACCAAAAGTTCCAAACCTAAAGCCAACAACACCAAGTCTTAATCAGAAACAAATTATATATATAGTATAAGCTTCCTTGGAGAATTCATATCATTTAAGAAGTTTCTTTGATGAAAGACCAGTTCCCATTTGCATACCTCCTTGTACTGAACTGAGCTTTAGTGAAAAAGCTAGTGACTAGCTTTCAGTTAGTGTTTTAAGGAATCACTTTACACACAAATCTACCTTTTTCTAAATCCAAACTCAGAAATCCCCATGGCAGGGCTGCTTAGGTCCACCACTTGGTATATAATCCTATAAGAAGTACTTTGCTACTTACTTACCTTATGTGGAACAAACATGAGTTTATAATCATCCTTAAAATTCACATTCTTCACCTATTCTTTTCCTCTGACCAAAGACGGTACAATGCAATTTCTTTAAGCATAGTTCTGAAACACAATTAAATTGTTTTCATTCTTCTTACCCAGGATCCAAAATACAGAGCCCAGGTTAGTTTCTATGTAAATAATTTGTGATCTAGAGGAATTCAAAAGGTCACAGTCTCCTTAATTAGTCAAATTAACATAGCTAGAAAGTCTCAAGCATTCCAGAATTTATCACTGAAATGGATAGGAAGCAGTAGTTTCACCACAAGTCTTTACAGTTCAGCAATGGCCAAATAAGTATAGTGTATAAATTAATATTATTTGCTCTGAACTACATGGGATTAATGAAATCTACAGAAATAATATGAAACAAATTTTTTGTTCGTCAAGCCTAGGATACAAATTTGTGTCTTGTATCAACTTGAAATAAGTTTGGGCATATATTTATCTGCTGAAACAAGGACAAATCTTGTTAACAACAGTGTCATTTCTTATTTTCTTTGGTAATTGATTTGCTGTTTTACTGGCCAAATGTGAATTTCTGTTTAAAGATGTATAATGTAAAAGAACTGCAAGGAAAAAACAAATGTACAGATTGTAAAGGTGGGTTTTTTTTGATACCTAATGTAAGTTTTCTTTGTGTAATATTTGTATGATAAAAGACATTAGGATCCCTACGGCATAGATGTCCTGTGTTTCTTCTAGTTCATGAACATATAGAAGCCTCACCTGAATTTTTACTATAATCGACAGCTGAGACCACTCCCTACTTCTGTTAACCAAACCAAACTGAGTCTTCCTGAAAGGAAAAGCAAAGCAACTAATTATTCAGTATACATTTTTCTAAATCTTTCTATAACATGAAGTAGTAACATATAGAAATATTCAACCTTTTCCCATCTTATTGCATAATGACTTACAGTGATCCCCCAATATTATATCTACAAATACTTAACACTGAAGGAGACAAATCTGAGGTTGTCATTCCTGTGGCTTTCAGCTTTAATTCCACAGTTCTATCTAAGAAAACAAGCAAGTAAAGAAGAGAAACTTTGAAACTATGGATGGAATTGGTAGAGGATGGTTCAATCTAGTGGACAGATCACCCAGAGCAATTCATTTATGCTCATGATTATCTAGAGTGAGTAGAGATAGCTGTGATTTTTCCTTAATGATCAGCCAACTTTTGTTTAACTAGACCAATGAAGGGGGGTGGGGGGAGGGGAGAACAGGGACATATTCCAATCACTCAAATTCCATGGTGGAATGTATTCTGGTACACTTGGATGTGGTATATTTATCATTTTGGCATTTCATAGTCCTTCATACAAAACAATGAAGTCACACTGACAACTTGGCCCTAGAAGAGAGATTAAACTACCTACCCTCTCCTCCACCCACAATTCCCACTCCAAATCTCTCTACCCTGTGCCCCTTACAAGGTATAGATCGTATCATTCCTCAGAACATTCTCCATCACAAATATTTTGGGGGTTATCATACCTTCTTTTTGACACACAGAAAGGTAATTAAATGTTTTTTGGTTTAAAATGTTTTTTTTCTTTTTAGTGAGGCAAGATTTCCCTGATCTGCAGAACACAAGGGAACAGGTTAAAAGGAAATACTTCATCTCTTCTTTTACCGAGAGCTTATGTGTAATGTTGTGGTAATTATGTATGGGTGGACAAATCCAGGTAAGAGGTCAGTTACTTCTTTAATCCAGAAACTCCCAGTAAGATCATGTCTATAGGTGCTATTAGATACCACAGGATAGACCAAGGCAGAGAGAAGAAAACAGGGGAGGGAAAATGAGGTAGTAGGAAAAAATAAAATTAAGAACTAGGCAAAAAAGAATGATGAAGAGGTGGCACAGAAGGAGGTGTTACATTTTAGGAAGCAGTGAAGTGCCATTCATCGTACTCTGCATTTGTATTGCATTCAATTTATAAAAGCATTTTCACAATATGGCCTTTCACATTAAGGCCCCAAATTGCCTTATTGCTATTCTAGATATTGCTTAGCAAACTTTTCTATGAAAGAAATTTTTACTGAAAGAAGATTTTCATGAAAATCCTACCTCACAGGAAAGAATAAGATATTAGGTTCTAGACCACTCAGCTTTTCATTCAAGTGAAGTTTATAGGAATGTGTAAATAAGAGTGGTTCCGGCTCCAACAAGATTCCAGGAGCAAGTGCTAAACTTGGATAACATTTACAGTGAGTAGCAGATAACCCAACAGCACTCCTATGAAGGTACAAAGAAATCTTACAGAAATTAATAAACTAATGTTTCTACCATTATTAGCCATAAACCTTTAGTAATAAAAGAAACTGAAAGTAGTTGTAAACCCATCCTGTATCAGCAACTAAAGCTCCTGAAAAGAAATGAAGCAGAAATGTAAAGGTTTTAAATGAACAGTTTAAGTAATAACTTTTTTGAAATATTTTACTCCAGTGCTCTTTGCGTATATATTTTTTTAAAATTATTTATTTTTCAGAGTTCATAGCTACTGATAAAAGTGTTTCCTAATATGGAAAGGCTTTTCTTCAACTATCACAAATGAAATTAAGTCTCTTCATTACATGTAAAATTTTTTTAAAAATCTAAGCTTAAGAATAACCAAAAAATTTATGTTTTCCTATCCTGAACAAATTTCCTCGAAGGGTTAGCTGGAAAAATACATGGCCAAGACTGCGTTGTACACAATATGTGAAGGTTTAACATTATTTTAGATTTCTCCACAGGGTTTACTGTAAAACAAAACAACAACAAGAATAACACTGCCAAATATCAAATACCATTTGTCCACAGGTACTCAGCCTTCTATCTGTTGAGTTGGTTAGACCACAGAAAGTTGTTATGCACAAGAGTTGACCAGGCGCCTACAGATTTTAAAGTGGGATTGAAAACATTTATGTGACTATCTTTTTCTCTCTCTACACTAAGAGAAAAATGCATTACTTGGGGCACCTCTTAAACCATTCACAACAGGCCTTTATAAATTCTCAACAAATTGGACTTGTACTTAGGTCTTTATAAAACAACCTGAGAAGGCACAAGTATCACATTCCTTATTTGACAAATGAGGACAAATTAATCCTTGAGAGCTATGGCCATTTCAACCGATAGCACCCCTGGACTAGTGCCATGATTTGAATTCACAACTTCTGATTCCCAAGCCTTCGACTGCTCCAACCACCAAACCACATTTAATCATTCCCCAACCCTTTGTTTCCCAAATCTAGCTGAGACTCAGAATTACCACGGGATACCCTGGCCCTACCTCTGATCTACTGAAACTGGATATGAGTGTCCTAATCCTGTGTAGCACAGTGCAGCCTGCCTTTTAATATTCGGAGGCCTAAGGTGATGGCACAAATGATGAAGAAACCAATTTACAGAAATATTTTTCACACCACCATGTAAAATTAGTACATGTCTTTGTCCCTTTAGAGTAATTCTGACCTCAGTCTTTAATTCTACTGTCAAACAAAACCATATAGATTTCAAATCCAGTTGGAAAATAAATATGCATAGCAAAAACCAGACTTCAGCTTCAATTAATGGAATTTTAACACAAACCTGGCCAGAGGAATTGCTCATATAAAAGAAAGAAAAAGTCAAGAAATCTTCCTCTTGAACACAACTATCAATCAGTCCCTTTCCCTATTTTGTAAAGTAGGATCAACAAACACAAAACACAGCCACAGGAATACAGATGAGGCAATAGTCTATATTCCTTTCCACTACAAGTGGGGTCATTTACGTGTTTCAGACCTGAATAAAATACAGGTGACAATCTAAATTCAATCATGACAATAAAATACTTTCTATTTTCCAAGTTTGATGGTAATAATATATTTACACTTTTAAAAATAATTTTTGCTCATTTTTTTGTTTTTTAAAAAGATATAACATGCTCAAGAGTACACAGAATACAGAAAAAATCATCACTTTGTCTAAGAGATCAAATAGTAGTATAAAACAATGCTCTTTACATACTAAACCCAATTCAAGAATGATATCATCAGGGAATCTAACATGGTGTTTACTTCAAAGATGACATTCAAGTAGTTATTTAGAACACTATGCCTAATGTATCTATTAAGAAGTAAGCCTGCTATCTAAATGCTGTAGCTTTTAATATCTTCTATATCCACCACCACCTCCTCCATATGGATCTCCATAACCTCTTCCTCCATAGCCCCCTCTTCCTCCATAGCCCCCTCTTCCACCATAATCTCCCCTGCCTTGGAAACCTCCTCCTCTACCACCCCCTCCTCCACCTCCACCCCACCCCCCTCCCCCTCCCCCTCCCCAACCGCCTCTTCCACTCCCACCACCTCCTCTACCTCCACCTCCACCACCCCAACCACCCCTTCCGCCGCCTTCTTGTCTCTTTTGCCAAGGGGGCATTTCAGGGGGTGGTGGTTCAATTTCATTCGGCCGTCCTCCCCTGTCAGGCACCCTTCCCATCAGCACCTGTGTAAAGAAATATTTTCTTTCAGTTTCCAATATTTTAAAAGTTAAAATTTACATAAAGGATACAAGCAATATTGAAGTTATTGTTCTAATGAAACAGAAGTCAACTATTTAGGGACATGAAAGTATCAGACACAGCAGTATGAATTAATATTGAAAATACAAATGTGATGTGTGACAAATTCCTCACAATGTGCTGTTATTTTTAAGCAATGTGGGGGAATATTTCTGAAACTTAAGGACTTGTTTAAATTTGTTTAGCAAATTTTATAACAAATGTAGTTACCCATCACACTAAGAAATTTTTTTAGCAAAACATTTACAATATACATAAAATACATACCTTACATTAAGTGACTTCATATCTGTTTATGCAACAACTCTGGACTTTCTATTGCCATTGGTTTGGTAATAGATTATCCAATAAAAGACTATTTCTGAGCACATTTTATTTCAACAGAGTATGAAGTATATATGATAACATGTGGGTATAATGCAGTCAGAGATGAACATAATGGCTATAATCCAAGGTTATCACTGTAAAGAGATACAAGGATTTTCAACGAACTATTCCTTTTTTTTTTTTTTTTTTTTTGCGCAGTACACGGGCCTCTCACTGTTGTGGCCTCTCCCGTTGCGGAGCACAGGCTCCAGATGCGCAGGCTCGGTGGCCATGGCTCACGGGCCCAGCCGCTCCACGGCATGTGGGATCTTCCCGGACCGGGGCACGAATCCGTGTCCCCTGCATCGGCAGGCAGACCCTCAACCACTGCGCCACCAGGAATGCCCGAACTATTCCTTTTTTATGAGAAATTAAGCTCACTAACTTTCAATGATACTAGTTACTATGTTATAGAGAAAAGAGAGACTTGATACACTTCCTTAACCATGCTTTATAATGCTTTGAAGGATAAACCAAGGAAGAGTTTGCTTTAAGTCCCCAACTTTCTGTAGAAAGGAACTACTTTATATGCCCATGTACAGAGACCAACAGGAAGCAAATAGCTTCCTGCTAGTCTCTTTCAGGAAAGAAGGTAAACCAGAAGTGCCTCAACCAAAATGATCTATGAATCAGTTGTGTTCTAATTCCTTTGATTCTCTAATCAAAAGCATGGTTTACTACTTCATGTCATAAATGAAAGACAAAATCTCAGACAACATCCTCACTGTGGGACAAGGTTCGAAGAAGCAAACATTCTTTTAAAAGTCAGCAATAACATCCTAATTACCAAATCCAAAAAATATCAGTAGCTTTTTTCTTGGTTATTATCTTCATTGGTCTCTCCACCAAACATGCTATGTGGGTGGATATACAGGGACGCTGTTCCAAGATCTCATAATAAGATTGCCCTCAAATAACTAGACTATAAATTACAAACTCAGAAAAGAGATGGGCAATGTCACTTAAAGAAATAGAACTCTTGATCCATCAAGACTAGCTTATAACCTGATGCAAGACATTAAGTAACATATTTAAAGACAGAACACTTTAAGAAGAGAGGAGGTTGGTCTTAAATGGAAGCAGGAAGGCCCAAACACTGGTGCCTAACTTAGCAATAATTAGCAAACTGACCTTACATACAGCCATCCCTTGATACAGGATACCTTTCTCACTGCATTGACTGAGAAACGATGTTTTAAAATTACCCAAATCCCTTACTTCTGATTTCTTGCTCTTTTGTAGTAGTTTGTCATAGAGTGATCTATCTAAATAAAGAGTAAGTATATGCTAATCAAGCTAATATAAACATTCTAAATTAGTTTATTGTTAATGCTGCTGTCGTAAAGTAAAAAATTCAGACTTTGAGCTTATTTAAGACTACTGTCAGAGCAATGGATCTATACTCTGAATCAGGAAATGGAACCTCCAAGAGATTCCGCAACTTGCCCAAGGTGACTGCTCTAAGTAAATGATAGAGCGAGGATGTGAACCCAAAGCATGGACTCCTCCCTCTACACCAAGGATCTAAGGAATATGTGAGTACCCGAAATGACTCCTACAGATTTTTACTGACAAAAAATGATTACATTATTGGAAAGAAGGCAAATAATTCTTGCTAATGCTATTCATAAAAATAATTCTTAATTCCTCTAATTCAGATAAAGCTGTGGTTTAATTTATGAATACAGAAATTCAAACAAACATGCACACAGAAAACATTACTAAGCCTAAATTGACTGAAGCCCCTCCACCACTCTCTTTTCTAGGAGTTCACTAGGATTAAAAGAAAAATGGATTAAATCTGTAAAAACATCAAACAAGGATATTATAAATTCATCATCCACTGTTACTGAAAGAAAAACCAACCTTATTAATGGCACATGCTGTCTTCTCCCGGCTGGAGCCACTACTTGTCCTGATGATCTTGGATAGATCTTCACGGGCAGCAAGTAGATGTGCCAAGGTTATTGTTGTCTTGGGTGACAAAGCGTAGCGCTTAGGCTGGTAAATTCTTGCTATGTCATCTGTTTTTATCTAAATGACAAAATTCAGGGAAAAAAGGAACCAAAGAACATTTCAATGAAAGAGCAATGGTGGGACTTCCCTGGTGGTCCAGTGGTTAAGACTCCACCTTCCAATGCAGGGGACGTGGGTTCCATCCCTGGTCAGGGAACTAAGATCCCACATGCCGTGGGGCAACTCAGCCTGCGTACCCCAACTACTCAGCCCACGCGCTCTAGAGCCCGTGCGCTGCAACTGAGAAGTCCGCACGCAATAACAAAAGATCCTGCATGCCACACTAAAGATCCTGCATGCCACAACTAAAGATCCCACGTACTATAATGAAGATCCTGCATGCTGCAACTAAAGATCCTGCATGCTGCAAAGATCCCGCGTGCCACAACTAAGACCCAATGCAGCCAAATTAATTAATTAATTTTAAAAAAGGGCGATGGCAACCATAATCTTCAGAAAGAAAAAAAGGAGATAATAACACAAGCAAAGAAACAGAGAAGAGCAAAACATTCAAATATCTGATAATCTGTAAGTAGAATGAGAAAAAAAAAAAGCCCAACAGATGCTAAAAGACTACATAACTACCAATAACAATTCATTTAAAAAGTAACGAAAAAAAATCCCATTCATATTAACAAAAAGCAAAATACCTAAAAATAGCTGTACCAAAAACACACACAGAACCTTTAAGAAGAAAACATTAGTAAATCTACAAAAACAGAAGTAAAACTTGAATAAACAGAAATACCAAGTTTCTGGATGGGGACATTGAGTATTGTTGGTTTCCCTCAAAATTAACTTATAGATTTATTGCAGTCCTACTGGAATATTTTTTGGGGGGGAGTGGTGGGCAGGGAGGTAGGGGATCTCTAAATCATCATTGCCTTAAGAGTTAACATTCACTGACTACTTGTTAAATGAGCCAAGCTATTTATTCTTCATCTAATATCGTATCTTTAATCTTCAAAACATCCTTTTAGAGTGGTTGTATAGATAACACTATACTATCGTACCTCAGTCTAATTAAATGGAACTGGTAGGGGGAATAGACTGATGAAACAAAAGAGGCAACTGAGATTCAGGGCCTCATAAATGCATGAATGCAATAAATGATGAGGCATCAAAGATCAGTGAGACAAAAAGGCATGAAGGAAACTTAAATGTCTATTATTAAGTGAAAGAAGCTAATCTGAAAATAATAATCTGTATGACTTCAACTATATGACATTCTGGAAAAAGCAAAACTATAGAGATAGTAAAAAGATTAAATGGGTTGCCAGGGGTTGTGCGGAGGGAGGGAAGAATAGGCAAAGCAGAGAAGATTTTTCTGGCAGTGAAAATATTCTGTATGATACTACAATGGTGGATACATGTCTTTGTGTATTTTTTCAAAACCATAGAATGTGCAGCACCAAGAGTGACACCTAATATAAACTATGGGACTTTGGATAATAATGATGTATCAATGTAGGTTCATCAGCTGCAAAAATTTACTGCTCTCATGGGGGACGACGATGGGCAGGTTATGTGTGTGGGGGCAGGAGGTAAATGGAAATCTCAAAACCTTCTGTTCAGTATTGCTATGAACCTTTAACTGCTCTAAAAATAAAGAATATTAAAACATTAAAAAAAAGAGCAATGAGAAAAGAAATAGATTTTTTAAATGGTGCTGCAATGAACTGCTGTCTATTTGTAAAATAATAATAATAATCAACATATAACTAAGGGGATTCCAAATATAATAAAGAGTTCATTGTTTAACTATAAGCAACTATATGCCAATAAAATGGACAACCTAGAAGAAATGGACAAATTCTCAAAAAGATACAAGCTTCCAAGACTGAACCAGGAAGAAATAGAAAATATGAGCACATCAATCACAAGTACTGAAATTAAAACAGTGATTTTAAAACGTCCAACAAACAAAAGTCCAGGACCAGATAGCTTCACAGGCGAATTCTGTCAAACATTTAGAGAAGGGTTAACACCTATCCTTCTCAAACTTGCAGAGAAAGTAACAACCCCCAAGCTCATTCTACAAGGCCACCATCACCCTGATACCAAAACCAGACAAAGATATCACAAAAAAAGAAAATTACAGGCCAATATCACTGATGAATATAGATGCAAAAATCCTCAACAAAATACTAGTAAACTAAATGCAACAACACATTAAAACAATCATACACCATGATCAAGTGGGATTTATCCCAGGGATATAAGGATTCTTCAACATACATAAATCAATCAATGTGATACACGACATTAACAAACTGAAGAATAAAAACCATATGACCATCTCAATAGATGCAGAAAAAGCTTCTGACAAAAATCAACACCCATCTATGATACAAACTCTCCAGAAAGTGGACACAGAGGAAGCATATCTCAACATAGTAAAGGCCATATACAACAAACCCACAGCAAACATCATTCTCAATAGTGAAAAACTGAAAGCATTTCCTCTAAGATCAAGAACAAGACAAGGATGTTCACTGTCTCCACTTTTATTCAACATAGATTTAAAAGTCCTAGCCATGGCAATCAGAGAAGAAAAAGAAATAAAAGGAATCCAAATAGGAAAAGAAGTAAAACTATCACTGTTTGCAGATGACATGATACTATACATAGAAAATCCTAAAGATGCTACCAGAAAACTACTAGAGCTCATCAATGAATTTGGTAAAGTTGTAGGATATAAAATTAATACACAGATATTTCTTGCATTCCTATACATTAACAATTAAAGATCAGAAAGAGAAATTAGGGAAACAATCCCATCTACCATCACATAAAATACCTGTACTCAGGAGGCAAAAGACCTGTACTCAGAAAACTGTAAGATATTGATGAAAGAAATCAAAGATGACACAAACAGATGGAAAGATATACCATGTTCTTGGATTGGAAGAATCAATATTGTCAAAATGACTATACTACCCAAAGTAATCCACAGATTCGATGCAATCCCTATCAAATTATCAATAGCATTTTTCACAGAATTAGAACAAGAAAATGTTACAATTTGTATGGAGACACAAAAGATCCTGAATAGCCAAGGCAATCTTGAGAAAGGAAAACGGAGCTGGAGGAATCAGGCTCCCTGACTTCAGACTATACTACAAAGCTACAGTAATCAAAACAGTATGGTACTGGCACAGAAACAGAAATATAGATTAATGGAACAGTATAGAAAGCCCAGAGATAAACTCACATACCCATGGTCACCTAATCTACGACAAAGGAGGCAAGACTATATACTGGAGAAAAGACAGTCTCTTCAATAAGAGATGCTGGGGAAACTGGACAGCTACATGTAAAAGAATGAAATTAGCACATTCCCTAACACCATACACAAAAATAAACTCAAAATGGATTAAAGACTTAAATGTAAGACCAGATACTATAAAACTCTTAGAGGAAAACATATGCAGAACACTGACATAAACTGCAGCAAGATCTTTTTTGATCCTCCTCCAAGAGTAATGAAAATAAAAACAAATGGGACCTAATGAAACTTAAAAGCTTTTGAACGGCAAAGGAAATCATCAACAAAACTAAAAGAAAATGCACAGAATGGGAGAAAATATTTGCAAACAAACTGACTGACAAGGGATTAATCTCCAAAATATACAAACCGCTCATGCAGCCTAATATCAAAAAAACAAACAACCCAATCAACAAATGGGCAGAAGATCTAAATAGACATTTCTCCAAAGAAGACATACAGATGGCTAAAAAGCACATGAAAAGATGCTCAATATCACTAATTATTAGAGAATGCAAATCAAAACTACAGTGAGGTATCACCTCACACTTGTTATGGCCATCATCAAAAAATCTACATACAACAAATGCTGGAGAGGGTGTGGAGAAAAGGGAACCCTTTTGCACTGTTGGTGGGAATGTAAATTGATACAGCCACTATGGAGAACAGTATGGAGGTTCCTCAAAAAACTAAAAATAGAATTACCACATGACCCCGCAATCCCACTCCTGGGCATATAGCCAGAGAAAACCATGATTCAAAGATACATGCACCCCAATGTTCATTGCAGCACTATTTACAATAGCCAGGTCATGGAAGCAACCTAAATGCCCATCGACAGACGAATGGATAAAGAAGATGTGGTACATATACACAATGAAATATTACTCAGCCATAAAATGGAACGAAATTAGGTCATTTGTTGAAACGTGGATGGAACTAGAGACTGTCGTACAGAGTGAAGTCAGAAAGAGAAAAACAAATATCGTATATTAACGCATATATGTGGAACCTAGAAAATGGTACAGATGATCTGGTTTGCTGAGCAGAAATTGAGACAGAGAAGCAGAGAAAAAACATATGGACACCAAGGGGGGAAAGTGGTGTGGTGCGGGAGTGGTGTGATGAACTGGGAGATTGGGATTGACATGTATACACTGATGTGTATAAAATGGATGACTAATAAGAAAAAAAAATATATTTGATAGTGGAATGGACTTGGAATCTTTGATCACCTAAGACACTTCCTTGAACTTTGTGTCTAAAATAATATTCAGTAATTCTTTGACAACTGCTGATCTTAATGAACTAAATAAGGCTTTTGTCTTAGCTTTCTTAATAAGTTATAACACAGAGAAAAGTGTATAAGTCGTAAGTTTAACTATAAACTTATGACTTATGTGAGTTATCTGAACTCCCACTAGTATAACCACTACTCAGATCAAGAAACAGAACTTTCCCAGCACCTCGGAAGCCTTCCTTATACTATTTCCTGGTCATGAACCCTGCTTTCTGCTCCCATAATCACTACTACCTTCACCATAAATTTGTTTTGCCCAGTTTTGAATTTTTTAAGAAGAAACCATACGATGTATATCATTTTATGTCTGCCTTGTTTTGCTGAATATTGCACGAGTTTTATTTCTGTTGTTGCTTATAGCAATACTCACTTATTTTTATTGTCTTCTATATTTTATTATATAAATGCAAAATACAGTCTAATGTTGATGAACAAAAAAAAAGAAATCCTGGGCATGGACTGACTTCGTGTTAAGAAACCCATTACAGGCAGGGAAAAAAATGACAAAATGAATATATAAGGTCAAGAATTTGTATGCAAAAAAAAAAAAAGCACATGAAAAGATGCTCAATATCACTAATTATTAGAGAAATGCAAATCAAAACTACAATGAGGTATCACCTCACACTTGTTAGAATGGCCATCGTCAAAAAATCTACAAACAATAAATGATGGAGAGGGAGTGGAGAAAAGGGAACCCTCCTACACTGTTAATGGGAATGTAAATTGGTACAGCCACTATGGAGAACAGTATGGAGATTCCTTAAAAAACTAAAAGTAGAGCTACCATATGATCTAGCAATCCCACTCATAGGCATATATCTGGAGAAAACCATAATTAGAAAGGGTACATGCACCCCAATGTTCACTGCAGCACTATTTACAATAGCCAGGACATGGAAGCAACCTAAATGTCCATCAAAAGAGGAATGGATAACGAAGATGTGGTACCTATATACAATTAAACATTACTCAGCCATAAAAAAGAATGAAATAATGCCATCTGCAGCAACATGGATGGACCTAGAGTTTATCATAGTAAGTAAGTCAGGCAGAGAAAGACAAGTATCATATGATATCACTTATATGTGGAATCCAAAAAAATCGTACAAAAGAACCTATTTACAAAACAGAAATCGAGTCACAGATGTAGAAAACAAACTTGTGGTTACCAAGGGGGAAAGGGAGGGGGAAGGGATAAATTGGGAGATTCGGACTGACATATACACACTACTATATATAAAATAGATAACTAATAAGAACCTACCTTATAGCACAGGGAACTCTATTCAGTACTCTGTAATGACCTATATGGGAATACAGTCTAAAAAAGAGTGGATATAGGTATATGTATAACTGACTCACTTTGCTGTACAGCAGAAACTCACACCACACTGTAAATCAACTACACTCCAATAAAAAAGTTAATTATAAATTTTTAAAAAGAGTTCACTGTTTAAAGTTTTATTTTAAACTGAAAAACTTAACCATATTATAGACTAAAACTTCTGCACATCAAAAGACATAAAACAAAAGACCACTGGGGAAAATATTTTCAACAAATAAAGCAACTAGCTAACTTCCTTAATATATAAAAAGCTCAATCAGAAGGAAAACAGGAAGACCTTAAGGGAAAAAAAAGACAAGACACAAATAGAAATTTCAAAAAAGAGGAAATTCAAATGACTAATAAGCTTATGAAAAAAATTCAGCTGTACCACTAATAACAAATATACAAATTAAAACAATTTAGTCTTTTTTAACCATCAAGTTAGCCATAAAATTGATAATATTCTAAATATTAAAGAAGCTAAAGTGAAGGCAAAATTTCATTTACCCTACTTGTAGGAGCTTAAATTCATACAAACTTTATAAAAAACAATTTGGTGATGTGAATCAAGAGCATTAAGAGTCATAATCTTTCACACAGTAAATTTCCATTTAGGAATCCCTAGGAATCCATGGGTTTCACATCTGCAGACATGGAGGGCTGATTGTGCAGTTACATGGGACAACATGGATGAACCTTGAAAGCATTATGCTAAGAAGCCAGACATAAAAAGCCACATATTGTATGACTCCTTATATATATGAAATATCCAGAACAGGCAAATCCAAAGAGACAGAAAGTAGGTTATAGTAGTGAGTGTCAGAAAAGGAAGTTGAAGGTACAGCAAATGACCACTAATAGGTGCATGTTTCTTTTGGCGGTGAGGGAAACGTTGTGGAATTAGATAATGGCACAGAATACAGTGAATATACTAAAAACCACTGAACTGTACACTTTAAGATGGTAAATTATAACTCAAAAAATAAGAAATAAATTAAAAATTAATTTTAAAAGGACACCAAAATAGAACTTTTAGAGATATGGGACAATGATCACAATATATTCAGTAAAAAAAAAAAAAAAAAAAAAGCAAACTATAAAAGTATACTCAGTCCTATTTCAATACCAGCAAAGTAACAGAGAAATCAGATTAACCATACTAATAAACATGTATAATCTTTTTGAAGGGCAACTCTAGAGTGTGCATCAAAAGCATTATAATGCATATTCTTTGATCAAGGAATTCCACTTTTAGGAATATATCATGGACATGAACAAAAATTTAGCTGCCAAAAATTTCATTACAGGGTCAAAGGAGACAAAATTAAAGGAAAACTCAATGTCAATCAATAGAGTATATCTGTATGCAAAAGATTTTAAATGCTGCAGAACAATATTTGATGAGTCATTCAACATCAGACATATGAAATAGGGAGAATAAGATAAAGATATATTAAATTTAACAAGAAAAGAAAACTCAGGGTATAAATGTATATACTCATATAATCAATTGAAAAGGATGGCATGAAAGGCCAAAATTTGACCTATACTCTGAGAAAAAAGATATTTAAAAAATCTTCCGGACTAAGGGAAAAACAACAAAAACACAACCTCCTTGTCCTAAAACATGATGAAAAAAGACCAAGATGAGAAGATATCAAGATATTTCCTAAAGGTATTTTCTCAAACACACTATTTTTTTCAAAAAATACACATATACTACAATAAACAGAATGGAAAAAGGGGATACAGGTAAGAAGGGAACCAACATCTCAGAAAATGCAACTGGGAGCCAAAAATAGGGGTTAACTGTCTATTTGTGGAATAGTCTATTCTTCCAACCCCTGGTGCCATGTTGCCACTCCTCCTCCTCCTCTGGCCAAAGGAGAATAATGTATAGAAAAAAAAATGAGGCTTCCCTTCTTGAAACACTGAGCAGCTACAGAGAAAAGACTTCTTCAAACGAGCATCAGGAATTTCCACAGCACAGGAGGCAGCTCCAAAGTCTGACATCAACAATCCTGATCAACGACTACAGTTCCCAATCAGTTTTTCAGTGTCTTCTCTTATATGGACAACAAAGGACCATCATGATTTGAAGAAAGCCACGACGAGAGAGAGACCAAGAAAAACAAACCAAAAATTGCCCTGGAAGAGACAGAAATAAAGGGGAAAAAAAAAAAAAACTTTTTAAAAAAAATTTTTCATCCCCATTGAAGAAGATAGCACGTTCATAAAACAAGAAAAAAAAAACATGAAAAAGGAAAACACAAGAAGCAAAAAGAATTCCTGGAAATGAAAAAATGATGGCTGAAACAAAAATTTAGTGCCAAGCACAAAATAAAATTGAGGACATTTCCAAGAAAGTCAATCAAAAAGGAAGAGACAGAAAATGAGAAAAAAAATAAAGCAACTCAAGTGGATCTATCCAGGGGGGTCTAATATCTGAATAACAAGAGTTTCAGAAAGAGAAAACAAAAGGGAAGAAATTAATAAAGAGAAATATAAAAGCTAAGAGTCTACAGATTGAAATGCCCACCTAATGTTTAGCACAATGAACTCAGGAAGACCCAGACTGACATATGCTGTGAAATTTCAGAACTCCAAGGATAAAGAAGAGAGCCCAACCACCAGGGAAGTCCCTGTTTTTCTTTAATTAACAATGATCTTTTTTTCTTTCTTTTTTTTTTTTAACAATGATCTTTTGATGTTCCTACTACCTGGTTCCTTGCAAAAACTCCTATATATCCTGGTTCCTCCCTTACCTCTTCAGGGCAGTCCCTCAGAGTCATCTGAGAGGCTGTCTTCCAGGCTTAAGTCCTCAGCAAGTCTGTCAAATAAAATGTAATTCTCAAAAAAAAAAAAAGAAGAGGGTCCAAAAGCTCCCAGTGAAAAATAAAAGGTCATTCAAAAGGACAGGCAATGGCACTGGGTTTCTCAACAGCAGCACTATATGCTAGAAAACAATGAAGCAATGCCTTCAATATTCTTTTTTTTTTTGCCTTCAATATTCTTAGAGAAAAATGTTTTCCACCTAGAACTTTATATTTACCTAAACTATCAATCAAATGTGGCAGGAGAATAAACACTTTCAGAATTCAAGGGTTCAGAGAAAATCACTCCTATGCACCCTTTGTTAGGAAGTTATTTGTGGATTACGGCAGATTGAGGGAATAAACAATGAAAGAGAAGGCCATGGAATCCAGGAAATAGTGGAGTAGCCAAGGATAGGCACGCAAACAGCCCAAACTGCAGTAGAAGGATACAAGCTTTTAGGAGGGAAAGTATAGAAAAGAGGACTCATTAGAATACTTGATTTTTAAAAGTATATTTTAAAAAGAGAAAAAGAAAAGGAAAAAGCAGCAGCCGCATATGATAACGAAATACAATGCAGGAAAAAAATAAACTCCAATTAGAAGACACCTGGTAAACAGAATGGCTCCCCCGAGATCTCCACATCCTAATCCCTGAACCCTGTGAATATGTCACCTTGAAGATACAGATGTGAGTTAAGTTAGGAATCTTGAGATGGATTATCTGGGTAAGCCCAGTGTAATCACAAGGCTCCTGATAAGAGAGAGACAGCAGAAGGTGTGTGACAATGGAAGCAGAAGGAGAAAGAATGGAAGACCCTACACTATTGATTTTGAAGATGGAGGATGAGGTCATGACTCGAGGTACACAGGTGGTATCTGGAAGCTAGTAAATGCAAGGAAACAGGTTCTCCCCTGAAGTGTCCGGGAGGAATGCAACCCTGCCAATACCTTCATTTTAGGACTTCTGATCTCTAGATCTGTAAGAAAATAAATGTGTATTATTTAAACCACGAAGTTTGTGGTAATTTATTACAGCAGCCATAGGAAACCAATGTGGGGCACCACATGGAGAGAGAGACCGCCTAAGGGCCAAGATGACAAGTGAAGCACCCCAAGAAACAGTTAGCAAAACCTAGACATGTGAGGCAACCGTCTTGGATGTTCCAGCCCAACCCAGCCCAGGTATCAGTTGAATGAAGCTGCATAAATGACCCCAGTTGATACAATATGGGGGCAGGACAACTACCCAGTTAATCCAAAGAATGTAATAATAATATCTGAGAGTAACAGGCACAGATTTACCCTCCTACCTGAAACAACTATAAAACTGGACAACCCACGTGAACCAGTGATTTTCAGACACTGGACATCAAGGAGCACAGGACACAATGATCCCTCAAACAGGGGAAGAAAATATTTTCCTGTAATTGTCCCAGCTTACAGTCTGGAGTGGAGGATCCCAGACGCCACCTGGGTACAGATTACAGGCATAAAATGGGAATGATGGGTGACAGCTCTCTAGAAAACTACCTGAAGAGATCCATATTTGGGAATGCCCCCACCCTCCAACGCCCTCTTCAACTGGAACACACTCCACAGCCTTAAGCCACCTTTAAGGTTTGTTCAGGCATCAGTGCTACCTGATTCATTCCTAAATCCTTCTTTCTTTCTTTTTTTTTTTCTGAAGAAAAAATCAGTATTTTACTTTTTCGACAGTTCAATAAAAGGATTTAGACATACATCAAATGGGAAAAAAGGGTTTTAATCCCTCTGTGGAATAGGAAGAGAGACATACTATACTGGAAAGACTGCAAAGACCATGAGGAGAGAAACCAGAGAATACGTGGCCTCAGTCCCATCATTTCAGAACACAGTAGCAGCTTGTCTGTTCATTTCTTTCCTCTCAGCCTGGGTGACCTCTCACAAGCTTAACAGTAACAGCGAGTCTAACACTGCTTCTGAGCAGGTGCTTTCTGCAGACAGGCGCTATTTATCAGAGATTTAGACAGGATAACATTGAGGAGTGATGTGTTACTTTAACCAGATTGCAAAGCTGAAAAGGAATAATGAACCTCACATTAGTTAAATAAACAAAGTGACAGTAAGCACAATAAGCAGACAGGCATGATGCTTACAGAAGAGTCACCTCTTTTTGTGTACAGTGTGCCACATTGCACTTGCTGTTCAAATATATGTTTTAATAAATGTCCTTTAATGTGTACATGAAATAGAGTAGGCATTCAACTATTTGTTGAATGAAAATAACAATATATTATGTATAAAGAAAAATCTGATCTCATATCATCAGAAACAGATTTTGTCAACCGCTACTTTTGATCTTTTGGACCAGACAGATCTTGTTGTGAAGGGCTATCCTGTGTACTGTAGGGTGTTTAGCAGTAAATCCTTCTTTCTTGACCAGTTGCTCACTATATCTATCTCACTATCACATATGATGCCTTCTTTTATGTATATCCTTGCATAAATCACAACATCTATGAGTTTTAAATAAATGTGAAAGATATGGGGAGAAATTAAGATATTTGCAAACAGGGACTTATACAAGACCAGGATCATTATTTAAGACCAGCAGTTGGCCTGGGCAGGAGCTTCAGACAGAGTGATAAAGTGCAAATGTGGCATCGTTACCTAACAGACAAGAGAGCCTGAAGAGCTGTCACAGAGTACCACCTACAGGACACAAATGGAAAAACAGCCTTACCTTTGCTCTATCAGACCATCCAAAGGACTGCACTGTTACATCTAATCGTTTCATCAACATCCGCCGACGGCACTCATATTCACAGGAAAGGGCATCGTTGATTCTTTCCAGTTGTTCCTAAAGAATATGGAAACAAAAACCATAACCTTTAGACTCATTATGCACAGAAAAGAAATTTCAGAATTGTGGTCAATACTTCCTATTAATTCAAAAGGTGGTACTTGATGGTCATTTTCTGATCCCATGAGACTTTACAGTAAATTATTTAAATAAGGATATTTGATAGAACATATAAAATATTCGGAAGATACTAAACATACAAATTAAACTCTACAATTGGTACAGTTTACCTGATCTTCAATCAAACATGTTAATTTAAGTAAAACGTCTACTTGCAAAGTAGTCTGAACCTATAAGGAAAGAAAATACCAACAACTTCCCATCTTGTTGGCGTTGAGCTACTACACTTTTCAAATTACAACTATGCTAACATATTAGGCACTACAAATACTTTTGGCCAGGGTTTTTTTTTTTTAATTAATAATCTGAGTGAAGAAATGTTAGGACCTACTGTTCTAGAATATCATTCCATTTTAATTCTCCAATATAAAAAATGCATGCTACACACTGTAAAATCTAGATGTCCATCTATAAAATTAAGTCATATTCACTACTTTAATTACATAAAGCTAATAAAAAGGTGGGGGGATGACTTACCGCCTGTTCCAGATTTAAATCAATTTTCAGCAGTGGTTTTCCCACGTGATTTTTCTGGACTTGTGAGAGAATATCTTTCACCTAAAATTAAACATAAAAGATTGTGAAAATGTATATCCCTAATTTAAAACGATCTTATTCTTGCTTAAAACGCTTTGAATGCTAGAGAATTAATAAAATGTTAAAGAGAAATAGTTAAAATATACCTTCACATAATAGGAAAGAATATCACTACAATGCAGAGTATCTTTCTCAAAGAAGCATTAGTTACATTAATTCAAGCTATAGCACACCTTTTCCAGAGTAAGAAATAATGTACATGGACAACTAAAGAAGTAGCTACTAAAAGGTTTTATTAAGAGAATCTATAATTTATATGTGAAATAAATTCAGAGTTTCTTCTTAAGATGGCACGCTCTTACATGCTGACAAATTCTCAAAAGGGATACTAAAACCTTTGCTGAGTATGTTGGTTTTACTCCATTAAATATTCTGTACACATTCCATTGTTCAGCAAGACAACAAAGGAGAGCAAGCCCTCTCAATTAGTCGCCACATACACATTTCATTACTTTTGCAAAGCCACTGATTTGAATTACTTGAAACATTTTTATTTTGGTGAACAAGATTTAGACATTCGCTTTTGCTTCAGCAATATCAGAGGTCATGAAATATTTACAGTTGCTTAGTTATAAAGTAACTAGAGAAAATAATCAGGAAGAGTTCACATTTTGAGGAGTATGAACCTTATTTAATGTTGGGGGACCTCTTTTAAAAAGAATTAAAAATTATGAACACAAAATTAGCTTGGAAACTGGTGGTGGTAATGGGAAGTGACTGTAAATGGGCACACGGTTTCTTCTGAGAGTGATGGAAATGTTCTAAAATTAGATTTTGATGATGTTGTACTCTGTAAATATACTAAAATTCATTGAATTGTACACTTTAAATGGGCGAATTTTATAGCACTTAAATTATATCTTGAGAAAGCTATTTTTGAAAAATGAGCTTAGAAAGAATTTGTGCAAATTAGGGGGTCCCAAAGCTTAAGCTTTACATCACAGTAAATCTACCACTACAACAGTGATTACTGACACTACTCTTACACATTGAAAAGAATTATTATTTTCTTAAAACATACCATTTCTGTAGATTCCTCACTATTGCAAATACCTTCGATTTTGATATTTCATATACTACTAAAAGTTTTAGTCATAACCCCTTACTCAAGAGGGACTCTGAATGCATGCTTAAATTTCTCACATATAATCACATTCCCTGTATTTCAACATTAGATAACAGTTTTAATAACTTTGAGAATTACCTGTGATAAAGGGAGTTAAGAGCAGACTCTGAGGTTGACCACCTGGGTTTGAAACTCCAGTCTACCACTACTACTACTTAGAAACTTGCTTGTCTAATTTATTAAATCTTTCAGTACCTCAATTTTCTCAAATGGCTGCTGTAAATAATAATATTACTACTTCATTATAGGTGATGTAAGAATGCAATGAGTTATTACATATAAACATTTAGCACAGTAAATGCTGTATGTGTGCTGTTAATATTACTGTAATTACTTTAGATTTACATTTGAACAGATTTGAGCTAAAAGATAATGATAAATTTCCTCCCCAATGATGACGAAGTGTCTTCTGGACACATCGTACATAGAAGAAAATATGGAAATTTTTGCTTTTGATAGGAACTGAATGGAGAAGTAAGTCATTATAGGTAAATATTTAGCCATGATGGCCATAGTAACTACTACCTTATAATTAGCCTGCCAGCACTTGAACACAGGCATTACAGCCTGCTTTAAGCAGGGAAAAGAGGTTTGGGGGTATTTTTAAATTCTAATTGAAACTCATAAAAGGAAAAAACCTCTCTGGGATCAATATGTGTAAGCACTGGGAGATTAGGAAGAGTCTAGAAATCTGTCTCAATTTGAAATAGCCCCAGATATTTTAGCCAACCCCATATCATTCTTAATCCAGAGAAACAAATTCTGAAGAACAATTTATTAACTCTACACTAGTGTTTCTGAGCTGGGATTCATAGGCTTATTCTTTGGTTTACAAGTTCTAGGGGGAAAAAATAAAGTTTTTATACTGTGTTTTCATCTTAATGATACTAAAATTCTCTGACATTCAGTAAGACAAACCTTTTTATTTTTCAGTTCATAAATTATCAATGCAAAGAGTACTTTATTCAAGAATTTAGTTTAAAACAGCATGTCTAAAAACAGAATTTTAGTACCTATTCTTGAGGGTGAGAATTTTCTTTTCCTTAAAAATGAATCTTGTATTATTCCCCTAGAGGACTCCTACAAAACCTAGGAATTAAGCCAGAATTTGGTCTGTGAGAGTATCATTCTCTCTAATTGATGGCTTGACTGGGAACAAGGATAGTTTAATAACTGAAAAAAAAAAAAAGCTAGAAGTACACAGGTTTTAGTTGTTTTTAACTACTCCATCAGGGTACTCAATCATTTATTCACTATACAACAAACATTTACTAAACACTTATCCACCAAGAACTGTGCATTTCTTTGCTCACTGCCAAAGACAACCACACTGCAATTCTATTAACAACATCCATTAAAAAGAAATTTAGTTTGCCTTTGACTTCATAGGATAACTATACTTCTTTCATTATACCGTAATACAACCTTATTTAGAAAAGGGACCCTTATATCTGCAAAAGGATTTCTATCAGGGCAAACCTTCACAAAGCCTAGCACTCACTCATTAAGATCTGATTCCTGAATATTACTTATAGTCAAATTAGGTCACATGCATATTAACTCCAAATCCAAAATTTAGTTTACACGAAGATAAATGTTTCTTTAAATAGAATGTATATCTTGTACTTAAAGGAAATACAGTTGACCCTTGAACAACATGGGTTTGAACTGTGCTGGTCCACTTATATGTCAATTTTTTTCACTAAATAAAATTACAGTACTATCTGATCCACAGGTGGTTGAATTTACAAATGCGAACTGCAGATACAGAGGGACAACAGTGAAGTTGTATGTTAATTATCGACTCTGCAGAGGGTCAGCACCCCTAAGTCCCACATTGTTCAAGGATCAACTGTATTTTCATTTTTAATTCAACATTTACATATCAGCATTTAACTGAATTTGGGGGAAATGAAAAATAAAACAAATACAATACCTTTGATTCCACTTGGTTCAGCATAAGTGGAATGTCAGAAGTTGTTGACTTGGGAATACCAAGGGTATCGCAGATAGCTTGAACTTCCTGATAAATTTCACTATTTTTATCTAATTGAGAATTTTTACGTTTCTTGTTCTGTAATATCTGTAAAGCTTGAAGCTCTGTACTTAAAAATACTATAATAAGAAAATGGAAAAACAAATAATGTTAAAATGCACAAGAATGCTTTAAAGATCCCACTTCTGGGTATACATGCAAAGGGGAAATCAGGATCTCAAAGAGATCTTCACTACCATATTCACTACTGTACTGTTCATAACAGCCTAGATTTGGAAACAACCTAGGTGTCCTTCAACAGATGAATGGATAAAGAAAATGTGGTATATGTATACAATGGAATTATTATCCAGCTTTAGAAAAGAAGAAAATCCAGCCATTTGTGACAACATGGATGAACCTGGAGGACACTGTGCAAAGAGAAATAAGCCAGACGCAGAAAGACAAATACTAATGATATCACTTTTATGAGGAACTAAAACAGTCAAACTCCTAAAGTAGAAAGTAGAATGGTGATTGCCAGGCCTGGGAAGGAGGAAACAAGGAGTTTAGTTAAATATAAATTTTATATTCGTTAAATATAAATTTCTGAAGAACTGGTGATCTGTTTTATTGAAGTTTTATAATCAGAGGGACCGGGACTTCCCTGGTGGCGCAGTGGTTAAGAATCTGCCTGCCAATGCAGGGGACACAGGTTCAATCCCTGGTCTGGGAAGATCCCACATGCCGCGGAGCAACTAAGCCCGTGTGCCACAACTACTGAGCCTGCACTCTAGAGCCCACGAGCCACAACTACCGAAGCCCATGCGCCTAGAGTCTCTCCTCCACAACAAGAGAACCCACCGCAATGAGAAGCCCGTGCAACACAACGAAGAGGAGTCCCCACTCGCCACAACTAGAGAAAGCCCACGCGCCGTAACTAAGACCCAACGCAGCCAAAAAAAAATAAATACGTTAAAAAATCAGAGGGACCTTGGCATAGTCCTCATAAGCAAAGTTTGATACATACTGGTTATATAAGATGAATAAGTCCTAGAGATCTACTTTACAGCATAGTGCCTATAATTAACAATACTATATTGTACACTTAAAAATTTGCTAAGACAGTAAATCTTACATTAAGTATTCTTATCACAAAAAGAAATAATAATAAAGAGGGCAGAAGGAAATTTTTTTTTTAAATAGTGCCTACTTGCAAAGAGTTTAAAGCCTAGTAGGAGAGACCCACCTGTACTTCAACAATTTTAAAATGCTTAAGAATGTGTAAGACTGATAAAATATTCTCTCTCTGATATGCACAGCTCAAGCCAGGGAAGAATGTATAGCTTTAACTGATCTATTAAGCAGATTGAGCAATTTGAAAAACTGCCTTTAAGACAGACCACCCCAGGCTGTTCACAAGTCCTTTCACTGTCACATTTTATTTCATCCTTTCAACAGCCATATTTTTAAAAATCATTCAAAAATCTTAGATGGAAAAAACAAAACAAACAACACAAAATGGAAACAGACTCATATACACAGAGAACAAATAGGTAGTTGCCAGAGAGAAGGGGTGTGGGGGTGGGGTAGAATAGGTGAAGGGGCTTAAGAGGTACAAACCTCCAGAAAGAAAAGGAATCAGCCATGGGGGTGTAACACACAATATAAAATACGGTCAATAATACTGTAATAACCTCGTATGGGGACAGATGGTTACTAGATTTACCATGGTGACCATTTCATAATGTATGCAGATGTCAAATCACTATGTGGTACACCTGAAACTAACAATATTTTATGTGAACTCTATTTCAATTAAAAAAAACCTAAAAAATATCATTTTGGAAAGCAAAAAATTATCTTAAATCATTACAGTCTTTTTTAAAATTAACTTTCACAACAGTAAAGATATTAGGGTTTGTTTTTGTTTATTTAAAGTTATACACACACACAATTTAATACAACAGTTTCAACTTCAGCTGAGCAGAAAAAATATCTGAGAAATTGTTTAAAAGTACAAGTACCGGGGTCCCACCCTCAGAGATTCTGAACCAGTAGGTCTGAAGTAGGATCTGGGAATCTGTGTGGTTTTAGACCCAAGGTGACTCTCACGGGCAGGCAGTATCGAGAGCCACTAATTTAAGATTTTTTTCATGTAATCTATACACGATAGTCTAAAGAACCCACAAAAAGTTAAGACCAACATGTATCAAACTTTGCACATGAGGACTATGCCAAGGTCCCTCTGATTTTTTAACTTCATTAAGCAGATCACCAGTTCTTCAAAAATATATTTATATTTTGTGCAGAATCATGGCTGAAGTCTGTCTTTGTTCTATGGAAACATGCTGTATATAACAGTACAAACAAGAGTTCAGTCTGGTATTTAAAATGCTAATCCTCACAGATGGGAAATAATACAGTGAAAAGTCTTCTTCCCACCACAGATCCTCAGATTCCCCCTCCCCAGAGGCAATCACCAGTGTTAGTTTCTTGGGCATATTTTTAGGCACGCGCATGTGTGTGTGTGTATGTATATATTTAGTATATGTCTCTACCACCTATGCACTTTTATTTCTTTTATAGAAACAAGAGCATACGATACATGTTCTGTATATTTTTTATTTACCAATATATCTTAGAGATCATTCCATATTTACACATTTTATCTACTCTCATTCTAATGGCTACAGAATGGTATCACTGCAAAGATGTACCATTTCTATTTAACTACTACAAACAATGCCATAATGAACATTCTTTTCATATATCTTTGTACAGTTAGTATGAACTCCTAGTCATTGAACTGCCAAGTCAAAAGACAGGTGAATTTTAATTGTGTTATCGAAAATCTGCCTTTCCAAAAGATTGTACCAATTACTCTCCCACCACACTCCAACGCCTGTAGTATATGAGAAGGCTTACTCCCCCCAAACTTGTATTATGAGTTTTTTTTTTTCTGGTATTTGCTAGTCTGGTAAGTGAAAAATTGTATCCTTTTTTTTTTTTTTTTTTGTAACTCTTTAACTCTGGGGTATAACTGTGTATCTTTTCATGTTTAGAAGCAATTTTTTTAAAACTTTTTTCTGTAGAATGCCTTTTCATGCCTTATGTACTTTACATATTTTTCCAGTGAGTTTTTTTATTTATATTTATTTTTTTGGCTGTGTTGGGTCTCCGTTTCTGTGCAAGGGCTTTCTCTAGTGTGGCAAGCGGGGGCCACTCTTCATCGCGGTGCGCAGGCCTCTCACTGCCGTGGCCTCTCTTGTTGCGGAGCACAGGCTCCAGACGCGCAGGCTCAGTAGTCCAGTGAGTTTTTATCTCTATAAAAGCTCTCCACATAGTAAGGAATGTGGCCCTTTTCATTTTACACACGTTGCAAACAATTCTAAAATAACATGAAGAAGCTTATTATATCAGTATGTTTTAAAGGTAGTCAAACTAAAGATAAAGATGAAATAGATGCTGGTAAGATTGTGAATTGGTATAACCTTTCTGGAGCAAATTATGGCAATATATCTAGACCAGAGAATTTTTTTAAATGTTCATGATCTTTGTCTAAGTAACCAAAAATATGAACAAAAAAATTAATTTAAAATAGAAAAATTGGGACTTCCCTGGTGGCGCAGTGGTTAAGAATCTGCCTGCCAACGCAGGGGACACGGGTTCAAGCCCTGGTCCAGGAAGATTTGACATGCGGCGGAGCAACTAAGGCTGTGCGCCACAACTACTGAGCCTGTGCTCTAGAGCCCGCAAGCCACAACTACTGAGCCCACACGCCTAGAGCCCATGCTCTGCAACAACAGAAGCCACCACAATAAGAAGCCCACGCACCACAACGAAGAGTAGCCCCCGCTCACCGCAACTAGAGAAAGCCTGCACGTAACAAAGACCCAACATAGCCATAAATAGATAGATAAATTAGAAAAATCCAAATACCCCCAAATTTGAAATCTGTTAAGTAAAAATGCCCATAACATAGAACGTTATGTAGCCAATTTAAATTATTTTTTCAAAAAATACTAAGTGATGGGAAAATGCTCACAATACATTAAATGAAGAAGAGGAAGAGCAGGAACTACATCTGTAAAAGATCTAAATCTTATTTAAATATGTGTGTACAAAGGAAAAAGAGAAGGAAAAGGAAATACACTGAAAAGTTATTCATGATCCTCTCTGGGGAGTGAAATTATAAATTATTTTCTTCTTTTCATATTTATCTACTTTGTAAGATTTCTATGATGAGCATGTATTTTTTCAACATGTAACATAAAATTTACCATTCTAACTTTTTAAGTGTACAGTGGCATTAAGTGCATTCACACAGTTGTATAACCATCACCACCATCCATCCATCTCCAGAACATTTTCATCTTCCTCAACTGAAACTTTGTACTCATTTAACAATTCCCCATTTCACCCCACCTCCTGAGCATGTATGTTTATAATCAGAAAAAACTATACCAACCTCTCTTATATCTCCTCTTTACTTTTACTTGGACCAGAAACTTATATTACTGTTATTGCTGAGCTTCTTAGAAGCAAAGGCAAAAAGGGAAACATGATGATTTACACAGTTCTCACTGACTAACATAAAGAATTACAGATTACCTATATCTAAGGTAAGGGTAAGGTAATCTAAGGATTACCTATATCTATATGCAAGTTCCTCATGACCAGTGCTTCTTACCTTCCTTTGTGTCCCAATACACCTAAGGGTTACTGTGACCTCCCATTAGTAACAATGGTTCATTAAATCAGTGACTTACACTGAATGGGAGGAAGACAAGGAAATAGTGTAAGAAATGGGGGAAGGGCACATAATTTTTATCCTCCCCAAAACAAACAAGATAATTCAAATGTCAACACTTCCAACACCACCAGTAGTTAAACACATAAACATGATTTCTGCTCTAATGAAACTAACATTTTAACACTAGAACATAGAGGAATATATCACATGCATCTTCTTATAAATGGTACAACCTAAAATAATAGAAATCTTCAATAATAGAAGATGTTAGAAAAATTCTTTCAAATAGTCACCGCTTGTAGAACTTCCAAAATAGCATGAAATTAAACTGAATTTAAAAAAATTTTAAGGGAGCCAATATAAATAAATGGATGTTATTCATAGTAATTGTTTAGATATAGGTAATCTGTACTCCAAATTCACCCCTGATGAAAATAGGCCACACTCACTAAAATTCAAGTGGCACAAGGGCACAATTTTTTTTTTAAACTGATACATCCCTAATGCTTAGAGCAGTTTCTGGTACAGTAGAAAGGGATCAATGAATATTTTTGAACCATCATTCAGTGCCTATCATCTAATAATCTGCTTAGCAGCCTAGTTTCAGAGAGTTTTAAGATTAAATAGCAGTTTGGAGATCACCACTTTAGCCAATTAGTCATAAATGTAAAGAGACGAATTAGGTGAAGGAAAAATTACTGAAGTACCATACAAGTCACAAACACTGGGCATTCTATATTGGCCAAATAAATCATAAGTGTTAGAAATCTTAAAGAGTACATTAGAATTTATACTACATTTATATAAAAATCTCTGAGTTAGTTTCATATTTTAAGCCAAATATTAAAAACTTTCTAATACACAAAATATCTAATGATTCATTAATTAAAGTTCATAAATCTTGACTTGAAAATAACACAAACCAGATTAAACACATGCATTTAAATTGTTCAAAGAAACATAACTTACATAGAAGTTTCAAACAGTCATCCTTCTTTTTTAAACGGTCTTTAATATCTCCTGATACGAGTACAGAATATGGACATGCCATTTCTTTTAAAAAGCCACTTATCTCAAGCTGGAAGCTTTCTAGATCATCTTTCCCTTTAAACAAGAAAAGGTATAAAACATTTACTAAATATTTACCATGTAATCTGATACTATCAAATCTACCACTAGTTGATTTTAATTTTATATTCAATTCCAAATTTTCACTTTGACATTAAATCCTTAAATGTGTGACCCCAAAAGCTTAGGTCAAAGTAACCAAAACATATTTCTACATATGGAAAGCAACACTTAAATTCAAGAACATAAGTATCTAATCATGAAATTATAAATATTTTTATATTTAAATCTCTGATATCTTCCAATGGGCTTTCCATAAAAGCAGATAAAATGGAAATATTTTGTTAGTAACTGAAATATTAAAAGCATTATTATGGCTATAATTATTAATTGGCTTCAGAGCAAATGATCCATTTCTATTGTATTTCTATGGATTTGGATAATAAATGCTATCATCAAATTAAGCCTCAGCGCTTATCTTTCTTTCATCATCTAATTATGTGGGAACTTGTGTCATAAGTTCTGAATTCAGCTTATTTTACTTAGCTTCAAGTGAATTCTATTAGATTCGGCAAGGAAAAAAACAATTTAAAAGTAAGGACAGCATCAGAAGGGAAGGCTACTGGTCTCCTAGCAAATGCCCCCACAAATTTTATTTTTCATTTTATTACACGTCTGAAATTCTACCAATCAAAGACCCACAAGAACTCCAGCTACCAATACAGTAGTGAATTAAATAAACCTTGTGAGCTAGTACAGAAGTTTTTTATAAACGTATTCCTATGTGAATCCATGTCCTGAGTTATAGGTTTGGTAATACAACTTAAATTAGGGATTAAATATATGCATACTTTAGGGAAAAGAAACACCTTAATTCAAAATAAGCAGTATTCAAAACTTAAACTTTTTAAATAACCAAATTCAGATTCTTCTTTTTCTAAAGAACAATACTAAGTTCAAGACAGCAGATACACAATAATTATTTATAATTTTATATAAATTTAAGAACCAATTTTGGACTAATCAATATAAAATTTAATCCAAAGATATTTAAATCACATATTGAAGTTGTTTGTAGTAATGACTTTTCTTTGTACAGTGAGCACATTATAGATAAAACTGTAAATCATAACCTATCATTTCATTTTACTAGTAAACAGAAAAGTAAATAATAGCAATACCAGCTGAAGTGATACTTTCTTCCAAGTTGCACAATGATTTTATTTGAGAGCCTAACCAAACACAGAGCTCTGAAAATTCAGGTGAAGATAGTCCACTCTCTGCTGCCTTTATAAGGGCTTGCTCTTCTAACAGTGGTCCCTTATACCTAGAAAGGAAGATATAAAAGGTTAAAACAAACAAACAAAACCCTAATACACCTAATACTTTTTACTCAACGTCTGCTGCCTATCTTTGTAAATAAAATATTATTGGAACACAGCCAACAACTGTACCCATTTACAAACTCTCTCTGGCTGTTTTCCTGTATTTGTGACAGAGACAGTGTGGCCAGTAAAGCCTAAAATTTTTACTATCTGGTCTGTTACAGAAATAGTTTGCTGATTTCTGCTCTATATAATTAACATTTGACTTTGTTTTAAAATTTTTTAGTAAAATTATCAACCAATTTTAAGATAAATATTACATATAACAAAGTCAAATAGAATAGTCTAATAACTATAACTTTTCTTATTCTTATAAGAATAAGAAAAAGGTAATATAGTGAAAAAAGAACAGATGCAAATTTAAATTAAAAAAATTAAAACTGAGGACATATGAGATTTTAACCTTAACCATTTCTTTTATAATTTTATACTTTTAAACACTGCTACAAAGTGTATTTGAATAGAACCTTAAATTTTCAAACCATTTTTATATATTACCTTAATTGAATTTGATACCAGTTTTCTACTTTTACTGTTCTTTCTGTAACTGAGCTTTTTTTTCCCCCACATTATTAAACTTGTAAGTTTTAGCACAGTTGATGGGTTTTAATCCATTGCATTTACTTTTCTTTTGATACTCAAATTGTCCTATCTCTGATTAGTGGGAGCGCATTCATGTTACTCAATGAGTCCTTTGACTTGTCCCCATTATTCTTTGAATATTTTCCTTGCTTTCTATGACAATATGTTCCTCCCCTATACCTTTTAATCAGCCATTTCTCCAAGAAGCCCTGATTCTCTTCAATGGTATTTAGAATACACAATCTGGTCGTAAAGGTTAATCACTGTATCTGTACCTTTTTAAAAGAAATTATATCAGGAGTTCACACTGCTATTTCCAGTTCAAATTTAGAATTATAGGGTTTTTACCTATTTTGTTTTACATTTTTATCTATTTTTCTCTTACAATGAAAATTCTGTTTTTTATGACATTTACAGAATCCTAGTAAATGTAAAAATAACATAAATTACATAGTCTCAGAATAGAAAAAACAGCATTATTACTAAAAATAAAATTAATGAAAACAATTTATATTTTTATCATTAGGATAGATTCCAGTAGGATGTATAGAAAAACAACTCCTTTCCATGTGATTAAACCTCCTACTCAATACACTGATAGATATTTTTTTCATTTTGCTTTTAATTTTTAGGGATTTGTCTCTTTTTGTTTTGATTTCATTTTAATTTTGCTTTACAATTATGTAAAACATTTATACAGTTTCAAAGTCTAAAACAAAACAAGGTACATTCAGACAATTCTAGCTTGCAATCTTAATACTGTTCCATCTAGTACTTTGTTTCCTCCCTTCCTCATAGGAAACCGTATTTATTAGTTTGGGGTTGTCAAACCACAATGTTTTAAAATATAAACATATATATACACAAAAAATATAAATATATAAATGTATCTTTTTTAGATAAAAGGCAGCCTACTATCTACTGTTCTATTCCTTTTTTTAAACATACACACGCACAGACACATATTTATATATACTAGAGATCTGTAGAGATACTATTCTAACATTTTTATAGTTGTATCCACTGTCTGGATATACCATATTTTATTTGCTATGCCCCCACTGAAGGACATTTTGGTTTTTTGTAATGCTTTGCTATTAAAAAAATTGGGCAAATTTTTGTCAATGTATATCTGGGATAGATTTCTAGAGGTAGGATCACTGGATCAAAGGGTAAATGGCTATCCAACTTTGCTGGATAATGTTAAATTTGCCTATACAGGGGTTGTACCACTAAAGTAGAAGAGTATCCATTACCCATAACTTACCAAACATTTGACTCATGTCAAACATTTGGATTTTTGACCATCTGGTATCTCAGTATAGTTTTAATTTACATTTCTCTTATGGCACGACTGTACATCTTTTGATATGTTTAAAGGCCATTTGCGTTTCTTTTTCTCTAAATTCTCTGGTCATATTTCACGAAGGGTGAGTAGTTTCAAAGCCCCATTTTGCAGATAAGAAATTAAGGCTCAACAAGGTTAGGATACCTGCCTTAAGTAGCCGGCCAGATGAATATTCCAATTCATCTACTCTTTACAGCAATGATTTGAAGTTATTATTATCCTAATTCTGTAGGACCAGAAGATAATATGAGAAGATAAATGACGACACTCTGATTTAAATCCAGATTTGACCCCAAATGCTCCATGTGAACTCAAACTTCTGTCTACACGAATAAGGAAACAAAGTAAATAACCTGGCCAGGTGATGCAGCCAGGTAAAGACAGCTGGGACTAGACCAGTCTCTGCTCCTCCAACCAAGACTGGTTCCCCTGTATTACCTTTCTACCATATCTTACAGCACCTCTCATTGAGACTTAACAGTAAATATCTTATTTCCCCCTATTTGCTTTCACTTCTGCAATAAAGCAATAATCATAAGCTCCAGAAAAAATGTAACTAATTCATATTATTGGCAAGTTATTTTTACTGAAATGCCAATTTTTAAATTCAGCAAAAATTTACTAAGTCACCAAAGATACTAAATCCTGAATACATAAGCTTTAATGCCTCAGTTCCTCAAAATAGGTAAAAAGAAAAAAGAAATGCATTTAACAAACCTGAATATCTAATAACAATCATAATCATATAGCAACTAACATTTATAAACTAATCTTAGGCCAGTGCTATGTGCTGTATGTATATTACCTTATTTAATTGTCACAATATCCTATAAGATAGGTATTATTATCATGCTTAGTTTGTTCTATAAATTCTTATTTAATTAGGAAAGTGCTACTCTTACTCCAAAGAGTAACTCCAAAGAGCAATAACTTAGTAGTAACTGGGGACACCTCCCCTAGGCCTAGACTCCCCCAGGGCCATGCACACTTGAACCATAGTTGCTGATCTGACACTGCTCTAAGCTGGGTGAACCAAACCTTCAGTCCAGCAGGGCCATTGGTAAACCTTCACAAAGACACAGCTGGGGTCTAACTTACTTTCTGTTTTCTATTTTCATCGGCCAACATATAAAATATTAGACCCTTTCTTTCCCCCTGTCATTTACCCACCCTACTGGCTTGCCTCTGATCCAGCTCTCCACTTCTTCCTGCTTCTCAAACTCTTCCATATGTTCCATCCATAAAAAACAACTCTTCTATTCTGTCAATGTCTTCTCAGAAAGATTTATCCCTACTGCCTCTAGCTTTGGGTATTTTACTCTTAAGTGCCTGACAGTCAAATGGTGGGGTTTTTGTCCTCCTTGCTTCCGAATACAGCATCCGTATCACTGCTCTCCCATTATCTTTTTTTTAAAATTGAAATATAGTTGATTTACAATGTTGTGTTAGTTTCAGATGCACAGCAAAGTGATTCAGTTATACGTACACATATACCTATTTTTTTTCAGACTCTTTTCCCTTATAGGTTATTAAAAAATACTGAGTATAGTTCCCTGAGCTATACAGTAGGTCCTTGTTTACCTATTTTATATACAGTAGCATGTATATGTTAATCCCAAACTTCTAATTTACCCCTCCCCACCCACACCCTTTCCCCTTTGGTAACCGTAAGTTTGTTTTCTATGTCCTGTGGGTCTATTTCTGTTTTGTACATAAGTTCATTTTTGTATCATTCTTTTTTTAGATTCCACATGTAAGTGATATTATATGATATATGTCTTTCTCTGGCTTACTTCATTTAGTATGATAATCTCTAAGTCCATCCATGTTGCTGCAAATGGCATTATTTCATTCTTTTTTATGACTAATATTCCATTGTATAAATACACCACATCTTCTTTATCCATTCCTCCGTCAATGGACATTTAGGTTGCTTCCATGTCTTGGCTATTATAAATAGTGCTGCAATGAACACTGGAGTGCATGTATTTTTTCAAATTATGGTTTTCTCCAGATGTATGCCCAGGAGTGGGACTGCAGGCTCATATGGTAGTTCTACTTTTAGTTTTTTAAGGAACCTCCATACTGTTCTCCATAGTGGCTGCACCAATTTACATTCCCACCAACAGTGTAGGAGGGTTCCCTTTTCTCCACACCCTCTAGAGCATTTATTGTTTGTAGACTTTTTGAAGATGGTCATTCTGACCAGTGTGAGGTGATGGTAGTTTTGATTTGCATTTCTCTAATAATTAGAGATGTTGAGCACCTTTTCATGTGCTTTTTGGCCATCTGTATGTCTTCTTTGGAGAAATGTCTATTTAGATCTTCTGCCCATTTTTTGATCGACTCCCTCATTATCTTATAAATATCTCCCGCTCTCTCCAGGCTCAGGCCAGTCAGATATGCCACCCTCTTTCTCTTGTGGTTTTCACCTATCAATCTCTTGGACACTCTTCAACATTCCCTGTGCTCAGTTTTTCCTCTCCATTCCTATTTTTTTCAATTATATTGAGTTTCTTCGAAGTCCATATGTATACTCTTTCCAATACCCTGAGCTCTCAATTCCCTAACCTCCTCTTTTCCAACCTTTGCCACTGCACATAAGTAAGCCACACCCAGATCATGCCATCACCTGGAATTACGTCACCTCCGAAATCACTAATTTGAACATGCCACTCCCTGACCATAGCCTACTACCTATCCTTCCAGCTTGCTCTTTTGACCACACTTAATATCATCTCTACCTCAGTTCCTATGGTCCCTCCACATTCTCTGCATTTCCTAGCTTCCGGCTGTCTTCACTTTCTTCCCTGTCCAATTGAGATTCCAAAGTGTATCATTTTATTTTGTTGCTCAATAAATACCTGTTGAAGAAATGAATCCTTTATACTGTCATCTCCTTCAGCTCTAATAGCCAATCAAATCACTGAGACCAGTAATATACTTCTTTCTATATCCACTGCCACTGAGCAACCATCACTTCTTGCCTAGACTACTAACTAATTCTCCAATCTATTTTCCACCTTGCTGACAGAGGTAACTTTTCAAACTAGACATCTAATCCAGCGGTCCCCAACCGTTTTGGCACCAAGGACCAGTTTTGTGGAAGACAATTTTTCCACAGAGGGGGCGGAGGGAGGGGAGTAGGGGAGCTGGTTCAGGCGGTAATGTGAGCCATGGGGAGCAGCAGATGAAGCTTCGCTCACTCCACGCTCACCTCCTGCTGCGCAGCCTGGTTCCTAACAGGCCTCAGACCACTACTGGCCCACAGCCCCGGGGGGGTTGGGGACCCCTGATCTAATCACTCCCTTTTTTATTTAAAATTCTTCAATCATGTCATATTGCTGTCATGACAAAGAACAAAATCCTCAACATGGCCTGAAAGGTGCTGCATGCCCTGTTCCTCGCTGATCCAATCTTCTAACACTGGTCCTTGCTCTCTGCCCTCCGGCTACATCAGCCCCCTTCCAGTTCTCCTAATATGGCAGGTCCTTTCCACTTTAAGGTCTTTCATATTTTGTCCTCACTGTAAGGACACCTTTGTCCTCCTTTCCCAGCCAACTTCACCTAGTTAACTCCTACTCACCCTTCCTATTTCAACTCAAATGTCACTTCCTCAGTAATCTGTCACTAACCCCTAAGACTACATAGGTCCTCCTGCCACATTATGTCACCCTGTTCTTTTCCTTTGAAACACTTTAGTTTATAAATATTTGTGTGATCATGTCTTTTTCTCCACCAGACTGTAAGCTCCATTGGGACAGGAACCAAGTCTGTTTTGCTCACCAATGACTTCTCAGAACAGCGTCCAATACAGAGCTGTGCTCAGTAAATATGTGAAATAAATTTCCCTCCACAATGGTGGTTCTCAACCTAGGCTGTGAAGCTTTTTAAAAATATGCATGCCTATATCGCACCCCTGAAGATCATGCTTCACTCAGCTGGTGGTATACACCACACTGAAACTTTTTTTTACAAGCTCCAAACATGATTTTGATGTATTACCAGGGTTGAGATACACTGTTCTACAAAATCGTAGATTGTCAGAACTGAAAGAGACTTCTGAAATCTGATCCAGCCTGCTCCTTTCACAGATTAGGAAACTAAGTTATTACTATGCTGTTTTCGTTTATAATGTACTACATCACTAAACTGTTCTTTCACATAGATTTTCCCTTTTAATTCCTCCCTTTAATTTCCTATTTTATCTGATAAACTGAAGTACCTTCACTGATATCCTAAATGTTTTAATCACAACAGAAAACGCATTATTCACAATCTACATGGAGATTTTGAAACGCATGTTCAATTACAACACATATTGTAAATAATTACTTTTTTCACTTTTCATTATCATTATAGGAAAATTCAAACTTCAAAATCTTGTCCTTAATTATTCCAGGAAAAATCAGTTCTAAAGTATGTTTTAAATCAGTTCTAAACTGTTTTACTTTCTACAGTGAATAATCTGAAATAATTTTCCTCGACAGAAGCCAAGATTATACCAAACTTCATTTTTCAAAACACCTATAATATAAACAAATTCAAAGAATGAAAGAAAAAAAAAGCACTGACTTTCCATTTTTCAAAAACTATTTATAGAATCCCACTAGTCTTATCTGGAATACTTGGGAGCTCAAACCGTTTGGGTCCGAAACACTTTAATTATTTTAACTTTTTGTATTGGTTACTTCCTTAACCAAGTTACAAGAAAATTTCCATGGGATTTCACAGAAGTAAAAATGCCCCCTAAATAATCACTGGCTCTGTTCTTTCACTTGACAAATATTTATTCAGGATCTAGTAAGTGCAAGGCTCTGTAACAATGAGTCACTGCAAAGTAGGTACTATCAGGGTCCCAAAGAAGCAATTGATAGAGGAGCAAGTGCAGTTTTAAGAAAAATAAAGGGGGGCGAGAGGGTGGTTCAAGCTTCATGATAGTACTGCAAAGGCACTGCCTATCCTATCCAAGAAACTCCAGACGTGGCAGGGCACAGAATTTTACAGATGGCTCCAATGTCTTTAATTAATGTGTATTTTTTTGACTTGCAACTATCTGGCCCTATGCTTACCTCTGTGCACTCTCTGCTTTGAACTTTTCTTCATTTACTTACCCATTCATCCAACCACTATTTATTGTAGCATATCTGGTTGTAGGATGTTTTGGGGAACAAGACAGGTAAGGTACCTGTTCTCCTGGAGCTGACTTAGGGGGTGGAGGGTGGGGAGGGTGGATGTTCAAGAGAAAATAAATAAATGTTCAGGACAAGATAATTTGGGATTGGGACCCCAGGGCTGTGAAGAAAAACTGGATGAGGCTGAAGGAGAGACTATTTTGCATGTATTGATACCCGTGCCTGCAAGTATTAACATCATTCCAGGAGCTCTCATAGCACTTAATCACCCTGAATTGCAAACACCAGTAGACTCTTTATAGTCCCCGACTAGGTAACCTACTAGTAATCTGAAAACTGTCTTCCTCCTCGGCCTAGCACACAAATACGCATTAATGAATACAGATTAACATCAAATTAATATGTTGTTAATGAATGGAAGAAACAGTGAAATGAATGGACTTGCACTGAACTAAAACCCCTTTCTCAGGTCAAGGAAGCAGGAGATTCGCTCCCGCGCCCTAATTAATCCACAGGTTGTACAAGGTAGGAGACAACAGTCAACAGCTGCACTCCGGCTTCCAGCGCCTCTCCCCCGGAGCGTCAACAATAATACCACCCGCGGAGCAGCAACTAATTCCCCAAAGGAGTGTTGCCAGCCGGGCCCCTCCGCGCCTTCGCCGCGGGTCCCGGCTGCGGAGTTCCGAGGCAAGGAGTTCGGAAGAGGGGGACAAGCGCCTCAGCTCTCCGGGCCTGCTCCACCCCCACAAGCGGATTTCTCTCCCGCCTCTCTCTTAACTCTGTCCGCGCCGGAGGCAGCGAGGCAGGGGCGGAGGCCTGCACCGAGCGGCAAGAGCTCAGCGAAGGCCCACGGAGAGGAGACTGAGGCAGCCATCGGAGGGACAGCTTACGTTTTCGGGGGAAAGGCGGCCCCAGGACTACTCACCCCAGCGCCTCTAGAGTGTCAAGCACGTCCCCCTCCATCGTAGCTTCGGGACCCGGTTCCGGCCCTCTCATGGTCCTTCGGCCCAAAGCTGTTCCGCGCTCTAAGGAGCCCGCCGGAAACTGGCGTCGCGGCGCCAAGGTTCCGGCCGGCTCTCAACCTGGACTGCCTAGGAGTGCCTCTGGCACTGGGGGACAAAACGTTCTCGGCCCGGAGGCAATTGGCTCTCCTCCCTAAAACCAACTTATGTAACAATGCTAACTTTTAAAAATAATAATAACAATAAATAGTAGAAATAAAAAGACTTCTTTGAGTTGTCTTAGCAAACATCGTGATTCTACCAAGTTCTCAACCAATCAGATTCCGGCTTTCCCTTTTTACAACAAAAATCCCTAAATGAAATATTAATTATCTTGAGCTAAAGTTGTACATATCATGTACCTAAACAAATAATTTTTAAATGAATATACACAACAAAGCTCCAACTTTAAAGAAAAAATAGAGAAGGAAATTTATAACAAAATATTGTTTCATTATGAAATGTAGAAGATCAATGAAGTGATCAGATGCTTGCATCTATCTATAGAATCCTCTTCAACACACATACAGGCTATGTGTTGCACTGCTGACAAAATATAGGCGAGTTGTATAAAAAACAAAAATTCCATGGGCAGAATAGGGTAGCTGATGTGCTTTCCCAAAATTGTGACTGACTCTCCATAAAACTCCAAACAAACAAAACACAGTAGTCCCTCTGTGTACTATTTATGGAGAATTCAGTGTCTATCTAAAGAATACAAAATATAGTTTAGGGTTCATATGTAAAAGAGTCAGCATAGAGCATAAAATCATTAACAGTTATATCACCCAAATGAATAACCAAATGAACTATTGAAAGTTGTGCAAAACAGTAACTATTGGTCCTTGTAAAGGACTGTCCCATGCCTCAAAGAATACATAACATCCCTGGCCCTAATGCACTAAAGACACTAATGCTCTCACCTCCCAAATCACTGTTACAAATAAAAAGCTTACCAATAAATTTGTAAAATCCCCTGAGGGAAGCTTACACATAAATTTGAACAAATATCAATAATGACTCCTCTACCATATACCCAGGCTTAAGTATAAAATTATTTGCAGCTTAATGTATTTGAATTCATCTCTAAACCAAAGGCAGAGAATGTATGTTCTAAGTGGTTGTTGCCTCTCTCAAAGAGTTGAAGTCATAGAAAGTACTATTCTTAGTAACCTTAGGAGACATCAATAAGGACATTTCATAATGATAAATGTGTCAAGACAACACAATGCTATAACAACCCTAAATGTTATAGGACCAAACCAGCCTCAAAATATGTAAATTAAAAACTTAACAAACTTGAAGGAGAAATAGGCAAATCCACAATCACAAAGGAAGATTTTAAACACATTAACTGATGTAATAAGCAGTAAAAAAAAGAAAGAAATCAATAGACATACACAAGACTTGGAAAACATGATTTACAAATGTGATATAAGAATCACTGCTCCCCAAACCTTCAGAATATGAATTTTTTCAAGTTCATATATGTAATTTATAAAATTGACTTTATACTGTAACTGAAAGTAAGTTTCATCACTTTCAAAGACCGAAATCATAAAAAGTATGTTCTCTGACCACATTAGGATTAAACAAGGAATCAATAAGAAAAAAAGAAAACTAAAAAAGTCCCCAAATATTTGATGTTCAGAATTTAAGCAATGCACTTCTAAATAATCAGGTTAAACTAGAATTAAACTAGGGATTAAATTAAACAACAAATGGATATAAGAAAATATTTTTGAACTGAATGGTGATAAAAAAATACCACATCAACATGTGAAAGATGCAGGTAGACCCATTCTTAAAAGAAAACATATAGCATTAAATGCAAATATTAGAAATGATAAAAGATTGAAAATTAATTATCTAAGTATCAATCTCAAGAAGCCAAAAAGCAAACCAATTAAATTCAAAGAAACAAAAAGATAGAAATAATAAAGAGTAGACATCAACGAAATGAGGGAAAATACAATAAAGAAATGAAGCCAAATTTGAGGCATTTTGCAAGGATAATAGTATTGACAAACCTTTAGCCAAATTGATCAAGAAAAAAATAAGTACAAAAGAAGCAGCAAATAACCAATATGAGGAATGAAAAGGGGGACATTGGTACTGGTCAGTACCAATGGACAGTAAGAGGATGTTATGAATAATTTTATGCCAATAAATTTGAAAATTTAGATGAAATTGATAAATTCCTTGAGAAACACAATTTAACAAAAATGATACAAGGAAAATTTTAAATATGAAAAGTTCTACATCTATTAAAGAAATTGAATGACAAATTAGAAATCACCCACAAAGAACACTCCAAGCCCAAAGTGTTTTCCTGATGAATTTCCCCAAACCCTTAAGAAAGAAATAACACCAACCTTATACAAACATTTCCAGAAACTAGAAAAACACGTAGTAGTTTGCAATGCTTTTTAAGAGAACATTACCTTAAAACGAACATCAATAAGGACATTATTAAAAAGAATTTATTGACCAATTCCTCTCATGAACAGATAGCTGCACTTACACAGTCAGTTGAGTATGACAAAATCGCCATTGTAGTTCAGGTCTTTACAATACATGGTGCTGGGTCAATGGGATATCCAAATCGTGCTACCTCATGCTATTATCAACACAAATAATCAATAAACAATCTATATTAAGGAATAGAAGAGAGTTTTATTCAAGCCAAGCTGAGGACTATAGCCAGGGAGCACAGATTCAAGAAGCACTTGAACTGTGTTCTGCCTGACTGCAAAATGGGGGAGGCTTATATAGACAAAAACCACAAAGTTACAGAAATTGTTTGTCAAGAAATAGTATTGGAGCTGGCAAGAAGTAAGGATGCTTGTTAAGCAGGTTAGTTGATGTCCAAAATAGTTGCAGTCACAGAGGGAGACCTTGAGACCATAAGGTTGCAGCTGGCAGCCTTTGGCAGATACTGTTTTGAAAATGAATGGTGGTATCCTTGAGTTTGATACAGCTCAGAAAATTCAAGTTCTCAGGGATGCAGGAACATGTCTGAAACCATATCCACAATGGCCACCAGGCTCCATTTTGGATGTCTGAACCCCAGTTACTCCATCTTAATTTTTAATTGATCTTAAATATGTCATCATTGAAATCTTTCCTTTAGAAAGCACTGTTGATCAATTTTGCTCTCATGTCCCTTTCATCGCCGGAATGGCTAATAACCTGCTCCAAATCCATTGAGTTCCTCAGAGCTGGGGTAGATTTGCCCCCAGGAAATTCACATTGCAGGGAGGAAAAAGAAGAGTCTGTTACAAGCTTGGGTCACATGTGAGCCCAGATAGACTTCAGGGGTATGGTCTCAGGCAGGTCGCGTTTTGATTACAATCGAGGTTAGTTGATCCCTCAGGGATATAATTGAAACTGCACATCTCAGATTCGGACTCGAACCCATTTGCACTTCAGATGGGACTTGAATCCACAATCTCTGGCTTAGGAGGGGACTCAAACCCACAACCTCCCAGCTGAAATCACATACCTGGTCTCAGGACTTAATGAAGCTCAGGTTCTTTCTGTCTCAGCACAGAAGGAATTCTGCAAGAGGCAAAGAAGACAGGCAAGAAGTAGATTAATATAGGATGCTTGTGAAGGATACAAGCGGACAGGCAAGGGGGCTCTAAGTGGGAAAGCAGGTTTATTCAGAGAGATACACGTTCCTTATGTGTCTGTCTCAAAAGTGGAAAGCAGCCCTGGGAGATACACACTCCAAGACAGAGTGTGGGCCCTCTCAAAGGTGTGGCAGTGGTTAGTTTTTATAGGGTGGGTAATTTCATAGGCTCATAATTGGGAGGATTATTCCAAATATTTTGGGGAAGGGGCAGGGATTTCCAGGAATTGGGCCACCACCCACTTTTTGGCCTTTTATGGTTGGCCTCAGAACTGTCATGGCACCTCTGGGTGCGTCATTTAGATGCCCATATTTATATTACAATGAGCATAAAATGAGGCTCAAGGTCTACTGGAAGTCGAATCTTCCTCCATGCTGGGCCTAATTGGCTCTAACCAGTTTTTGTCATATCCTCAACAGCTGTGTCATTCTTTTGTGCCCTGCCCCCCCCCCCCCACCCTCATTCCCCCTTCAGAGATTTTACTCCTATGATTGTATGGGAAGCAGAGGGGTGATAGATGGTCTGTCTCCTGTAGCTGCTTCAGTGTTGAGTAGGGGCATTGACCCTGCCTGTCAGGGCATAAAAATCTCTGGATGCCTTATTTAGGGGCTCTAGTCGCAGGACGCTCCTTGTTTTAAGTCAGTGTGGGCTGGAATCCTCGCACAGCCATCCTCTTGATGTAGAACTGTTAACTGCTTCCATAGGCTTCTTATGAATCGTCTTGAAGATGAAGCACTTTTGCAACAGCATCAGAGTACAATAATAACTGTCTATAAATAAGACTTAAAAGGCATGGTTAAATATCTGGTTACAGAGTAATCAATAAAGAAACTTGGTTACAATAACCAGAATTACACCTGATTATTTAATTTAATTACTTTTAATTTAACAGAGTTTGGGCTTGGTATAGTAACTTAAAGATATAATATTTGTTTATATAGGATTCTTGGCCTGAATTTCCTATCTCTGGTGATAAGGGTGTCCTTCTACTTCCAGATGCAGGGGGTGCACTTTTCACATGGGAGATATATTTCCTGCTTTCAGGGAGACAGAAAGGAGGGTGAGAGTGTCCCCCTTGCATTGGCTGTTTCTTAAGTAAATTTAATTCAAAATAATCAATATGACATTGAGGCACATTTTGTGGTTGCCTACCTAGGGGCCCAATAGTTTCCTCTTCTGAAACATCCCTGGAAGTTTCACGTATTAAAAGCTGAGCTGGTAACTGTGAAGAGAATGGGTTAGTAGAGTCTTCCATTTCTTTGAACCAGTTTTTAGTTCTGAAAACAGCTCAGTTTAGTTAAACAGTTATATCTCATTTTAGGAGGTGGTGATACAGGTGTGCTCCCAAAGCTGGGACTATGGGGCAAGCAATCAGGTATTTAATAAGAGGACTTTCATAGAAATGAAAGAAAAACAAAGGTTAATCATTAGAGCAACTTATAAACCAGTTTCTGGGCCTAAGAGGCAGTCAATCAAGATTTCTAGATGTCAGGGTCAAAGCATCTTTTGCAGTTTGAAATGTCTCTAATGATGTCACCAGGTGTTCAAGTAAACTTTCTGAGTGGCTCATACAGAAACAAACATGAGGATTATTTAAATATGAGCTGTTGTGGCAATTTCTCTGAAGTTTGTATCAAGTCATTTAGCTTCAGGAAAAGGGCTTAGTTTGAGAATTCTGGAGAAATCAGATAGGGAGAAAAAGATAAGTGTTTCAATTCTGCTTAAAAATGTTTAATTTACCAAACTGTTTTAAGTCTTTAAAATGTTTTCTTTTTATCTGGAAAACAAATGATTAAAAATCAGTAGTATTTTAGACAAAACGATAAAAACTTATAATCATATTTATCAGTTCATTCAATCCTATGTAATTCTTTTTTCATTTTATTTTTGAATTTTATTTTTTATACAGGTTATTAGTTATCTATTTCATACATATTAGTGTATATACGTCAATCCCAAACTCCCAATTCATCCCACCACCACCAGCCCCCCGCCATGTAATTAATTCTTTTTTAAAGGATTTTTTTTGTTTTTAAATATTTGTTTGTTTGGCTGCACCAGGTCTTAGTTGCAGCATGCAGGATCTTCACTGCAGCATGTGGGTCTTTAGTTGTGGCTTGCAGCATCTCTAGTTGTGGCATGCGGGATCTAGTTCCCTGACCAGGGAACGAACCCGGGGCCCCCTGCATTGGGAGCGTGGAGTCTTAACCACTGGATCACCAGAGAAGTCCCCCATGTAATTAATTCTTGTTCTGCTTGAGTCCAGTTTTTCCATTAGTTCCACTGACCTTGCCTGATGATTGAAGGTGTTAGGGACTGATAATTTCAAGAGGTTTGCAAGGTTTGTTTTTCTCTTTTGGCCACACCGCATGGCATGTGGGATCTTAGTTCCCTGACCACGGAACAAACCCACACCCCCTGCCGTGGAAGCGCAGAGTCCTAACCACTGGACCACCAGGGATGCCTCCACAAGGTTTTTCTTAACACTTTCACGATTCGCCTCGTGAAGTGGGTGCCTTCCTCACTAGACATTGTGAAAGGTATACCCCAAGTGGAAAACACATTTTTTAAACAGTTTCTTTGCTATTGTGAGGGCATCAGCCTCATGGCAAGAGGAGGCTTTCACACATCACATGAAAAAGGAGGTTTGCCAGGGAGCTGGGAAGAACCAAGCGACCATCTTGGGTTTCCCACTGCGCTGTTTGTTTCCTTTATAGCTGTTGTTTACTCATCTTAAATTCTCTGATTCAGGAGCAGACTGTTGCCATGTTACAAGGACATCAGGATGGCAAAAGTCTGGCAATGAGAGATCAAATTTTTGCAGAAGCGGAATGGGCTTTATCCACATGTGTCACAATCTTTACAGATTCTTTTATTGTTTCTGCCTTTGTATGAAAGTCAGTTTGGGCATTTCCCTGATACTTGGGTTCAGTCCTCTTAGTGTGAGCTTCAGTTTTGATAACAGATAACATTTTACCTCAGGACATTCGAGTCTTCTAGAAATTTCACATAATATTCTGGAACATTTATATCTGTACAGACACAACATAAAGAAGGCTTAACATTGCTTCTTATCTGATAATGCTTCTTATGTAATTTAACAAATCAAATATACATGATTAGTTAAATGTCTCTCTTTTTGTAAGAAGAGAGGACATCCAAAGTTGTAAGTCAAAAGACTTTATTAGAATTTGATTTGGAGGAAGTTTGTCAAAAATACCAAAAAGATCTTAAAACACTTACTCAAATGGGGTCATAGGTCACTGCGAAACAATACTTATTCTCTAAACCAAGGTAATGAAAACGATTTCAAACGCAAATACAGAAAGTTGCAACAGATTCTTAAAAGGTTAAAGAAACTTTACGTCTTTTATCAAAACCAGATAATTATTCCAAGAAGACTTTGTCTTCTTAATAGACAGAGAAAATCAGATTCTAGTTTTGTACCACCCTTACATTTAATATTAAAACTCATTTACTTAATTAAATTCATTCCAATCTTAGCCAGTCCTGATCACATACAAAATTTTTTCTTAGGATTTCTTTTCCACAAGCTTTCTATAACTTCTTTTTTTACCTTCAGATTTTGTCCTATGCTTTCCCTCTTTCTCTTTTCTCTTTTTTTCCTACCTCTCTTAGGACAAAATTATTTTCTTTTCCTTTAACAAGATGCATTTCCATTCCTTATACTTTCTCTTACTGACAAAATATATCCTACTTTACACATACAGTCATTTTTTAATCTTATTATTTCTAATAATTTTAGTACAATATTTCAATAAAGCACAAAATATATTTATTAATAGTCTCAAACATATTTAGTCTCTATAATAAGGGGTCAAAAGTAATAAAAATAGACTTATTAAACAATTTATGTTTCAGTATTTTACCTCATTTAAAAATTATCTAGACATTCAATGAATTTCCATTATTTAATCTAACTTAACAAAACTCTAAGGTTTAAGTTACCAAAAGTTTTGAGGAAACTATTTTTAAGTAGACATACCCTAAAACATAATTTTTCTTTTAGCTAAAAACTCTCATATCATTTATATCTATTTCATTACTTATAAAAATTTTATCATACCAAGTCATTTTTCTTGTTGACAAAATTTTGTAACAGAAATAAGATGAGGAAAGGTTTCCACACACTGTAAGTCCCCTCACTGGCAGGGAGATAGCGAGACAAAGGGGAAGCTTTGGAGCCTCAGAGGAGAGCACAGCAACTGGTTTGCTTTGAGGAGGGCAAAGCACAGAGAGACCTGCACAATTGGTGCCACCACCTGGCACTCCCCAACCTGAAATGCCCCTCCACTGGGATGGGCGGGGGCTGGGGGCTGAGGCTCAGGCTTAGGAGGTCAGACCTGGGGAAAGGACTGGGGTTGGCTGTGTGGAGACAGCCTGAGGGGGCAAGGGTGTGGTGTACCATAACCCAGGGAATACAGGAAGAAGACTGGGCCCGCCAAAAAGGCAAGGCGCCATTGTTGGCAGGGGGTGTGAAAAGAGGGGAGGGACTGCCACAGGAACTTCTCTCTCCACTCAAGCTCTCAGGTGGCAGGGCACTGCCTACATGAACTTCAGGGGCGGGAGTGAGCTGCCACTACCATCTCAGACTCCAGAGGTGGGCGCAGACCGCTGCCACCACTGAGGGTCCCACAAAAGGGTGCCAACCGCTGCCCCTGCCTTCCTGGGAGTGTGTGTGGGCTGCGCACCTGCACACACCCTATCAAGGGGATAACGGCCAGCACACACTGAGGAAAGAGATGGCAAGCATTCAAACCAAAAACGCCTTCACACCAAAAACATATTATACCCGCACAAGCTACACAGGGCCACTCCCACATATAAATAGCGCTCCAAGACTACAGTAGATAATTGTTCTTCCTTAGAGAAATATAAGCAAAGTGAAGAAGCAGAGGAACCACTCCCAGTTAAAAGACTGACAGAATTCCCCTGAAGGAACAAACAGTGAAACAGACCTCTTCAGTCTAATAGACACTGTGCTCAAAAGGAGGTAATGAAAATACTGAAGGAATTAAGAAAGGCTATCAACAGAAAAGCAGATTACTGTAAAAAGGAATTAGAAATTTTAAGGAGGAGTCAAGAAAAATTAGAAAATTAATTTGCCAAGACAATAACTGAGCTAAAGGCAATGAATAGTAGAATGAATAATGCAGAAGAAAGAATATCTGGAAGAAAGAATAATGGAAATTACCCAGTCAAAATGGCAGACAGAAAACCAAATTAAAAAAATAAAAGCAATATAAAAGACCTATGGGCTAATATAAACTGGGTCAATCTATGCATAATAGGGATTCCAGAAGGAGAAGAAAGAGAAAAGAGGACTGAAAATGTATTTGAAGAAATTATGGCTGAAAACCTCCCAAACCTGAAGAAGGAAACAGATATCCAGATACAGGAGGCACAAAGGGTCCCAAACAAGATTAACCCAAACAGACCTATATCAAGACATATTATAATAAAAGGCAAAAGTTAAAGAGGATTCTGAAGGCAGCAAGAGAAAAACAAAGAGTTAATTACAAGGGAACCCCCATAAGGCTATCAGCTGATTTCTCTACAGGCAAGAAGGGAATGGCAAAATATACTCAAAGTCTTGAAAGGAAAAGAAAACTTCAACCTAGAATACCCTACCCAGCAAGATTACCATTTAGAATAAGAGAAGAAATAAAGAATTTCTCAGACAAGCAAAAATGAAAAGAATACAGCAATACTAAACCTATCCTAAAAGAAATAATGCAAGTGTTCTCTAAATAGTAAAGAAGAAGATACAGGAAGGAGGAAATCATAATTGGAAAGTAAATCACTTAAATTAGCTAGTAAACAGATCAGGAAGAAAGAAAAAAAAACTATTTATGAAAGTGATGATAAACATAAGGAACAGCAAAAGGACAAACATGAAGAAGTGAAATAGGACATCAAAATCGTAAAAGGTGGGGAAGGAGAGTAAGAAAATGTAGAATCTTTTTTTTAGAATGTACCTGAGCCTATATTACTATCAGTCTAAAGTAAGCAGATATAGGAAGGGGTAAACATACTTGAAAAACAGGGCAACCACAAATCAAAAACATACAGTAGATTCACAAAGACCAAAAATAAGAGAACACAAGCATAAAATAGAAGGAAATCATCAAACCACAAAAAAAAAAAAAGAAAAAGGAACAAAGAAGAAGCATCAAATCATCAGGAAAACAAGGTTTAAAATGGCAATAAATACATATGTATCAATAATTATCTTAAATGTCAATGGACTGAATCAATCCATTCAAAAGACAGAGTGGGGACTTCCCTGGTGGGGCAGTGGTTAAGAATCCGCCGGCCAATGCAGGAGACACGGGTTCGAGCCCTGGTCCAGGAAGATCCCACATGCCACAGAGCAACTAAGCCCATGTGCCACAACTACTGAGCCTGCGCTCTAGAGCCCATGAGCCACAACTACTGAGCCCACGTGCCACAACAACTGAAGCCCGCGTGCCTAGAGCCCGTGCTGCCAACAAGAGAAGCCACCACAATGAGAAGCTTATGCACCACAACGAGGAGTAGCCCCCGCTCACTGCAACCAGAGAAAAGACTGCGTGCAGCAACAAAGACCCAACGCAGCCAAAAATAAAATAAATAAATTTATATATTTTAAAAAAAGACATAGAGTGGCAGACAGGATAAAAACAAGAGCCTACAATATGCTGCCTTCAAGAGATCCATCTTAGGGCAAAGGACACACATAGATTGAAAGTGAGGGGATGGAAAAAGATATTTCATGCAAACAGAAATGACAAGAAAGCAAGAGTTGCAGTACTTATATCAGACAAAAATAGACTTTAAAACAAAGGCCGTAGGGCTTCCCTGGTGGCGCAGTGGTTGAGAGTCCGCCTGCCGATGCAGGGGACACAGGTTCGTGCCCCAGTCCAGGAGGATCCCACATGTCGCGGAGCGGCTGGGCCCGTGAGCCATGGCCGCTGAGCCTGCGCGTCCGGAGCCTGTGCTCCGCAATGGGAGAGGCCACAACAGTGAGAGGCCCGCATACCACACACACACAAAAAAAAGGCCATAAAGAAAGATAAAGTAGGACACTATGTAATGGTAAAAGGATCAATACAAGAGGATTTTACACCCATCAACATATATGCACCTAATATAGGAGCACCCAAATAAATAAAACAAATGCTAACAGACATAAAGGGAGAAATCGATGGGAATACAATAATAGTAGGAAACTTTAACACCCCACTCACGTCAGTGGATAGATCTTCTAGACAGAAAATCAGTAAGGCAAAAGATCCTAAATGATACAATGGAACAGTTAGACTTAATTGATATTTTCAGGACATTACATCCAAAAGACCCAGAGTACACATTCTTTTCAAGTGCACATAGAACATTCCCTAGGATTGACCACATACTAGGGCATAAGACTAACCTCAACAAATTTAAGAGTATAGAAATTATTTCAAGCATCTTCTCTGACCACAATGGCATGAAACTAGAAATCAACCACAGGAAAAGAAATGAGAAAAAAATGATGACATGGAGCCTAAACGACGTGCTACTAAAAGAATGATGGGTCAACAAGGAAATAAAAAAGAAAATTTAAAAATACCTTGATAAAAATTACAATGAAGACAAAACCATACAAAATCTATGGGATAGAGCAAAAGCAGGTCTTCAAGGGATGTTCATAGCAATACAGGCCTTCCTCAAAAAACAAGAAAAATCTCAAATAAACAACCTAACATACCACCTAAAAGAATTACAAAAAGAAGAACAAACAAAACCTAAAGTCAGAAAAAGGAAAAAATAATAATAAAGATCAGGGAGGAAATATATAAAATAGAAATTAGAAAACAATAGAAAGAGAATCAATAAAACCGAGAGCTGGTTCTTTGAAAGGGTAAACAAAATTGACAAACCTCTGGTCAGGCTCACCAAGAAGAAAAGAAAAGAGAGGGAACCCAAACAAACAAAATAAGAAATGAAAAAGGAGAAATCTCAACTGATACCACAGCAATACTAAAAAACCATAAGAGAATACTATGAACAATTATATGCCAAAAAATTTGACAACCTAGAAGAAATGGACAACTTTCTAGAGGCATACATCCCACCAAAACTGAATCAAGAAGAAATAGATAATTTGAACACCTTGATCACTAGAAAGGAAATATAATCTGTAATTAAAAAAAAAAAACTCCCTACAAACAAAAGTCCAGGACCAGATGGCTTCACAGGCAAATTCTACCAAACATACAAAGAAGAACCTATACTGATCCTTCTCAAACTCTTCCAAAAGACTGAAGAGGAGGGAACACTCCCAAAGACATTCTATGAAGCCACCATCACCCTGATACCAAAACCAGACAAAGACACCATCAAAAAAAGAAAATTACAGGCCAATATCTTTGAGGAATATAGATGCAAAAATTCTCAACAAAATATTAGCAAACTGAATCCAACAACACATAAAAAAGATCATACACAATGACCAAGTGAGATTCATCCCAAGTTCACAAGGATGGTTCAACATATGCAAATCAATCAATGCAATACACCACATCAACAAAGAACAGTCAAAAATCACATGATCATCTCAATAGATGCAGAAAAAGCATTTGACAAAATGTGACATCCATTCATGATAAAAACTCTTACCACAGTGGGTATAGAGGGAACATATCTCAACAGAATAAAAGCCATTTATGACAAACTCATAGCCAATATAATACACAGCAGTGAAAAGCTAAAAGCGTTCCCACTAAAATCTGCAATAAGACAAGAATGCCCACTCTCGGCACTTCTATTCAACATATCACTGGAAGTCCTAGCTCCAGCAATCAGACAAGAAAAAGAAATAAAAGTATCCAAATTGTAAGGGAAGAGGTAAAACTCTACATGCAGATGACATGATACTACTGATATATATAGAAAACCCTAAGGACTCCACACAAAACTACTAGATCTAATAAATGAATCCAGCAAAGTAGCAGGATACAAGATCGACATTCAGAAATCAGTTTCATTTCTTTACACTAACAATGAAATAACAGAAAGGAAATGTAAACAATCCCTTTCAAAATCACACCAAAAAAAAACAATTCCTAGGAATAAATCTGACCAAGGAGGTGAAAGACTTATACGCTGAGAACTATAAAACATTAATAAAGGAAATTGAAGAGGATCCAAAGAAATGGAAAGATATCCCATGATCTTAGATTGGAATAATTCATATTGTTAAAATGGTAATACTACCCAAAGCAATCTACAGATTTAATGCAATCCCTATCAAATTACCCATGACATTTTTCACAGAACTAGAATAATCCAAAAATTTATATGGAACCATAAAAGACCCAGAATTGCCAAAGCAATCCTGACAAAAAAAAACAAAGCAGGAGGCATAACTCTCCCAGACTTCAGACAATCCTACAAAATCTACAGTAATCAAAACAGCGTGGTATTGGTACAAAAACAGACACACGGATCAATGGAACAGAATAGCGAGCCCAGAAGTAAACCCACACAATTATGGTCAATTAATGTTCGATAAAGGAGGCAAAAATATAAAATCAGAAAAAGTCCCTTCAACAAGTGGTGCTGGGAAAGTTGGACAGCTGAATGTAAATCAATGAAATTTGAACACACCTCTCACCATGCACAAAAATAAACTCAAAAAGGCTTAAAGACTTAAACATAAGACATGGCACCGTAAAACTTCTAGAAGAGAGCATAGGCAAAACATTCTCTGACATAAATCATACCAATGTTTCCCTAGGTCTCCCAAGGCAATAGAAATAAAAACAAAACTAAACAAATGGGACCTAATCAAACTTACAAGCTTTTGCATAGCAAAGGAAGCATTAAAGAAAAATTAAAAGACAACCTATGGAATGGGAGAAAATATCTGCAAACAATGCAACCAACAAGGGCTTAATCTCCAAAATATACAAACAGCTCATACAACTCAACAACAAAAAAACAAACAACCCAATCGAAAAATGTGCAGAAGACCTTGATAGACATTTCTCCAAAGAAGACATACAAATGGCCAATAGACACATGAAAAGATGCTCAACATAACTAATTATTCAAAAATTGCAAATCAAAACTACCTCACACCAGTCAGAATGGCTATCTTCAGAAAGTCTACAAATGGGACTTTCCTGGTGGTTCAGTGGTTAAGAATCCACCTGCCAATGCAGGGACATGGGTTCAATCCCTGGTCCGGGAGGATCCCACATGCTGCAGAGCAACTAAGCCCATGCGCCACAATTACTGAGCTCACATGTCACAACTACTGAAGCCCACACGCCTACAGCCCATGCTCCACAGCAAGAGAAACCACCACAATGAGAAGCCCGCACACCACAATGAAGAGTAGCCACCACTTGCCACAACTAGAGAAAGCCCCCATGCAGCAATGAAGACCCAATGCAACCAAGATAAAAAAAATTAATTAATTAATTAATTTAAAAAGGCTACAAGTAACAAATGCTGGAGAGTGTGTGGAGAAAAGGGAACCCTCCTACACTTTTGGTAGGAATATAAATTGGTACTGCCACTATGGAGAACAGTATGGAGGTTCCTCAAAAAACTAAAAATAGAATTACCCTATGATCGAGCAATCCCATTCCTGGGCATCTATCTGGACAAAACTACAATTCAAAAATATACATGCACCCCTATGTTCACAACAGCACTATTCACCATAGTCAAGACATGGAAACCACCTAAGTGTCCATCTACAGATGAATGGATAAAGAAGATGTGGTACATATATACAATGGAATACTACTCAGCCATGAAAAAGAATGAAATAATGCCATTTGCAGTGACATGGATAGACCTAGACATTATCATTACTAAGTGAAGTAAGTCAGAAAGAGAAAGGCAAATACCATATCACTTATATGTGGAATCTAACATATGGCACAAATGAACCTACCTACAAAACAGAAACAGACTCGTAGACGTAGAGAACAGACTTGTGGTTGCCAAGGATGGGGAGAGGGAGAGGGATGGAGTAGGAGTTTGGGGTTAGTAGATGCAAACTATTACATTTAGAGTGGATAAACAAAAGGTCCTACTGTATAGCACAGGGAACTATATCCATTCTCCTGGGATAAACCATAATGGAAAAGAATACAAAAAAAGAATGTATATATGTGTATAAATGAGTCATTTTGCAGTACAGCAGAAATTAGGGCAACATTGTAAATCAACTATATTTCAATAAAAAGTAAAAATAAAATCAATATTAATTTAATATTGAATATTTCCCAGATCATGTGAACTTGAAATTCCTTTGGGTAGTTTCCATTATATTTCTGAGAGAATTTATATAAGTGTTTAATTTTCTTTAAGCCAATTAAATATAGCCCTTTTACAAGTTAATTTTGGTAATGCCATCTGAAGGTAGAAACATTTATAATATACATACATAGACATACAGACATCCAGACAGACACAGACAGAGGTCTCAGTTTTCGTTTTAAGACTTAGTCATGAATCAGGTATTACAATATAAAACTCACTTGTCTATATATAACAGATGGAATAAGTTAACTTTACTCATTTGAGTTTAAAAAGGCTTCGTTTCCTTTTTTTTTTTTTTCCTTTTAGTTTTAGGTTCCTCTGATTGAGCCAAGGTTGTAGTGTCAGGCAATGTGGGCTGTGTTTACATTTCAAAGACATAAGATTTATAACTTTAAGGGAGAAAGAAAGAAAATGTAAGCTTTCTCTAGAAGGACTTTAGTTCCCTTAGGATCAGAATTTTGAAAAGACGTTTCATCAAGCTGGCTTTCTCACTGTGTATGCAAAAAACCAATTTTGGAATGTCAAAAGAGCCCCATTTTGGCCATTTTTTGGTTATTTTTTGTTAAATCTTCCCATTTATCAAGTACTTGCAATTATTGGCTCCCTACATGTTGTACATAAAACCAGCCAGAGTTCCAGTGGGTGCCTGCCCATCCTGGAGCTGGTAGGCTTTAAAAGCACAATTTTTGCATTTTGTTTTAGTTTCATTTTACTACAAAGTCTGAACAATTTCTAAGGACAGTGTATTGGGTCAGAAGTGTGCTGCTTGTGAGCTTACCTTCTCAAGGTGGCACCTTTGGTTCACCTCTTTCGTGTCTTGGTTTTTCCTTCTGGCAGTCTAAAGCCACCATGTGGGCTTGAAGCACTGGATGACCAATCCTTATGTGTGTGTCCCTTGGTAAGCCATCAATTACTTAAGGTGTCATGATGGGTGGGGTTCCCTATAGGACCACTACACATCACAAGGATCAATCCTCAGACTCTTCTGCTAGGTTCTCAGTCACCTAAGAACACCTTGAGGCTGGAAGGAGCTAGTGTCCCTTCTCTTTGAAGCTGAATGAACTCAGTTTCTCATTTTGCTGTCAAACAGTTTGTTAAGACAATATAGATATAGATATAGATAAATATTTCCAGTTTTAATCCAAATTAAAAAGAGGTCAGGGGCTTCCCTGGTGGCGCAGTGGTGGAGAGTCCGCCTGCCGATGCAGGGGACACGGGTTCGTGCCCCGGTCTGGGAGGATCCCACATGCCGCGGAGTTCCTGGGCCCGTGGGCCGTAGCCGCTGGGCCTGCGCATCCAGAGCCTGTGCTCCGCAACGGGAGAGGCCACAGCAGTGAGAGGCCCGTGTACCGCAAAAAAAAAAAAAAAAAAAAAAAAGAGGTCAGCCAGCCCAGTTCATTCCAAAATTCCCCCCAGGCTTTCCTTGCCTAGGAAATTCCCCCTAGGTCCCTTTCACTTAGGAAATGTACCAGTAACCCTGACCCCTTAAGATTCCTAATCTTAAGATCTTAACAGCTTGAATAAAAGTCAGGGCCAACAACTTAAAATAAGGAGGTCCTGATATCAGGGGAGGAACTCACTGAATCACATGAAGAGTTCTGTAAAGCCAGGAGGCTCAGGGCCCCAGGCTTGGTACCATATGCCAGTTCAAAGTAGATTCCAGGTAACCTCAGGTGGGTTTCTCTAATATCCTGCAGACTACACCAAGCAATATTGATGCAAATAATTAACAATCAATCTATATCATGGAATAGAAGACAGCTTTATGTGAGCCAGGCTGAGGACTATAGCCTGGGGGACACAGATTCAAGAAGCACTTGAATAGTGTTCCGCCTGACTACAAAACAGGGGAGGCCTATATAGGAAAAACCACAAAGTTATAGAAGTTGTTTGTCAAGAACTAGGGTTGGGGCTGGCAAGAAGTAAGGATGCTTGTTAAGCAAGGTTAGTTGGTGTCCAAAATGGTTGCACATTACAGTGGGAGACCTTGAGACCATAAGGTTGCAGCTGGCAGCCTCTGGCAGATACTGTTTTGAAAATGAATGGTGGTATCCTTGAGTTTGATACAGTTCAGAAAATTCACGTTCTCAGTGATGCAGGACCATGTCTGAAACCACATCCACAATGGCCCCCAGGCTCCATTTTGGATGTCTGAACCCAAGTTACTCCATTTTAATTTTTAATTGATCTTAAATACATCATCACTATACACAAAACTCAATTCCAGAAGGACCGTAGATGTAAATTACAAGATTAAACAAAGTTTCTAGAAGATAATATAAAATATATTCATGAAATTGGGATAGGCAGATATTACTTAGTCTATTAGTTAGGGCGTTTCTGTCCTATTTAAGAAAATTTTGCCTATTCCATAGGACATATAGATACTTTATATTATATTGACAACTTGGTTTTTATTAAAATTAAGTTCATAAAAAGATCCCATTAAGAAATTGAGAAGGCAAGCTAAACAAGTGAGAGAAAATATCTACAATACATATATCTGACAAGGATTCATATTCAGATTATGTAAAGAAATCCTTCAAATCAATAAGAAAAAGTCAGACAAGTCAAAGGGGGAAAAACTGGACAAAAGACTTAAATAGCCACTTCACAAAAGAGTGTATTCAAATGGTAAATAACTATATGAAAGTGTTCAACCTCACTGCCATTAGAGAAATGCAAATTAAAATACTACTGAAGACTTCCCTGGTGGCGCAGTGGTTAAGAATCCACCTGCCAATGCAGGGGACATGGGTTTGATCCCTGGTCCAGGAAGATCCAACATGCTGCGGAGCAACTAAGCCCGTGCGCCACAACTACTGAGCCCATGTGCCACAACTATTGAAGCCTGCGCGTCTAGAGCCCATGCTCCACAACAGAAGCCACCACAGTGAGAAGCCCGCACACCACAGCAAAGAGTAGCCCCTGCTCACCACAACTAGAGAAAGCCCAAGCGCAGCAAGGAAGACCCAACACAGCCAAAAATAATTAAATAAATAATAATAATAATACTGAGATACCACTGTATATATATATAGACACACACAGAGAGAATGGCTAAAATTACAAAAGAACACAATATCTAATGTTAGCAAGAATGTAAAACTAGACCTCTTACACGCTATCAATGGGAACATAAGTTTAGGGGGAAAACTTAAGCAGTGTTAATTAAAGCTGAACCTATACAATCCCTATGGCTCAGCACCAAAAGCCATGTACAAGAATGTTTACAGCAGCATTATTCATATCAGCCAAAGACTGGAAAGAATCCAAGTGTCTGTTTACAGTAGAATGGATAAATAAATTAAGGAGTAATCATGCAATGGAATGTTATATGCAATGAAAATGGACAAACCACTGCCACATACAACATTAATGAACCGTAGAAACACATCATTAAGCAAAAGCATCCAGGCATAAAAGAGTTCTTTCTACTGCAAGAGTTCTTTAAATCTTTTAAAAAGACTTAAAAGCAGACAAATGGTGATAGAAGTCAAAACTGTGATCTTCTTTGGGAAGGGATAATGACTGGCAGAGGTACGAGGGAGGGGCTCTCTGGTGTTGGTAATGTTCTGTATCTTGAGCAGATGTGTTCAATTTACAGACATTCATTGAGCTGTATACTTAGGAATTCTGTACTTGTCTGTATATATGTTTTACTTTATTTTTTTAAGTTTACTTTAGAAATAAATTAATAATGTACACTTAAAAATGGTTAAAATGGCAAATCTTTTATGTTGTATATATATATTGTCACAATAAAAAAATGAATAATGTAAAGTACTCAAAATAGTGTCTGCACACAGTAAGCACATAATAAATTGTATCAATTAGCTTGGGTTCAGTAGAGAACAGAGCTTGTGGAAAAGCTTAGGTGGTAAGACGTTATTGGTAGGTCCAACCCTAGAGAAGCAAGAAGGATAGAAGAAGCAAGCGAGGCAGGAAAGTGGAGCGAATATATGGTAGTGCATCACCAAGCTGGCCACAGCTTGGTAACAACAATTGCATTGCTCTGCCTTTTCACTGATGTGCTATGAAGCTACTGAATTTCTCAATCATCCCTCTGGGTAAAAGATGAAGAATTTATCAGCTAGCTCATGTTTCTGTCTGTCAAAGTTTGCTCCAAGAGGAGGATGACTCCCCCACACATCCAGGTTACATGTGCACCTCAGCAGCTATACTGAGTCCCCAGGGCAGAAAAATGCCAGGCACATGACATGGAAATAACACTACAGTGTGCCCACAAGTGGCCTGAAGATTTCAGAGCAGGCAAGGCAATGAGGCCTTCAGTCTGTAGGAGCAAGGGAGGCCACTTAACAGCACAAGCTATTGCTAGGGCCACTCTGGCCAGAGCACAATGTACATGCACGGCTCTGGGTGATGCCTAAACTAAGTCCAGTCAGTTCAGCACTTGCTTCACTCAGAGCCACTTGCACTCACTTGTAATGTATTAAATATCCTCCCTTCTTCCTTGACAGGAGAGATACAAGACTAATCTGTCAAGGTGGTAGACTCTGTAACCTCCCCAAAAGACTTTTAAATGATCAGCAAACCTGAGTAACCAATAGGCCATTTCAGCATTCTATCAGGACAGCTGCTTCTCAGAGGGCACACGGTAGGTAGCACCTCTAAACATTTTTGTGTTTCATTCATTGTCTCACCATCTTTGTCATAAAACGGATAACTTATTTCAAGACAATATTGTCATCGGTAAAACATTCTGTGAGCCCTCAGCTGGTGATGACAGCAGAGAAACTGTAGCCAGAAAAGGCAAAGTCTGATCCAGAAACAAAACCCTCTCTAAGATGGAATATAACCAACCTTCCACCAGGTGCCTGGGTGGAATCCCTAAGGAAAAAACCATCTACAGGCCTTAGCTTCCTGCATGTTAGCATTCAGTAGTGCAATAAGGTACTCTATATATCTTCTCTCCTTTTCTGCCTTACCTTCCTCTTCAATTATTCTTGCTTCCCTAGGATTGAACTTACTAATAATGTGTTAGTACCTAAGCTTTTGCCACCAGCTGTGTTTTCTAGGGAACCCACACTAAGACAATTGATAGCATTAAGTGCTTCCTATGTACCTGCCACTGTTTTAAACACTTTACCAATTTACTAATTTTTAAAGTAAACTTTTAAAAGAAATTAAAAGCAAAACACATACACAATCAAGTACTGAGTTCCTCAGCCTTGATGAAGGGAAACCCAAGTTGTTGGGTCAATGCATAACTCATCCTTGCTACCAGAGCTGCTCCATTCGTGGGCTCTTTAGGAAAGCACTGCGGTGGCTGAGGATAGGGTCTGGCTGACATCCATGGGATGGAACATCCTGTTCTCCTGATTGTTGAGTGTATCTTTGGTGCTAGACATGTTCCTATCAACCTTAAGATGAGACACAAAGATCCATTTCCATTGGGCCCACTCCCTTAGATCTAAACATTATCTCTCCCCCAGACCTCCTTTATCCCTAATTTTCCAGTCAAGACATTTGCTTTCCCAGGAGTCAATACCCATACCTCCAACATGCTGGACTGCAAGGAAAAACTGTTCTAAGACAGTCCCTGAGCTAGAGGAAAAGGAGGGTATTTACCAGCTCATCTCCTTCTATATCTTTCCCACTGGCCCCAAATTTCCTGCACTTAAGGTTGCATCATTTTTCCCCTTTGACACTCTATCTAGGTGCCAAATCCCATGTCCTGTGGTCTGGGTTTCCTCCAAGTGCAGAAGTATGGAAGGAGCCAGAAACTCCAGATGTTCATGGCTGGCTGGCCAGCCAAGAAACATGACAATGGCAAAGGAAGAGAACCTAGAACTCTAAGGGCAAGAAACATAGTTGGCCTCCTCTCAGAGGCCCAAGAGGAGTCAGGCAGATGCAGTGGTAGCTGAGGTAAAGCAGGCAGCTACTAGTCCAGGAGGAAAGCCAAGAAGGCACATAAAATGTGTGTCTAACATACACATGGCCTAAAAGGCCATGCCTGATCTGGCTCTTGCTTACCTCTCCACGTTGTTCACTTCACTGGCCTCTGATCGCTTTCTCTGTTGAGCTGCATCCCTCATTCCCAGAGTGTACTCAGTAACTATTTGTGGAATAGAAAGAAGAGAATAGAACAGAATAGAACCGAACCATGGTATCCACAGATACATTGTTTTGGATTCTGTGAATATTGTAAAATTTCTGGCCTTAATATCATCTATTATCAGGAGGTATTAACTTCTGTGGCAATTCCTAGATTTCATTCAGGTTAATTTTACCTTCAAGGCATCAGTAATAGTGCAGGAACATCATTAGACAGATTGGTTTGATTAGAGGAATGATGGTCCTTTACCCAGGGCCAACCATATAATGTGCATGTCCCAGTGCAAAATGAAAAAGTTAAAAAATTATGAATAATTTCAAGACGGTGGGAATTCCCTGGTGGTCCAGAGGTTAGGACTCTGTGCTCTCACTGCTGAAGGCCTGGGTTCAATCCCTGGTTGGGGAACAAAGATCCCACAAGCTGCGCAGCGTGGCATTAAATCAAGCATGGAGCTCTGCTAAAAGTAGGTTCTGTGCAACTGCACAGGTCACATGCCCATGAAGCTGGCCCTCCTGAACCCACCAAAAGGCAGAGGACTTTATGAATTCTAGTATTGAACTATCAGAGGCTGTACAGCAAAACTGTACTCTTCTGCATCAACCCCAAGATCCTGTCTGACTGGTCTTAGTGCATACTGATATATTCATAAATGGTCTGTGTTCAAACTTATCTTCCTGACTAAGGGAACTATGTCTACCTTACTAGTTGCCAAGAATGGGTGGGTCCTCCCAGACTATATTACATGTGTAGGAAATCCAAGGCAAGTTTCTACTGGCATCATACAGACTGGAAAAAAACAATCAGTAGCCATACACTCTTTTTTTTTTATCAGCTCTTATACAAAGAGTTTTATGGTAAGATCTAGAAGAAAGCTCATCACTTTCTGCCCACATTGGACAGATTAAAATTCAGTCACATTAACCCCAACCTATCTTCAGGGAAGCTGGGAAATATAGTCTTCCCAAGTGCAGAGAAGAAAAAATACATGGTTGGTAAAGCCACTGAATTTTTTCTATCACAATATTCTTCTAAAAGACTTATTACTCCAATTAGGAACATCTGGCAGGGAGTATCTGAATCCCCTTGATCCCACTTGCTGAATAGACATAACTCTCTCATTATTGTCTCTTGTCTGAAAGTTCTATTTTTTCTAGTATTGGAGACTGTAATACTGGACTTTGCTTTGCATCACCCTCTAGGTTTCAGAATTCTGTTGTTTAGAAATGTACTAAAAACAAAATAAAAATAAATCAGCAACAAAAACTCAACTCAGTTTGGCTTAACTAATTAGGTACATAATTCATTGGTTTATGTACCTAAAATGTCCAAAATCCAGGCCAAACACATAGTGTAGTCAGGGCTCCAGATCTACTTATCCATTTCTCTATGAATCCCTGAGTTCTGGCCCCATGGTTGGCTTCATCCTTGAGAAGACTCCCCTCATGATCACAAGATGGGTGCCAGTAGCAATCAAAACTACATACTTCTTCATTTACATTCAAAGGCAAAGAAATGCTTGCTTCCCAACACCACTGGAAATAAAACTAGAACGTCATCTGATTAGTCATCCTCCAATTGATCAGGTATATTAGAGATGGTTGCCTCCCTGACATCCATTCTCCATTCACCCTTCCTAACAAAACTTCAACTCAGTAGACATGCAAAACCTTACCCCATGCAACCATACACTTTAAAGTTAGCTGGTTACAGTCTTGGTCCAGAGGCAGGGTTATCTGTTCTAATTTTATCACATTCTCCTTGTGAGAATAAAAATGTGACCTAAATTCATCAATAAGACACAGCAGGGGGGATCTATCCAACAAGAGGATATGACATTTGTAAATATTTATGCACCCAATATAGGAGCACCTAAGTAGATAAGCAAATGTTAGCAATTCTAAAGGGAGAAATAGACAGCAATATAATAACATTAGGGGATTTTAATATCCCACTTTTATCAATGGATAGGTCATCCAAACAGAAAATCAATAAGGAAACATTGGCCTTAAATGACACATTAGACCAGACATGTTAACAGACATGTATAGGACATTCCATCCAAAAGCAACAGAAAACACATTTTGCTCAAGCACACACAGAACGTTCTCCAGGATAAATCATATGTTAGGCCATAAAACAAGTCTTAATAAATATAAAAGATTGAAATCATATCAAGCATCTTTTCCAATCACAATGGTATGAAGCTAGAAATCACTTACAAGAAGAAAACTAAAAAAAACTCCCAGGTATGTGGAGATAAAATAACGTGGTACTGAACAACAATGGGTCAAAGAACTCCTCAAAAGAGAAATCAAAGAATACCTTGAGACAAAGGAAGATGGAAATGCAATGTGCCAAAACTTAAGGGATGCAGCAAAAGCAGTTCTGAGAGGGAAACACATAGTGGTAAATGTCTAAATTAAGAAACAAGGTAGGTCTCAAATAAACAACCTAACTTTATACCTCAAGAAGCTAAGAAAAGAAGAACAAATGAAGCCCAAAGTTAGTCAAATGAAGGAATAAAGATCAGAAGAGATCAATGAAACAGAGACTAAAAGACAACAGAAAAGATCAAAGAAACTAAGAGCTTATTTTTTGAAAAGATAAACAAAATTTAACTAGACTCACCAAGAAGAAAAGAGAGGACTCAAATAAAATCAGAAATGAAAGAGGAGAAACTACAACTGACACTACAGAAATACAAAGGAACACAAGAGACTACTATGAACAATTTTAATTATATGCCAACAAATTGGACAACCTAGAAGAAATGGATAAACTCCTAGAAATATACAACCTACCAATACTGAATTATGAAGAAATAGAAAATCTGAACAGACTGATTACTAGTGATGAAACTAAACCAGTAATCAAAAACCTCCCAACAAACAAAAGTTCAGGATCAGATGGCTACACTGGTGAATTCAACCAAATATTTGAAGAGGAATTAATACCAATCCTTCCCAAACTCTTCCAAAAAATAAAAGAGGAAGGAACACTTCCAAACTCATTTTACAAGACCAGCATTACCCTGATACCAAAATCAGACAAGGACACTACCAAAAGGGAAAACAGGCCAATATCCCTGTTGAACAGAAATGCAAAAATCCTCAACAAGATATTAGCAAACCTAAATCAGCAATACTTTAAAAGAATCCTCTACCACAATCAAGTGGGATTTATTGCAGGAATGCAAGGCTTGTTTAACACCTGCAAATCAATCGATGTGATATACCACATTAACAAAATGAAGGATAAAAATCATATAATCATTTTAATAGATGCAGAAAAAGCATTTGACATAATATTTCAATATCTATTTATGATAAAAAAAACTCAGTAAAGTGGATATAGCTGGAATATACCTCAACATAATAAAGACCATATAAGACAAGCCCACAGTTGACATCACACTCAACAGTGAAAAGCTGAAAGCTTTTCCTCTAAGATCAGAAATAAGACAAGGTTGTCCACTCTCACCCCTTTTTTTCAACAAAGTATTAGAAGTCCTAGCCAGAGCACTTAGGCAAAAGAAATAAAAAGTATCCAAATCAGAAACAAAGAAGTAAAACTGTCTCTATTTACAGATGACTTAATATATGCAGAAAGCCCCAAAGACTCTACAAAAAAAAAAAAAAAACTGTTAGAATAAATGAATTCAGTAAACTTGTAGGATACAAAATCTATATACAAAAGTCTGTTGTGTTTCTATACACTAATAACAAACTGACAGTAAGAGAAATTAAGAAAACAATCCCACTTACAACTGCATTAAAAAGAAAAAAATACTTGAGAATAAATTTAATCAAGAAGATGAAAAACTTGTACACTGAAAACTATAAGACATTGATGAAAGAAATTGAAGATGTCAATAATGGAAAGATATTCTCTGCTAATGGATTGGAAAAATTAATATTGTGAAAATGTCCATATTACCTAAATCAATCTACAGAGTCAATACAATCTCTTCCAAAATTCCAATGACATTTTTCACAAAAATAGAACAAACAATCCTAAGATTTGTATGGAACCACAAAAGATCCCAAATAGGTAAAGCAATCTTAAGAAAAACAAAGCTAAATTCATCACACTTCCTGATTACAAACTTTATTACAAAGGTATATTAATCAAAACAGTATGGTATTGGCATAAAAATAAACACATAGATCAATGTAACAAAATAGAGACCCCCACATATAAACCCACACAGCTATCATCAATTAATTTATGACAAAGGAACCAAGAATACACAATGGGGAAAGGATAGTCTCTTCAATAACTGTTGCTGGAAAAACTGGACAGCCACATGCAAAAGCATAAAAATGGACTCCTAACTTACACCATACACAAATATCAACACAAAATGGAAAAAGATCTTTAACATAAAACTTGAAACCATAAAAATCCTAGAAGAAAAAATAGACGGTAAGCTCCTTAATGTCCTTGACATCTTGGCAATACTATAGATAGATACTTTTTATTGTATCTATCTTGACACAAAAAGCAAGAGCAAAAAAAGCAAGAATAGACAACAGGACTACATTAAACTAAAAATCTTCTGCATAGCAAAGCGAACCATCAACAAAATGAAAAGGCAACCTATGGAATGGGAGAAAATATTTGCAAATTGTGTAACTAATAAGGGGTTAATATCCTATATATATATACACATACACACACACACACACACACACACACGTATATATAAAGAGCTCTTACAACTCAGTAGCAAAAAACAATCCAATTAAAAAAATGGGCAGAGGATCTGGATATTTTTCAAAGAAGACATACAGATGGCCAACAGGCACATGAAAAGGTGCTAAACATCACTAATCATCAGAGAAGTGCAAATCAAAACCACAGTGAGATATCACCTCACCTACTAGAATGGTTGTCATTAAAAAGACAAGCAATAACAAGTGTTGGTAAGGATGTGGAGAAAAGGGAACCTTTGTGCACTGCTGGTGGGATTGTAAATTGGTATGGCCACTGTAGAAAACAGTTTGGAGGTTCTTCAAATATTAAAAATAGAACTACCATATGATCCAACAATTCCACTTCTGGGTACTTACAAAGAAAACAAAAATACTAACTTGAAAAAATATCTGTATTCTGCACCCTCATGTTCATAACAGCATTATTTACAACAGCCTAGACATGGAAACAACATAAGTGTCCATCAATGGATGAAAAGACGAAGAAGTTGTGAGATATATATCTTGCAACAACATGGTTGGATCTTAAAGTCATCACGTTAAGTGAAATAAGTCAGAGAGAGAAAGACAAATACTGTATGATCTCACTTATATGTGGAATCTAAAACAACAACAAAACCCCAGCAAACTGAGAGAAAAATAGATCTGATTTGTAGTTACTAGAGGCAGGGGGTGGGGGTGGGGGAACTGGAGGAAGGTGGTCAAAAGATACAGACTTCCAGTTTAAGATAGATAAGCACTAGGTATGCAATGTACAACATGATAACTACAGATAAGCACTAGGTATGCAATGTACAACGTGATAACTACAATACTGACGTATGATATACAGGAAAGTTGTTAGGAGAGTAAATCCTCAGAGTTTTCCTCACAAGGAGAATTTTTTTTTCCTTTTCTTTTTATTGTATCTATATGAGATGATGGATGTTAACTAAACCTACTGTGGTAATCATTTCACAATGCATGTAAATCAAACCATCATGTTGTCTACCTTAAACCTATATAGTAATATATGTCAATTATATAAATAAAACTGGAAAATTAAGAAGAACAGAGTTGAAGAATTAACACTACTTTATTTCAAGATTTTCCATAAAGGTACAGTAATTAAGATAGCATTTTTAAAAACATTTTTATTTGAGTATAATTGCTTTACAGTGGTGTGCCAGTTTCTGCTGTACGACAAAGTGAATCAGCTACATGTATATATATATATATATATATATCCCAATATCTCCTCCCTCTTGCGTCTCCCTCCCACCCTCCCTATCCCACCCCTCTAGGTGGTCACAAAGCACCGAGCTGATCTCCCTGTGCTATGTGGCTGCTTCCCACTAGCTATCTATTTTACATTTGGTAGCATATATATGTCAGTGTTACTCTCTCACTTCCTCCCAGCTTACACGTCCCCCTCCCCATGTCCTCAAGTCCATTCTCTACATCTGCATCTTTATTCTTGTCCTGCCCCTAGGTTCTTCAGAACCTTTTTCTTTTTTTTAGATTCCATATATATATGTTAATATACGGTATTTTTCTCTTTCTCACTTCACTCTGTATGACAGACTCTAGGTCCATCCACCTCACTACAAAGAACTCAGTTTCGCTTCCTTTTATGAAGACAGCATGGTTTTATTGTAAAGACAGACAGATATATCAGTAGAACAGAGAAGAGTGTACATAAATAAACCTAAACACATATGGACATTTGTCTTTTGACCGAGGTACAAAGGCAATTCAATGGAGAAAGGATAGATTGATTTTACAAATGGTGCTGGAAAATTTAAATAATCATATGAAAAAGAAAAAATAACTGATCTATATCTTTTATCATATACAAAATTTACTTTAAAATGGGTCAGAGGTCTAAATATAAATCCTAACAATATAAAGCTTTAGAAGTAAACATAGGAGAAAATCTTCATGACTTCAGTTTAGGCCAAGATTTCTGAGATATGATGCCAAATACATAATCCAAAAAGGGAAAATTTGATAAATTGCACTTCATCAAAATGAAAAATTTTGCTCTTCAAAACACACCATTAAGAGAATGAAAAGCAAGCCACAGACCCTGAGAAAATATTTTAAAGTCATACATGTAATAAAGGAATCCAGAATATGTAAATTCAACTCAAAAAAACCCCACAAAACCCATTTTTTTTGCGGGGAGGACCACACTGCATGGCTTGCAGAATCATAGTTCCCCGACCAGGGATTGAACCCAGGCCCCCAGCAGTGGAAGAGCCAAGTTCTAACCACTGGACCGCCAGGGAAGCCCCCTCCATTTTTAAAAATAGACAAAAGATTTGAACAGATACCTCACCAAAGAAGACATATGGATTGCAAATAAGTACATAAAACTATGCTCAATATCATTTGTCATAAATGCAAATTAAAATCACAATGAAATACCACTACATACCTATGAGAATGGCTAATATTAATAAGATTGACCATACCAAACGTGGGGAAGATGTGGAGCAACTAGAAATCTCACATACCACCATTAGAAATATAAAATTGTTACAATCACTTTGGACTACAGTGTGACAGCTTCTTAAAATGTTAAATGTATACCCGCCATCTGATCCTCCATTCCACAACTAGGCATTTATTCAAGAGAAAAGCAAGCATATGTACTGACAACCATGCTAATATTTGTATGCTAATTATTTGTAATAGTCCCAAACTGGAAATAATCCAAATGTCTGTCAACATTTCAATGGAATGGATAAATGCATTGTGGTATTTCCATAAAATAGAATACTACTCAACAATAAAACAGATGGACCGCTAATACACACAACAATATGGATGAATCTCAAAATAATTATGAAGAGTAAAAGAAGCCAGACAAAAAAGAAATACATAGTATATTATTCCATGAAATTCTAGAAAATGAAAAGTAATCTATAGTGACAAAAAGCATATGAGTGGTTGCCTGGAGACTGGTAAGGGTATTAGAGTGGGGTGAGATGGAGGATTACAAAGGATCAAAAGGAAATATTTAAAGGTTATAGATGTTTGTTACCTTGATTGCGATGTTGGTTTCACATAGGTCAACATTGATTAAATTGTACACCTTAAATATGTACCGTTTGTTATATGTCAATTATACACCAATAAAACTGTTTTTAAAAATGAATTTAAGTGACACAGGTATAGCATTACAGTCATCACCACCTCCCTTGTGCACCTGTAGACTTTTATAATATTGACAATCACCGACTCTTCTAAGCCTAGTCTGGATCTCATAATTCTTCTTACCATTGCTCCTTTTCTGAGCTCTGTCAGACTATCAGAAGAAACAGGGCATGTGAGATGGGAGAAAGAAGAGCTACTTATGTAATATTACAAATTCTCTTATGAAGCTTTATATGTAAGTAAGATGATCAATTCAGCTAAATAGTTTGCTCTTCCTTTTACTGAATAGTTTAGCCTATGTCACATTTAGAACTCTGCTGCAAGAAACAGAAACCCCAATCCAAACTGGCTTAAGCTAAAATGGATATGTGTTGGCTTAAGTAAAGTTATAGTTGAAGATTTTGGGAATGGTTTTAACCAGAGGCTTCATAATGTTAACAAGGCCTTGGTTCTATTTCTCTACAATTCTCTCATCTCTACTCTCTCAGATGTAGGCTTTGTCCTCAGTCTGGTTTTTTGTATTTGGGTTGTATTTTGTGTTGTTGGTTGTTTTTTTTTTTGCTTCTTTGAATTACAAAGGAGGATTTCTTTCCGTGATGCTCTCAGAAAAGGGAAAGTACCTGGGAAAGAGAACCTCTCAGCCATATCTCCTTGCTTCTCATCGGCCCAAACTGGGTTCTGTGCCCATCTGTGTACTTATCCCTGAGGCCAGATGAAGAAGGTGTGCTGAGTTAAGCTTATCAGAACCCAGCCCTGAAGCTGACAGTAAGGTGAGCATCCTTTGAGCACATGGGCTTTGGGGAGGTAGAAAAGGGTACCCAAACAACAACTGGGGAAGTGTCAGAGGAAGGTGAATAAATGTTGGGCAAACCAAACAGCAAAGATTCACCTTAATGGTGTCATATTTACTGTTTTATGTTAAATTATATTGCAAATATAGGATACACATATTAATACATGAAGGTCAGCATTACATGAGTAATATCATGTAAGCAATCGTGGATTTTTCCCCAGCTTTAGTGAGATATAATTGACATACAACATTGTGCAAGGTGTAACATTTAAGGTATACAATGTGTTGATTTAGTACACTTAGTTATTGAAAAATAATGACAAACACAGCTTTAATAAATGCCTGCATCACATCTCCTAATTACTATTTTTTCTTTGTGGTGAGAACATTTAAGATCTACTCTCAGAGGTGACATCACCAAGATAGTGACATAGGTCATTCCCAACTTCACTACCCCTCACAGGAAGAACAACTAAAAACTATTCATGGACTAGACACCACTGAGAAAAATCCTAGAACATGAAAGCACCCCCTGCACCACAGAGACCAAGACAGACGGTATTAGAGGAGTAAAAGGAGCTGCTACACAAGGACCTCATTGCCCCTCCTGCAGCACTCCCCAAGAGGTCTCCACTGAGCCTCCCGGGAGAAAAGAGAGCCCAAGGTGGACATCCACCTTCCCCAGCATCGTAAGTCACTTCTTGGGAGTCCCACTCCACTCTCCCTTCACGGAGATTGCAGGGGAACGCGCAGGGCTTGACTATGGGGAATCTGATTGTGATAAAGAAAGGGGATGGGGCTTGCAACAAACAGCAAACACTTGGATCTTGGCGGGCCAGCAGTAGTCCCAGCCAGCAGCTTTGCTCATCTGCAAAGCCAAGACAGTGGCACAGTCTGATCAGGGAACTCAGCAGGGTGAAGGTCTGCCTGATTTGGGATCTCAAACAGAGAGCCTTGCTGGTCCTGGAGCCTGGTCTTCCCCACAACAACCTGCCCAGGCAAGGGAGATGAGTTAGAGGCTGGCCTGACCAGGAAGTCTGGTCAGAACACCTGGAAGCTACACAGCCCAGCAACACTGAAACAGATCCCTACAGGCAGAGCTGATCATCTGCAGAGCAAAGGCAATGGCACTGTTCAGCCAGGGAACTTGGAGAATGGGTCAGCTTCCGTCAAGACCACAAACAAAGAGCCTGGCCAAGCTTGGAGCCAGTTCCCCTACTCTCCCCAGGCAGGTGTGCTAATTCATAGCCCTGTCTACTGCCGAGTCCATTCCTGACCTCATTCAACCACAAACCCTGACTAGGAACTCCTGAGAAGCTGCTTGTATCAGTGAATTCTCAACAGAAACTTTTCAGGCCAGGAAAGAAGGGGATGATATATACAAAATATTGAAAAAAAATGTGTCTGCCAAGAATTCTATATGCAAAAAAGCTATCCTTCAGAAATGAACGAGGCAGAGAGACGTTCCCAAATAAACAAAAGTTGAGGGCGTTCATCACTACTAGACCTGCCTTACAAAAAAATGCTAAAGGGAGTTATTTGAGTGGAAGTTAAAGGACACTAATGAACATCACAAAAACATAAAAAGGTAGTATAAAACTCACTAGTGGGCTTCCCTGGTGGTGCAGTGGTTGAGAGTTCGCCTGCTGATGCAGGGGACACGGGTTCATGCCCCGGTCCGGGAAGATCCCACATGCCGCGGAGCGGCTAGGCCCGTGAGCCATGGCCACAGAGCCTGTGCTCCGCAGCGGGAGAGACCGCAGCAGTGAGAGGCCTGCGTACCTCAAAAAAAACAAAAAAAAAAAAACTGCAAATCAATCAGTGTGATACATCACATTAACAAACTGAAGAATAAAAACCATATGATCATCTCAATAGATGCAGTAAAAGCTTTTGACAAAATTCAACATCCAGTTATGATAAAAACTCTCCAGAAAGTGGGCATAGAGGGAACCTACCTCAACATAATAAAGGCCATGTATGACAAACCCACAGCAAACATGATTCTCAATGATGAAAAACTGAAAACATTTCCTCTAAGATCAGGAGCAGGACAAGGATGTCCACTCTTGCCACTTTTATTCAACATAGTTTTGGAAGTCCTAGCCGCAGCAATCAGAGAAGAAAAAGAAATAAAAGAAATCCAGATTGGAAAAGAAGTAAAACTGTCACTGTTTGCAGATGACATGTTACTATATATAGACAATCCTAAAGATGCTACCAGAAAACTACTAGAGCTCATCAATGAATTTGGTAAAGTTGTAGGATATAAATTTAATACACAGGGACTTCCCTGGTGGTGCAGTGGTTAAGAATCCACCTGCCAATGCAGGGGAGCCGGGTTTGATCCCTGGTCCAGAAGATCCCACATGCTGTGGAGCAACTAAACTCTTGTGCCACAACTACTGAGCCTGCACTCTAGAGCCCACGAGCCACAACTACTGAAGCCCGCGCACCTAAGGCCTGTGCTCCACAACAAGAGAAGCCAACGCAATGAGAAGTCTGTGCACTGCAAAGAGTAGCCCTCACTCGCTGCAACTAGAGAAAGCCTGCGCAGCAATGAGGACCCAACACAGCCAAAAATAAATAAATAAATGTATTTTTTTTAGAAAAACCCCAAAATTAACACACAGAAATCTCTTGCATTTCTATACACTAAAATGAAAGATCAGAAAGAGAAATTAAGGAAGCAATCCCATTTACCATCTCATCAAAAAGAATAAAATACCTAGGAATAAACCTACCTAAGGAGGCAAAAGACCTGTACTCTGAAAACTGTAAGATGTTGATGAAAGAAATTGAAGATAAACAGATGGAAAGATGTACTATGTTCTTGGCTTGGAAGAATCAATATTGTCAAAATGACTATACTACCCAAGGCAGTCTACAGATTCAATGCAATCCCTATCAAATTACCAATGGCATTTTTCACAGAACTAGAACAAAAAATTTTTAAATTTGTATGGAAACACAAAAGACCCCAAATAGCCAAAGCAATTCTGAAAAAGAAAAATGGAGCTTGAGGAATCAGGCTCCCTGACTTCAGACTATACTACAAAGCTACAATAATCAAAACAGTATGATCGTGGAACAAATACAGAAATATAGATCAATGGAACAGGATAGAAAACCCAGAAATAAACCCATGCACTTATGGTCAATTATTTTACAACAAAGGAGGCAAGACTGTACAATGGAGGAGAGACAGTCTCTTCAATAAATAGTGCTGAGAAAACTGGACAGCTACAAGTAAAAAATGAAATTAGAACATTCTTTAACACCATACACAAAAGTAAACTCAAAATGGATTAAAGACCTAAATGTAAGACTGGATACTATAAAACTCTTAGAGGAAAACGTAGGTAGAATACTCTTTGACATAAATTACAGCAATATCTTTTTTGATCCACCTCCTAGAGTAATGAAAATAAAAACAAACAAATGGGACCTAATTAAACTTAAAAGCTTTTGCACAGCAAAGGAAACCATAAACAAAATGAAAAGGCAATCCACAGAATGGGAGAAAGTATTTGCAAATAAAGTGACTGACAAGGGATTAATTTCCAAAATATACAAACAACTCATGTAGCTCTCTCTCTATATATAGTAAAGAAAAAAAAAACCCAATCAAAAAATGGGCAGAAGATCTAAATGGACATTTCTCCAATGCAAACATACAGATGGCCAAAAAGCACATGCAAAGATGCTCAACATCACTAATTATTAGAGAAATGCAAATGAAAACTATAATGAGGTATCACCTCACATTGGTCAGAATGGCCATCATCAGAAAGCGTACAAACGATAAATGCTGGAGAGGGTGTGGGGAACAGGGAACCCTCCCACACTGTTGGTGGGAATGTAAATTGGTACAACTACTATGGAGAACAGTATGCAAGTCCCTTTAAAAACTAAATATAGAACTACCATATGATCCAGCAATCCCACTCCTGGGCATATATCTGGAGAAAACCATAATTCGAAAAGATACATGCACCCCAATGTTCATTGCAGCTCTATTTACAATAGTCAAGACATGGAAGCAACCTATATCTCCGTTGAGAGAGGAGTGGATAAAGAAGATTTGGTACATATATACAATGGAATATTACTCAGCCATAAAACAAGAATGAAATAACACCATTTGTAGCAACATGGATGGACCTAGAGATTATCATACTAAGTGAAGTAAGTCAGACTAAGGCAAATATCATATGGTATCATTCATATGTGGGAGCTAAAAAAATGATACAAATGAACTTATTTACAAAACAGAAACAGACTCACAGACTTTGAAAACAAATGTATGGTCACCAAAGGAGAAACCTGGGGGGAGGGATAAGTTAGGAGTTGGATTAACATATACACACTACTATATGTAACATAGATAATGAACAAGGACCTACTGTATAGCACAGGTAACTCTACTCAGTATTCTGTAATAACCTACACGGGAAAAGAATCTGAAAAAGAATGGATATATGTATAACTGAGTCACTTAGCTGTACACCTGAAACAAACACAACATTGTAAATCAACTATACTCCAACATAAAATAAAAATTAAATTTAAAACAAAAGGATCTAGTTACTGTTCTTTTATTTCTTATGTGATCAGAGCCTGAAATCCCACCTTTGAATAATCTCCTCCCACTGTCCGGAGATTCAAACACACAGTTACTGATAGGTAAGTGCCTTTTCTCATTAATTAGTGCTTTTCTAACAGCAAAGATAGACTTTCCTCTTCTCTCTCACAACAGAAGCCAACGCCATTACTCAAATTGCTCTATAGGACACAACTTTGTTTTTCAGTCCCTAGTTAAACTAGTATAAATTAAACTCAACTCTCTGACAGAATATTTTTCTCAGTCTTATCAAGTTTAATTTTATCCAAATGTAAAAACGTCCACAAATATAGTTGTATGTCCAAGAGAGAGAAATGGGTTCCAGAGAAAAAGTCCTGGAGAGACATCACTACACCATTATAATTTATATAGTGTATTTAACATGGTAGATATCACTGGGATGCATATAAAGACATGGGGGTGGGGGCAGAAGAGAATTATCTGAGTCATTAATTGTGGTGGTTTAAAACCTTGTCCACAGATTCTTTGACACCACTTCCACAGAGAGCTGGAGGCTATACCTTTCCCTGCATGTGGGAGGGTGTGTGACTGCTAGACCAGTAGTGCACAGTGGAAGTGATGCTATAACTTAGGCTAGATCAAAGGCCACACAATTCATGACTCTTTTATTTGACAGTGGCCTTTGGTTCTCTGGTCTGCCATGTAAAAAGTTGAAGGCCACCATGCTATGAGAAAGCATAGTCTACCTGAAGAGGCCCTTGTGGGTGTTCTGGCCCCAAGCCTCAGCAGATATCCCAGCAGACAGCCAGCATCAACTCCCAGCTTCTGAGTCATCTTAGCTGAGGCCCCAAATATTATAAGCAGAGATAAACCATCCCGACTACATTCTTTCTGAATTCTTTTTTTTGGCCGCGCTATGGCTTGTGGGATCTTAGTTCCCCAACCGAGGATCGAACCCGGGCCCTCAGCAGTAAAAACGTGGAGTCCTAACCACTGGACTGCCAGGGAATTCCCTCTTTCTGAATTCTTCACCCATAGAATCCATAAAAATGATGAAATGTTTTAAGCTGCTAAGTTTGATAAACAGGATGGTAAAGGAATAAGCTTCTAAAGGGAAGATGTTTTCGGCTGCGGAAGAGAACGGGGAACACTGGATGCTGTTGCTGTTGTCTAGACATAAGGTGATAAAGTTGTGAATGAGTCTTGGGGCAGAAGGAATGAAGGTCAGGGACAGCTAGTGTACTTACTGAAAGGGGGGAAAAGATGCTCTTACCGCTGATAAAATATGAGGAAAAGGAAGAAAGAAGAATCACAGATCAAGTCAGAACATTTTCTTAAACTAAAGAGCCCTTGGGATGACCTAATTACATCCATTTTCCAGGTGAACTGTCAGTCCCAGAGCAGTTGAGTGACTTGCCCAGTCTCAAGTGCGATTCCAGTCACCACCAGAGCTGAGCAGCTGTCATAAAATCCAAGCCTCTCCTCCTTGCTCCCACCTCCTCTGGGTGAAGACATGGTGATCACCATGGTGATCATGGTGTCCTCCGCCATAGGCCAGAGTGATGGAGAAGGCCAAGAAGGCCCCAGAGCACAGCAGTATGGATAATAATCACTGATACACTAAAAGTAGATGAGATAATAGCCCAGGGAGGAGGGGAGGATGCAGGAAGTTCTATCTAACCACTCCACCCCTATCTCTAAGATAAAACCATCAGGATATTAGGGAGTGGAGCCTCTAATGGGAGGAGTGAAGGGACTATAAATATCCGAGAACTGGTAGGATTGGGCCCTCTGAGACATCTGCTTGAAGAAAAGACATTCAGAAGGGCCTTTGAAGCGGATGACGCCTGGAGAGGCTTGAACCATCAACCCGCCTTCTAGTTTGTCCAGCTTCATTCACCAGGAAAGATCAGGAGGTAAAAACCCAAGCTGGGGGGCTTCCCTGGTGGCGCAGTGGTTGAGAGTCCGCCTGCCGATGCAGGGGACGCGGGTTCGTGCCCCGGTCCGGGAGGATCCCACGTGCTGCGGAGAGGCTGGGCCCGTGAGCCATGGCCGCTGGGCCTGCGCGTCGGGAGCCTGTGCTCTGCAACAGGAGAGGCCGCAACAGTGAGAGGCCCGCGTACCGCAAAAAAAAAAAAAAAAAAAAAAAAAATCCAAGCTGGGGCCTGTTGTCTGGGAACAAAGACAGTGTCTAGAGCACCACGGGCTTTATATCCTGAGAAACAATGAAGGAGAAAAGGTAGAGACTGTAGGGGTCCCCTAATAGGCAGCCTCCTGACTCCGGGGCTTCTGACTCCTGAGAACAAGACGGATGGTGATATTAACAAAAACTGGGAAATTTCCAGTGGGCAAGGCAGAGGGAAAGAAATAAAATGAAAGCCAAATTTGTATAGGCTCCCTTAAGAGCCCTGGGGGGTCCCTGCCAGTTCCCTTTAAGCCAAGGGGAGAATGCAGCTAATCTCAGCCACCTCTGCCCCTATACCACCACCAGCTGGAGTAATTCCAGCTTATCTACTTGCTGTTCCCACAGTTTACAGACCAAGCTAACATTTCTTTGAACAAAGATTTCTAACTTAAACATTTTTTGAGAACTACTACTGCGAGGCATCATTCCAGCTGCATTTTGGTTCCTAGCTTTTCTGTGTTCTACGATTAAAAATATGAAAACACAGGTATTTGACTTAATTCACCTGTGCTGGCCCAGAAAGCCTGCCACTCAGAACCATGTGGAGAGCTTGCTCCACAAAGACATATCCAGACTCCATTCTCAGAGATTCTGATCCAGCAAAAGAGGTGGGACCTAGAACTATATATATATATATGCAAGGTTTTCAGATGATTCTACTTAAGAGTAAGGTTTGGAAACCACTCTTGTACTAAATATTTACGTATATTTTGAATTTAAACAATAGCATAAACCAGTTAACTTCCCCTTTTTCAGTTGTACTTTTAAAAATATTAATACAAATGTTAAATATATTCCAAAAGTGTGAGGGGAGGAGGGGAAGGTAAGGAGATTCAATGAGGTACCTTGCATTATGTGTCGGTTTTTTTTCAGTTCTCCTCAAAACGTGTATGTATAAATCCTTCTCTTACCAATTGGTCATCACGTGCAACTTCTAACATCCACTGTTCCTGTAAGCCACCATTCACAGGGCAGGTGTCTGTCACGTCTCCAGTCCTTTGCCTCCTCTGTTTTCTTCCAGTCTGAGCCCCTGTTCCAGCAACCACGCCGTCACGGAGCCTCATCCTTGCTGCCAAAGCCAGTGACTCCGCCCGCGTGAGCCCGGCTTTTATAGGCTACTCAGGTGTTGCAGATGATCAGCCAGGTTGGGAACAGCCACCTGAGTGCTATTTTCAATAGCCTACCTTGCTTTTCTCAACAGTGGTGTGTCCCTTCCAGGTGAATGATATTAAAGGAAATAAACCTTATTCCTTTGGAAGACTTTGAAACGAATCGAGACAAAACATCAATTTTACAATCTGAAATACATTTCTTCACATTGATATCAATGAAGACCTGCAAACATCTAAGCCGTGAATAAATGCATCAGTTAAAATCCATTTCCCCATGCATAAAATAAGGGATAAGACCTTCTTACAGGTAGGTTTGTGAGGAAAGAGGGATTTGAGTTATGAGGTTTCCTACCCTGAGTTAGGAATCATGTGAACTCAATTCAAATTGATTAAAAGCACTTTGTTTAAATTTCACTGGATAGTTCTAATCTGTAACTGTAAAGCCGGCAGTATCTGAGTTCAAAGTATTGTTTAAAAACAAAAACAAAGACAAGCAAATGCTATCATGTATTGATTTAAATTCTGCCCAGGGAGCAGTAACTTCTGAAAATACCTTTTGGGAGGAGGAATGTTTCACACTTTATAGAGCAAAGTGAAACTTCTGGTTGGAAAGATATCATTAAGAGAATTTTTGTGTTCTTGGAGGCTTAACATATCCAAACAAACATTTCTTATCCAGTTAGTGAGATGCAGAAGAAAAGACTGACTTTAGCAATACATACACAATTTGACTCCCTCAACTGAAATAGCCACTGAATTCAAGAAGAGAAGAAAAGTGCAAGGATTTTTTTAAAAAATATTTATTTATTTATGGCTGCATTGGGTCTTCGTTGCTGCGCGCGGGCTTTCTCTAGTCGCAGTGCGCAGGCTTCTCATTGTGGTGGCTTCTCTTGTTGCGGAGCATGGGCTCTAGGCACGCGGGCTTAGTACTTGTGGCTTGCGGGCTCTAGAGCACAGGCTTAGTAGTTGAGGCACATGGGCTTAGTTGCTCCACGGCATGTGGGATCTTCCCGGACCGGGGCTTGAACCCGTGTCCCCTGCATTGGCAGGTGGATTCTTAACCACTGCGCCACCAGGGAAGCCTGCAAGGATTTTTTTTTTAAGTTTCAGGCTAGATAAAAAATATTTGGAGCCTGTGCTAGTGATGGGAAAGGTCTGATAGAATTTAGAGTAAGTTATGAAGATACATACTAATCAAACTCTAGAACTAAGACATGAATCAGATTACAGTATAACTGATAGTCGGTCATGATTAGCTACAGATTTAAAGCTGCAATCAGCTTTATTAGGAAATAAAGGTGATTTTTCAGTCTTCATTTTAATAAATCCTATATATACCTCTCACCTGTTCCCAAACTCTGACGAGAAAGAATGGGGTATTATATATGACCCTTAAAACTTCAGCATAGTATTTCAGCTTTTCCTTCAATTCCATGGACTACCCCCAATTCTCTAATAATTTATTTTTAGCTTAAATTAGGTTCTGCTACTTGCAACCAACCAAAGCAAATGGAAACATCACTCCATAAATATTTATCTGAAACTTAATAAAATCAACGTTAAATTTAGGAGTATATGTTATAGAATAATATTTAGCTGCATTTAAAAGGAAAGAATGCCTCTACCCTGAGTCCTTTAGCTCCTACCTATGACTTCCAATACCCTATAGCTCAAGTTTTATGGAAATCATACTGTTGACAGCAGGACTCATTTTTCATCCCATTCTCATAAATCCTATTATTATTAACTTGGGATGCCAGGTTTTTCCTAAATTATAGCCAGTTCTATTCACTAGTGTTTCGTGGTTTATTTCAAATTGATTACAAGACAAATCTAATGATCATTAAACTAGAAGGGAACATAATAAAAATTTCTAAAAGTAGGTTAATTTTATCTGAAGTCTGAATGTGATATTTAAAGATATACTTTTTTCTTTCCCCAAAGACATAGTATCAAATTATTCCTTGCTCTAATAAATTATTATGTAAAGCTATTTTTTAAGAACCAAGTAATTTTCATGTCATTCTAAAGTGTTTGCTAAAAAAATTAGATAACATTTAGTACTGTTGGAAATGAAGTAATCTCTCAAAACAGAATTAGTATCTTTATACCTGAAATAAGCAAAAGCATAAGTATGTCACAGGTGTCTCCTTAGTCCATTCTTTTTGTACAATTTGTGACAAATTTTCAAGGATTATATTTTCTTGAAATGATGAGATAGATGTTGGCCCTATTGCTTGGAACGATGAGGTCATATGATGTTGTTTGCTGCAAAGCAGGAGTCAGAAATAAGATGCAGAAGCATTGAAAGGATGTGGGTGTGAGATCACAGAAGAATTGGGGAGAGGTTTTTCAGTCTTGTTATATACAGACTCTGTCAAGCTCAATTTTTCACCAGCAGAGAATGTTAAATTGCTGATTACCCATGTAGATTTTGGAAGCACCAGGTAGACCCCATTATTCCAGCCCCCCACCCAAAATCATCCTCACCCATTTGCTGATTTCTGGAATCCCACCAGACATCCTGTGTCAGTCATTAAGACACAGATGCCGCTCAGCTCTGGGATTCATAATGGTTTAGGAACTTGGTGTGGTTTTAATCCTAGCTCAGTCACATGCTAGGCTGCAGAGACTCCGCCTGCAGAAGTACACACCACTCTCCTGATTATTTCATAAGGCTCTTTGAAAGAGGAAGATCTTCCCAGCATTCTGCTCCATGGAGAAAGCTCAGACTCTCACAGGCCTCTTTGAGACCAGCCCTTTCAGATCACAACTTGGCCGCTCCCAGGAGGTCTGGGACCATCTCAAAGCCCTGGATCATGTCATTCCTAAACCAGTGTCAGACTTGTCCACTAATTCCACCCTCCTGATGCTTTAGGGCAACTTTATTTCAAAGGACCCTTAGCCAGGGTCCATCTCAACAGGGCTCCCTAACTTTGACTCTTTCAGACTATAGAATTTAAGCTATCAGTTCCTTTCGCCCCAGGAGACCCTGGCCTCCTTATGCCAATTGTTCCACCTTCCTTCCTGGGGCTTTGCTTTCTAGTTCAGTCTGCTTCCCAGTTTTTGAGGAGCAACAACAGACTACATTATCTGGCCAAATAAGAGAACTGTATCAGAAGACAGACTCAGGGAGGGCTGTGTTACGACCTGGTGACAGAGTTTACTAGATAGTAGGGGATATGCTTTCTATTGTCACCACTCTCCTCCCTCTTTGGCAAGGTAGCAGTCAGAGTGGAACAGAAGATCAGGACAATGCAGGGCAACAGATGGTGGGTGTGGGAGGAGGGGGTCTTGGGGAATCGTGCCAACCTAGGCGTGGGGCATCTTGTCTAGGAAAAGCAGTGCCTGGCAATGATCTGAGAGCCGCATGATGGGCTAGAAGAGGAAAGAAACCCAAGGGGTGGTAGGAAGATGCTGGATATGTAGGAGCATGCCTGTGATATTCTAGCTCAAGAAGGGAACCATTTCCTCAGTGAGACTGGGCCAGAGACTACTGCTTAGTTGCAATGATTCATAGTCCTCCATTTAATTTTTTTTAAAAAAAAACAAAAGCTAAGATGATGGGCTCATAAGACCAGAATGTTTTAAAATTTAGAGGAAGAATCACAGACTCCTATAGCAGAGCTGGCAGGGACTTTAGAGTTTACCTATTCTCCACTAACTTCCTGTGTTAAACTTTTCTTTATACCATCCCTGACAGAGGCTCACATGGCCCCTCCTTGGAAGTCACTCCCTCAAACAGCAGCACATTTTGATTTTTAGATCAAATTGTCAGGCTAGTAGGCTCTCTATACGACTCCAAATGGATGGACTCCATGTCCCCACATCACTACTAATCACAGGTCTGCCCTCTAGATTGAAACAGTGTTACAGTCTAGGAGCAGGCATGGTCTATACCTACAGATTTAACCCCCAAGAAGGGGTGAAAAACAGAAATACTTTGTCATTAGACACAGTGTTTATCTCTTCAGGGATGATTTTCAAGTATTCAATGATTCTGAAGGGAGAGTATGCCAGGGGAAATAATATATTTTCCCTTTGAAACCAGAGTTGAGACAGGGTGTTATATACACAGAAGTACCTATTCATTATTTTATTCAATCAACACATATGAAGCACATACGATGTGCAAGACTCTATGCTCAGAGACAAAGGGGTCCAGCACTCGGGGGCTAGTCTACAAGTCGGAAAAATGTCTAGGGCCCCAGGGCCTCTAAGATACGTCCAAATTGCCTCAAGAGGTGAAAAGAAATCCTTAGTCCTCTTGCAGCATAAGGGCCTTGGAGCACAGATCAACAGAGATGTGCTCAGAAAGAGCTGGGGTTCTCAGGAGTGGACCACTGAGGTGGACCGTGTGCCCTGAATCCACACCTTTAATGTCTCTGTTCACCTGACCGCACTTGTGTTTTTGGGGGCAGAACATGGGAAGGATTAATCTAAAGAGAGCAGGCAACTAACATAAAAGAAAATGAAGAATGTCAATTACCTACTGTTTCCACGTTTCAGGGACCCTTTTTCATGTAAAGCCATGCAACATGGAACAAAAAGCCCTGAATGCAACTGATTTCAAAGAGATGCAGAACTTGCTGTGATTCTCTAACTCACACAAACACTCGGGAGCCACCAGCTGGCACGCGGCGCAGCCTAGCTGAACAAGAAGCAGAAATCGCTGCGGAGCCGCTAGGGGGTACCTCAGCTCCAGCGAGCAGAGAGAGACTCCCGCACACTCGAGGAAGCCACAGCGATGTTGCCTCTTGCCTTAATTTTGTCCTTTAAAATTTTTAACCACGGATTTCTGCCTCTTCTCTTGAACATCCACTAACAGGAGAGCACTCAGTGCTGCGTTTATACATTAGAAACAACCATTGAAAACAAAAGGATATTAAATGAAACGAGCTAATTGAGGCCTCTGTGAAGGGAGGAAGTTTAGGGTCTCATCTCAATCTGTCCTTTTAATTGTCGTAATTTCCCATGAGCACGAAGTAAGAGATAAATGGGGCATAGACTATTCTGCATGTCGTTAGGGGGTGGAGATGCTCAGGCGGGGTGACGGGATCGTGGTGGAGGCAGTCACCGCCCAGCCCTGCTTCCCCGCCCCGCCCAGAAGATGCCTTAAACGCAGCAAACTCCTCAGCCTGGCCAAGGGAATGTTTAGAGCTGAGAGCTGTTTCTATTAGCTGCGTCTCCATCAGTCCAAGAATGAGACCTGCCTCTCCTGTGTGGGACAAGTACTTAGCCGAGGACACCCAATACACAATGGACCCAACTTTTAGAAAATTCAAAATAAATGTGAGATCAGACGGAACCTATAAAACAACAAAATACAGACCTCTAGTCACATTGTAAAAGCGCTAACATTACAAAAGCACTATCACCTTTTAAAAGGATGACCTTGATGTGGGATTTCATTTGAAAGAAATCTTAGTGCATTTAAAACAGGTGAAATTAAAAAAAATTTAAAGCATACCTTTCACATACCTTATGGCATACTGAATTATCCTAGTTACGGGGAAAAAGCATTATCTTTATAAGAAATCAGTGCCATTACCATTAATTTTTATTCTAAGTTTAGTTTTATGTGCTATGTAATTATCTTATAATGGTGGTATTCAAATATGAGATGTAAGACAATTTAAATTTAAGGAGGAAAATGCCAATCAGTTGTTTAAAAAATACGATGGACACGTTAAGGTCAGACTTAAAAGCAATGGGAACAAAATTTCTACTCAAACTGTTTTCTCCTTTGTTCCTAAATATTTAGCACTGCAACCATTTAGCTGTTGAAATGCAAAGATTTCGATTGTATTGCTGAAGTGGAAATTGCTGAGATCTTTAAAAATATCATTTATGAAGGAAAAAAGAATTTGCATGAACCCTGCACTAATTAAAGCTATGGATATACACTTTTCAGGGAATGTTTGAGCCCTGGGTTAACAATCTCTGCTTTAGACTGGAGGTGACATGGACTCTGAGAAAAAATGAAATATATGGAAGCTGAAGGGCCCATCACCCCCCAAATTGCATCTGTTCCTCATGGCCCCAGGCAGCCAGAGTGCCAAGCAGAGAATGCCTTTGGCAGAGAATCTGTAGGGTCCAAGCTTTGCACGGGAATGACCTAGAGAAGCGTCTTCACACAGGCTAAGCATCCAGCAGATGGGACTGCTGGTCTATCGTGGGCAGTGAGGGTCAAGTTGAGCAGCTGGGCCCCAAGTCTCCCGCCTCCTCTCCAACCCAAGCAGCTTCATCTGTTTCCATATTGGGCTTCTGAATATGATTGTATTTGAAGGAAAGTTTTTGCTGCTAAAAAATATGGATAAGAGGATTTAAAAGTTTTTTTTTTTTGGATCATCAGTGGTTATTTTCCTATTTTTGCATCTTCCAAATTTTCAACAATGAAAAAGTATTACGTGTGTAATTAAAATACACCAAATTTATATTAAAATAAAAGAATAAGCTTTGCCTACTTCTCCAAAAAAAAAAAAAAAAAGTGCTGAAAACAGGCTTTCCGCCAGGATTGTAGCATTTTGAATGTGAGTTGCAGTTTTCAAACATAAAGCACAGCTGTTTTGTCTCTAACCCTGAAGCTGTGAAAAAGGGGAATGATTTTGAAAGCAGGAACAGGAAAAGACTATTGAGAAAAGTGGCTGCTATTTCTAGGCTGAAGTCTCCCTGGCAACACTGTTCTCAGAAGCTGTGCCTTCCTACGTGGTCTTATCGGGATTCATGAGTGATGAATCCAGAGGATTCACAAGACCCTAAGTCAGCAGAGACCAGGAGAGATTTGAGACAAAGCAGAGAGTCACGGCAGGCCAGAGAGATGTGACAGACAGACGGTGTACTGCAGTGGGTGCCTCTCGTGGTTACTGCAGCCCCGTGGTCCACAGAGATCTGCAAGGAGTTGGGAACAGAGAGGTTGCTGAGTTAGCAGCCAGGAAGGTAAGGATGAGGTTCCTGAGATGTGAGAGGGCTGAAGACAGCAAGAACTATGGCTGAATAAAGAGTGTAGCTTCAAGCTACAAAGAGCAGCATGTGAGCTTAGTCAGCAATTGACCAGTACAGGAAAACTGCAGCATTACCAAAAAAAAAAAAAAAAAGGTACGGAATGATTTAGAGGTGAGAAACTCTAAAGCAACCACCATCAAAGAAAAACTAAGCCCAGTGCAATTTTAGAACAAATACAAGAGGTAAAAAGAATAACCATAGTTTTCCTGACTAGATCCAGAGATACCCCATTCAGTTGGATACAGCAATTCATGACTGCATGAATGCAATGAAACAGAGATACATTAGAGATTTAAAAAACAAAAACAAAAAACCTGCATCAGAAAAGGTCTAAAAACATACATAATGGAAACTGGACAGAGCCAGTACAGAGAGATCCTGAGTCAGCTTCTCCATCAGCATACATCTAAAGCAATGGTTCTCCAAGTATGGTACCCAGCCCAGCAGCACCAGCAGTACCTGGGAGCTTGTTGCAAATGCAAATTCCCAGACTCCACCTCAGACCTACAGAATCACAGGCTCTAGGAGTGAGGGCCAAGAATCTGTGCCTTAGCAAGCCCACAATGTTTTGATGCACACTAAATTTTGAGAACCATCGATACAGAGGCCTTGAAATCACCAGGAAAAGCTACCTATCGAACGTAGTAAGGCAAAGCAAGGAACATCAAGAGAGGATGATGCCAGATGTAGCCAATCAGGAACTGAGATTCATCCTTAAGCTGCCGCCCCCCCGCCCCCACCCCATGGCCATAATGCTTATCAGTCTCCCCACCCTCGTTCAAGTCACCACTGTCTGCTGCCTGGATCACCTGTCCAGGTCTGGCCAGGGAAGTCCTGGCTTGAACCTGTGGTCCTGCTGTAATGAGAAGAAGTCTCCCTTTCACTCCCAAAATCGTCCAGATTTTGAATTATGTGGTTTCCTCTGTAATTGTCTCCTGACCATTTTCCCTGCCTCCACTCTTGCCCAGCTCCAGTAGGTTCTCTTCCCAGAAGCTAAAAAATTTAAATCGTTCCTGTTACTCCTCTTTTACAAAACCCTTCAATGACTTTTCGCTGCTCTGAGATAAAATGGGAACGCCTCCCAGTGTCCCACAGCACCGATCCTGTCATCTCCGCCTCATTCCGTGTCCCCGCTTGCTTTCTTTGTTCCAGGTACAGTAGCCTCCCATCAGTACCTTTACAAGCCAAGTTCATTGGCCCTCAAGGCCTCTGCTGGTCCTTCGTCCTGGATTGCTCTCAATCTCTATCCCTCTGCCAATGTCAGGTACTCTCCTGTTCTTATTTAATATCCCAAATGAGTTCTCAAATATTCTTTGAAGGTTTTGTTTTAATGACTACAATTTCCCGTAGTATGGATGCAGCATAATTTATTTAACCATTCCCGAAAATTGTTGATTAAGATTGTTCCCTATTTTGTTGTTATTGTTAGTAAAGCTGTTATATGAATTAGTCACTGTTCTTGGTTGCAACCAACTCAAAACTACCTCAGGCAAAAAGGGAAATTTATTGGAATGATACTGCAGTTTCTCCATAAATAACATAAGGGTTAAACAATGAAACTGCAGCAAAGGCAGGATTAACGGAATATCTGGGACCAAGGACATAATTGTAATCAGGACATCATTGATAGATATAGAATGTACATGTATATGTCCACATGTACAGATATACACACATATGTATATATACATGTATATTAAAACTTCCATTCATCTCTCCTTCCCTCTGTGTGCAGTATTACGCTTTCTCACTAGGAAAGACTCACTCCCCTTGGTGGGTAACACGGCTGCCAGTGTTCTCAAATCATGACTCTCAGCACCAGAGACAGATGTGGATTCATACTCCCAGTTCCAAATTCAAAATTCTCCAAGGAAGGATTCTAATTGGCTCAACTTGGGTCAAGTGCCCTCCCTTGGGTCAATCAGCTATAAGAGCTTTTGTACAAACCCCATGGCTGCCGAGGAGGATGACACCCAGCAAAAGGGGGCTATTTTTCTCAGAACAAGGGCAGAAAGATGCTAAGCAAACACAATTATAGACATCTACTGTAGATAAGCTATTTGCTTGTAAGGATATGCGGGGTGGAATCTTTTCAATCACATGATATTTCTAAATTACTTAATGTGGACATAAAAGGAAATGGTTTTTAAAGCCCATAATTTCAATCTCTTAAAAGTCTTTCTTTTTTTATATTTCTTTCAAATATTTTCCCACATGTATAAATGTAACTGAGCAGGACCCCATGGGGCCTTCCCAGGACAGTCGGTCCCATGTCCTCTGCTTGCTTCTTGTTTGTAGAAAAGCTTTAACCTCCTAGGTCTTCCCCAAGTCCCAAAGAGCAAATTTATCAAAGAAGTGAGAAAATGCCAAAACAAAGGAAAACAGTCAAGCAAGACAAACAATAATAGTTTAGCCATTAAACAACATCAAGGACCTTTAGTTCCTCCTCAAGGGCTATAGATGATATTCTGAGCCATACCTTGAGCTGTTTTGCAGATACTGAAACCTCCACCAGGTGGAAGAAGTTAACACAAGCATGTAGACTCCCAGACCAGCTGGAACCAGAAGGTTGATTATGTTGACTCCTGATTACCTCACGTCTAACCAATCAGAAGAATGTCCAGGAGCTGATCACGCACCCTGCAACCCTCTCCCTTAACCCTATCATGAAAAACCTTTCCCTGAAAGCCACTGGGGAGTTCTGGTCTTTTGAGCCTGAGCTGCCCTTACTCTTTGCTTGGCCTTTCAATAAATGCTGTACTTTCCTTCACCACAACCTGGTGTCAGTAGGTTGGCTTTACTGTGTGCAGGTGAGCAGACCTAAATTTGGTTCAGTAACATACATAGTTTTATATAATTGCATTCAAATTAAATGTAAAATCATAATTAAGGCTCTGGCCACTTACAATTTTGTCAAATACTTTTCTCATATTTCTGCATTGTCTTTCCTGTTTTTTCTTATCTCATTATAAAAATAATATTTGCTCACTGAACTACTACTTCTACTACCATTAATAATAATGGCTAAAACTTGTATGGGACTTCCCGTGTGCCAGACACTGTCCTGCACACATTATATATTTTAATGCATTGAAATTGTAGGACTCACATCTGCCTGAGTCCTGACCTTATGAGGTAGGTGCAGTTATTATCATCATTTCTTTGGAAAAGGAAACTGAGGCACAGAGAGGTTGACATATGCTAGCAAGTGGCAGAGCTGGGCTTCAATCCCAGGGAAACCAGCTCTAGACCCACAATAGCAATACTTAGAGTAAGCAGGAAAAACACCACTCGTGATCTTGACTCTCTGAGGCCTTATCTACTTACATTTTGGTGTATCTTCCTCTCATCTTTTTGTTTAATTTGTATTTTTCTTCTGACACAGTTGAAATTATACCATAAAATGGATGGTAAATATTTGGCAGGTATCACACCATTCCCTACCCTGACCCCCATCCCACCCCAAACAACAACATCCCATGTCCACTTTTGTTCACACCATCCTTTCCCACTCAGCCCAGATGTGGCTTCAAAGTTTATCTGGAAAAAACCCACAAAAACAGCCACTCACAATCAATTCAAGTTGACACACGGCATAAAACTACATACAATTTCTATACTATTTATCCTTATGACTCCTACGTTTCGCCAGGTTGTTAAAAACCTTTTAAAACATTAGTTTTAAGACAGAGTAACTTTTCCATTTCCTAAAGATAATCATTTAAGTTATTTACAATATTTTACTATAATGAATAGTACAGAGCTATTTTTATATAGTAGATAATGCTGTAATAACATAAATTTTATCCTTTTTTTCCTTAATATAGATTCCAATAGAGAGGATACATGTCAGACCATTTATATCACAACTTCCCCAATATGCAGTTTTTTTGTTTTCACTTATTTCTCAGACAGCTGCATTTGTTGTCAGGTATGCAGGAAGGAGAGGTCTGGACTGATGTAATGGGGAGGGCGGATGCCTCTCCCTTACTCCTGATGCCACAGGTGGAACACTCCTGGCTCCTTTCCCATCCCTTCACTCACTTCCGCCGGGTGAGTGGAGCAGTGACTTATCTGTTCAGCAAGTTGAGCCTAAAAACCAGTCATGTTTGGGATTGTCTCATCCTTTCTGAGCCAAGCCTGCCTTCAGGAAGCGTCTGTTCTGCTCAGCCCCTCCAGGCTGGATGTTTACAAGACAGATACCGATGTCGGGGAGACATCTGTGGGTACAGCTATCTAGTCCTAGGGTTCAGTTAGGAAAGCCAGTAGTCCATAGAGATAAGGCACATCCTCCAATATGAACTATAGCAACAACATAAGGGAATATTTTGGCCCATCTCCCCAAGTTCTGATTATTTCTAAATCAGTGCAGAACTTGGGCAGATAAGATGTGTGCTATTTACCCCCAACCCTCAATAAGCTGGAATAGTTATAGGAATTTTCATGATATTTTCCAAACTCTAACATATTTTAAACTATTTTTGCACTTTTATATACAGTTGTGCTTTGTATAAGCTTATTCATTTACAACCATTTAGCTTCAAAATGTTGGCAGTTTTGCTACATTTTCATCGGGTATTTTGTTTTACAAGTGAAAATTCTGCAGCCAGCCTGGGTGCTGTTTCTCTGTAGGTAATTTTTCCCCTGCGTAAACATTTTTAAATCATTGTTAAGTTTTTTAAGAGTTTTTTAAAATGTGGACCAATTTTAAAGTCTTTATTGAGTTTGTTACAATATTGCTTCTGTTTTATGTTTTGGCTTTTTGCCTGCAAGGCATGTGGGATCTTAGCTCCCTGACCAGGGATCGCACCCGGACCCCCCTGCATTGGAAGGCGAACTCTTAACCACTGGACCGCCAGGGAAGTTCCGTATTGTTAGTTTTTTTTAAAACATTCAGGTTATGCCTAAAGATGATTCTCTTTTCACTGATTTTGCCTGGAATGTGGTAAACTAGTTCCATGTACATATATTTATTTGTTTTTAATTTTTAAGCTTAGGAAATTTATCTTTGATCAAGTTTGTACTCCAATTGTCCTTGTTTTTTAATCTTTGTTTTTGTTTTGTGACCAGAAGCCTCTATTACTGCAGGAATAGATCTCTACTCCTGTCCTGTCAATCATCTTCTCTCTCATTTTCATCTCTTTGTCCTCCCTGCATTTTCAAGAATCTTCTCAAATTTGTTTTCCATGTCTCTGATTCAACTTTTACCATGTTAACCCTGCTCCATCCTGCTTCTATTTTTGTGCTGGGCACATATGTGAACAGTAAATGTTTCCTGAGTAAATAACGAATGATTACTATGGAATTTTTACTTTCTCTGTTTGTTCTCTTTTCTCCTTTCATGTACTTCTTTTCATTTAGTGCCAGTGTTTTTTCATGTCAGCTACATTCTCTCTCTAGTTTTTTGTTCCCATTTCATAGAGGCATGTCTTTCTGCAGTCTAGGGGCACACCAAATGATTTTCTCCTAGTTCGTATGATAAACCATTTTTCAGAGGTTTGTCCTTTCTCTGAATCTTGAGAATGATGCTTTCTTCCTCTTATCGATACTTGGCAATACTTTTCTCCATGGGCCCACATGTTACTCTCTCTTCTCATCCTAGAGTGAGGTGAGCTCCATTCAGATCTTGTGTTGGCTAATACATACATAGAATGCATGCTTTCCACCTGACCCCGCTCCAAGTGGGATGGTTTGAGTCACCTTCTCAGATCTGATGTCCGTGTATGAGTTGATGCACACAGTTTTCAGCTAGTTCCCAGTTTCTAGCATTCATTTTAGATTTCATCTAATAGGGATATGCTGGAATGAAACAGGCTCTTGCCCTGCCCCATTGCATGACTCTCAGATGCTCTTAACAGATGGAGTTTATAAAGCACGACAGTCCCCATGCGCCGACAATGCTTCCTGACTGCTCCCACCGCAGCACTTTACTTGTGGGAATCAAACCTCCCAGGATGAAATTCGGTCCTCTCTTACTTCCTGCCCAGTTGTTTCCTGAAAGTGTTTTATTCTGCTGAATACAGAAAAAAGAGGTACAGATGGGAAACCGGGACAACACTGGCTGCTTCAAGGGAAAGTGCCAACACAGGAGAGGGAAGATTCCATTTTTTTTTCATTTGGTTCAAATCTTCTAATTCTGAATGACAGACAAAAAGGTGGGTCCACCCATGTTTGTTCGGGTTGGGAGAGCACGGAATAGATCACCATTCATTTTTTCCAAATCAGCTTCTTGGGCTTTATAATTGTTGTAAAAATCTTTCAGATTCTGGCCCTGGGTTGACTAGTGGTCAACCAATGTTTGGGGATGGTTTTCAAAGTAGGCTTCTAAAGTCAGAAAGGCTTCCATCTGCCCCCCACTTCTCTACTCACCAGTTCTTTGACCTTTGGAAAGATGCTTTGTGTCTCCAAGCCTGCTATCCTCATCTGTAAAATGGGGATGATATAGTATCCACTCTATCAGTATGTTGTCAGAAATAATTGGGATAAGCATCTGTCATAGAGTAAATGCAGATACTCCTAGCACTGTTGTTTTTAGTGCTATTTTAAGTTTTCATTTTTATCTGCATAGGTATTAACAAATAATTTTTATTTTTATTATGTAATTATTGAGTATTCATTTTATAACATTTGGAAAATATTGTCAAGCAAAAAGAAAAACAAAATTAAATCACCTAGACTCCTACCATCCAGAAGAACCACCTGGACATTTTGCATGTTTTTTCCATTTTCTTACCACGAGTGTGTGGTTGGGGGACGTATGGGTGTGTGTGAAGAAAAGCAAGCTAATACTACTTTCTAACCTATTCTTTCACTGTTTTCCACAAACATGCTCCACGTTGCAAACTATTCTCTGACATTACGTCTGATGGCTGCATAATATGCCATTGTATGGATATGTCAAAATTTATTTTATTTAACCTATCATTGGACATTTAGAATTCTGAAAATTATTTTATTACTATCAACACAGAGATGGACATTCTAATAAATAAACTTTTTCTCTTCATCTATGTTCATTTTCTTAAATAAATTCCTGGAAGTGGAAGTGTTAGGTCAAATGATGTTTCTTACATATTGCCAACTTGCCTGCTACAAAGTTCATAGCATTTGCCAGTTTGTACCACCTTCAACAGCACAAAAATGATAACTTTTTAAATGTAATTATGAGTGAGAAGGAACGTTTTAGTCAGTTTATTGGTAATTTAAGTTTCTTTTCCTTTTTTCTATGTGTTACCCACTTGTGATTTTCAAGTTTTTTAATGAAGCATTTGTTTCACTGACTTTTAAGGGAACTCTTTATTTAATAAGCATTTTAATCCTTTATCAGTATTTCTTTATCTATGAATAAATATATTTCTTTATTAAATGTTTAGTATAATTCACTGGTGATGTTATATTGACCTGTAGTTTTCTTTGTGGAAATATTTATAATTATGGATTCAATTTCCTCACTAGATATAGATTTTTAGATCTTCTCATTCTTTTTTATCAGTTTTGGTAAATTATGTTTTTCTAGCAATTTGTGCACTTCATCTAAAATTTCAAATTATTTGCCAGAAAAACATTTATAATATCCTCTTTTATCTTTTTAATTTACATGTATTGATGTTCCTTTTTTTTTCATTCCTACCATTAGTAACTTGTGATATCTCACTTTTTCCCTTGATTGCCAGGAGACTATCCATTTTCTTAGTCTCTTTGCTTTTACATGTGTGTGTTTGTATTGGTAGTGTACTGATTTACAAAAATTTTATTCTGTTATGTAAATCTATCTTTCTTTCTCTGTGATTACTCTTCCCTCTCATAATCAGATAAATATTATATGTATTTTCTTTCAGTTATTTTTAATTTCTTCAGTGGTTGTTATTATGTTAACATTTTTAAATAAAAATAATATAGGCACATATTTAAAGAAAATGTACCAAACAGTTCAGAAAGGTGTAATATGAAAAGTTCAGTTCTCTCTCTCTTCACCCCCATTCCCAGTCTCACTTCTCAGAGCTCCTATAATAAGTTCTATGCATACCTCCAGAATATATTTCTGCATGGGCCAGCATGTGTGTGTACGCACTACATATAATTATTTTAACACATTTTGGAACAGACAGTTCTAAACACTATACATATATTCCAAACATTCTATACATGTATTCACATGTTGTTATTGTTAGATATTTGCTTTCAAGAATAATGATTAGAAAAAAAAAAAAAAAAGAATAATGATTAGGGCTTCCCTGGTGGCGCAGTAGTTGAGCGTCCACCTGCCGATGCAGGGGACACGTGTTCGTGCCCCGGTCCGGGAAGATCCCACATGCCACGGAGCGGCTGGGCCCGTGAGCCATGGCCGCTGAGCCTGCGTGAACAGAGCATGTGCTCCGCAACGGCAGAGGCCACAACACTGAAAGGGGCCCACGTACCACTAAAAAAAAAAAAAAAAAAAAAAATAATGATTATGTCCTTCTAAATTTGTGATTTTCAAACTTTAACATGTATCAGAATCACCTGCCAGGTTTATTAAAACACAGACTGCTGGTGCTACTCCCAGTTTCTGACTCACTAAGTTCTGGGGAGGGGCCCAATATTTTGCATTTTAACAAGTTCCTTAGTGTTGCTGATCTTGCTGGTCTGAGACCACTCTTTAAGGATCACTGCTCTCATTGATTATTTCAAAGTCCCAGAGTAAAGCCCTCCATTCAAGCGTATTTAATGAAGAAGAATGGAACCCCATGAATGGGAGCAGTCACTGGTATGGCAGGACCCACTCAGGAATTCCGCCTTCTGGGGCTGCCAGCCAGCCCCTTTTCCACACAGACACCACTTTCAAAATTGACATCCTGTTGATTAATCAAGTGCTAATACGTTTCCAGAGAGACCTGAGTTTAAGGCATTATTTTACGTGACCACATGTGTGTGGCTCACAGGACACGTGGCCCATCTTTAGAGGCTGCCTGTGTGCCAAGTGCAGTCCTCAGCCCTGCACCAGCATCACGCTTATTTGAGACACGGATTCCCGCTCCAGCCCTGAGAATCTGGAGCTCCTGGGATCTGCATTTTTAAAAAGCACCCAAGGCAATTTTTATGCACCCTTGCATTTTCTAACTCTGGTCTGGGGAATGGAGCAGATGTCAAGACCGCTAGGGAAAAAGTTGTTAAGGAAGCCTCTGGAAGCAGGGCATGGCACAACAAAAAGAAAAAAAAACTGAAACAGGAGTGCCTCCCAGCGCCGAATGCCATTTATTAGTCACCTCCTGTGTACCCAGCACTCTAACACTTCATCTGCATCGCCTCCTTTTATGCTCACAATACTACGGTAAGAATGAGGGTGCAGAGTTGAAGGAAGAAGAACAAGGAAGTGGTGGCACTGAGATTTGAACCCAATGCCTGTGTTCTTTTTCTATTCCATACCATACCCTTCACCATTTCACCTGAGTGAAGCAGGAGGTAGGTGAGGGTGCTCCCACACAGGTAGTGTCCTTTGAGTGGGGATGTGAGGATAGCAGCAGAATTTTTGGTGCTCCTTACATGGATGCGCCCGGTGATAAAGAGGATGGGAATGGCTGAGTCACTGGTGAATCTGGGGATACAGAGAGCCACCGTGAATGATAAGAGCTCAAGTAGAGTTTTCAGTCTGAAATGCTCAATTTGGCCATTGCCAATGCCTCATTTCTCAGACAACTATTCAGTCAACCATCCTGTGAGTCACCATCCCAAAAAAATGAGTGTGATTATGGAAACCCACCAGGCACCGAGAACAGGAAAGCATTGGGAGTCTGGGAAGGCCCCAGACTAACATTGCCAAGATCTCCTTCCTTCTGATTTTTAAATCCATGTGTGCTTCTTGGAAAATTTAATCCACATGTTTTGGGATCATTTACACTTAACCCATCAAAATGTAGTTTTATTAGAGCCATTTGATGTCTAAGAAGCTCGATGTGCTTTCTCCTTCGTTCTGTCTTGAATATAAACCTCTAAAAGCATTCTTTCCCACCCCTAGCCCCAACTTCTAAAGCTGGAATTTATATTTTGTCAATAAAAACTAGCCTAGAACCTGAAAAAAGGCAACCTCAGGCCTAACCTAGCCTATGAAAAGTTACAAATATGTTCTCTCATTTCCCAGAAAAGGCCCCTAGCAGCTGTGGGAAGAAAGCCTACCATCCTGCAGATTCCACCTCCTCCACAGACAGCCTTCCGCCTGGCAGGGGAACACAAGATGTATTCCAGACCCTTGCTTTTAATTCAAAGAGAGCTTTGCCCACTTTTCTCAGGGTAGCATTCTGGAAGCCCAGTTTAGTGATTCATTCCAGTGAAATCCACATGATACCAAACCATGGTGAAGAGACTCTAAACTGTTTCCATCTCACTCCCATGGAAGTATTTCTCTGAAAACAGCATCCCAGCCTCTGCCAAATGCTAATCACCCAGAGCCTCTTCAGGGACACCTGAAATAGAAAATAGTGAGCATTATACACAGCACAGTTCCAAGTAGGGAAAGAATAATTATATCCAAATCCATTGTTTGTTATTTATTTCATACGCTCTATTCCCCTTTTGCTTTGCTAGGTTGGTTGCAACTGTGATACAGTTTTTCCAACTTGGGGCTACCATTAAATTACTTACTAGCTTCTAGACTTTGTTTTCTGTAGTCCTTCAAAAGCAAACCCCAATGCATCCAGGGTGAATTGCTCCCTGGCATGAGATTTCTTTTTTACTTCACTTTTTTTTTTTTTTTGGCCATGCCGTGCAGCATGCGCAACCTTAGTTCCCCCACCAGGGATCAAACTTGTGCCCCCTGCCGTGGAAGTGCGGCGTCTTATCCACTGGACCACCAGGGAAGTCCTGAGATTTCATTTTAAGTTAAGAGGCATAAATTGATATAAAACAGTATGGCAATTCCTCAAGAAATTAAACATGGAATTACCATGTAATCTAGCCATTCTATTTCTGGATATATGTCCAAAAAATTACAGAGTCTTGAAAAGATATTTGTACATCAATGTTTACAGCTGCATTATTCACAGAAGCCAAATGGTGGAAGCAACCCCAGTATCCATTGACAGATAAATAGATAAACAAAATATGGTATATATACACTTACAATGGAATGCTACAACACAGATGAACTTGAGGACATCATGCTAAGTGAAATAAACCATCCACAAAGGGGACAATTACTGTCTAATATCACTTACATGAGGTACCTAGAGTAGACAAATTCATACACACAGAAAGTAGAATAAGGTTGCCAGAGGCTGGAGGCGAAGGCGAATGGGGAGTTATTCTTTAACGGATAGAGAGTTTCAGTTTTGCAAGATGAAAAGAGTTCTGGAGATGGACAGTGCTGATGGTTGCACAATGATGTGAATGGACTTAATGCCACTGAATTATACCCTTTAAAATGGTTAGGATGGTAAATTTTATGTTATGTCTATTTTACCATGATTAAAAAAAAAGGAATAGGTTGACCCCAAGCATGTGAAGAGTGGTAGACTTGAGGCTATTTTGCAACTCATCAGCATCCACCTTGGGAAGTTTAATCTTGTTTTGTCCTTGACCTTGGAATCGTTTTCAATTGGCTAAAAACACTAATGGATTCCATGGTCTTTTATTGTCTCTTAATTGCTATTATCTCTGCTTCTTAGCTTTAATATTAATGCAGAACTGGTAAGGTCTTATTGAGACACTGACTTTGAGAAGTAATCAGTTGAATAGTTCATTTTTTCTCCCAAAGCCTGAGGGATAATAAAGCCTTCTAGAATAGGGTGACAGGGTGAAGCTAAGTATTAAATTGTATCCCTCAAAACCCAAGAAAAATGGTCCAAAAATAAGTAAAATCAAGTGATAAATATAGGAATACAAACTCATGCTATATTCTTTAAAAGTGGTGACCAGAAAAGATATCCCATGCTCTTAGATTGGAAGATTATTCTTAAGAAGGCAATACTACCCAAAGCAATCTACAGATTTAATGCAATCCCTACCAAATTACCCATGACATTTTTCACAGAACTAGAACAAATAATCCTAAAATTCAAAATTCCGATGTAGTGATTACAGTTTTAGCAATCAGTTAGGGCCATAGGACCACTGAGAATGGAAGGCGTTCATAGTGGAGCAACAGAACAGGAGCCCAGGTCTCTGACACTGCGCAGTGCCCAAGCTGTCCTGGATTGACAACCTCTACATTTCAACATATATGCAAATCCAACCATCATGCTGTACACCTTAAAGTTATACAGTGATCTATGTCAATTATTTCTCAATAAAACTGGAGAAAAAGGAAGGTAGCCGTAGACAATATGTAAAGAAACAAACATGTCTCTGTTCCAATAAAATTTTATTTACTTACTACATTATTTATGACTTTACGTATGTATGTATTTACAGGTGGTGGGTGGGCCTGATGTGTTTGGCTTACAAGCTATAGTTTGCCAACCTCTGGTCTAGAAGAACTGAATTCTCTAGACTCTAAATTCTGTCCTCTGTTCTCTGGGCTAAGTTACAAATAAATTTAAAAAATATATGAACTCTGGAAGTCTCCACACTAATTGGCTTGTGATCAAAAACGGGATTCAAAAGGAAGAAATGCACCATCCATGAACCAGAGCCTCCCTGCCCCATCCATCTCCATCTGGATCTACAAATGATAGGGGTGGTGTCTTCAGATCACTCTGTTCTGTGACATAGATACCATTAACATAGCACATCCTAACTGTAAATACACATGACCTCTAAGTCAAGTTGGAAAGGAGGTGGGGGAGGAAGGAAAGATGTTTCTCAGAAACTCTTTTCTTTTTTTTTTTTTTTAAATTCAAACAGAAAGTCACAAAAATTATAATCATCCTCATCAGTTCACTCAGTCCCATGTAATTAATTTCTTTTTCATCTTGATCTTTTGTTGGCACTTGTATGAATTCATCAGTTTTCCATTAGAGTTCTGAAAATGCTTCTTCATTCTGTTCAGCAGTATAGTCAGTTACCAGAAAACTGTGCTTGTCAGAGTCTTTTCCATGAATTTGGAAACTCTTTTCAAAAGAAGACATTATCACACATTGTCCTGGACAGAATTGTTTTTAATTCAGTCTTTTGGTTTTACATACTTCAGAAGAAATTTGATGCTCCAATTAATCTTGGTTAGTACATTAATCGACCAATGTAAATAAAAGTTAGTAAAGATAATAATATCTAACATTTCATGAGCCTTAAGTTCCAGACAGGCATCCTGATACAACATGTAGTATCATATTGAATCTTGGCAAAATCTCAGTCTCCCAGAATGTATGGGGCAGCTATTTGAGGACTCTGGGAGGTAAATGGTAGCAGGTGGGGTGAGGAAGAAAACCAGATTAAAATGACCACCATACTGGCGATGTTTACCACTTTTTCCCCTCTCTGGTATCCCCAGGGCCTGAACTCAAGGCAGCCTGGAACTCAGAAGTGGACATTGGTGGGAACAGAGTTCCAGGAAAAGACCTCTAGATCTGGATTTGGAGCAGAAAGGGAACTCCTAAAGCTCAGAGAGGATGCAGAGGTCCCCCTCCCTCTATTTCCCTTCTATTTTCCTATGTCTGCAATCCCACGGCAGCACCGCAGAGGCTGCAATTCAACTGGAGCCAAACTTTGAGAGATGGGAGCCTTCCTGTCCAGTGGGTGGAGCTGTGATCCCAAGACAGTGGGGCGAACCTGGTTGCCTGTGTTTTTATCTCTCTCTCCAATCTTCCACCACTTGGCCCTGTGGACAACACAGTGGTGCAACTAAAGCCACAGCATTCTGGCCAGAGGACCAAAGAGGGGAGCCCAGGGAACCAAAAACTACAGGAAAATTGCAGAGAGGAATAAGCTCAGGAAAGTGAACCCATAAAGTTGTTTTGTGAACTACCGGGCTCACCTTCTTGTGCTTACGTGGGTCTGATCCTAATGGGCATACCAAAAGCTTGGAAAACTGAACTAACAATAGACCACTGCCCTGGTTGCAGACTGACTACTAGGTGGTGCACATGCCGGCAAGTGGGCAGGCCTGCCTATAAAGAAATAGCAGGAGGGAGTTTTTCCCATTATGGAACTGTTCTGTATCCTGATTGTGGTGGTAACACAAATCTGTGGAGGTATTAACATTCATAACACTGTACACCCAAAAGAAAGCCAACAACAACAAAAAGCAATTTTGCATGATAATTTAAAAAATAGAATCAACAACAACAAAGTAAGTCACAGTGAGACAGTGTACCTCTCACATTTCTTAGATGTGTCAGAATTGACTCACGCTAACTTAGGCAGAAAAGGGTTAAATCTGAAGACTATTGATTGGCTCACAGAATTGACAGGAAGGGCAAAGAACAAGGACTGGAAAAGTGTTACTATAGAAGTCTCTGGTAGCACTGGATGTTCAGTTCTGCCACAGACACTCATGTCTACCTGCTCCTTTGGCTGCCATAGAGAGTCCCAGGATGGGCAGGGGGGCAACTGTAAACAGGAGAGGTGGTCAGATGTCAGGTGGCAAAAATAATTAAATAAAATACTATTGTTAGCCCCTCCTGCAGATAACTAGTTGAGCACAGTTTCTACAACTTCCTTGAGTTCATGCAATTTTACCAGGACTCAAAACTTGAGCTGCTAAAAACCACACAACAATGGCTGAGAATCTCTCCAACTGCAGGAGAGCTTTGTGGAAACAATGTTGCCTGTCTAAAAGCAAAGAGAAGAAGTAATTTGAAGCAGAAATTCCAACTTCCTCCTGGCTCTGCAATTCAAGGGAATGCTAACTCAGCTGTTTGTTTTTCTTTTTAACAGTTTGTTTTGTCTTTGAAATATAAACACTGAATTTTTTAGTATGTGCACTGCCTCTGATATATTCCCTAGAGCAGAAGCATTTGAGCTTTTTTGTTCACATACCCATCAGCAAATATTTTTGAGCATTGCCCCTAATAATATATGTAAGTTTATTTATAAGTTATATATACTACAATATTTATATATTGTGTGCGTTCTAAATAACATCTTAAAAATATGAAATAATATTTTAAAATAACGTTTATTAAAACAATACAAAATCATTTTGTATTTCATTAAGACATTATTAATGTGAGCAATGGTACTGAATATGCTTCGAATATCTGATCCTAAAGTCAGCTTTTATACTTGATTTAACGGAAGCTATATTTACAAAAAATTTACAAAGATACATAAATCCAAATGAAAGAAGTACATTATTGGCTATGTTTATTAAACTATGGTTCGTATTATTTAAACTTCATCTACCAGTTTACAAAAGGGTTTTTGGTGGGGGAGAGGAGGGAAATATGGTTAGTAAATTTCCATTTCTCCTGCTCTTGGGCAAACAATTGGAAAATGTTGCATTTTTGTATTTTTAACAAATGACTTCAAGACTCACTGAAAATTTTTTTTAGCGAGAAAAATTTTAATAGGTTAGAAAACCATAAGAATTCTAGTTTTTAATGGCTGTGCAACTGCGAGATTTTAGAAGCGTTGACCTGATATCATTTGCAACAACAAAATCTTGAGATGATGGAAATGTTTTTCAAACATTCCTTTTCAAAATTCTCCATAGCACAAATTTCTTTTGAAAGGTGGTTCTTTGCTTACTGTTAAATATCACCTTTTACCTTGTAGGAATAGATCAAGAATGCTAATTTAAAAAAAAAATATGCTAGCGAGCATGCTATCAGTAACTATATGGCATCAGAGAAAACATCAGCAAATTTGGTACACTTCATCTTTCATAAAACAAATCTCATACTTCATATTTCCCTTTCAATGGAATTCTGCTTCCAGTTTTGGTGGACTAGGTTGTTTCAGAACTACTTCCCCATTTATAACAACTAGAAAAATTAAACAAAAAAAAAATTTTAATGTGTTTGCTACACTGTTGGTGGGAATGTACGTTGGTGCAGCCACTATGGAAAACAGTATGGAGGTTCCTCAGAAAACTAAAAATAAAACTACCACATGACCCAGCAATCCCACTTCTGGGCATATATCCAGACAAAACTCTAATCCAAAAAGATAAATGCACCCCCATGTTCATTGCAGCACTGTTCACAATAGCCAAGACATGGAAACAACCTAAATGTCCATAGACAGATGAATGGATAAAGAAGATGTGGTACATATATACAATGGAATACTACTCAGCCATAAAAAAGTACAAAATAATGCCATTTGCAGCAACATGGATGCAGCTAGAGATTGTCATACTAAGTGAAGTAAGTCAGAAAGAGAAAGACAAATACCATATGATATCACTTATATGTGGAATCTAAAGTATGACACAGGGAACCTATCTACAAAACAGAAACAGACTCACGGTCATAGAGAACAGACTTGTGGTTGCCAAGAGGAAAGAGGTTGGTGGAGGGATGGAGTGGGAGGCTGGGGTTAGCAGATGTAAGCTCTTATATATAGAAGGGCTAAACAACAACAAGGTCCTACTATATAGCATGGAGAACTATATTCAGTATCCTATGATAAACCATAATGGAAAAGAATATTACAAAATAGAATGTATTATATATAACTGAATCACTTTGTTGTACAGCAGAAATTAACACAACATTGTAAATCAACTATACTTCAATTAAAAAAAATATGTTTGGAAGTATTAGAGAGCTACTAAGGTGGTGGGAAATTGTGGACCAAGATCCAATAGAGAAGTGAGCCCAGAGAGGTAAGCCCAGCATTTAGCGCTGCCTTTCCCCTCTAGGCAATTGCCAGTCTAAAAAATAATGGCTGAAAGCCTAAATAAGCTTTTAACAGATTTACAGGACTAGGGAAACAAAAATCAGAGAAGGAGCCCTGGTAGATAGATAGATAACCAGATACAGAAATATAGATGTAAATGTATATCTCCGTATGCATATAGATACATATATTCCTGAGGCTGTCCACTGAGAAGGTCTGTGAGCAACACCTCAATAACAGTGAAGCACTTACTGCCCAGATCTTGATCTCTAAGTACCATCCTCCACTAATAGGTACTACAGCTTAGTGGAGAAATGGCAGGTTACAGGGAAAGTACAAGATGAGCCTGGAACATCTGTTGTGCCAGAAAGTAAAAAAGTGCTCAGAAATTGATGGGGACATGTCAAAGGCACAGAAGGTGGTGTGAAAGGGCTGACACTGGCCAAATCTGGGACAATAGAGTATCAAAATAAATGATGATAAGGTGTCATAACTCTTTGAAAAACCATGAGTCCACACTTAACATAATGAAATAAATAATAAACAAATGTGGGGAAGAGAAAGCTTCACCTTACGGTGGAATGTCAACAATGTAGAAAGGGATGTTAAAACCAGTGGGGGAAAGTCCGATGACTTTGATGAATGAATAAATAAATGGTAGTATACCACCACCAACACCAACACCAACAACAATAGAAGGACAATATTGGGGAAGCCAAACTACTTGAGTTTCTACTGACCAAGAACAGGACAATGGGAACATCAATAAAGATAATGATGTGTAAAGGATTAAAACATGTCAAATATGTTAAATCCAGGAGTCCCTGGATTTAAAAAATACTCAAAAAAATCTCATTGACTTCTTCTGAGAGATTCTAGAAACCACCTCACTATTTTGAAAACTGATAAGTGAAATGAAAGAATCAAGCATTTATCTTGCCTGTCCTGTATGACCTAGCTACCAAATAGTTGCTGAGAGAACTTCCCTTTCATGGAGAATCTCACTTCATAAATGAAGAAGGAACAAAGGAGTTAGAAAAGCATCATTTTGCGGCCCCCTAATGAATTAATGGTACGTGATAGAACACTGTCGGCTGATAATATCACAAAAAGAAAGAAAAACAACCACACATTACGCATCTCCTAGCAGAAGCATAACCCACCACCCATGAAGTCATCTCACCAAAAACAAACAGCAAAACAAAACCCTGCATCTGACCAAGACTCTTGACTCAATTTCCAATTTACAGAAAATACCAAGAATAATATATACTGGGAGATGTTATATCACCACAAAGATGTGATCAGTAAAATCCAGACTGTGGAAAACAACATTTCTTCAACAAAAAATTGCAAGGCAGAAAAAAGAAAAGAAATTAAAAGAGACTTAAGAGACATATCAACTAATCACAACATATGGACTTTATTTGGGTCCTGACTCAAACAAGCAAACTTAAAATTATGAGACAAACAAGAAGATATGAACATCAACTTGTATATTTGTTGGTATTAAGGAATTACTATTAACTGTTTTTAACTGTTTGTGATAATAGTATTACTTATATTTTTATAGGAGTCCTTATCTTTTAGAGACACATACTGAAATGTTTACAGATGAAATGATACAGATTCAACCCAATCCTTTTAGAATTTCCTTTAGACTACTTGATGTGGGGGAGAAAGTTAAGGTATATATAGGTAAGATTAGCTCTGAGCTGAAAATTGTTGAAGATGGGTATTTTGTATATTGAATGTTTATCTTATTCTTCTTATTCCATCTACTTTGTATAGGTTTGAAATTTTTCATAAGAAAACTTTTTGTTCAAAATTAGCGTGCTGTCTCAAATGCAAGGCCTCCACATACGCTGTTCATGGGGCACCGACCAGGCTAAGAGGACAAATGGGGACAGAAGTCCAGCCCTGGCCTTTCTTGCCAAGCCATTTGCCTTGGAGGGCAGGGGTATCAGCAGGAAGAAGGAACGTGTATTTTTTTAATGTTTCACTTAGAAGCCATTTTGTATTCATAATGAGAAATCCGCTTTTTTTTGTTTTGGTCACACTGCACCACATGTGGGATCTTAGTTCCCCAACCAGGGATCTAACGGGTGCTCCTTGCATTGGAAGGGCAAAGTCTTATTAACCACTGGACCACCAGGGAAGTCCCGAGAAATCATCCTTTTAAAAATTTGCATAAAGGCGACTATCAGAGGGCTCTTGTTGGGGGTTGCATTCAAGAGCTAGGATCACTGAGCATAACCTTTAATTTGGAGAACTGCAATGGAGCTATGAGAGCAGCTCAGATACCACCAGCAGAAGCAGGGAAAACCAGATGAGAGAGAACAGCACCAACCCCATTTTTTCCAAGGAGCAGCAGCTGCATCAGGAGGAAAAGGGGACCTAGTTTGCACAAACTCATGGCCACTAGGAGGTGCAGAAGACTCACTGCAGCCTCAGTGACAGGAGGAGATAAAAGGCATTTAGTTCCAGTAAGTGCTTTGGATGAGGCTCAAAGCATCCACCTTGCAATTATCTTCAAGCCTGTGTCCCTAAGGTGCGGGTAGCCTCAGGAAACACAGGCCTACAGAACACAAGCGCACACACCACCCTGCCCCAAAGCATTCATAAATTCTTACAGTCCCAGGATGCTGGCTAATATCCCACGGGTGACTATTGATTGATTCTGGCCAGCTGTGTGAACCTGTATATCCCGAGGTTATTAGGCAACTAAACATGAGGAGTCCCTTTCAAAATGGTGATTGGCTTTGCTTCAGTCACTATGATTTCAATGGCTAAAAAATGTATTTAAATTGCAGGTGATCAGCTGCTTGGAAGGCAGCCTCATCACGTTGCAGCACACGCAGCATCCTTCTCGCCGCCCCCGCTTCCACTCAAGCACAGCCCTCAGCCTCCCACACATTCCCACAGCCGCGCGTGCACAGAGAGAAGAAATGCCGGTTCTCAGACGAGCCGCATGGGGAGCCTGACTCCTGGGTTTCCTCCCTGGTGATTTCCCGACTTGGCTTCTGCAGGAAGCAGAGCTGCTTTTCTCCCAGAGGAGGCCAAATGTCATAAGAGAGGAAAAGGCTGCTGGCAACAAAGGGGCCCCCGAATGAGAGAGCAGGGGAAAGGTTGGACCTAAGATCCTGCACAGATCATTTTACCGGAATGGAGAGAGAAAAATGAAGGTTTTTCTAAAGCTGATTCATGTACTCCAGACCCTTCTTGTCCTCATGCCTCTGCATTCCTTCCTGGATTCTGCCCCCCCCCCTACCGCCCCCGTGTATATCCCTTCATTGCTAGTTCTGGAAATCAGTGATAGGTTAGCATGGTGCTCATCCCATGTTGTCACCTAGCAACGTGATGTTCATAAATAGCCACAATCAGCTCTTCTCCAAAAACGGCTAAAACTTCTTTTAAAGACGTCAGGAAAAATGCTTAGCTCTTTCCGAGTTGGTGTGAAATAGTCCCTTGTCTCAGCCCTCCTATTCCCAGTCTTCCTCTTCCCATTGTCAGTTTGACCTCCCAGCATGTTTACTGTTTATACTGTCATTTTTTTCAAATGCACATTTCCTTCTACAGGGTCACATAACATCTGTTCATGTAAAAACCTCCCAGTAGTTCTGTGGACTTTATTCGGCTCCAAAACAATCCAAAAGCCAAAAACATTCCTGCTTAATCCGCATCCCTTGCACTTTAGAATAATTCAAACTAAAAGTCGTAGAATACTAAGGCTGAGAAAGAACTACTTCAGGTAAGTTAAGATCTTACTAATCAGAAAAGAGTTTTACACTTTTATTTAAAAGTTTAAATATACAAGAACAAAAAGTGTCCCTTTAACTAGGCCAACATCTAGCAAACATTAATTAACTCAAAAATCCAACATACATATTTCCGTCATCTACTATAGTTCAAATACTGTTCCGGGTGATGACACAAAGATGAATAAGGTTATGTCACTGAAGGGTTCACAAGGTAGTGGGAAATGGTAGGAAATTCTCATTGCAAATGGACTAAACGGCATTCAGGACAAGCCCCAGACTTTGAAGTGTTACCACTACAATTGTAGTTGTTAAAGACGGAGAGTCACAGATGAACAACCTTCATACAGAAATCATGAGGACCGAGCAAAATGCCAGCATTTTTTAGTAGAGTTGAGTCCCAGGGTCATGGCTGGAGCAAGGGGATGCATGCTGGTGCCATGTCCTGTACTGTGATGGGAGAACTGTGAAGTTTAGGAGGGAGAGGAGTCTTATTTGGGCTGTGTTAAGTTTGAGATGTCTGGTAGATGTCCATTTCCATCAGTCAGGCAAAAAGCAGACACACACTCAAACTGGAGCACTGAGGAGAGTTGACTAAAGGGACTATTATAAGAGCGGGGCAAGGAGACCAACAAGTGGTGGGGAAGCTCCCTGGACAAACCACAGCACACAACAGTGACTGTGACCAGCTCCAGGACTAACAGGACAAGGGGAGGAAGGGCGGGCTTATCAGAAGCCAGAAAAGATAGTGGTAGCTGGTGAGCAGGCAAAGAGGAAGACAAGGCGATGCCTGCCCCACCTTCTCTCCTTCCTATCTATCACTGATGCCTCCCATTGGCAAAGACAGCTTGGTGATGCTGCGCATAATGGTCAGCCTTGCAGGGCTCAGTACAGATGGGAGGAGAGTGAAGCTGGAAGGGGAAATGGAAAATATCCAGCACCACATCCAAATGGAGAGGTTAACATTTTTTTTTTTTTTTTGGTTATGCAAGTCTGGGAGTTAGGGGAGAGGTTGAAATCAGAGATACAAATTTGGGAGCCCTTCAGTTAACAGATGGTAACTAGAGCCATGTTTCCGGCTGAGATCACTCAGAGAAGATAAAAGGGCCAAGGTCCAAGCCCAGGGACATAATTTAGTCGCTTAGCAGAGGAGGAGGAGCTAGCAAAGGAGCCTGAAAAGGAGAACCAAGAGTCTACTCCTTTCTGCAATAACCAGAAAGGAGTATTCCTAGAGCTAAAGGAAAAAAGTTTCAAGAAAGAAGGAAGGGTCGGTCTAGTGTCCTGAATGAAGCTGAGAGGCTGAGAAGGAGTCTCTTTCATATAGAGATAAAAAGACAAGAAATACCAAGCACAAGTGTAATCATTCTGTTGAATAAGCAGGACTTTAAAGGTACAGCAAAAACAAACTTTAATCTCTTTCTCACAGTTGCCTTGATAATTCTTTTGAGTGGGCTGATTTTGTTTCACCAACATAGATGCAATTTAAGCCAGGCCCATGATTTTTCTGGTCACTCTCAGATTAATGACTTATTCATGGCTTCCTGAATTTTCTTTCTGTTGGTTTTCAGACCTGGAAGGGCCCTTAGAGCTCAGGGACCAATGGGTGGATGCCCTCTGTCCATGTAGGACCTCCATACACAAACATGCAGAACCACTCCTGGGCACCAGGGGACACAGGTGTGTCTTATCTCATCTACAGCACTTCTCATTTCTCCTCCCAGTGTTCACTCTGCACTCGAGTTACCTGCAATGCCAAGTATGAAATGATCTCAGTGCCCCTCTAGGTGGTTATTGTCTACAAGGAAAACAGATCTAATAACTTGGAGTGTTCTGGTCCAGGGGTACTTGGGCCTCAGGGGAGGACCAGGGGAAGAGGGCAATGCTTAATACTATTCATTTATTTCAAAAATATTTATTGAGCTCTCACTTTGCTAGGTGCTAGAAATTCAAATGATGAACAAAAATAAACACAGCTCCCGATTTCATGGGAATTACAGTTTATGATTTATCAAACAATCGCACAAATAAATGTCAAGTGCGTGCAGGAAGCCACGAGAGAGCATAACCAGTCAGGGAGTCCGGGGAAAGCTTTCCTGAGGAAATGATGCCAGGGCTTCTTGAAAGATGAATAGGAATTCATCAGGGGGGGAGACTTGTGGGAGCTGTCAGGTTTAGGAATGCCTGAGCAAAGATCTTGTGGTGAGAGGGAGCTTGGTCTGAAAGAAAGCCTGAATGTCTGGAGCCCTAGAGGCCAAGGGGGCTGTAGAGTGCACATGGCAGTATTAAGGGGCTGTGCTTTTGTCCTAGGGCCAATGGGGAGCCATGGAAGGGATCTGAGCAGGGGAGGCCCTCCCTCTGATTTGAAGAGTAGGAAAGGGACTGGGGGAGATGGGCCAGGGCACAGATGGATATGGGTGGAACAGACTAATGGTGACGAGAGGCAATGGCAGCTTGGACCAAGGAGGTGGTGCTGAGCAGTGGCCCTGGCAGGGGGAATGCAGGAGACGGTGGGTCCAGAAGAGTGCTGAGTTTCTAGCTTGCAGACTGGTCAGATGGTGACGATGATCACTGATTCATGAAGCAAAGAAAGGGCAGAAGACCATAAACAATGTGAGGATCATTCTGTTCTTTATACCATCTCTCAATAGAACCTGCTTTCAGCCATTTCTCTCCTTTGTGGACTATCATTAGTATGAAATAATCACCAATTCTGTTACGGAGATAGCAAGCTACTGAATGCAGTGTTTCACTCTTCAATGTGGGCCGCACTTCTCACAAAATGCATAGACATTTCCAAAGCACATTCACATCCAGCATTTTATTTTATCCTCACCAAAATCTCATCAGTTCCCCTACTCATCCTTATTTAAAGATCAGCGCTTTCACAATCTTGATCCAATTGTGGTGTGTATTTCTGGGCACATCATCAAAAACCTGCAGCTGCTAAATCCATTATGAAATCTTAGAATCTCAGAGGTTTAAGGGAACATTAGCTCTCAGTTACTTCTAAACCACTCATTTTGCTGAGGCTCAAAGAGCTAGCTAGAGGCAGAGTCAGGGTTATAGTCAAATAAAACAAACATAAAACAAGTAATACTCCCAATCACTGATAGTTACATTATTACTTTCTTATAGGGTTTTTTTTATACACGGGAAACTCAAGACTCACCTAAAAGTGTCCCCATCACACTCGTGGGACAACCCAGTTCTGCTGACAAGCAGTCCTCATCAATCAGCAAAAGGTGTCGCGCTCCATACTATGTGATAGACTTTCTCAACTGCCTTCTCTCAGAAAGCTGCCCCAGCTCTGACAGAGGCCCCCAAAGCGGGAGACAGTGAATCAGAAATGCCTGCTCTAGCAGAGGCCCAGGGTAGTTCTTTGAAGGCGCACTAGGGTATTGTCAGTTGGGTGGTTGCCTGGAACTCACTGGTTGGGGGATTTGAGGACAAGAGGACTGCTAAAGGGAGAGGAGATAATGAGTGGTGTGGTGGTACTAAAATAAACAAATCAGCAAACAAACCAAGCTTCACATATATAAAACCAACCCCCAAACTTTTCTGAGTCTTTTACCCTTCAAGCTTGCTCTTGATGTTTATTTGAATCTGATTTGTTCAGCAGGAAAATGCTGGAGGCAAGAAATGAGAGATTTCCAAACAGAGGGTTTGCCCCAAACTTAAATCCAGTCCCTCACCCTCAGGACTGCCTGCCTCTGTCTTGGGTCACTCTTCAACAAACGTCCCTTAAGAACTCTCAGTGCTAGGCATTGTGCGAGGGTCTGGGGACTTGATACAAACATGGAAAAGATACTCTCCCTGTGCTTAAGGGGATGACAGTCTAGCAGGGGGCAAAGACTCAGAACTAGATATCACCATACAAAGAGAAGTGCTGGAGAAGTTACTAGGAAAGATTGTTGGGGAATGTTGGGGGAACCATCACAAAGGAGATGACATGAAGTTTTGAGGAGTACATATAATTTGAAAGGCAGCCAAGGGCATTCCAGGAAGAGGAAATAGAGTGTGCAAAGGGCATAGAAACATGGAAGCACTAGGGAGAAACTGTCAGGTGATGGCAGGAGATAAGGGACCAGAAGCAATCCACTGCAATGTAGTCTATATATGCTCAGGGTCTTGGCACATAGTAGAAGCTCATTTTGCTACAGTCACACTGAGGAACAAGAAACTTCAAATTCTCAGTGGTTTGCAACAATGAAGGTGATTTGTCATTCATGTTACATATCAGCAATGAACCAGCTGGGGTTCAGCAGCTCTGTGGCTCTGAGGTTCTACCCCAGGTTGCAGGTGGACTGTGTGCAAACTCCACATCTCCCCATTCTAGGACTCAGGTAGAGCAGCAGCCCCTCTAGGAGGTGCACTATTCTCATGGCAGAGGGCATATCTCTAAAAGCTTCTGTTTAGAACCCACACTCACATCTCCATTGGCCCAAGCGAGCCAGGTGGCCAAGCCAAACAAAGGAATGGGGAAGTATAATAGGAAGGCAATCACAAGGATGATGATGTAAAATTCTCTTCCAGGGGAGGGAACAGATGATTGGAAATGATACTGCAATGATGGAGAGGGAGCAAAGAAGAGGCTATTGTAGTAATAAAAAGTAATGGCAGTGGTTCAGTTACGTACTGCTGCATAACAAATCATCCCCAAATGTAGTGGTTTAGCCACAACAGTCATTTTAGTATTGCTCATGGTTTCTGTGGGTCTAGAATTCAAGAAGGGCTCAGCTGGACGGTTCTGGTTCGGGAGTTTATAACGCACTTGCAATGGGAGTTTGGGGACGGAGGGATGGCTGGGACGGGAGACTGGATCTGCGCTCTCCCATGGACTCTCCATGTCAGTTGGTTTGTGCATTCTCACAACATGGTGACTCCAGGGCACCCAGACTGCTTATATGATAACTGAAGGCTTCAAAGTTGAGTATTCCAGTCAACAGTGCAAAAGCTGCATCATCTTTTTTGATCTAGCTTGGGGAATCACACCAGAGTAGAGATCAACAAACCTTCTCTATAAAGGCCCAGAGAGTAAATGTTTTAGGCTTTGTGAGCCATACGGTCTCTGCCACAACTACTCATAACCACTCAACTTGGCCATTGTAGCATGAAAGCAGCTACAGTCAATTAAATGAGCATGGCTATGTTCCAAGAACACTTAATTTATGGACAATGAAATCTGAATTTCACATAATTTTCACGTGTTGTGAAATATTATTCTTTGATTTTTTTTCAACCATTAAAAAATGTAAAGAACACTCTTAGCTTGCAGGCTGTATAAGAACAGGCATCAGGGCAGACTTGCACAGGCTATGGTTTACCAACCCCTGCTCTACCAGAGAGATATCCAGTTGGGTATGTCCACTGGCAGTCGGAAACACAAGTTTTATACTCATGAGAAATGTCTGAGCCAGAGTTACAGAGTTGGGTGTCACCTGCACAAGGGTGGCAGCTGAAGCCCCCCAAACCAATGCGATTTCCCCAGAAATGGGCACTGAGTGGGAAGTCAAGTTATCTCAGGGTGGAATCTTTGGGACTACAGCAATCAAGGGGTGATTTGAGGAGACAATGAAGAAAGGCCAGAGGAGGACCAGAGCCCAGACCCCATTTCACCTGTTACCTCGACTCTAAATTTCAATCTTCTTGTCCTCACCTCCCTTCCCTTTTCCCAACCCTAATCCCCACCCCCAGGCACTACTCTCAAAGTCAGAGGTAGAGAACAAGGTATATAACACTTGAAATTGGAGATTTTTTCACCCTCCTTTCTGTCCATTCATTCATGCACAAAACAAAATAACTTTATTTGTGAAATCATACGTCATTTAAATACTAGGTGTCATTACTGCATTTTAAAGATTTTCTTAAAGAAAGCTGGCATAATAGATTTTTATGAACCATAATAATTTACCAAATAGAGAAACAGACCAACAAATTTAACCATAAGCGTTAGTATTTGAAAACATTATTATCTGCATCTTACTGACTGAGAAGGAAAATAAATTTCTCTAAAGGAGACACTAAATTGAAGCCTTTTGTAAAGAGACTGAAAGTTGCTTAACTACATTTTCTCCACTTCTTTAGTCTTTCAAGAATCTGTTTAGAATTTCTTCGGAGAAGAGACCCTAACCCTGGGTAAATAATTGAAGTAATGAATGTATTTTTTATTCAGTGTTGGGGGGTGGGGAATGATAGATCTCTTGGCACATGAAAGGTCTGTGCAGGACGCGCAATAATATTCGATGAGCAAGGTATTAGAAGTGAGTTCAGATAATTTTGTGAATTGAGGCCAGGTTAAAAGTGAAAGAAAAGCAGAAGTAGCATTGTCATGATGCAGCTCAAAACAAGCAAGGCAAAAGCAACCCAATCACATGACAAGCTCTGAGAGGACAGATTTCTAACCGTCGTGAGGTGGGAACGTGTGGGTTGGTGGTGGGACCCTCAGGGACCTTTCTGTGATTCATTTATACAGTTTCCACATAGCCAATCATTCATTTATTTAGCAAATACTGAGCGAACTTCTAAGCAGAGATACAAGTCAAAATGAAGAGTACTCTGTGGGGCTGAAGTATAAACAACATTTAAATAGCATTCAGTCTTTGCCCAGTGGAAATTATACTTTGTTAGTGAAGATTCCTCATGTGCTTGAAAGGATGGCTCTGGATTGCAAACATAAAATTTTCTATTGACCCCCCCCTTCCTTTGAGATTAGTGAAGCTAGAAGCCCAGCCTAAGGAAACTGTAATTTCAGAGCCCTTTGCTTGTGGTGCCGACAGCCAAGGATCAGGAGGTTGGCACCTTTATTTAAGAAAACAACTTAATGGGGTTTCCCTGGTGGCGCAGTGGTTGAGAGTCCGCCTGCCAATGCAGGGGACACAGGTTCATGTCCCGGTCCGGGAAGATCCCACATGCCACGGAGCGGCTGTGCCTGTGAGCCATGGCCGCTGAGCCTGCACGTCTGGAGCCTGTGCTCCGCAACAGGAGAGGCCACAACAGTGAGAGGCTCGTGTACCACAAAAAAAAAAAAAAAGAAAACAACTTAATGAGTGTTTCTGTTTTGTAAATTAGGTCCTGGGGCCCAGTGTGGAGAACTATAGCTTCCAGTCTAATAATGTAAGGCTATCTCCTTGAAGGATAGGGGAAATCTTTGCATAATTCTGTTCTGCTATTTCAGAGATTACCTTAGAATTTGTAGTATAATATTTATGTCTGTCTTCATGTGATAACATTTCACGTATAATCTAAGGACTTTGTAATTCCATTTCTCTCCTCCTAGCTTTTGTGCTATTGTCATACATTTTATTTCTACATCTGTTATATACCACACACTACATTGTTTTTATTATTAGTTACACCGTCAATATTCTTGTAAAAAGAATTAAATATGAGTAAAGCATTTATTTGATCATGTAGTTACTACTTCTGGTGCTCTTCATTCCTTTGTTTATACCCAGATTTCCATCTGGTATCATTTTCATTCTGGCTGAAAGACTTTTTGCATTTATTACAGTGTAGGTCTGCTAGTAATGAATTCTTTCAGCTTTCATATAACTGAACTCTCTTTATTTCAGCTTTGCTTCTGAAATATTTTTTTGTTGGATATAGAATGCTGATCTTGTTTATTTGTCCTTGTTTATTTGATCCAATTTTGCCAAAAGTTTATCGACTTTATTAGCTTTTTCAAAACCAACTTTTGGCTCTATTGATCTTCCATATTGCATGTTTTCTAGTTTATTAAATTCCAACCTTAACTTCTGTAAAAATTTTAATAAACAGAAACCTCAGTTAAAGAGAGTCAGGAGACCAGAAGGGGGCACTCTCATGTCCTGTGGTGAGAGCAGAGCCCAACAAGAAGAATGAACCCTCTTCTTTCCAGGCAAGGACTCAGCCAATGAAAAGGCATGGACTCTACCTCTTTCAACTTCCTTTTCCTCTCTGTAACATTGTTCTCCTTCCCTTGCCATGCAGGACATGCACGTGGCCAACCATGGTTCCAGACCCTGAATTACAATTCTCGGCCGATCCCAAATACACTCATTTTTGCTGGAGAAATATCTGGCAGTCTATTTATCTCAGGTCAACTCTTCTTGTTCTCTTCCTTTATAAACTTTCTTCATCTTTATTATACTATTTTTCTAACTTTTCATATTGGCTTTTTAGTAGCTCATTAGTTTTAACACTTTCTTCTTTTCTAATATTAGAATTTAAAGCTATAAATTTCTCTCCAAGTATTGCTTTAGCTGCATCTTTCATGCTTTGATATTTATTTTTAGTTTTGTTCTGGTCTAAAGAATCTTAAATTTTTATTTTAAGTAACCACAAGCTATTTAGAAGTGTGATTTTAATGTTCCTTATATATATATTTTTCTAATTATCTTTCTGTTTCCTAACTTCATTGAGATCAGAGATCTGTTTTTGACCGAATTTGTTTTCTGGCCCAATATATAGTCAATTTTTATAAATTTTCTAAATGTGTTTGAAAACAAAGTATGTTCTGCAATTTGGGGGTACAATATGTATTCATTAGATGAAGCTTATTTATTATGTAATTAATCCTATTAGCCCCATAAAAGGTCAGGGCAAAATAATTTATATACTAATTTTATATCTCTAAACTTGACTGCTCCTCAAATCTATATTCATATATTTAAGTCCCTAGTCAACTTCTCCACTGCAAATAGTCACTGCAAATGTGATACAGCCTCCCCACCCCCACCCCCAAGACTTGCTCCTTTCCCAGGCTTGTCTATATCAACATTTCTCCAGATTTAAGCCCCCAAATTATTCTCTTCTACTGATTCCCTTCTCCCACCCACCCCATTTAATCTATTAGGAAATCCTTTTGATGTCTCCTCCAAAACATATGTAAATTTTGTCCATTTCTTTTCATCCTTGCTATCTCCACCCTGATCCAAACAAGAGTAATTCACAAAGACTAACAGTCTCCCAGTTGGCCTTCCTCCTTTCTGTTTTGCCTCCCTCCTCCCCAATCAGTTCTCTGTACAGTTTTCAGAGTAATCTTTTAGAATTGTAAATTATAAAATGTCATCCCCCACTTAAAACCCTTCAATTATTTCCTCTCATACTTAAAATAAAAACTCCTTACCTTGGTTTAAAAAGCCTATGTGATCTGGCTTCTGACATTCTCCCCATGCTCACTCTGTTCCTGTTCTGCTCTTCTAGCTCATCCTGTAACCCATAAAGCTTGTTCCCAGCTCAGGGCCTGCATTAGACAGGATGGGGATAGGTTATGCTACTGTAAGACACAATCCCCAAATCACACAAAGTAACCCTAGGGGCTAGGTCATTCTCTAAGACAACTGTTGTCCATGAGAAGACTCAATAATTCAGGCTGCCTCAGTCTTGAGGTTCTACCATCTCAATATGTGGCCTTACCCATGATTGTTATGGTAGAGGAAGAGGGTACTAGAGGGTCTTCTATCAGCCTGGAAATTATTTATATTACTTCGTCTCACAGTCTGTTTTCCAGAACTTGTCCATAAGCCCACCCACCTGCAAGATAGTGGAGAAGTGTGTACTCCTGTGTGCCAAGAAGAAACAAGTCAGATATCAATACCAAAGTCTCTACCACAGGACTGTTCCCTCTTCCTGGGATGCGCTTTCCTCTAATTTTCACATGGCTGGCTCCCTATTGACACTTGGATTTCATCTCAAAAGCCACTTTCTTAGGCTGTCATTGGCCACCCAGATATATAACTTTCAACTCACTGATTTAGTTGTTTGTTCATTGAATACACTCTCTCCGACCTAGAATATAGGCTCCATGAAAGCTGGTAACTTGTCTGTCTTGCTCATCCTGGAATTGCCTTAGTAAATATTTGTTGAATAATTTAATAATTACTCAAAAAAGTAAATCTGATCATGGCATCCTCCTCCCGTTAATGGATTTTTATAATCATCAGGATAAAGTTTAAACTTTCTGGTAAGACATATGAGTCTTCATAATATAATGTCTGATTACCTTTCATTCATCCCCAGGGACTGCCACTGGGGATATGGCAGTAAACTTAGAATCTTTAGCTTCATATTTGGCGTGACTCTTTCCTGTACTCAGTGTTAGACAAAGTCACATAAACAATCTAAGACAGCTAACAAAGTTCTGCTTCTTCAGATAGATAAAAAGTTTAGATTTAGTGAGGATGGGGACAGATTAATGGTCTACTGATACAAACTGTACACAGAAAGTGATTCACTTTGTAATTGCTTTCACTGGCTAAAGTTGAATCAACACTCTAAAATGATTCAGGAAAATGCTTATCACTTAGCTAAATTATGCTTATCATTTAGTTAAATACTAAATTATGTCGCTGAAACAAAATAAAACAAACAACTCCAAAGCACCATGGACTTAAAGGTTTATTCCTTACTTGGGTAAAGTCCAGAGAAGTTCAGGTGGTCCTCCTCCATCATGTTACACCAGCTATACATGACTTCCAAGAAATCCTTAGCAGGGCAAGAGACAAACAAGGCCCACTGGTCTTAATTGCCTTGCCCCAACACTTCACTACCCCTCAAATCATCTGGCTAGAATTATTCTTATGGCCTCAACCCATCCCCAGGGGAAGCTTGGAGATGTAGAGAAGCACATGGATACTGGATCAGCACTAACAATCTCTGCTTTAATCAGTTCATGAGTTATTCCTTTGATCCTTTCTATCCACACTAAGAACACAATCAATCCATTCCCAAGTGAGACAACATAAAGTACCTTCTTAGTGTTGTATCCAGCTTAATGTCCTGGATCTCCAAATGACCTATGTATTTCTCTTCTTTGAGACATGTTTCTTCTCCATATATCTAGTAGTCAATTGATCTGCTCCTCCCTCCAACACATCCAATATACAATGCTGAAGCAAGAATGGGCTAATTAAAATAAAAACTCTCATTTGACAAGACAGAGGAATAGTAGACATAAAGCAATAAATAAATCTATTGATCATTAAAAAAAATAGGCCACAGAGCAGCCAGATCATGATATGTCTCTGTTCAAAACCTTCCAGTAGATTTTTATCACCCTCAGAATAAAATCTGAACTCCTCCCCCCCTGCCTTACAAGGCCCTGAGATCTGGTGCCTGGTACCCTGTGACTTTCCCTCCTTTCATGAGCTTCCTCACTCTGCCACCTCTAGTCAAACTAGCCTCTTTGCTGTTCAACAAGCCAAACTCCTTCCTCTTCAGACCCCTTTGCATTTGCTCTTCCTTCAACCTGGATAGTTCTTTTCCTACTTAAAATTTACATGGCCTTCCCTTACTACTCTACATGAAATGGCACCTCCCAAACATCCTTTAAATAGTTGGCATTGCCTGGAGATGTAACATTCAAAAGAGGAAGAAATCTGTACCACGATGGCTATTTCTGACATTGCTTTAGGGCAAAATGAGGTGTAAAAAGAAAACCTTTTGACTATGGGCTCACCTGATTATGGATTCCAAAGGTGTCCAGTAACAGACTTTTCTTTCGCCCAAACTCTCAGAAAACAACCATCACAAGAAACAATAGACAACAAGCTTATATTACTGAAAAAAAGGGAATGGGTGTAAGGAAAGGGGAATATAGTTTAAAATTTATCATTTCTCTGTGTTTGCACTCGATAGTTCAAGTTGCTCTTAACTCCCTCGTTGGTTCTAGGTGCTGAAGTATTCTTTCAAGTCACCACCATTCGATTCCTCAATCCCACACAAACCACTTCTTTTGTCTAAATCTGCGGATATCTCAACCTGAACATCTCCATTTATCACCATTTTGTTGCAGTCTAGAGTACTTTCACCTTCCAGTCATATTTACCATCTTTTGTTAAAAATATGTTCAAGTGATTCAATGCCTAAGCCTCAACATCAGTAGTGTGAGATGACCTAAGGGAAAATGAGAAACTAAGATAATAACCAGGTTGCTGGCTTAGACTACTGGATGTACAGTGGTATCACCATCTAACAAGGCAGAGAAGAGAAAAAAGGTTTAAGGAATGGGGGAAATAAGTTTTGGACTTACTGAATTTGAAATGCATGCAAGAGATGCACTGTAGGAAGTTGGATGTATGGGTTTAAAGTACAGGCTGTGTTTCTATATAAGTTAATGACCTTAACACTAATATCTTAACCTCTTTGGACCTGTTTCTACATCTGTAAAATAAGGGTGTTATACTGATCTCTAAGGGGCCTTCCAGTCCTAAAATGTCAGTGAACTCAATTTTTTCAGTAATCTTAAATAATTTGGTTTGGATCCCTATTTCTTTCTTAGAACTTTGGGGTTTCATGCTTTCTGTATATTTTACTTCGATAATTTAACAAGAACCATTAACTAGCTGGGAGCTTATACATTCATACAACCTTGTTTCCTCTTAAATTTTAAGAGAGAGTGAAACACTGTGGATTCCTCTACTGATGAGAGACACACATTTAAGCTTGCTGGTCATCCTTGGTAAGAATATAAGAATTTAAAAATGAATTATAATACACTATTGAAATTTCTTCTCCATGAATTCTTCTCTTCATAGATTTGGAGAAGTTGGAGACATTATTCCTATAACAGGGGAGAAAAAAAAATTGAGAGCACAAAAGGGGTTTATGTTTGACAAGTAATATCCATAAGATCTCCTGTATCACATTTTTAAAAGAAAGTATCTTACAATTTGACAATGCAAAATTAATCAGTAATGGAAATGAAAGCTAAACAGGTCTCAGTTTCATCATCCAGAAAGAATCTTATTTCAGTATTAGAAATTCTGGAATTCTTCCTGTCCTACTTCTTTCCAAACTGTACACAGACTCTTGGTTATTGTATTATTTCTAAGTTAAAATTAAGTTTGAGGGAAGTGGGGACAGTAAACTCATCAATCTGACACGTGTGTAAGTAGCAGCCCTGATACTAAATGCAACTCTGGTTTAAAGACAGGCTCTGTCTTTAAAGGCTTTGTACTTCACAGAATAATCATACTGTTCAACTTAAATAAAATTTCATTTTAACAGAACAATATGATTATTCTATGAAGTACATCTGTGACTCTTATAACGAAACACAAAACTGCATTGTGACTAAAAGCATGGGCTTTGGAGTAAGACAATTTGGTTCAATCCCGATACCTCTAATGTGATCTTGGGGATAGTTTTTAACCTCTTGAAACCTAAACCTCTTCTTTAAGTAAAATGAGGATAATACTTACATTATATGGTTATTTGAGGACTGTAAGTGATCATTTAAAAACATAAAATAAAGACTGCTAGACAAAAGAAAACACCATTTCAACTATGATTTTGTTAGACTTTTATTATACATTTTTTTAGCCATTATTTTAAGGATACCTCTAAAACTGCAAATCTTAGAGTAGTTGGTTTTAAAGTTGACTCCAACTTCCATATTATTAATGCTGATGTTTTTTAAGGACTACTGTGTGCATGACACTATATTGACAGCCAAGCAGAAACCCTAGTTTCAATTTCTCTTGTGTAAAAACTATTCTACTTACTTGTGGGTATTAACTTGATGTGAAGAACATAAAGTAAATTTCTGAAAACCTGTAAATAAACACATAAGACTAACATTTCATAATTCATGGTAAAGGTATAAACAGTTAATTCTTGATCTTTCAAATAAATACAACTGTAATATAAGTAATTCAAAAGTTATTCTGGTGTTAAAATACATTATGATTTTTGAGTACTGTCCTAATAATTTTTCATTTAGATTAATTTTGCTTATATTACAAGTTAAGTGAAACTCTGAAACTATGATACAAAAAAAAAAAAAAAAAGAGTAAGAGTAGTGGGTTAAAAATTTCCCACACATCATTTAAGGCAGTTAATCCAGACTTTGTTGTAACATGTTCCCAAACCAAATAATGTATCAGGTAACAAACTATAAAAAAAAATCTGGATACAATCAAGAGTGAATAAATAAGTCATTAAAATGAACTATACATGACCTTTTGGTTAAAAATACACCTTAAAAAATTATGATCAAAAGCTTCCATTTCTACTACTGCTTTCTCCTTTAGTAATTATTATCTCTTATGTGACAGTTTGCTATCTCTAGAAGAGTAAGAAAAAGTCCTTTTATATTTCATGATAGGTTTAATCAGGTAATTAAAACAAATTCTTATGATATCATCTGATATGTCCAATTACATGGGTATGATGTAACAAAAACAGTTACAAACTTATATATGCGTATTTACATTATATATCCAAAACTATCAAGCTAGTCAACTATATCTAAGGAGATACATTATGACATGAGTTAAACAATTTTTCATTGCTTATTGGAAAGAATGCAGTCAAGCTTTTAATGGAAATAATATACAAGTGAGGCACTTTTGAGGTCAAAAATAGAAAGCAAATGATACTACATACTGGCAATGTTCACAAAAATCTCTACGTGTATCTTTAATACAAAGGCTTTTCAACTAGATTATTCTTGAAAAATTTCAAAACTAGCAACTTATGCAATTTAAGGAGCTTTCAGGAACAATGGCTGACATCAGTGTTTCAAAGCATATCAAAGTTTTATAACCACCTGGCTGCTAGGCAAACAGTACCTTAATAACTTAAAGCCTCCCCCACCTTATTTTTTGGTTTATATAAATTATCTCAGGTTGTGATTTCTTTGTTTTGACTTACTGCAAAACACCTTATGGTGCTATTATTGTGGAGTACAGACCAATTTTTTTTTTTTTTAAGTGTAACAATGATGCAAGTTTCTAGTGCTTCGCCTTATACTTAGAAATGTGATCTTGGAAATCAAATTAAGAATAAGAATATTTAGTTAAGAATCTATGTTTTCCAGGTAACTAAAGTTTTCAAAGTTTCATGTAGAAAAATGTTACACTTGTTTAATATATCTTTAGGCTAAAATAAAAAACCCAATCTTAAACACATATTCCAAAGTGTATCACAAAACCTAAAGTAAATTTCAACAAAACAAACATCCTTAAGATTCTTTAAATCTGTAGGAAAGTACGTATTTCCTGTATTTCTGAGACATACAGGTATTAAGAAACATCTCTGTAGTGTTCCTTTAAGGGGGGGCTGGGGAGAGAAAAAGAAAAGACAAGACTTACCCAAGATATCAGATGGCACTATACACATGAATTGAAAGTGCATTTGTATTACTTCAAAAGTTCATTTTAGGCACTGCTGAATAACCAATGAAAATAGGTAGTTTTAAGTTTCCCCCTTTAAATTTTAACCCCTGCCCAACATTATCCCAGAGACACACACACTCTCTGAAGTTGTCATGATGAAATACAGTGATATTTATTTTTTCTAAAAAATTCTCCCTGACTGGTAATGGGAGGAAAAGTAAGAATACCATTTTGGTAATGGCTTTTGCAAGTTGAAAGAATTGGTTCTATAAATGCTTCGGCACATTAAGTTTGATTGCCAGTTCCAAATATTGATAAATATTTTAAAACAGGATATGTAAGAAAAAAGTGCTTAAAATCTTTCTACAAGACACATTAGGGAAAAGATTGGTTTTACAGTTCGAGATATTTCTTATTCCTGCTTTCTCCATTTGGAGGTGGCCACCACTTAAATAGCCCTTTACTGGTAGTAATGATGAACCCTGTCAGATCCCAATTGCCACCTCACGTATGGTCTATAAATCATCCAGTAGGTGGTGCTGAAGTTACATACCTCATATTTCTTCTGAAATCAAATGATTCCCCTGTCAACTCAGGGGACAAATCATTTAAGGATTATCAATTCTGAACAAGCCATCAGACGAAAAGTCTTTCTTGTCATGCCATCTAGATGATTTCATTTTCAATATTTACTATTAGTTAAGCAGTTTTGTTTAGCCATTTGCTTCTACTACCAGATTAAAACCAAAGAGAAAGGTTTTAGAGGACAAGCCAATTGGCAGTGCCAAATCTGTATGCAGAACAAGAAAATGTTCCTGAATATACCTATACACGTTTAAGAATGAGAAATTTAACCTAAGAATTCACATAAGAATTCTAATTTACTCAAGAGAAAATTTCCACATAGGGATTCAGGTAACATTATATTATCAGTTAGTCTTCCAGACTGATTTGGAACCAGGGTGTGTTAAACTATAAAGATCCAAGGTAAAATAAAAACCATTTCATGACCATAGTTTTTAATGAAGAAACTTGTTTAAAACTGTAAAGGAAAAATGGGGATGGGACGGAAAAATCTTAGCAGCAAAGTGGTTAAACAAATTGAAAATATTAATGCACAAACATTAAAATATTAAAGCATATATGTTGCATATAAAATACAGTACAGGACCAGGAGTTGCACTATACTGATTAGTGCTCAACAGAAGAAATGATTAAATTTGTTCTTCCCAGAAGTATATACACAGTTCATTTCCACAGCATTTTCCTATATAGCCAGCAAGTTATTTTCTTCAGTTGTTCGCACCTGATCAAACCTGAATTATAAACTCAGCACTTACAAATACGAAAATTATTCACAAGGAAAACCAGTATTTCCATTTTACCAATAAAAAGTAATTTTGAAAGTTAACAGTCTATTCTAGGAAACCAAGTTTAGCTGAAAACTTCAGGGATGAAGATCATCTGGTGTAGCAGCTTCCAAATATATAAACAGTAAAAATAAGACTTAAAACTGCTGCTACGGTATCATGTTTTGGACTTAGTTCATCCAATTAATTTTTAGTACAAAACTAGAAATAACCTCTTCTTCATAACATCTATAGTTATCAATATATTTTTCTTCTTTTCAATGTGAAATAATACTTTAAGATGATCTATATACACAATGTTGTCAGTTCAAGCTGTCATATAAATATAAATGCTTTCTTAAAAAAAGTATTTTACAGACAGATAGTGTTATATACATTGTTCAGTTTGATCTGGGGCAAAAGAAGAAAGCTAACACAAGCTTAAGTGTGATATGTAAAAAGAATGATTACATAAATGACATTTAAAAACCTGCATAGAAAATGAGCTTCTAACAGTAGTGTGATTTTAATTTTTATCACTTCTGAAACTTCAAGCCATTAAAAAAAGGCACACTTCTCAACTTTTCCCTTTAAGGGAATGTTCTTAAGGAACCCCTTACTTGGTTAGAGTTTTAATGTAACACTTAAAAAAAAAAAAAAAAAGACAATTTGACCCCAAAGTACTTCAAACAATTTGCTAGAACATTTATCCTACTACTTTGTAAATAAAACATCCAGTAAGACAATGCTCTGCAAAAGAAATAAATTTATACGTACAAGATATTTCATTCACAATACTGGATTAAATACTTTCTTGGGATAGTTTAGCACATCCTTTACATAAAATAATTTTGCTTCTGGCCAGTTTAAATAAAATAAAATGCAACTGAGAAAAGTTATCATTGTTATGTGATAATAAGCACTGAGAATTAAGCTAAAAAGTTAGTAACACAGCTGAACATATTCTGGTTTAGCAGAATGATAAGTGGAAATCTCAGGAGGAAACTGTTTTACTTACTCTAACTATCCAGTTACACTTTTCACCTTGTAAAACATTTGTAAATGCAATATAATTTTTTGAAGGAGGAAACTCTGAAAGAAAACAACTTGCTGGTTGAATACCACAAAAAACAAAACAACAACCCAAATCCTTACTTTTTTCTATAATGTTTACTCAGTCTCTTTTTATATAAAAATAAGTGTTATGTTCCCATCATAACATTAGACAATTACATCTGTGCTTTAAAAAAAAGTTGGTCACTCAAGGCTATTAGAATATTTTTTAAGGATTTTAGATTACCAGAATGTACAGATATAACTCAATATAAACTGTAGCCAAGGGGAAATGACAATGAAAATATCAAATCATTCACATGGAACCAAAATGTTATTAACTAGATAAGTAAAATATTCAAAATATAATGGAATGTGACAGTAGATATATTATGTACATCTACTTCAGAACTAGGAAGGGGAGGAAAAGTTTAATATGTAATAACTCGTACCTTATATTTAGTTAAATATAAACATTTGTTATTTATACATAAAACTGCTTTCAAAAAACAACTAATAAATGATTTAGTTGCACTTGTTTTACTTCTTACAGTTCCCAAGTGTTAACTTTTTTTAGATTGAAATCAACTGTCCCCTAGTGCACTTTAAGTTTATATCTTAATGAATTCAAACCTTTAAAAGTCCCATCACCTAATGCATAAATATACAAAAATGCCAAAAAATTAACCCCTTTTAGTTGGATCATATTTATGCTCACTTTATATAGCCAATAACCAGAAACGGTTTCCTTTTGCAAATATTCTTTAGAACCTGCAACAAAACATGCCATGCACTCCAGGGAAAAAGTTAGGCATGGCTAGCATTTGTGAAATGCCAAGAACTGATGAGTTCTGCTTCCTCCACGTGTGGCCCCAATGATACCAGGCAAGATTTCATAATGCTTGCCAAAAGCTTCCACAAATCCAAGTTAGCTAATTCCTGGACACAAAGATTTTAAGCTCATTTTGGCACTGGATGCTTTCATCCAGCAGCTTTATGTTTCCCACCACAGCACCCACACGCCTCACCACAACGATGGCACATTCTCAAAGGGACGTAGCAGCACATACATGGTACAATGAAAGACAAAGCTACTAGGGCTAACCATCGTAAGCAGAACTTGTCATCGCTAGTGTCACATGAACAGGGATCAGAAAAATCTCCCTCTGAGTCTGACATACAATGATACAACATGCTCTCTGCACAGAGCATGCAACTAACTTGATATATGCATCTTTTAATAGGGTCTGGAGCATCCTGACATTTTCCCCTGCCATTTTCTTCATGATTAAACCTTTCTTGGCAGTATACGCAGCGAGAACGTTCACCATCTTCTTTTCTTCGTTTTGACTTCTTAAATTTTAATGAGGAAGGCTGTGTCTTAAATACCACAGAGTCTTTGAGTGAACTTAACTTAGTCTCATCCCCACAAGAGTACAGATAGTCTGATTTTTTACTGTCTGGTTTAGAAAACTGAATACTGGAGTCAGTATCATCTCTCTCCAAGTCACTTTTCCACATGTCAGGATGTCTGTAGTCTGCATAGCGACGTATTAAGATATCGCGAGGGTTTATTCTGACAATCTCATCCTCATCTTGAAAGCTGACATGTCGGATTGATTTCAAAGGGACCTAAAAAGGAAAGAGATGAAAATTGCAATAATGACTGTGAAGGTTAATTTTATGTGCCAACTTGGCTGGGCCACAGTGCCCAAATATTTGGCTAACATTATTTTACATGTTTAAGTGAAGATGTTTCTTGGACGAGATAAACATTTCAATGGGTAGACCATAAGTGTAGTAGATCATCCTCCATGATGTAGGTGGCTTTCATCCAATCAGTTGAAGGCTTTATTAGTACAAAGACTGACCTTGCTGGAACAAGAAAGAATTCTACCAGCAGTCTGCCTTTGGATACAGACTACAGCTCTTCCCTGGGTCTCAAGCCTGACAGCTTACCCTGCAGATTTTGAATATGTACCTCTACCATCACATGAGCCAATTCCTTAAAATAAGTCTCTTTCTCTTTATATATATATCTCTCTTGTTGGTTCTGTTTCTCTGGAGAACCCTGACTCATACAGATTTTAGTACCAAGGTGTAGGATGTTGTGCTAACAAACATCTAAAAATGTGACAGTGCCTTTGGAACTGGGTAATGGGTAGGGGCTGAAAGAGTTTTGAGGTGCATGTTATAAAAAGGCTAGGTAGCTTTGAAGAGACTTGGTAGAAATAAGAACATTAAAGGTGCTTCTGGTGAGGGCTTGGATGGAAATGAGGAACATACTGTTGACACCAGAGCAAAGTTGATCCTTGTTATAAAGTGGCAAAGAATGCGGGTGAATTGTATTCTAGTCTCTTGTGGAAGGTAGAATTTGTGAGTGATGGACTTGGATATTTAACATAAATTTACAAGCAAAGTGATGAGGGTGCAGCCTAGTTCCTCCTTGCTGCTTATACTACAATATGAGAAGGAAGTGATTAATTGAAATAGTAATTTTTAAAACAAAAATGAACCAGAAGTTGAAGAGCAAGAAAATTCTCAGGAAGATGCTATCACTGATGGCCAAGGGGATGGGGCCACCTCCCTCATGAGCCCAGAGGAATTCTGCCTCAGGATGAACCAAACTTTGAGTTCACTTACACTTGAGTTAGATGGTATTTAGATGAGATTTGGGACCTAGAGGTGATGTTAGGAAGGGTTAAGTTTTTTGGGGTGTTGTGATGGGGTGAATGTATTTTGCATGTGAGAAGAGGGACCAGAGTGTGGAACGTTATAGGCTGAATTGTGTCCCCCCAAATCCATATGTTGATGCCCCAATCCCAGTATGTCAGAATATGACTGCATTTGTTAATAGGGCCTTTTAAAAAGGTGATTAAAATATAAGGCCCTTGGGGTAGGCCTTAATCCAATTTGATTGGACAGAAAGAGAGAGAGAGAGAGACCAGAGATGTGGGTGCACAGAGGAAAAAAAACACAGCCAGAAGGTGACCATTGGCAAGCCAAGGAGAAAGGCCACAGAAGAAACCAAATGCATCAACACCTTGAACTGGGACTTCCAGTTTCCAGAACTGTGAGCAAATAAATTTTTGTTGTTTAAGCCTCTCTGTCTGTGGTATTTTGTTATGACAGCCCTGGCAAACTAATACAAAGACATACGTGTTCATAGGTTGGCTATACAAGTCTCTGAAAATGACTTAAAACACATCACACTCTCTCATCCTTCTGGGTAGCCTGTTTCCTTGAGGCCAGGGAGAAAAGTAAATTTTTCAGGCATAAATCAAAATGACTCTTCCCTTCACCCATATAAGTGGGCTTCTAGTAGTCACATTTATATCTTCTAGTGCCAGTCCCTGGACACAGTGACTACTTTATAAGTAAGCACATGAATCCACGTTGGGGCAGACTTCTATTCCCCATATATTTGGAATTGTGGCTAAAAAAATTCCACGTCTGGACTAAAGGTGGAGTGATGGATGCAGACCATTATATTATAACATACGATTCCTATTGGTGATAAGTATACTGACAATCCCCCAGACTCAAACCAGAAATTTGGAGGGAATTTAAGTAATGGGGTTTAGAAGTATATATAAACAAATAGAAAATTTATACACTAAAAAACAATTCTAGTACAACTCAACTATATGGAGAATTAGAAAGACTGGAAAATTTCACTTACATGTTAATTAGTTACATTCCAAATCAGAAGATAAAACTAAGATTACTTACCTTATTTTGGGACTTTAGGCTTCCACATTCCTTGGGTATTTGCCGCTGTACATATTCTATACTTCTGCCCTGAATGTCTAGGCCTGGATGACTGAACATTATCTAAAATACAAACAATTTCTACTTAAGTGACAAAAGAATGCATTCCTTATTTTTAATAAAACTATATATAATGTGTATTCCAAAACTTCATAATCTATTAGCAGTAAGGGTTTTCAAAATGGTTTTAACAAAAAGCATCACTTGAGTCATCCTATTTATTATTTAAACTTAGGTCTTTCCTTATACATTTAAAATTTAATTTAAAAAGTAATACAGACTTCTGGTTTCTGTTTTGGCATATAAGGAGCTTGGAAGCTGCCATTCTGTTGTAACAACAAGTAAAAAAGCTGAACAACAACAAAAAATATCCACAACTCCTCTTAGATCTATGAGAGAGGAGGACACAGGGCAAACCCCACCCCTAAGACTGCAGAGAGAGAGCAAAAAAAAAGGGAGTCACTGCTTACCAGAGCAGAGACTCATGAATGAAAATCACCATGGAAACCAGTGCCAGGGTGGGGGGGAAAAAAAAAAACTCAACTGTAATTGACAAATTGCTGGAGGCTCAGGATGGACAACTCTGACAGTCAAAAAAACTCCTGGTTGGGGGTGGGGACAGTCATTGTGATGCCCCCAAACTCTTGTGAGTTTACCTCTAGGAGATCAACCAGGTTCCCACAATAAGTATCAGAAAAATCCGTACATGCTTCCAGCAGGGGAATGGAGAAGGAACCATTACGAAATGTGCCAGAACACTCTGTTCTTAACAAGGCCTGTCCTCAGGAGAAACTAGTTAAGGAGGGTCTGACCTACTGTGGTATTATCAGTCTATTTGATCTGGAGGAGGGGACATACCCAACACTAGTCAACTCTAACCATCTGACACACCTAAAGGGAGAGAAAAAAACGGATAAATAATTGTGATATTCACAATCCTGAGGGAAAGGCTCAGACTAAAAGACTGAGACCTAGTCACAACCATAGAATACTTCCTCTTCCTATACACTTTACCACTACATCACTAAAGGCTTATTTACAGCAGTTCCTTTTACCCAGCACATCATGTCTAGCAATCAAGAGAAACGAGAAAAAAAATACCAAAAGACAAAAATACATTTTGAAATGACAGAACAAGCATCAGAACCAGATATGGCAGGGATATTGGAATCAGCAGACTAGGAATTTAAAACAACTATGATTAATATGCTAAGACTCCAATGTTTAAAGTAGATAGCATACAAGAACAAAAGAGCAATGCAAGCAGAGAAATAGAAATCCTAATAAAGAATACCACCCCCTGCAAAAAAATCTAGAGATCAAAAGTACTAAGAATACCTGTGATGAGCTTAGTAGACTGGACACGGCTGAGGAAAAAAACCGCTGAGCTTGAGGATTAAGCAACAGAAATCTCCAAAATTGAAAGGAAAGATAACAAAGACTGAAAAAAAAAAAAAAAGACTATTCAAGAACTGTGGGACAACTACTAAAGGTGTAACATACACGAAACAGAAAGAACAGATGAAGAAAGAGCAAAAGGAACAAAAGAAATATATGAAATAATAATGACTGAGAATTTACCCAAATTAATGTCAGATGTCCAATCACATATCCAAGAAGCTCAGAGAACAAAGAGTAAGCAGGAAAATGGAGGGAAGGAAAAAGAAAAAAAAAAAAAAGCACCTAAGCATATCATTTTCAAACTATAAAAAATCAAAGATAAAGAAAAAAATCCTGAAAGATGCCAGAGGAAAAAATATTTTACTTATAAAGAGTAATTACATCTGACTTCTTTGCAGAAACCATGCAAGCAAGAAAAGTGAAGTGAAATAGTTAAAGTGGTAAGAGAAAAAGTCTGCCAACCTAGAATTATGTACCCTGCAAAAATTATCCTTCAGAAGTGAAGGAGACTGGTGGGAATGTATTGGTGCAACCACTGTGGAAAAGAGTATGGAGGTTTCTCAAAATACTAAAAATAGAACTACCATATGACCCAGCAATTCCACTTCTGGGTATATATCTGAAAGAAACATGAACACTAATTTGAAAAGATACATGCACCCCAATGTTTATAGCAGCATTATTTACAATTGCCAAGATATGGAAGCAACCTAAGTGTTCATCAACAGATGAATGGATAAGACGTGGGGTGTATAAACACACACACACACACACACACACACACACATACACAATGGAATATTACTCATCCATAAAAAAGAATGAAATTTTCACATTTCCAACAACACAGATGGACTTGGAGGGTATTTCACTAAGTGAAGTCAGACAGAGAAAGAAAAATACTCTATGATACCACTTGCATGTGAAATCTAAAAAATACAACAAACTACTGAATATAACAAAAAAGAAACAGACTCTCAGATACAGAGAACAAATTAGTGGTTATCAGTGGGTAGAGGGAAGAGGGGAGGGGCAACATGGGGGTAGGGGATTAAGAGAGACAAGCTATCACGTAAAAGAAAAATTAAATCTAAAAATAAACATTAAAAAAATGTGAAAGAAACAAAAAGACTTTCTTAAGCAAAAAAAAAATGGAGGAAATTTGTTGCTGGTAGACCTGCCTTATAAGAAATGTTAACAGAGGTTCTTTAGAGAGAAGGAAAATAATATAGGTCAGAAACTTGGATCTACATGAGAATGCAAGAGCGGTTAAGAAGAAATAAGTGAAAATAAAACAAAACTTTTAATTTTCTCATTCTTAACTGAGCTAACAGAAGTTTGTTCAAAAAAATAGCAACAGTGGGGGACCTTCCTGGAGGTCCAGTGGTTGAGAGTCTGCCTGCCGCTGCAGGGGACACGGGTTGGTGCCCCGGTCCGGGAGGATCCCACATGCCACGGAGCGGCTGGGCCTGTGAGCCATGGTCAGGGAACTAAGGTCCTGCATGCCAAGCAGCGTGGCCAAAAACAAACAGCAACAGTGTACTTGATCATGTATGATTATGCACATATTTACATACATATGCATATATATGTATATAAAATAAGATGACTGACAGCAATGATGCAATGATGGAAGGAGGAATTAGGATTATGGTTATTATAAAGTACTCCCACTCACTGTAAAGTGGTTTAGTGTTGTTAGAGTAAAAGTAAATGGCTGGAGAAAAATACACCACGCTAATACTAACCAAAAGAAAGCAGGAGTTCCTATATTAATTTCAGACAGAGCAGACTTCAAAACAAGGAAAGTTATCAGTGATAAAGAAGGCATTATATAATGATAAAGGGGTTAATTCCTCAAGAAGACATAACAATCCTCATTGTGTATGTGTTTAACAACACAGCATCAAATTATGTGAGGCAAAAACTGATAGAACCTGAAGGAAACGGATACACCCATTATCATAGCTGGAGATTTCAACATCCCTCTCTATCAGAAATGAACAGACTGATGTCTTGAGAACCAAAAGTAACTTTACAATCTCTGCATCATACCTGGAATCCATCCTTCTTGGCTTCTTCTGGCTCACTACTGGATCTTCCGCATGAAGCAGACCCAATTTTCTGTGGGTCTGAAATTTCACCAGGGGTTTGCTTTTACCATGTGTCCTAGGGTTCTGTCTGTTCATTTTTTTGGTTGTTGTTGTTTTTCTTTCTTCCTTTTTTTCCTGAGTTATGTGGCTGGGAGGGTCTTGGTACTCTGGCTGGGTGTTGGGCCTGAGCCTCCATGGTGTGGGAGTACTGAGTCCAGGACACTGGACAACCAGAAACCTCCCGGCCCCACATAGTATCAATCAGCAAGAGCTCTCTCAGAGATCTTCATCTCAATACTAAGACCCAGCTCCACCCAATGGCCAGCAAGCTCCAGTGCTGGATGCCCCATGCCAAACAACTAGCAAGACAGGAACACAACCCCACCCATGAGCAGAGAGGCTGCTTAAAGTCATACTAAGTTCATGGACACTCCAAAACACACAACGAGCTGCAGCCCTGCTCACCAAAAGGACAAGAAACAGCTCCACCCACCAGAACACAGGCACCAGTCCCCTCCACCAGGAAGCCTACACAAGCCACTGAACCAACCTCACCCACTGGGGCATACAGCAAAAAATGACAGGAAATATGAACCTGCAGCCTGCGAAAAGGAGACCCCAAACACAATAAATTAAAAAAAATGAGAAAACAGAGAAATATGCAACAGATGAAGGAGCAAGGTAAAAACCCACCAGACCAAACAACTGAAGAGGAAATAGGCAGTCTACCTGAAAAAGAATTCAGAGTAATGATAGTAAAGATGATTCAAAATCTTGGAAATAGAATAGAGAAAATACAAGAAATGTTTAACAAGGACCTAGAACTAAAAAGCAAACAAAGAATGATGAACAACACAATAAGTAAAATTAAAAATACTCTAGAAGGAATCAATACCAGAATAACTGAGGCAGAAGAACGGATAAGCGACCTGGAAGACAAAATAGTGGAAATAACTATCGCAGAGCAGAATAAAGAAAAAAGAATGAAAAGAATTGAGGACAGTCTCAGAGACCTCTGGGACAACAGTAAATAAACCAATATTTGATTATAGGGGTCTCAGAAGAAGAGAAAAAGAAAGGGTCTGAGAAAATATTTGAAGACATTATAGTTGAAAACTTCCCAACATGGGAAAGGAAAGAGTCAATCAAGTACAGGAAGTGCAGAGAGTCCCGTACAGGATAAAGCCAAGGAGAAACATGAAAAGACACATATTAATCAAACTATCAAAAAATAAATTCAAAGAAAAAATATTAAAAGCAGCAAGGGAAAAGCAACAAATAACATACAAGGGAATCTCCAAGATTAACAGCTGATCTTTCAGGAGAAACTCTCCAAGCCAGAAGGGAGTGGTAGGACATATTAAAGCGATGAAAGGGAAAAACCTACAACAAAGATTACTCTACACAGCAAGGATCTCATTCAGGTTCAACAGAGAAATTAAAACCTTTACAGACAAGCAAAAGCTGAGAGAATTCAGCACCACCAAACCAGCTTTACAACAAATGCTAAAGGAACTTCTCTAGGCAGGAAACACAAGAGAAGGAAAAGACCTACAAAAACAAACCCAAAACAATTAAGAAAACGGTAACAGTAACATACATATTGATAATTAACTTCAATGTAAATGGATTAAATGTTCCCACCAAAAGACACAGACTAGCTGAATGAATACAAAAACAAGACCCACATGTATGCTGTCTACAAGAGACCACTTCAGACCTAGGGACACATACAGACTGAAAGTGAGGGGATGGAAAAAGGTATTCCATGCAAATGGAAATCAAAAGAAAGCTGGAGTAGCAATACTCATATCAGACAAAACAGACTTTAAAATAAAGACTATTAAAAGAGACAAAGAAGGACACTACATAATGATCAAGGGATCAATCCAAGAAGAAGATATAACAATTGTGAATATTTATGTACCCAACATAGGAGCACGTCAATACATAAGGCAAACGCTAACAGCCATAAAAGGGGGAATCAACAGTAACAATAATAGTAGGGGACTTTTAACACCCACCCCACTTTCACCAAAGGACAGGTCATCCAAAATGAAAATAAAAAAGGAAACACAAGCTTTAAAAGACACATTAGACCAGATAGACTTAATTGATATTTATAGAACATTCCATTCAAAAACAACAGAATACAGTTTCTACTTAAGTGCTCATGGAACATTCTCCAGGATAGATCATATCTTGGGTCACAAATCAAGCCTCGGTAAATTTAAGAAAACTGAAATAGTAACAAGTATCTTTTCCGACCACAATGCTATGAGATGAGATATCAATTACAGGGAAAAAACTGTAAAAAATATAAACACATGGAGGCTAAACAATACTCTACTAAATAACCAAGAGATCACTGAAGAAATCAAAGAGGAAACCAAAAAATACCTAGAAACAAATGACAATGAAAACCAGATGGCCCAAAACCTATCGGATGCAGCAAAAGCAGTTCTAAGACAGACGTTTGTAACAATACAATCCTACCTCAAGAAACAATAAAAATCTCAAATAAACAACCTAAACTTACACCTAAAGCAATTAGAGAAAGAAGAACAAAAATCCCCCTGAAAGTTAGCGGAAGGAAAGAAATCATAAACATCAGATCAGAAATAAATGAAAAGTAAAGGAAACAATAGCAAAGATCAATAAAACTAAAAAAGCTGGTTCTTTGAGAAGATAAACAAAACTGATAAACCATTAGCCAGACTCATCAAGAAAAAAAGGGAGAAAACTCAAATCAACAGAATTAGAAATGCAAAAGGAGAAGTAACAACTGAAAGTGCAGAAATACAAAGGATCATGAGAGACTACCACAAGCAACTATATGCCAATAAAATGGACAACCTGGAAGAAATGAACAAATCCTTAGAAAAGCATAACCTTCTGAAACTGAGCCAGGAAGAAATAGAAAATATGAAGAGACCAATCACAAGCACTGAAACTGAAACTGATTAAGAATCTTCCAGCAAACAAAAGCCCAGGACCAGACAGCTTCACAGGTGAATTCTATTAAACATTTAGAGAAGAGCTAACACCCACCCTTCTCACACTCTTCCAAGACATAGCAGTGGGGGGAACACTCCCAAATTCATCCTACAAGGCCACCATCACCCTGATACCAAAACCAGACGAAGATGTCACAAAGAAAGAAAACTGCAGGCCAATATCACTGATGAACATAGATGCAAAAATCCTCAACAAAATACTAGCAAACAGAATCCAACAGCACGTTAAAAGGACCATACACCATGATCAAGTGGGGTTTATGACAGGAACACAAGGATTCTTCAATATACGCAAATCGATCAATGTGATACACCATATTAACAAACTGAGGATAAAAACAGTATGATCATCTCAATAGATGCAGAAAAAGCTTTTGACAAAATTCAAAACCCATTTATGATAAAAACTCTCCAGAAAGTGGTCATAGAGGGAACCTACCTCAACATAAGAAAGGCTATATATGACAAACCCACAGCCAACATCATTCTCAATGGTGAAAAACTGAAACCATTTCCTCTAAGATCAGGAACAAGACAAGGTTGCCTACTCTCACCACTATTATTCAACATGGTTTCGGAAGTTTTAGCCACAGCAATCAGAGAAGAAAAAGAAATAAAAGGTATCAAAATTGGAAAAGAGGAAGTAAAACTGTTACTGTTTGCAGATGACATGAAAGTATACATAGAGAATCCTAAAGATGCTACCAGAAAACTATCAGAGATAATCAATGGATTTGGTAAAGTAACAGGATACAAAATTAATGCACAGAAATCTCTTGCATTCCTATACACTAATGATGAAAAATCTGAAAAAGAAATTAAGGAAACAATCCCATTTACCACTGCAACAAAGAGAGTAAAATACCTAGGAATAAACCTACCTAAGGAGACAAAAGACCTGTATGCAGGAAACTGTAAGACACTGATGAAAGAAATTAAAGAGGATACAAACAGCTGGAGAGACATACCATGTTCTTGGATTGGAAGAATCAACCTTGTGAAAATGACTATACTACTACCCAAAGCAATCTACAGATTAAATGTAATCCCTAGCAAGCTACCAATGGCATTTTTCACAGAACTAGAACAAAAAATTTTACAATATGTATGGAAACACAAAAGGCCCCAAACAGCCAAAGCAATCCTGAGAAAGAAAAATGAAGCTGGAGAAATCAGGCTCCCTGACTTCACACTATACTACAAAGGTACAGTAATCAAGACAGTATGGTTGGTACTGGCTCAAAAACAGAAATATAGATCAATGGAACAGGATAGAAAGCCCAGAGAAATCCATGCACACATGGTCACCTTATCTTTGATAAAGGAGGCAAGGGTAAACAATGGAGAAAAGACAGCCTCTTCAGTAAGTGGTGCTGGGAAAACAGGACAGCTACATGTAAAAGAATGAAATTAGAACACTCCCTAACACCATACACAAAAATAAACTCAAAATGGATTAAAGACCTAAATGTAAGGCCAGACACTATAAAACTGTTAGAGGGAAACATAGGCAGGACACTCTATGACATAAATCACAGCAAGATCCTTTTTGACCCACCTCCTAGAGAAATGGAAATAAAAACAGAAATGATCAAATGGGACCTAATGAAACTTAAAAGCTTTTGCACAGCAAAGGAAACCATAAACAAGATGAAAAGACAACCCTCAGAATGGGAGAAAATATTTGCAAATGAAGCAATTGACAAAGGATTAATCTCCAAAATATGCAAGCAGCTCATGCAGCTCAATATCAAAAAAACAAACAACCCAATCCAAAAATGGGCAGAAGACCTAAATAGACATTTCTCCAAAGAAGATATACAGATTGCCAACAAACACATGAAAGGATGCTCAACATCACTAATCATTAGAGAAATGCAAATCAAAACCACAATGAGGTATCACCTCATAGCAGTCAGAATGGCCATCATCCAAAAATCTCCAAACAATAAATGCTGGAGAGGGTGTGGAGAAATGGGAACCATTTGCACACTGTTGGTGGGAATGTAAATTGATATGGCCACTAGAGGACAGTTTGGAGGTTCCTTAAAAAACTAAAAATAGAATTACCATATGATCCAGCAATCCCACTACTGGGCGTATACCCTGAGAAAATCATAATTCAAAAGGAGACACGTACCACAATGTTCATTGCAGCACTATTTACAATAGCCAGGACATGGAAGCAACCTAAATGTCCGTCGACAGATGAATGGATAAAGAAGATGTGGCACATATATATAATGGAGTATTACTTGGCTATAAAAAGAAATGAAATTGAGTTATTTGCAGTGAGGTGGATGGAGCTAGAGTCTGTCATACAGAGTGAAGTAACTCAGAAAGAGAAAAACAAATACCGTATGCTAACACATATATATGGAACCTAAAAAAAAAGTGCTTCTGATGAACATAGGGACAGGACAGGAATAAAGACACAGACGTAGAGAATGGACTTGAGGACCCGGGGAGTGGGTAGGGTAAGCTGGGATGAAGTAAAAGAGTAGCACTGACATATATACACTACCAAAGGTAAAACAGGTAGCTAGTGGGAAGCAGCTGCATAGCACAGGGAGATCAGCTCGGGGCTCTGACCACCTAGAGGTGTGGGATAGGGAGGGTGGGAGGGAGGTGTAAGAGGGAGGGGATATGGGGATATATGTATACATATAACTGATTCATTTTGTTATACAGCAGAAACTAAGACAACATTGTAAAGCAATTATACTCCAATAAAGATGCTAAAAAACAATAAAGAAATGAACAGATTCAGCAAGCAGGGAATCAGTAAGGACACAGGTGAACTAAACACCACCTTCAATCAAGTGGATATAATTGACATCTGAAGACTACTTCATCCAACAACAGCAGAATACACATTTTTGAAAGCTTACATGGGACCTTAAGCAAGATAGACCACATTCTTGAACATAAAACAAACCTTAACAAATTTAAAAGAGTAGAAATCATACAATGTCCATTCTCAGACTATGAAGGAATTAACGTATAAGTCAGTAACAGAAGGATATCTGGAAAATCACCAAATAAGTGGAAGTTAAACAACACACTTCTAAATAACGCATGGGTCAAAGAAGAAATATCAACAGAAATTTAAAATTATTTTGAAATAAACAGAAATGAAAACACAACTTATCAAATGTTGTGGGATACAGCAATAGTAGTGCATAGAGGGAAATTTATAGCATTAAATATATTAGGAAAGAAGATCTAAAATCAATAATATAAGTTTCTACCTTAGAAAACTAGGAAAAGATTCAATCCACAGCAAGGAAAAGAAATAATAAGAATTAGAGTAGAACTCAACGAAACTGAAAGCAGGAAATCAACAGAGAATATTAATTAAACCAAAAGCTGGTTCTTTAAAAAGATCCGCAAAACTGATAAGCCTCTAGTCAGGGAACTAAGAGAAAAAAAAGAGGACACAAATCACTATCAGAAACGAAAAAGGAGGTATCACTACAGATTCCATGAACATTTAAAAGGATAATAAAGGAATGCTATGAACAACTCTACATCCACTAATCTGATAACCTAGATGAAATGTATCTATTCCTTGAAAGGCACAATCTGCCAAAACTCACACAAGAAGAAGAAAACAATCTGAATAGGTCTGTATCTATTAAAGAAGTTGAACGGGTAATTAATAACCTTCCAAAATAGAAAGCACACAGATCCAGCTGGGGTTTACTGGTGAATACCACAAAACTTTAAGTAAGAAATTATACCAATTCTCTCCAATCCCTTTCAGAAGATAGAAAACAGAAAATACTTCCTAACTCATTCCAAGAGGTCAGCATTATCTTAATCCTAAAACCAGACAAAAACATTACCAAAAAGGAAAACAAACAAAAATACAGACATCTCAAATAAACACTGATGCAAAAATCCTCAACAAAATATTAGCTCATTGAATCCAACAATGTATAGAAAGAATTATACATCATGACCAAGTGTATTCAACCCCACTATGCAAGGCTGGTTTAACATTAAAATATCTATTAATGTAACACATCAAATCACATGATCTTATCGATATATTGTGAAAAAGTATTTGACAAAATCCAATACCCATTCATGATAAAAACTCTGTAAATTGGGAACAGTGGAGAACTTCTTCAACTTATAAAGAATATCTACAGAAACCCTGAAACTAATATAATTAATGGTGAGAAACTTTTAGTTTTCCCACTAAGATCAGGTACAAGGAGGCAAGGATGTCCCTTCTCTCACCATTCCTTTTCAACATCATACTGGAATTTCTAGCTAATGCAGTAAGACAAGAAAAAGACATAAACAGTATACAGATTGAGAAGAAATAAAGCTGTCCATGTTCACAGATGACATGATCATCTATATAGAAAATTTGAAAAAATCAACAAAATAACTCCTGCATCTAATAAATGATTTATAGTAAAGTTGCAGGATACAAGGCTTATACACAAAAGACAATCACTTTTCTATAAACCAACAATGAACAAGGGATTTCCCTGGTGGTCCAGGGGTTAAGACTCTGTGCTTCCACTGCAGGGGGCAAAGGTTTGATCCCTGGTCAGGGAACTAAGATTCCACATGCTATACGGTGCGGCAAAAACAAACAAACAAACCAGAAGTGGAATTTGAAATTAAAAACCATTTACATTAGCATCCCCCAAAATGAAATACTTAATGCATAAATCTAACAAAATACGTACAAGACTTGTATGAGGAAAACTATCAAACTCTGATGAATGAAATTAAAGAAATAAATATAGATAATCCATGTTTGTAAATTGGAAGATTCAAGGCTGTCACATGTCAGTTTTTCCCCAGCTGGCCTATAGATTCAATGCAATCCCTATTAATATCCCAGCAAGTTATTTTGTGGATATTAACAAAATGGTTCTAAAGTTTACATAGACAGGCAAAAGACCCAGAATACCCAACACAGTACTGAGGGAGAATAAAAGTTAGAGGACTGACATTATCTGACTTCAAGATCTTCTATAAAGCTACACTAAGAAAGACGGTGTGGTACCAGCAAAAAAAAAAAATACGTCAATGGAACAGAATAGATGACTTTGGTTATGGCAGTGACTTTTAAGATATATCAAAGATTCATGAAAGAAAGCATTGATAAGCTGGGCCTCATTAAAATTAAAAACATCTACTCTGAAAAATAAAATGTCAAGAGAATGAGAAGACAAGTCACAGAGTAAGAGACAATATTGTAAAAGATACCTGATAAAGGACTGATACCTATAATGTACAAAAACCTCTTTTTTTCTTTATATGTGTCATATTTTTCATTAATAGGTTTCTTCTTTAGATAAAATATACAAAGAACTATTAAAAAATCAACAATAAGAAAATAAACAACCTGATTTAAAAATGTTCCAAGGACCTCAACAGACACTTCCCCAAGGAAGATATACAGATGGCAAATCAGCATATTAAAAGATGCTCCACGCCGTAAGTCACCACAGGGAAATGCAAGTTAAAAATACGAGATACCACTACACACCCAGTAGCATGGCCAATATCCAGAACACTGACAACACCAAGTGCTGGGGAGGACACGGAGCAACAGGAAACCTCATTCATTACTGATGGGAATGCAAAATGGTACAGCCACTTGGGAAAACAATTTGGCAGTTTCTTATAAAACTAAGCATACTCTTCCCATATGATCCAGCAATTGTACTCCTTGGTATTTACCCGAGGGAATCAAAAACATGTCCACACAAAAACCTGCACACAAATGTTTACAGCAGCCTTATTCATAATTGCTAAAACTTGGAAGAAACTAAGTTTATCTATTCAGTAGGCTCAATGGATACACAAACAGTGGTATATCCAGACAATGGAATATTACTCAGTATTGAAAAAAAAAGACATGAAAAAACCTTACGTGCATATTACTAAGTGAAAGGTTACATACTGTATGATTCCAACTATATGACATTCTGGTAAAGGTAAAACTATGGAGACAATAAAAAGATCAGTGGTTGCCAGGATCTGTGTTTGGGAGAAGGGAGAGGTAAGGAGGGAAGAACAGGCAGAGAACAGAGGATTTTTAGGTCAGTGAAAAAAGGCTATATGATACTATAATGATGGACACATATCATTATATATTTGTCCAAATCCACAGAATGCACAACACCAAGAATGAACCCTACTGTAAACTATGCACTTTGGGTGATTATATGATGTATCAACGTAGGTTCACCAGTTGTAACAAATGGACCACTCAGGTGGTACTTACCACTTTTTGGCCACATATTTAATTTACACACACATGCAAGTGTGCGTATGTGTTTATACCTAATTTTTTTAATACCTAATTCTTTTAATAGCAGCTTAGTATTCCACTGAATGGATGACTTAATTTAACTAGGCTGATTTATATATATATATAGGCTTTTCCCCACCTTTTGCTGTTACAAACAATACTGCATAAATTATCCTTATACATATTTATCTTTAATACACATGTCCAAGTGTATCTGTATCAGAAATTGCTAAAAGTAAAAATGCTGGATTAAAAAGTTTGTATGCTTCAATTCAAAAAGCAATTTAAATGGATATATCCAACTCGAACCACCTACTCAGTATTAGTAGTGTCTTAAACAGGAAAGAAAGTTTAATAAAAATAGTTAATGACTGAAGAGGTTATCTCATTCCTGGCCTTGTTTCCTGCAGTTTTGAATTTTACTTTCATTAGCACTTTAATCACATGGTAGGAACATAAAGAGGAACAGAAGTATTTCAATTTTAATTATGTTGTAGGACTAAAGGACTGATGTGGGATGAAGTAAGATTTCTGGATTACTTTTTTTTTTTTTAAGATCTTTATTTTTGGCTGCATTGGGTCTTCACTGCTGCATGCAGGTTTCCTCTAGTGGCGGCGAGCTTGTGCTACTCTTCTTTGCGGTGCGCGGGCTTCTCATTGTGGTGGCTTCTCCTGTTGTGGAGCATAGGCTCTAGGTGCTCAGGCTTCGGTAGTTGTGGCTCGTGGGCTCTAGGACACAGGCTGGATTACTTTTGCATGATTATAACCTCTCCAATGTTTTTTTTTTAAATTTTTTATTGGAGTATAATTGACTTACAATGTGTGTTAGTTTCACATGTACAGCAAAGTGAATCAGTTATACATATACATATATCCACTCTTTTTTTTAAAGTGTATTTTTGACTCATTTTGGGTCTTTGTTGCTATGCGCAGGCTCTCTCTAGTTGCGGTGAGCAGGGGCCACTCTTAATCGTGGTGTGTGGGCTTCTCACTGCGGTGGCCTCTCTTGTTACGGAGCACGGGTTCTGAGCACGCAGGCTTCAGTAGTTGTGGCCTGTGGGCTCAGTAGTTGTGGCTCGCAAGCTCTAGAGCGCAGGCTCAGTGGTTGTGGCGCACAGGCTTAGCTGCTCTGAGGCATGTGGGATCTTCCTGGACCAGGGCTCGAACCTGTGTTCCCTGCATTGGCAGGCGGATTCTTAACCACTGTGCCACCAGGGAAGCCCCATATATCCACTCTTTTAAAAGATATATGATATCTTTTCATGAAGAAAATACAAAGCTTTATTGAGCATTATAGATGAGCTAAATAGAAGGATATATTATATATTCATGGAAAAGAAGGCTAAATTCTTCCCCAAACTAATATACAGATTCAGTGCAATTCAAATATAGACTGCAGATGGATTTTTCAACAAACTTGATAAGCTAATTCTAATTTTTTTTTTTTTGGCCACACCCCATGGCATGTGGGATCCTAGTTCCCCAACCGGGGATTGAACCCACACCCCCTGCACTGGAAGGTGGAGTCTTAACCACTGGATCACTGGGGAAGTCCCAAGCTAATTCTAAATTCTGTGGAAGACTAAACAGCTCCCCCACCCACCAACAAAAAAGAGAAGAAAAAAGTGGTAGATGCACTTGCTCTACAGATATTAAGACTTGCTATAGAGTTAAAACATCCTATAGTAAAGAAGACAAGTGGCACTGGTGCCAGGACAAACAGACCAACAGATAAGAGAGACCAGAAATAGAAACTTGATATATGACAGATATGGCACTGCCTATTAGTAGGGGGAAGGATCCAATAAGTGGTGCTGTTAACAATCAGTAATCCATATGGAAAAAATAAAAGTGGAACAAAAATCAGTTTGTTTTACGAACAAAACTGCAAAACGTTTAGAATAAAATCAAGAGAAAAATCTTTCAGATAAGGGTGGGGAGGAGTTTTTAAAAACACCACCACGAAAAGAATGATAAATTCGATTGTATTAAATTTTGGAACATCTGTTCACCAAAACACCATAAAAAAAGTGAAAAACCACCATAAACTAGGAGATACTGGCCAAAAATAAAATTCAAAAAGAAGTGTCACTGAAAATTTTATTACTCAATAACAAGTTATATAAGAGTATATGGTTAAAATTAGTTTGTAATGGAATATTCAGCGTTATTTCTCTAACCTCTCAAATGCTCAAAATATCTCTCTTATAGTCACAGAACACATGAATCCTATAGACTAATTTGCCCAAGAGCCTTTTTATAGCACATCAATATCAAAGGCCCATTTCTGTATACCCTAAAGAAACTCTTGCACAATAGCTGAGGGGCAAGAAAGTTTGTACTAGCAGTATGCCTAATATCAAAAATATGGAAACAACTAAAATATCTACTGGCAGAAGAAAAAGAAGTGGTAGAATTACCAAGAAAAGTATAAGAATGCTAATAAGCAAACACAGTCCAAGGTAAAGGTCACCTCTAGGATGAAGGCAAGGGAACAGGATTGGAGGTTTTTAAAAGTTTTTTGCTTTCTCAGGTATTCATTACATGTATTATTTTCTATGTATTAAATACATCATAAACCTTTGGCTGTAAGACCATAATACATGTGGTCTTATTCATCTGCCGTGAAATGACCTCCAGGAACTTGAAAGTAAGCGAAATTGAGTAAAAGGACTATAATGGCCTCCAGGCCTATTAGATTTAACTAAAACCCGACTGAGAGCACTAGCAGTTTGAAAGAATGTACCTAATCCATCAAAAGGATTTAAGTAGTTCATGGAAGCATAGAAAATGAGCCAAAGACAAACATTGACAATACCTGTTTAAGCACTGCTAGAGGGAAAAAACCTAAACTAATGTTAGGTGACAATTCTCCATGGGTCTCACTTCTGCAGATACAGTGAGTAGAGGTACTATCTGCCTTTGCTTCAGACTATCTTTTCAAAGATGTGTGAATAGGGAAACCCTTGAAAGATATGGTATCTCTCCTTTGAAGTTGGGTTTGTTTACTTAACGAGTATAACAAAGACACTGTGTCCCTCCCTGGCAAAAGTCAGGCAGGATTATCGCCCATTATAAAAGACTGGGGTTCCCCAAAACTCAGGGTTCCAATATTGGGATGCAAACCCACTGAGTGTGCAATATTCACCTGAGCAGCTTAGCACCACCCCCATGGGACTTGGGAAGCAAGGGGAACTGACACAAACATGAAGCTCATGCTACTTTATTGTGCTGTGAGTAACAGTCCTTTGTCTCTGACCTAGCAGTCTTATGTCTTCTGGCAGCATTCATATAACTTGCTAGCTAGGGTTAAATCTCACACTCTTCATATTTCTTGACAGCAACAAAGTAGTCTAGTCCTTTTGGCAAGGCTATTCCTCTGATGTAGGATGCTTCCAAGGTGATGCTGTTAGCATTTATTCATCTATTCTTTCATTCAACAAATATTTACTGGGTACTTACTCTATCTTAGGAACTTCTAGATTCCTGAACGTATCAGTGAACAAACAAAAAAAGTACAAATAGGAGACAAATTATAATCAGGAAATAAGTGTTATTAAGAAAAGTAAAATAGCATAAGGATACAGTGATGGAAGGGTTGGTATTTCATTTAGAGTGCTCAGGGAAGGCTTCACAGAAGAGGTGACCTGAAGTAAGGAGCAGGCTCCAGGAACATCTGGAGGAAGAGTGTTCCAGATAAAAGGAAGAGCAGATGCAAAGCCCTTGAGGCATAGATATTCTTAATATACTTAAAACATAGGAGGTCGAGGTATTAAGGAGCTTGTGAGTGAGAAAGAATAGAAAATAAATCTGGAGAAGCCACGAACAAAATCATGCACAGCTCTGTAAAACCTCTGTATGTTGTTCTAAATAGGATGTTAGACTTTTATAAAGTTTTGAACTCATTTGATTTGTATCTTTTTAAAGGATCACTTTGGTTACTGTGTGAACAGATTATTAGAGTGGATGGGAAGGATAAGAGTGGAAGTAGGGAAATTAGAAGACTATAGCAGTAAGAAAGGATTAACGTCTGAGAAATATACTTTGAATGTAGTGTTTACAGGATTGCTGATTGACTGCTGATATCTACAGTATGAGATTGAGAGAGGAACGAGTCAGGATAGCTTCAAGTTTCTGCCCTGAGCAAATGTATAAGTGATATACCATTTACTTATATGGGAAACACTGGCATTAGACTTAATTAGAGTGGAGGAAGGGGGATAATCCTAACTGAAGTTCCAATTATGGGAGGACCAGAGAGGCTGAATGAATACATGCTATTAGCCTGGTACTTGCCCAGGTCATTACAATAAGTCCCCAACAACGTACATAGCCTGAGAATATATGTTTCTTGCGACCTTAAGTAACCTAATTAATCAGATCTATTGGCAGGGAACCTTTCACAATCTGTGTCTAACTTGAATATTTCAAACTATATTTATTTATTTGCTGTGGTATGGCTGTATTGGGACTTGCTGGAAGAAAAATTCCCAGATGATCTAGAAGGTTTTTTATTTTCTCTTTACCCCCTGCTCCCATATTCAAGTTTTTAAGATAAAAACAATTAAATTTTAGGTTTATCCAAGAATGCGAGGGCACACACTGCTGAATTGATCAAGTCTGAATTTCATTAACCTTCTACCTCCTTTTTAATAAATCTGTAGTTCTATCTAAACTTCTCTTCAGTCTAGAAAAATGAAGTAATTCCTCTTTCAGTGTAATCCCTGTGTCCTTGATAGTCTCCTTTGGGTCTTTATCAATTATTCTCTCTGTCCCAAATCTTTAACTTCTCACTTTCTTTAACCCTTCAAATTTTAAACATATTTATTTCCTTGGCCCTCCACCTTCTAGCTCCACCTGCTCTCTAAAGGAAGGCCTCTGTAGTCAAACTTTTGAAAGGAGCTCAGACAAAAAGAAAAATGTTGTTTCTTCTACTGTCATGAATGCCTCCTAATCCCACTGAAACTATGCTAGGGGTATCAATTACCTTTACAGAGATGAATCCAGGATTCATCCAGGTCCTTTATTGGACCATGTAATTGCAATACATTAATTAACTACTCCTTCACCTACCTTTTTAACTCTCCTTCTCAGGCTTCTGAGACATTATTGCCCTTTCCTAGTTCTCCTATCTGTTCTTCTTCAACACCCTGTCTTTTAACATTTAGTGATCCTCAGTGTTCCAGCTTTGAATACTATTCTTCTTACAAAGTAATTCAAACTTCTCTCATAGTTTTAATTTCCATCGTTAGATAATGACTCCCAACTTTAAGTTCAGTCCATATCTCTCCCTGAGCCTCAGATTTAGAAACAATATTTGAAGAGACAATGGTGGAGAAATTTCTAAATCTGTTCAAAGATATCAGCCAGATTCAAAAAGCTCTATAAACCCAATAAAAAAACCTAGTACCTAGGCATAGCATAATAAAACAGCGAAAAGCCAAAGATAGACAGCATTTCTCAATAGCAATGATGGAAAAGTGTAGATAATGGTGACATCTTTTAAAGTGGTGAAAGAAAATAAATGACAACTTAGAATGTGACAGTCAGCAAAACATCCTTCAAATATGGAGGAAATAAAAGATGTTTCCAGAAAAACGACAACGAAGATTCACCAACAGCAATAAGCAGCCAATGATCCTACATGGTAGTATGGTAATAAACAAGGGATTAAAGAACAGCCAAAAGCATAAGTAGACGGATAAACTGAAATCAATGTTGACTGTTTAAAATATTATTTTGGGAGGTTATAAATACATACACACAGAATGAATTTCATGACAACAACAACACAAACGGTAAATGAACAAGAGATAAATGGCATTAAGGTATTGTAGGATCCATGCATTTTCCAGAAGTGGTTTAAAAAACAATCAATTTAGGGTAGATTCTAAGGAGTTAACAATGCGTATTGTGACCTCTAGGATTACAATAAAAGCACTGAACTGTATTATTAATTATCTAATAAAAAAGAAAAATTAAGTAGTTAAATATACCTGACTAAGGCAAGTGGAGGAAATAATGAACAAAGAAAAATGGGGCAAACAGAAAACAAGTAAGATGGTAGATTTATACTATATCAATAATTGCAGTAAAAGGAAGGAGACAAAATACTCTAAAACACAAAAACACCCTGAGAAAAAAACGAAACCCAACTGCATATGGTTTAAAAGAGACATCTTATATATGACATATAAATGTTGAAAGTACAAGGATGGGAAAGCACACACTGTGTAAACGTTAGCCAAAAGAAAATATCAGACATAGTAGACTTTTAGGCAAAAAGTATTACCAGAGATAAGGAAGGATATTTCATAATGACAAGAGAGTCAATTCAACATAAAGGTATGACAATTATAAAATTACAAGCAATATATAATAGCCTCAAAATATATAAAGTAAATAACTGATGGAATTAAAACAAGATGATTCTACCATCAAAGTTGGAGATTTTTAAACATACCTTGCTCAGTTACTGACAAGCAGATTTTTTTAAAGTTAATAAGGATAACAAACCTGACCTAATATATAGAAAGAACACTACACACAACATCTAAGAATATGAAGTCTTTTCAAGTGCACATGGCACACGGACCTTATGTTGAGTCATTAAATAAGCCTCAACAAATGTTAACGAATGAAATCATTCAGAGTATATCCTTAGAATATCTGCAATAAAAAGAAAAGTAGAAAACCCCAAATGTTTAAAAATCAATCCATTTCTGAATAATAATGAAAATATGGCATATCATCATTTTGCCAATGACTAATGTCAGAAGCAGGGTAGTACACAGCAATTGACTGCACTATCCATTCAACTTCTAGTATGTTTGAAATTTTCCATAAAAAAGGAATAAAAACCAAAATCCTGTAAAAACACTTTCTAAAAAGAATTAGAAAATCAGCATAGTCCTGAATCTGTTAAAGAAATCGATCTGTAGCTCAAAATCATCTGATAAAGAAAATTCTGGGCTCAGATGGCTTCACCAGGAAATTCTACCAAACATTTAAGAAAAACAACAAATTTTAAACTTTTCCACAAACTGCAAAAAAGAAACACTGCCCAATTTGTTTCATGGAGTTAGCATACCTTGATTACAACACCTGCCTGGGATTTTATGGGAAAAGAAAATTATATGCCAATCTCTTCCATGAACACAGACATAAGAATCCTAGATAAAATATTATTAAACCCAATTTTATGTGTGCATATGTTTATATGTGTATGTATAATGAGTATTATATGGCAACCAAGATGGGTTTATTCAAGACTGCAAGGTTGCAAACCAATTATTACAATTTACCAATCAACAGAATCAACAAGGAAAAAAATTAGAATCATCTCAATTACTGCAGAAGCATGTCATAAAAAACAGTAATGTGGGAATAATAGATAGATACCTTAATCTGTTAAAAGGATCTATGAAAACATACAGCAAATATCATAGTTAATGATGAATGCAATGAATATAGAAAGCTTTCCCCTGAGATAAGGAACAAAATAAGAAAGTCAATCCCCCCTGCACTAGAAGTCCTAGCCAGTGTGACAAGAAACAGACATTTAAAAAATTTACAGATTTTAAGTACAGAGTTAATAAATTAGTTTAACAATGTCTCTGGATATAAGATCAATTTACAAAATATACTTATAATAATTAATAACTAAATAAACTTACAAAAATTAAATACCTAAGAATAAATCTAACAAAAGATAAATGAATGAATTTACCATTTCATGGATTAGAAGATTCAGTATTGTCAAGATGTTAACTTCCTCCAAATTAATTTATGAATGCAATACAATGTCAATCAAAATTCTAGAAGTTTTGTGGAAATTGATAAGCTGACTCTAAAATTTACATAGGTCCAAGAACAACAAGATCTTAAAGGACAAAGCTGGGGAACATAACTCCCAGATCCCAGAAATATTATATAACTACTGTTATTTTAAAAGTGTGGTACCGGTATAAAAATAGACAAATAGGCTAAGGGAACAGAACAGAGAATAGAAATAGATCCACACACATACAGTCACATGACAAAGCTGAAAATGCAATGCACTTGTTTCAGAAAGCATAGATTTTTTTACTATATGGTGCTGGATCACTGGCTATCCAGATTTGGGGGTTGTGGTGCAGGGAGGGAACCCTTGACCTCCTAATCTTATACCACTTACAAAAATCAAACATGAAAGAAAAAATAATAAAGTTTCTAAAAGACAACATAAAATATCTTCATGGCTTGGTGAGGATACTCAAAGATTTCATATACATGACACAAAAAGCACTAACCACAGAGGGAACGATCACTAAATCACTCTTCTATTAAAATTAAGAACTCTTATTCAGCAAAAGACATTATTAAAAGAGTGAAAAGACAGACCACCAGAGAGAAGATATCTGCAATATATATATCCAACAAAGGACTTATTTCCAAAATAAACAAAAAGAAAATGGCTATAAATCAATAAGAAAAAGACAACTCAATATTAGATGTGCAAAATACTTGAATAGGTGCTTTACAAAACAGAATTTCTAAATGGTCAATAAGCATGTAAAAAAAGGTGCTCAACAGCAGTAGTAATCAGGAAAGTATAAAATAAAATCACAATAAAATACTACTTTACTTCCACTAAGTGACTAAATTGGAGGAAAAAAGGGGGAGGGGGAAAAGGGGGGGTGCAATACCAAGTATTCAGGAAAATTCCCACGACTAGTGGGAATGTAAACCTGGTACACCGCTTTGGATTTTTTTGTTTGTAAGTAAAAGTGACACTCCATAAAAATGCACTGTGTTTAACCTGTGGTTTCTTGTGTCTTCTGGCACATGAATGTGTACCCAGGTTTGCGAAACAACAAACAAGATTTAAGTCCAAGATGGTTTGCAGGACATAAAACCCCGACAGTCTGGCTCTTGTTCTCTTTGCCCCTCTTTTTCACCCTCCATGTTGTTTTCCCCCTAGATCATGCATACCTCTGCTCATACTGTTCCCTGCCATGGACTAAATGTTTGTGTCACCCCTGCCCCCCCCCAAATTATATGAAACCCAAACCCCCAATGTGATGCTATTTGGAGATGGGGTCTTCAGGAGGTAATTAGGTCATGAAGGGTGTGGTCCTGGTATGACAGGATTAGTGCCCTTTATGAGAGACACCAGAGAGCTTGCTCACTTGGGCGTTCTCTGGCACTGAGACAAAGCAGCTGTCTGTAATCCAAGAAGAGAGCCCTCACTAGGAATCAACCGTGCTGGCACCCTAACCTTGGGACTTCCAAGCCTTCAGAACTGTGAGGAAAAAAACCTGTTATTTAATCCACCCAGTTTATGGTATTTTGTTATGGCAGACTATGCTGACTAAAATTCCCTCTGTTTAAAACATTCATCCCCTCGCTCCTCCTGTGTTTTCCCCCCCAATTTTCATCACCAGCCCCACCCTCTTCAATTAGTTAACAGTTTTTCTCATCCTTGAAAAGTTCAGGTGTATCTTAAGAAAAAACACAAACTCTCATCTTCCACAACGACTTCAATACCCCTATCCTGTGCTCCCAATCACTATGAGCACGTATCTATTACGCCATCATAAACTCTTTTAGAACATAAACTATGGTTTATGTTCCTTTGTATCCCTCTACTGGATAATGAAAATGTAACTAACACCTTTTCCCCTTTATCATCAAAAAATTTAAAGTCAAATTTATGACTCAATTATTAAACCTGTTTAGGACATTATGACATATATGTATTGTCTCATTCCGGATTTGATTATAAATCTTATTCTCCTGGGTTTCTGTTGTTCTTTGACTGGTAAAGGGCAGATGGTCCTAATGTTCTCATCTAACACATCCGATTCCTATAAATATGAATAATATATTGAAAAATATTTATTTTCTCACCTGATTGGCTTGGCTTTGCAGGTAGACTCTTCTGGCATTCAGATCTTCAAAGGGAGAAGGCCTTGAGCTTCTGTAAGGCTCACTGGTTATAACTGTCTCTTGCTGGAAGAGATGATCTTTCACTAGAGAACTGGAAGTATCCTCTTCAGCTGCCTAATGGGAACAATCCCCAACTCATTAGTTACCAGAATGTAAAAAACAACAACAAAATAAGATACCTTCACTCTAACAAAAATTTAGCAAATCAGTAAGTAGGTACCACCACCATCAATGTGTATGGCAATTCCCCAAACTCAAATGTGCGTTAGGAAGCCATGTCAAAATAAAATAATATGAATTAAAAATAAAAATCAACTTTATAAGCAAAATGGACTTTCTTAAAAAAAATAACATAGGAAGAATTAGAAGGCTATCCATGCCAAGTGAGAAAGATATCTAATTACAATAAAGCTGTTAATTATAACTAAAAGTGATATATGTACACAGAAAATGAAGAAATTATGAGGAAAAAATACAAATCAATAAAATTGTTACTTTGCAAGTTTTTTTTAAAGAACTTTTTTCTTTTTACACAGTACCAAGGATTGTGCTGTATGATACGAGGGATCGAAGAAGGAAGACAGTAGTCCACGTAATTTTAAAAGTAATTGAATGAGTGAATTAATTAATTAGCCTGAACTTGCTGATTATTTAGAAGGATTCAAACCATATACAAGACTCAGTGAAGGAGATATGCTCAATCAATGACAGTCACTAACAAAATGCTTTTGGAATTTCATAAACAATATTTCTGTGAAATAAATGTTGAATAAGTGAAACTTAGCACATTACAAAACAGAAAGTCCTGAAAAGGTTTTGTTTCTTTTTTTTTTTTTTTTAAGAAATGAGATAACTCTTTGCTATTATTTTTCCTGTTAGTATATAATTATTTGGGAAGAAAAAGTGACAGCCAACTAAAATTACAGAAATACCTTTACTGGCTCACTCTAAAGTAATTTAGAGTAATCATTATAGGGCTAATAATTTTAAAGGTAGAAACACTTACAAGCTTTTTTATAAAAATAAAAAACATTAAAATTTGGTATTACTTCTAATATTAAGCAATAAAGTTAATAAAAGTTATTAAAATTTGGTATTACTTCTAATATTAAGCAATAAAGTTCATAAAAGTTATAGCTAAGATATTATAAATTTATAAATGCATGTTCTGGTTCTTGCTCTGAAACAAAGAAGCTTTGTGACATTTAATTTTTCTGGAACTCAGTTTTTTCAATTCAATAATTATAATACCTATACTGTTTTATGACATGGATTGTCATAAGGATTTAGTGAGATGGTAATATATGTGAAAATGCTCTGAAAACTAAAAGCTGTTATTTTATCAGGAAGCAATTAAACTTTAAAAAATGTATCTGAGAGTCTCTTGTCACTTAAAACTACATGTGTCAAACCCAGTTAACTGCTATTTTTAGCTAATTTTCCTAATAGTTATATCAATGTGTTATGACAGTTAATGCTAAGTTATTGGAAAGGAGGTGGCTAAATAATGGTATTCAGCAAACATTCTTTCAAAATTAATGATCAAAACTGGGGAGAGTAAAAAGAATTCAGGAAGCATATTTATTTGTTCCAGGGAGTTTTCAAAATAAATGACCCAAGTAACTGTCAAAAATCATAAGCAAACTGAATAGAAGAAAACAACAATAACAACAAAAAGGTTTAGAGAAAGGGCCTAGGTTGGAACCTTGTCTTATCCAACTTGGGTATGAAATTTAAGCAATTAACTTCTCTAAATCACAGCTCCTTTTTATTATAAACTGGGTATAGTATTTGTATTAAAAATCTCAGGGTTAGTTGAGATACTCAAGAGATTAAAAACTATAAACAAGCATAAACTGTATTAGTAGTGATCATAAAGTAATTATGCTTTTAATGGTGACAACTATTTTGATCAGGTTGTCTTTACTGTATTCTAATCTAACTGAGAAGTCATTTAAGAATTGTAAAATATAATAAAGCTTACTTAAAAATCTGTATCTGAACAAATACAAAATGTTTACATGACCCAGTGTTTTACTGTACTGACTGAGGTTAATTCTACTTACATTAAACAGTAATAAATTTCATTTTGATTAAAAATAAATACATTATTTTTTAAAGGGAAATATCAAAAGTATTGTTTCATTATTAAACAAATAAAATGTGTATAGTATTTGGGTAATAAATGATTTAGTTCAACTTAAAAATGCTTACCAAAATACCTGGAATTAACCTATTAATTAGAAATACTGGGACTTCCCTGGTGGTGCAGTAGATGAGACTCTGCGCTCCCAATGCAAAGGGTCCAGGTTCAATCTAGATCCTACATGCATGCCGCAACTAAGAGTTCCCATGCCACAAAGAAGGAGCCCATGAGCCGCAACTAAGACATGGTGCCATCAAATAAATAAATAAATATTTTTTAAAAAAAGAAATATTTCATACTACACAGTGAATGTATAACTATACACCTAAATGTGTCTCAGCTAATAAAATAACTAAAACATCTTTCAGGTGTCTGATATGGTAAAAATAAACAAACCAACCCTCACTGTTTGAAAATGTAGAGTCTACAATCTATAATAAGGGACATATTATACATGAATTGTCAGAAACTAACATTTTTAGAGAATCCTAAACAGGAAAAGACCATTTTCCTACTACCTATGTCTCTTTCAGCAAGTTTAAATTTAGGTGTATATTAAGTTGACAAAGTATTAAAAAAAAGTGGCGATAAGGAAAATGGTCATTCTCATTCACTGCTTATTCTATACACAGGAGGAAAATCCGGACCAACCATTTCTGAAGAGCAATTTTAGTAAAATGTATCAAAAGCTTTTAAAACATTCACACATTTTCACCACTTATTCAATCTAGTAAAGAAAAAATTGTACCAAATGGAAAGAGCTTTAGGCACAAAATATTTTTCTCAGAATTTTTTAATAGTAAAAATGAAGAAATAACCTTAATGTCCTAAATTAAGGGAATGGTTATGTAAATTATGGTATGCCCACTTAATGGAATGAGCGGTCATTTGAAATTAGGTTTATGAATACCTACTTTGTGGAGAAATGTTTAATGTTAAAAAATCAGTATATAAAATTTTATTTATAGTATTATAACCATAAAAAGATGAAAGGTTAAAAGGATATAAAATGAATGTTAATATTATTCCTTGATGGTATGATTATAAATGATTTTCCAATTTTTCTAGAGCTTATTTATGTTTATAAGGGCGATTTCTTTTAAAATCTAGGTATATACTTTCCCCCCTCCTTTTGATATAGTCATAATATTTAAAAATACAATTATATTTTATCAAAATAGTCAAGTAATTCAACTGACTAATGAACCAGTCACTTGCTTTTTGGCATAAGTAGATTCCTCCCTCCACCCCCTCCCCCGCCACTCTGTATTTGAGATAATAAACTGAGACATTGTTCAATCCTTGCCCTAAACCCTTCTGGATTCATGCAGAATATCTCTTTTGGTCAGTAAAATAAAATAATTTTCTAAACAAGCTAATCTTCTGAGTGTCTTTCAAATCCATTTTCTCTTCTCCATATCCACTTACCTACTCTCTTAATGCAAGCTCTCATTATCCTTTTTTGCCTCTCTTATTTTAGTAGGTTTCTAAGTGATCTCCTTGTTTCCAGTCTTGTGAAAAGGCTAGGCATGCCAATCTGTTGGTTTTTCTACTCAGAATCCTTCTAAGGTATCCAATTATCAAAGCTCTATTGGGGAACCCTGTACACACTGGAGAATAGAGGGCCGAGAATCATTATTGTCTGAGGAACGCTTTCAAGATACATAATTTACACAATCCATAGAAATGGGCTCTCTCACCCCAGAAGCACTGAGGTACAAGACAAAGTCCAACTTTATTTCACAGGAAAAAGAAATAGACAACAAATACATGAAAAGAAGATGATGGACTTCAATTAAAGACTTAAAAATGTGATGACAATTTTTTATACGGACTAGAAAAGATGGAAAATATAATAATACTCAACACTGGCAAGGGTATGGAGAAACAGGATATTTTGCACTGTTGGTGGGAGTGCATTTCTTCTTTGAGAAAGTGATCGTATATACAGATACATACACAAATAATCATCGTAGCACTCTTTTTAACAAAAAAAGAAAAGGAGAAAACATCCTATGGCTGTATCAGCACAGGACTGGTTAAAAAATTATGGTATACATATATGATAGAATTCTAAAAGCCATTAAAAAGATCTGTATGCAGTACTCACAAGATATTGCTAAATGAAAAAAAGCTAGGGACAGAACTGTCAGTATGACATGATTCTATCTGTCAAATTGATAGGATGGATGAATAGGTATTTTAAAATTTTATCAGTTTAAGGAAGGATATACACCAAACCACTGATATTTCCCTTAGGAAATATTTTATATAAAGGACTATAGACATAATAATATAAAGGTAATAAAGTGAATATGTGTATACTTATCACCCAACTTAAGAAAGAGAAATAACCAAGACAGCAAATATTATATTATCAAGACAACAAATAATAGCATCCCCCACCTCTACCACTTGGATAGGTAAATATTATCTTGAAGTAGTTGTTTATTTTACAATTTCTTACTGTTTTTTACAGCTTTACCACATAAGTATTATTCCTAAACAATATTTAGTTCTAGATGCTTCTGAATTTTATTTGACTGATATCATGAAATTTGGGACATTTTGGAACTTGCTTTTTTTGCTCATTTTTTTTCATGAAACTTATTCATGTTGATATATGTAGCAATAGCTCACTCATTTTCACTTCTTTGTAGTGATGATAGCTAACACCTATTAAGCATTTTCTACGTAGCAGACATTGTCTCAAGTACTTTACATGGGTTAACTCATTTCATCCTCACAACAACCCTTCGAGCTAGTTAGCATTATTATCTCTCTATTCCACAGGAAGAAACTAAAGCTCAAAGACATTATGTAACTTGCCTAAGATAAAACACTTAATTTTTTGCTATTTCAAACAAGGGTGCTAAGAACATTCTTCTACAGGCCTCATGATACATATATACAAGAATTTTTCTGGTACATATCCAGGGGTGGAAATGCTAGATTATAAGATACACGTATGCTCTGATTTATAAAATAAAAATTATTTTCCAAGGTGGTTTTAACAATTCATATATCCACAAGCAATGTTCTATATTCTCACTAAGACTAGGCATTATCACAACTTTCACTCTTATTTATGGATATGCTATTTAATTTCTATGATAATGGACTAGTCTTACTAAAAATTACAGTGTTTTCTTTTCATGAACAAGAAATTTTGAGAATGAACAAAAGAACTAACAAATGAATGCATAGGTTTGTTACTTTACCATGGCTCCTTCTCTACTGTTTCATCATCTCTTTTTGCTTCAGATTTACTGTTTCTCTCCAGTACTGTCTAACATTTCACACTTCTGATTCTTTGTACATGTCATTTCCTCTGTCCACAAAGACTATCTTCAATTTTTCCACTAGAAAAACTCCTTTTTAGAGTTTGGGATTAACATATACACACTACTATATATAAAACAGATAATCAACAAGGACCTACTACATAGCACAGGGAACTCTACTCAATATTCTGTAATAACCTATATGAGAAAAGAATCTGAAAAAGAATGAATGTATGTATATGTATAACTGAATCACTTTGCTGTACACCTGAAACTAACACAACGTAAATCAACCATACTCCAATATAAAATAAAAATTAAAAAAAAGAACTCCTTAACATCAGCCATAAACGCCTCAAAAAGTCTGTTAATCTACTCCGAAGTTACTCCCTCCCCTGAACTTCCTCAAAAATACTTATATCTATCACCCTATATTCTAAGTGTTCTTTTATTTGTATTTTTCCTGTGAGCCAGTAATGACTTTCCCTCTGTTTTATTCCTAGAACTTAGAACTATACCTGACACACAGTGAGTACCCTATAAATAATCAGTGATATGCAAATAACCACAAGTCAGATCACATTATATTAATATAGACCCTTGGGAGTAACTTTGGCAGTAGAAAAAAATGTAGAAAAAGAACTCCTTAAACAACAATGAAAAGTCTTCACCCACAAAAGAAATAATTTTAATAACTGTTAAAAGTTCAAATTACACAAAAAATTCTTCACACACACCCCCATATGGAATAGCACCTATTATTATTTGACATGTATCTTTCTAGACTTAATACATATATATATGTTTATAGTCTATGTATAATTTGATTCCTTTTATATATTTAGGTCTATCCATGTAGTGCTTTCTTTTACCACAAAACATACCATGAACCTCTCCCTGTGTCAATATATAAAGATGTACCCTGTGCTTTAAAATGGTTGCAAAGAAGTTCAATATTTGTATATGTTATGTATTCTGTAGGCAAAACTCAAATTAGGGGCATTTAAATAGCTTCCAATTTTTTGGCCATATACATTTCAACACACCTCCTTATAAATACATCTTGGTGCACTGGTAGTATTATTTCCTTAGGATTAATTTCCATTAATACTACAGAGTATAAGCTACCCTCTAGCAAACTTATGTGCCCTTTGAAAACCTCTCAAGAAAGACTATTTCCTCACACCTCTACCCACACTGGGCCTTATCATTTAACTATCTCTGCCAAACTCATATAAGAAAAAAATTTTAATTGTTATTTTATGAAAAAGATTATTTGTACCATTTCCATTATTAAAATTAATAGTAGCCAAAACATTTTTTAAAACTTGGATCAGACTGAGTAAAAAGTATTCTGGCTTAGTCAAACTTGAATGTTTTTTACTGGATTAAAACTCTTTAAAGGTAACAATTACTATGGGAAAAGGGGTGTAATCTTAAGTTAGGTGGTGGAAAATGCCAAAAAATCTTCCACAAGAGCAGAAAATCTAATGTATGATACGCACAAAGGATGTACATACATTTGCATGAGCTCCAGCTTTTAAAAAGTTGTCTATAGCAATAATATACATCCACATTCAATGCTTTTAGTACTGTGCTGGCATTGGCTCATCTGTATTACCTAAAAAGTAAACCATGCCAATATTTCATGTACAGTGGAAATCTGTTCCACTCTCAGAGGCTGGTATAATAATTATTCTTCTATGGTTGCTCAGAGATTGTTTAGCTTTTTATTTCTCCAAGACTATTACAGCAATTTTGTGTGTAGAGGCAAAAGGATGCAGTATAAAGTAATAAAATAATTCTAGCTGTAGTTCTCTTTCAGAACATAAGTCTAGATGATAGCTGTAGAGAAAATACAGATTTTGCTTTTCTCCTTCCTTTGTCCCTTCTCTCTATATTTATTCTAAGGCAGAGAAAACAGCATTGTTCTGTGAACTTTTTAAAATGTATGATTCCCAATAAACAATATAGTGCGAAAAAAACTGATATCACAGTCTATCAGTTGTTCCAAACTTTCATTCTTGTAGTTGTATTATCACGAATCACAGGTTTGAACGTGTGACTGGGTCATATTCAACAAGAGAAGTTTTAAATAATTATATTATTAGTTTACTTTAGCATGATGAAAAAATTTTAGATGCTCTTTGATAAAGAAATCTTATATTCTAGCATTGCATATGTTAAAGATGCTATCAAAGCTATTCTTTTGGTATTTAAAACTATACAGTCAAATTATGCAAACTCAGAAAGCACAGAAAAGGAAAAAAATGACTAACAATTCTACAAGCCCAACAAAATCACTATTTACACTTTGATGTAGCACCCAGTAGCAATGCATTTTATATTTGACCACCAACGTCTCCTATTCTGTTTGCTAGATTTCTTTAGTTACTTTTTATTAGTTTAAGAATAAACTAGGGGCTTCCCTAGTGGCGCAGCGGTTGAGAATCTGCCTGCTAATGCAGAGGACACGGGTTCGAGCCCTGGTCTGGGAGGATCCCACATGCCGCGGAGCAACTGGGCCCATGAGCCACAACTACTGAGCCTGCGCTCCGCAACAAGAGAGGCCGCGATAGTGAGAGGCCCGCGCACCGTGATGAAGAGTGGCCCCCGCTTGCTACAACTAGAGAAAGCCCTATGCACAGAAATGAAGATCCAACACAGCAAAAATAAATAAATTAAAAAAAAAAAAAGAATAAACTAAACCTTGAATTTTCAATTTTGCATGTCTATGAGCTTTGTCTAAAAATACTAATAGCATATATAGTATTTTGTTTAGGCAACCTGAACACAGTAATCAGTGATGAAATAATATAGAAGGCATACGAGAAAAGTACCAACATATAATGTCCAGCAAAAACAAAAAAGAAAAACAAGTCCTCCACCTTATTAATCAACAGAAACTACACTTTAAATGAAAAGTTAGTTTGGCTTAAATGTGGTATTAGGTTTTCAGGGATTGTTTATTGTCTGCAAATCTGTTTTTTAGTTAATAGGCAGGCAATAGTTGCATAGTTTCTGCTAACTATATAAATCTTTAGACAATCCTTTAATTGGTAAATCTATTTCTAGGATTTTATCCTAAGGTCACATTCAGAAGTACCAACAAAAATTAATGTACAAGACTGTGGAAAATAAAGTAAATGTTCAACGAAACATGAATGGTTAAATAAACTGTAGTATAGTTACACAATATAATGGCAAAATTCAAAGACTCTGAAATCAGACTGTGTGGGTTCAAATTTTATAATTTGTACTACTTAAATTCCAACCACCACTATCACTACCACTACCAATACAAACAAAAATCCTATCAAAAACACAATCCAAATGGAGAAGAGACTGATTCTGATGGTACTTTTAAAAAGAAGTATGTATTTGAATATAACATGCAAGAACAAAGGAAAACTTAAGCAGAAGAACCCAAAATCTTAATAGCAATTACCACTAGGTAGGGATAAATGATTCCTGATTTCTTCTTTATAATTTTCTAACTAACCAAATATCCTACATGAAGATTAGTTTAAGAGTCAAGGAAAAATTAAATAGTGACAAAATATTATGCAAAAAAGATTATATAGAGTTTTTTTACTCCCTTATTAGATAATTAAACTCAATCTAAAATATATAAAGGTTACAGGAACTTAACTATAAGGTAGGATAGTGAGAGATCACGGTAATATAAAATCCATTTTGCTAGCTAAATAAAGTTCTATCCATTAACTTAGTTTTCAGATATAGAGCCTTATTAAAATGTTACTACCTCTGAAAATGAGTACATGAACAATTCATAGCGCCCTTGACTAAAGCAAATGACTTTGAACAATAAATGTAAATCACAATCCTTTTAATCATTTGGCTCAAAAATAACCTTACTTAATTCTAAAAAAGAGTAAGTTAGTCAAGTATTTCTCAGTGGCGAAGAGAAAATATGATACCTTTTCACTTCAGATCAATTAGGTGTCACCTTTCTTCTGCCCCAAAGCATGGAATCTGAGATCTTTTCCTCTTATAATCACAAACCAATCGTGAGGTGAGTTTTATGGGTTTTGTTAGCAACCTAGCCTATCTGAACAATAAAAACTGTTATGACTAACAACTCTGGTTGGAAAAACACTGTAAAAATAATCTTAAAGCAAATGTAAGCTAACATTAAAAAAAAAAAAAAAACCCACCTAACCGGCTCATTAAAATAGTTAAATAAAGAAACCAAATGAAAAGAACATTCATACCTTACTGCTGCTTGTTTTTTTTTTTTTTAACTCCTTAATTTTGAAGATTTTTCTTCAAAAAACCTTTCCTACCAACTATGTATATGGTCAAAATTGTACTAAACATCAGGGATAAAAGATGAGCAAGATATGATTTTAAATCCAAATAATGATGTTATGAAACCTTTCAAAGATAAGTATGAAATAGAAAGATAAATACCTTTCTGATGATTTATAATACTGATAAAGATACTGAATTGCTGAAAGCTGAAAGTTGTCTACCAGCAAATAATCAAATGTTTAGTATAGTTATTGGAACAGAACAGGTGCTCAAATATTTACTGAATGAATTAATAAGTACTCAAAATGGAGAGGATTTCCACTCTGATATTTAAAGTCTTAAAGACATTTATGATCTAACTAACAGTCATTACTTCCTTGGGGTTAAAATAATTAGAGAATGGGTTATTCTTTTAAAGCCATTTTAGTTGTCTTTGCAAATAATCACTAATAAAGTAAACCTGACATAACCACTATCATAAACTATAGTCAACTTGCACTCAAGATAATTTCAAAATGTTTATGTATGTCAAGCCCATAGGTGGTTTACAAAACAATAATGTACTTTGTTCCTAATAAAGTGGTTAACTGAATTAGAATACTTTATAACCTCCAATACATTCCAAAATAAGAATGATGTATGTGAAAACTTTAGCATATCATGAAATAAATGGTACTAAAGTAAACTTAAGAGTTTTCTTTGGTAGTTTAATTCTGTAAGTTGATTCTTTTTTAAAAAATTTCACATTTTGCTAGCATCTCAGTATCCCCCAGCCCCTTTTGGTATAATTAAGGTTAATATATTATACATACATAATCGGGCTCAGAATTTTTTAAACTAATAAGAACTGTGTTTTTTTCTACCTGAACATACTTTTAGTTGTAAAGGGGCTATAAAACCAAGATATAATAAAATCTATTGAAAAATGCAATTTAACCTAAGCTAGATGTATCATCTAAAAAAGTTGAGAATGGGAGCAAGATAAAATGAACATGACTATAAATGTTAGTTTTCATTCTACTCATCTTCCTTTTCTGCTTATGTATTGGTTAGCTGTTGGTGCATAACCACCAATTACCACAAAACTGCAGCTTCAAAGAACATTTACTATCTCATAGTTTCTTTGAGTAAGAAATTTGGGAGCAACTTAGCTGAATGGTGTTCCTTAAGTACAGTTCCTCTCGTTGTGAGGACCCATGAACTGAACAGACAAATTATCTGCCCCACACACAACCAAAATACAATGGTAGGACAGGCAGAGGATAACTGTTATAAAACTTCTGGTTCAGAATAAGAGAAAATGGAGTCACTGATCCAAAGTAATTCTGTAATCAAGGTGGGAACACGATAGAAGTTCCTTGAATATGGGAATAATTCTCCATAGCTCTTGGCTCTGCCCTTTGAGATTCTGGTTCTATTTCTGAGTTATCTTTCCGTTTTAAGAAAGGAAGTCCATGTTTACAATGTAAAATGTTTTTCAACCTGCTTCTTGCCGGTAAAATTCTGGGGATCCAAGGGGCCGCTCCTCAGACTGGTAATATTTCTACCAATTAACTCTTTTGAAAACTTTGTGGGTCTCTTGGGAATCTTACTGGGATTCACACTCTGTTAGACAAAAAGCACAGTCACAATTCTGAGACAAACTCTTCTCTACTTTAAATTTCTGCTGAGGACACCCTTAATCTGCTTTAAGCCCTCTTACTTTGATTGAAAGGTTCTCTGAGGCTCACATTACATCTTTCTGAGGTTTTAACAAAGGATTTTATAGTCACACCACTGGCTTCATCTTTAGACAAACCTATTCTGAGAGTGCCCAGGATATGATCTTTGCCTGGAAGCCATTTCCTAATTTTAGCATAGTTCGACATATTGAGACGATGAGAATTTTCCAAACCACCAAGTCCTGGTTCTTTTTGTTTGCTTAGGAGCCCTTCCTGAGCCTGTTTCTCCCATCCACGGCTTTACCATAACCAGAAGTAGTACATTTTCTACTTCACTTATTACTACAGGTGACAGTGTTGCTAAACTTTCTGCTACTATATACTAAAGTGCTATATATATACTAAAGTGATTTCCTTTCTTTCAGTTTCCAATATGGTGTTCTTCATTTTCATTTAAGACCTCATCAGCAGTCTCCTCAAAGGCTTAACTTTAAGCTTCTATCTACTGTCCCCAAGTTCAAATTATATGCCACATTTTGAAGTATTTGTTATGGCAGCACCTCATTATTATGGGTAGCAAAATCTCTATTAGTAACCAATTACCCCAAACCTAGAGGCTTAAAATGAAATTTGTTATTTTACAGTTTCTGTAGGTCATGAATTCAGGAACAGCTTAATGAGGTGGTTCCAGCTCACAGTCCCTAGGGAAGTTACAGTTAAAACATCAACCATGACTGCAGTCATCTGATGGCTCATTTGGGGGTGAATGACTTGCATCCAAGATGGCTCATTAACATGTTTATTGTCACAAAACTTCAGTTCCTCACCACAAGCACATCTCCATAGAGTTGCTTGAGTGTCTCCATGACATGGCAGTTGGCATCCTCCAGTACAGGGGATCTAAGAGAGCCAGAAAGAAGCTGCAATATCTTTTATGGCCTACCTTTGGAAGTCATACTCTTGTCATTTCTACCATATGCTCCTTATTAAAAAACAACCCAGTAAGTATAGCGCCCACTCAAGGGGAGGAGAATAAGATTCCACCAAAAGGAATATAATTTAAGAATCTATTTTTAAAACACCACAGTAAGTAAAAACCAAGAACTAAAACTTGATATAAAAATTGCTCTTAGTGAAATTACACTTACATGGAAGCCTATTTTAGAGTCTCTAGTGACAATGCACATTTTCTATTTTATTATGAAAGTAAAAACCAAGAAAGTGCTTTAGTGTATAATGAAGCTAAAATATAAATAACTCTTTTAGGTGTGTGTGTGTACATGTGTGTGTGGGGGGGAGAGGGGGGGGGAGAGAGAGAGAGAGAGAGAGAGAGAGAGAGAGAGAGAGAGAGAGAGTGTGTGTGTGTGTGTGTGTGTGTGTGTATGTAACCTGCTGGACTGGGGGCAGTGGAGAGAACTTACTATGAAGCAGAGATCCCAAGGAGCTAACAACAGATTAACTACTCCTTGCTTTGGTTATACAATAATTATCTCTACTAGCCATTGATGGCAATATGCACAAAGTCTTGCAAACAATTAAGTCCTGTAAAAGTTTTTCCTCTATACAGTGCTATATATAGAAATGAAGTAAAACCAAAGCAGAATGTTAAAAAATTCTTTTTAAAGTTGAATTTTAACCAAATTTACTCTCTTCACAGGGAGCAATTCAGAAAATGTTTCCCCATTTCCAGCTCCATATTCTCATTGATACCAGAACAGAACTTTAGGAAACACTTAACCATAAAAAGTATACTTATTTTGCATTTTATTACTTATTTCTTATACCTAATTAACTGAAACTGAGTTTTTAAAATAATAATTAACCATCAATAAAATAAACAGATTCATATATTAAAACACAAATAAGAACTCTTAAATGTACAATAAGGATAATGGGTTAGGATACATCTATTGAAAACAAATTAGATAGACACAAAAAAATTGTAAACTTGAAAAAATATTTAAGGTTACAAAATATCATTATGTATTTAAGTGAAAAAAAAAGCTAAAGAATAATGATATCATAATAACACATGTGTATCCATTTATTTGTCCAGAAAAAAACTCAGAGGCTATATTTAAAAATACATATGGGACTTCCCTGGTGGTCCAGTGGCTAAGACTCTGTGCTCCCAATGCAGGGGGCCCAGGTTCGATCCCTGGTCAGGGAATTAGATCCCACATGCTGCAACTAAGACTTTGCATGCAGCAACTAAAGATCCCATGTGCCACAACTAAAGATCCTGCATGCAGCAACGAAGATCCTAAACGCGGCAACAAAGATCTTGCGTGCCGCAGCTAAGATCTGGAGCAGCCAAATAAATATTTTAAAAAATATGTATGATGGTTATCATGGATGGTAGCATATCTATGTTTTATTTTTTGAACTTTACTATATTTCTCAAATTTTCAGAAATAAAAACCATTTTTATTTTCTGATTATAAATGTACATAAAACATTTTGCCATGTCCTTTAGGTGATGACTATTTTTACAATAATATGAATAATTGATTATTAATACAAGGTATACATATAAATTTGGGCTCTTTCACTATTCTCCTAAAAGTATTAATACTTTAGGAAATTAAAAGTACTAAAAAGAAAGCCATATAGCTCAGAATCCCACAATCCAAAAGTAACAAATTTAACATTTTAGCTGAGTAACAATGGGTGACAACACCATATAATTATCTGTTTTTACTACTCAATACACTGCAAGTAGATTAATAATAAAATTTTTAGTGGTCGCATGACAAAGATACCTTAATTCTACCATTTCCACTCCATTTCCATAGCTTATTTTTTATTATCAATATTTCATACACACACACCCAAAAATCTGTGTATACAAATTTTTTGTGTATCTCTATTTCCTTAAATTGATTCACTGGATCAACAGGTATGAATATTTTTTTTTTTAAGATTTTTTTTTTTTAAATGTGGACCAATTTTAAAGCCTTTATTGAATTTGCTACCATACTGCTTCTGCTTTGTTTCGGCTTTTTGGCCACAAGGTATGTGGGATCTTAGCTCCCCGACCAGGGATCGAACCTGAAATATTGGAAGGGGAAGTCTTAACCATTGGACCACCAGGGAAGTCCTCTTTCTATTTTTAAGGGTTTTAAATACATTATTACCAAACTGCTTTCTAAAAAGAATCTACCAATCTATATTTTCTAGCAGAGCACCAATCTGTCAACCTCATGGAAAGACACAGTCTAGGGTAATATTAATTTTTAAATCTTTGATAATTTCATAACTAATGTTAATTTATACTACCTGCTGATTACTAGTGATATAAAACAGAAGGGTGTCCATATGCTTATTAATAATTTGAAATTACTTTTCTACGAATTTTTAATACAAGTACCTTGCCTATGCGGTGGGGTATCTGTGATGGTTAATTTTATCTGTCAACTTGGCTAGGCGATGGTGGCAAGTGGTTTGGTCAAACACCAGTCTAACTACTGTGAAGGTAATTTTCATATGTGACTAACATCTAAATCAGAGACTCAGAGTAAAGGAGATTATCCTCCATAAAGTGGGTGGACTCATTCTGGAAAGACTTAAAGAAAAGACTGAGGTCCCCCAAGGAGGAAGGAAGTCTGCCTTGAGACTGCCTTCTGACTCAAGAGCAAAACATCAACTCCTGCCAGAACTTCTGGGATGCCTGCCTACCTGCTTACCCTGTGAATTTCGGACTGGCCAGTTCCCACAGTCACATGAGCCAATTCCTTAAACAAACAAACCGAACAAAACCAAGTCCTCTTTATACATATTAATAAATACATACATATATATGTATATATATATATATATATACATACACACATTCTATTGGTTCTGTTTCCCTGTATTTCCTGACAAATACAGTGACCAGAAATTTCTTAAGAATTTATATGAATTGTTTATTTATTAAGGCTAGTGATTTCCTCCACAACCTTTATGCCTAGAAATTCCTTTTAATCCAAACTACTTACTTGTAAGTTGTCTTCTGCTCCTTCAGTTTCATTTTTAAATGCTGGGCATCCTAAGAAAATGGGTAAAAGTTAATTAAGCATAGAATTTTTGTTTTAGATTTTAGTATTGCTGACTCATTGATAATATCACTATGATACTGTAGAAGACTAATCAGAGATCATTCTGGACTGCCTGGTAACCAGTCAGATGTTGGTCACTCATACTTGCCCCTCTGTTAGACAGAGAATAAAGCAATTGTTTTCCTCTTCTACAGGTAAATTTCCAGTTACTTAAAGAGGTGTTTTCTGTGAAAGTACGCTATCTCTGGCAAGCCCTGCCTCTGATTTCTCTCAAATACTGAAACTGCCAGGAAAAGTATATGCACCACACTCTTCTGGTGTTTAGGTAATGCCCACGTGATTTATTCAATTTTTCTAAGTACTCTGACCCAGGAAACGGTATTAGTACCCCCAACTAGGATTTTAGTAGCTTTAGTAAGGAAAAAAAATGAGCCTTAATCCACTGTTGATAGTCAATAGCCAATTGTTGCTATTGACTTTTGTGTACCAATGCCTCTATATAAGTTTTCATGGCGTTCAAGAGTGCCTTTAGTTCCAATAAATTAATAAGGAAGGATTTACCTTAGCAAAGTATTCTGAGTTTATGCTACCCTTGAGACATAGCTATCATGGAGATGAAGAGAAAACTGCTCTATGGAAAGGGTGCATAGTTTATTCTTACTGTCATGGGAGGCTAAGTAAGAAAATGGGATTGCTGAAAACCTATACAGTGGCTGATAATAATGCTAACCAGTACGTTTTCAAAAATGTTCAAAAACAATGAGACAGGCTGAGTACTGTAGCCTATTCTACCTGGCTAGGTGTTTGTAAGCTTCTCATTAATTTTCTTTTAAAAGGTTAAACCCAATCTATCTGATCCTAGTGAAAGAAGTATGTTCCTATGGGGGTATAAATGTGGGCATAAAAGTATTCAAAACTAAATATTCCAGCAACCATGGATAATGATTTTCTTTTTAAAGCACTGGTTCTTCAACACTAACAAAATATTAGAATTAACTGGGAAACTTTAAAAAAATTATACTGATGCCAGAACACAGTCTCAAACCAATAATGACAGAATCTCTGAGGGATGAGGCATCAGGCATCATAAATTTTTTTATTTTTAAGTTTCTTGCAGTGGTTTGAGAACCACAACTACTACTGGAGAATATGAAGATCCATATTCATCTTGCCCCTCCCTGAATTCATGATATATAATCATCTGACAATTCCTCACCACATTTGAAATGAACAGGAACTTAAAAAAAAAAAAGGAATGCCTCAGCACCACTCCCCAGGCAGTCTGATTCAAGTGAGCTGGAGTGGGGACCAATTATGCTATTTTTCAAAAGGCTCCCAGGTGATTCAAATGTGCAGGGAACAATGAGAACCCTGATATAGGAAGAATTTATGGGTTCTTGTACTAAAAATGAGTGCTATCATTTCATGGAATTTTTTTCTGAATCAGAAATCAAAGATTGTTTGTTTACCAAATTCTAGTCTTTTAAAGTAGCTAAATAGATTATTTAACTTCAGTTTCACACACTTAGCAATACATATTTGTACTAAGCATTTCCATGTCCTTGCCTATGGTTTGTCTCGTAATTAGTTTATTTCTTCTGATTTTCCTACTAAAATGCCATCTTCAAAATATATGAGTCACAATGTTGTCAACACATTTTCATTCAGTTATGTTGTATAAGAAGGTTATTTCTACTAATAGAGATAATGTTTCTTCTTAATTAGAAAAGCAAATCAAATCTTAGTTATGACTTCTTTGGGGGAAAGAAATGGGTTTTAACGTGATTTCTTTTTGTTTAATTAAGCACAGGCCAGTCTTACATGTAAATATTCTTTCTCCCTTTAAAACCTGCAAGCTTTAGAGTTAATGATCTTAACAGATTGGTAAGATATACAAAGGGATAGATTGGGTTGAGGTCTCCGCCAATCCTTATTAATGAAATCAGATAAAGCAGTAAGGAAGGTTTTGCCATAGAATAACTGGAGTTGACATATATTTGATTATTACAAATTTTCTCTTTATAATTACCAAAACAAGGATATGAGTAACATACTCACGGAGGATTTTCAAAGTTCTACCTGACTGCCGCCCTCTTCTTTGAGCTCTTATTTTTAAAACTTTCAAATTATCTGAAGTGTGCTCTTGATGGGCTCTTCAAGATAATACATGTAATTGGTATATACTGTGATGTGACAAACATAAAACAGATTAAGGAGCCCATTATTTTATCTTCACCTACAGTCAGCTTTCAAAGCCTAATCTCATATCACAAAAGCTGACTTGCTTGAAGTCACTTCTACTATATATAACTGATAAACAAATTAAGAAAACAGTCAAAATAACCTACCTTGAGAAATATCCTCTATAGCTCTTCGAATGCCTCTATCAAAAGCCCTAGCATCAGCAGGACTTTGAAAGGTAAGACCAAATTTCTTGTCATCAATCTTCCAGTGGTGAAATGTTGGAGTGACCTTATTGTAAATGAGGTCTTTTTTAAGCATACATTCCAAAACCACCTGCCAAAAGTTAAATGCCAAAATTACTATACATATATCAAATGCATCTAATGTAGCTCTTAAATACAAAGGCAGATGAGAAAAGAGCTGTTATATTTTAATAAAAGCACTCCCAACCCATTAATACAGAGGTCTTGCTACTTAACCTACTCACAAAGTCACTCAATACAGAAATTAAGATGGGATTAAAGAAGATTCTGGGAAGATGGCAGCAGGCACCATCTTCTCACCATTCTGGGAAGATGGCAGGAGGCAAGAAGCACCAGGAAATCTGTCTCCCTACCTAGACAAAACTGACTGGCAGAATCTGTCTGCTGTGACTATGTTAGAACTCGACAGAGTCTGTTGAAAGCTTGTAACTTCCAGGGAAGACATGGACAGTAAATTGCAGTTAATTTTGTCTATTTCAGGTAGTAGCACAGTAGCAGCACCTCCTTCATCCCAACTCCCAGCCATAGGGCAGGGAGCCCTGCACATGCAAATTACAGAAGCCATGGTAGGTAAAAAGGACCTTATCCTCCAAGTATCAGGGATCGGTGCTCTCATCACTAATTGCTGCTTCTGATCACAGAGGTGCAGACAAAGAGGAGGGTAGCCATTTGCCACTGTTGTATCTTCCCTCATTGTTGCAAGTTCCTCTGCATCAGAACGAAGTGACTTTCAAGGTATTTAAAAAGCCAGCTCCCTTTTTTATCTGTCATTTATCACTTTTTCCCATGATGGGAGCCAGACATTGAAGACTAGGACATTCAAAAATAACTACATATACAGGAAGAATTAGAAAGTGACTATGCATATCCAGGGAAAGGCTCAGAAAAGACATGAAAAAACCTTAAATTTACACCTCAGGCTGATCCTTGGCACAGAGACAACCTACAACAATCAAAAAAAAAACAAAAACAAAAACAATAACAAAAATTAGGAAACTCCAAGGAAGGGAATAATCTGATTTCCATATTACCATATTCCAAGTTACCATATTATGATTTAAATGTCCAGTGTTCAACAGAAAAATCCCAAAGCATTCAAAGATTCTCCATATCTTATTTAGTTCTTTGAGCATCTTTACAACAGTTTTTCTTAATAAGTCTTTGTCTAATGATCTGCCGTTGGGTCTTTTCTGGGACATTTTCTGTTGATTTCTTTTTGTTTCTCTCAGTAGGTCATATAGCAAAGTATGACATAAAACAATGTATGAACAAAATGGAAATAACAATAAAGAGATAGAAAATCTAAAAAGAAACTAAAAAATTCTGAAGCTGAAAAGTAAATAACTAAAATGAAAACTCCAATTAGAGGGATTCAAAAGCAGATTTGAGTAGGCACAAAAAATAAACAGTGAACTGGAAGATAGGACAACAGAAATTAGAGTCTGAGGAGCAGAAAGGAAAAAGACTGAAGAAACACAAACAGAGTCTGAGAGACCTACGGGCAGCATCAAGAGGACCAACATACACATCGTGGGAACTAGAAGAAGAACAAGAAAGGGGCAGAGAGAATATGTGAAGAATGGTTGAAAACTCCCCAAATTTTATGAAAGTCATGAACATAAACATCCAAGAAGCTCAACAAACTTTGAATAAGATGAACTCAACAGGCCACACAGAGACACAGAGATTCTTCAAAGTAGCAAGAGAGAAGTGAATTATCACATACAAGGAATCCTCAGTAAGAACGTCAGCAGATTTCTCTTCAGAAACTTTGGAGGCTAGAAGATAGTGGGTGGACATATTCAAAGTGCTGAAAGAAAAAACTGTCAACCAAGAATTCTATATTTGGCAAAAATATCCTTCAAAAGTAACGAAGAAATTAAGCCATTTCCAGATAAACAAAAGCTAAGGGAGTTTGTTTCCACTAGATCTGCCCTGCAAAACATGCAAAAGGGAGACCTACACGGTGAAATAAAATGACATAAGAAAGTAAATTTAAGCCATATAAAGAAATAAAGGTAAATATAAGGGCAATTATAAAAGCAATATTTTTAACATTGGTTTGAAACTCTACTTTATGTTTTCTATAAAATTTAAGAGAGACTATTACATTTAAAGAAAACAATGAATTATTAGTGTAAAAGCTAAGTATTGCTGTAACTGTGGTGTATAACTCCAAATATTGTTTTCTACAAAATTTGAGAAACTAATATATTTAAAAGAAGTATTAATTTATGTTTCTGGGCAAACAGTGTATAAAGATGTAATTTATCAACAAATGAAAGGGGTGGGGTCAAAGCTGTAAAGAAACAGTTTTTGTATGTTATTGAAGTTAAGCTAGTTTAAATCCCAATTAGTGTTATAACTTTAGGATGTTAAGTGCAACCTCCATGGTAACCACAAAGAAAATAGCTATAGAATATAAATAAAAGGAAATGAGAAAGGAATTTAAACATTTTGTTACAATCAACTAAACACAAAGGAAGATACGAATGCAGGAAATGAGGGAGAAAAGACTACTAGGGACACACAAAGACAGCAAAATCACAGAAGTCCCTCCTTATCAGCAATTACTTTAAACGTAAATGGATTTAACTGTCCAACCAAATGACAGAGATTGGCAGAGCAAATAAAAGCACAACCAAATACACAAACAGGTTGAAAGTGAAAGGATGGAAAAAAACATTCCATGCAAAGAGCAACCAAAAAGGATCAGGGGTGGCTATACTAATATCAGACAAAATAGACTTTAAATAAAAACGGACATTATAATAAAAATATTATATATTAATAAATGGTTCAATAAGGCAAAAAGATACAACAATAAACATTTAGGTACTTAGTAACAGACCATCAAAATATATAAAGCAAAAACTGACACAACTGAAGGGAGAAACACAGTTCTACAGTAATAGTTGGAGATGTCAATACCTCACTCACATAATCAACAGAAGAACCAGACAGAATATAAAGATATAGAGAATTTAACATAGTAAACCAACTAGACCAAACAGACATATACAAAACACTCTACTCAGCAACAGAACACACATTTTTCTGAAGTGCACATGGGATATTTTTCAGGACAGACCATATGTTAGGCCACAAATTAATCTCAATATAATAAAAAATATGGATATCATACAAAGTATCTTTGGCCACAATAAGATGAAATTAAAAATCAATAACAAAAGGACAACTGGAAAATTTTTTAAATTTTGGGAATTAACCAACTGATCAAAGAAGAAATCACAAGGGAAATTATAAAATACTTAGAGAGCGAAAACACAACATATCAAAACTTAGAGCACACAGCGAAAGCAGTACTAAGGGGAAAATTTAGAAACACCTGCATTAAAAAAAAAAAGAAAGAAAAATCTTAAATCAACAACATAACTTGACAATTTAAGGAACTAGAAAAGAAGAACAAACTAAACTCAAACCTAGCAGAAGAAAGGAAATAATAATGAGGGCAGAAACAAATTAGAGAGCAGAAAAATAATAGAGAAAATCAATGAATCCAACAGTTGGTTCTTCAAAAAGATTTTAATAAGTCCTTTAGCTAGAAGGACTAAGAAGAAAAAGAGAGAAGATGCAAATTGACACAAATTATAAAAATCAGAAATGAAAGTGGAGACATTACCATCAATTCTACAGAAATAAGAAGCATTATAAGAGAGTACTATGAACAACTGTACACCAACAAGTCAGATAACCTAGATTTAACAGACAAATTACTAGAAACATAAAACAGACCAAGACTAAATCAGAAATAAATAGAAAATTTGAATAGATATATAGCTAGTAAGTAGATTGGATCAGTAATTAAATGTCTCTCAATAAAGAAAAACCCTGGACCTGATGGCTTCACCGGTGAATTATATCAAACATTTAAAGAACTAATACCAATACTTCAAACTTTCCCAAAAGATTGAAAGAGTAAACACTTCCTAACTCATTCTATGAGGACAGCATTGTGCTGATACCAAAGCCAAAGACATTACAAGAAAACTATGTATCAATATCCTTTATGAATACTGATGCAAAAAATCCTCAACAAATGAATGCAAGGATGGTTAAACACATGAAAGCTGATCAATGTAATATCCTACTTGAACAGAATAAAAGGGAAAAAAATCCACATGATCATCACAATTGATGCAGAAAAAGCATTTAACAAAATTCAACATCTTTTCATGATAAAAATACCTAACAAGAACTAGAAGGAAACTACCTCAACATATTTGACAACAGTGCCAAGACCATTCAGTGGAAGAAAGGAAAGTCTTTTCAACAAATGGTACTGGGAAACTGGATGTGCACAGGCAAAAGAATGAAGTTGGACCCTTATCTAACACCACAGGCAATAATTAACTCAAAATGTATCAAGGACCCTAAGCAGACCTAAAACGATAAAAGTCCTAGAAGAAAACAGGACAAAAAATATCATATGTCAATGTCAATGTCATTTCATGACATTGGATTTGGCACTGTTTTATTGGCTATGACACCAAAGGCACAGGTAACAAAAGAAAAAATAATGGTGCACTACTAATCACTTCTTCCCAGCTCCACATGCAGTGACGTTATATTGACTGAAAACTGCCACGGTGGGAGTATGTTAAGCTATAAAGCATTTCCTCTCTCCAATCCCCCCGCCATCCCCCACCAAAAGCTGATTGTTAAATTTTACCAGCCTGTCACTGAATATCTGTGATAGTTAAGTCTTGTTATTCTGAAATAAGTAACAAAGAAGGTAACAAAATAATGTCCTACTTGCTTACAGGCAAAGTGTGTTAGCACTTGGCATTTAACAAAGATTTAACTATCTGTTGCAACAACCATTTTGCAATAATAATAATAAAATTCATAAATATATTAGGTTTTGGAATTCAAGAAGTTAAAATTGGCATTATGGATTACTGCAACATATTTACTGTATTCATAAACAGTGGGAAAGAGATATGTATTTTAGAAAACTGCTAAATTGCAATTGTTAAAAAAGAGAAGGACATAAAAAATGGAGTTTGGTCCTACAGTCATTATTACATGAAAATGTCACTAAATTAATCTTTAATACATGAAAATATTGCTGAATTAGCTCCTCTCTGAAACTTCCCAAAGTTGTTTTCCAACTATTATCTGTTAGATAAACAAAATTTCAATGTGATGTATACTCATCTATACCACTTATTTACAAATGGCCATCTATTTTTTTATAGAGGTTCCAAAAACACATAGAAAAATAAATTTTTAAAATGAGCTTTAAAATACACTGAGGAAATGGTAAGGATAATGAACTAGTTCTTTTTTCTTTTTGCGGTACGCGGGCCTCTCACTGTTGTGGCCTTTCCCGTTGCAGAGCACAGGCTCCGGACGTGCAGGCTCAGCGGCCATGGCTCACGGGCCCAGCCGCTCCGTGGCATGTGGGATCTTCCCGGACCGGGGCACGAACCCATGTCCCCTGCATCAGCAGGTGGACTCTCAACCACTGCGCCACCAGGGAAGCCCTGAACTAGTTCTTTGACTCATACAAGTACCTATGCAAGAATGTGTTCCACCTAAAAGTCATACAAATACTGAGGTTGCACATCATACACATCATGTTGGTACAAAAACAAAATGTCACCTAATTATGAAGTAGATGTCAATTTATGTCATTAACTTTTATCTACAAAGTAACATTAGGAAATAAAATATATCTTACTGTTCATAGTATGTATTTAACGTACCATTAAAAATAATTATCATTTAGGAAAAGGCTACTATGGCAGTAGCTATTCTGAATTTAGGAATAGGTAATGAGAAAGAAAAGTGCAGGTAATCTACTGACATAACCACTCACCATCTTTGCAGATAATTTAAAAACTATGCTTCCTAGAACATTCTGCATCACTCAGCATTTACATAATTATCAAAGCCTCCATATCTAGGGCATAACAATTTCTCATCTAAGTCACACAATATATTAAAAAGTTGTTCTGCTTCTGACTTTAAGTAGCATTTAAAAAATAAATGCATTCTCATCACACTAAAGACAATATAAACCACACCTTTATTAAGTAATAGGGATAACAACTGTCCATCTCAAATTTTTTAAAAAGATCAATGAGATTAAAAAGGTGTTAAAAAAAAAAGTAGTTAAAAGAATGTCTCATAAGGCTTCTACCTACCATGTGATCAATACTAAATCTGCATTCCAGAAAAAACAAAAACAATTTTAAGAGCTAGAAGGATTCTTAAAAGTTAGTGAATTATGCTGCCTCCCATTTCCACTGCCTCTTCTCAACTATATCAGAACAATGTGCTCTGACTTTAGTTCACTGCAGTTTTCACTGTATTAATTCTGTATCTTAAGATCACAGTAATATTAACAGTAACAGGCATACAGGAAGCAGATTCAAAGTTTACCATATCTATGATTGGAATAACTAGCAAACAAACTGTAGAAAATGGCAATTACATTTTTGCCAAGATATTACAATCAACCAATCCAGCACTGCCAGGTGAATTATTTATGCTGTTGGAAAAATAAGGTACCCTGATAAATTACTTCTGGCCAGTAGGGAGAATTACCAATAAAGTAAAGTAACAGGTGTTCTACAGGCCTGAAGTGGTTACATCTCTCCCAGAATACAAGACTTGCACTCACTCTTAGAACTTTTTTACAAGAGAAGATCTAGTACAAAATGAAATGAATAATTTTAAGTTCTGTTAAGACTACCCTAAAAGCAACTGCCAGAAGCCATTAAAAGTTAACCGTAAAAATAGTCTGTAAACAGTTGTCAAACTTGAAACACATCTCTAGCTAATTCTAATTATTAATTGACTATACTTCTTTCTGGGGTTAAGGAGTGATGTGAATTTCATCAGACCTCCATAGTAACCATGAAGGACATGTATAAATTAGAGAAAGATAAATTTAAAGTAGACTAGTGGCGCTGCCCTTATTTCTACCCTAAAGAAGACAGGTTATATATTAAATTAATAAGCAGAAAAGATATTGAGTGTAAATAACAACTGTAAAGTGAATATTAAGTGTAAGAGTGACTCAACAAGAATAACTACAAAAGAATATGCTGCCCAAATAACTTGACATCAATAACCACTAATGGATCCACTAAGCACGTGGCTAGTTAACGAAGAAGAAATTAAAGAGTCATGTTTTATAATCAGTACTAGAATATTCTGAACTTTTGGATCATCTACAAGTATACTGGGATTAGAAAAGAATCACTATTTATTATAAACTATAAAAAAGTATAATGGAAAAAAATTTAACTAGAAAAAGCAACAACAAATTCAAAAGCACTTAAATGTTTTTATACTGACACCTCTAAAAGAAAAAATTTCAGACTTTTACATACCAATATACCTGACTAGGTTTGAGTAGAATATAGTCACTGCAAACAGACTGACTGGAACCACCTTTGGGAAGGGGACTATACCGAAGGGAGAATATTAAGGAGTATTTGGCAGAACAGCTTTGCATTTTAATATTATAGACTCTAAATAGGTCTAAGTTGCTTAAGACATACAAGTCTTTTCTAGCTAGATAAATACTTTTGGAACCATGATTAATAAGATCTTGAAGTCTTTTGAGATAGTGGTAACAAAAAGAACAAATATTCTTTGTCTTTCTTCTAAAAAGGTTAAATAGATATTATGAAAGAACAAACAGATGCACAGGTGAACTCTGAATTTAAGGAAAGCGAAACTACTATTAGCATAAATATATTAAAATCTATATAGATGAAGGGAGTCAGGGAACAGAAGTGGTTTCCTTACAGTACCAAGCTAAGAGTTAAAAGAGAAAGGAAAAGAAGAAAGATGGTTAATGAGAATGGATATTCTTCACATGAGTAAAAAATTTCCAAAATAAAATAATTAAGATATGAATAACAGAAGGAACAGGAAAAGTACACATACACTTCCCAAGAAGAAAAATGTTATTAAAGCGTAAGAGGAATTTTGGTATAGAAATTAATTAAGCTTGTGGGTTCTACAGCTTAGAATAGCTGGGTCCCATCTACTCTCCACCACTCATTACCCATCTGACTTGAGAATTAAATAAGGCAATACATACAGAGAACTCAAATAGTGTCTGACAAAAGAGTAGATCTTCAATACATACTAGTAGCAGTGGTGATTTTGGTCACAAGGTGATGCCACTAGCCCATAATAGTACAGTTGCTATGAAAGCCTGAGAGGTCAGTATTTACTTTTTTGAGTATGGGAGGGGGAGGAGTTTGAATGATAAATAAAGGTACTCAGGACCTCAAAGAGCTTATGAATAGATGCCGTGAAGCTTAAGTTAACTGATTCTAAAGACAGTGAAAACATAATCTCCAATGCTTTTCCTTCTTCTGAAAGAAATTCTAGGATATATTACAGAGAAAAAAAGTGGGGGAGGGGACACCACAGTTACTAAATAACTAAAACTTCTGAAGATATATTCCAAGTTATTTTGGGAAATATAGAGCAAATTACTGGACTGTTTGCCAGAAGAATTTAAAATAGACCAAGCCAAAAATGGGTATAAGTACATTTCTGTTTCACTAATAACAACTAATAATTTGGGAGAGCAAAGTTAAAAATGTACTTTCAAACTACTATGTAACTTTATTATAGATGCTACCTTACAAGTAGATAATTACATGTTTACAAAAAGTATTATCTAAGATGTAGTAATAGGTGGTAACTAGACAAATTACTTTAGTAACTTTCTGAAATACCTTTGAATCAAGGAAAAAACATTTCATTTTTGAAATAAAAACTCCATATTCAAGTTAAATTACTTGATAACCAAAATCAATAATTGGTATCTCAAATAGTTGCCTTGTATTATGAACTTTAGTTTTCTGGATGACATAAAAACTAATATCCTTTATAAAGGACACCAGTGCATTCTATGAAATATGAAACTATATTGTTATCAAATAACACATTTTTACTAATTATCTAGTAATAAAAATTTGTGTTCAAAGCTGGATTCTGAGATGAATAAGATTTTAGAAAAAAATTTTAAAAGTAACAGAAGGAACACAGGTAGTGTTTCTTCTCAAATAATAACAGTTCAGCTACCACAAAAGGAAGGGAGGGAGCCAATAGTTTAAAAATATGTCTATGTCATGAAAGAAAGACTGAGGAACTGCTCCAGATTAAAGGAGCATAAAGACACATGACAGCTAAACGCTACATGATCTTGTACTGAGAGAACAAAAATGTTGTAAGAACATTATTAGAACAGTTGGTGAAACTGGAATATGGACTAAAGTACTACATTTATGTTAAATTTCCTAAATAGGATAATTATACTGTGACTACATAATCAAAACTGAAGGCACAGCAAAGATTTAGAAAGTAATGAAGAGTACAGTGTGGGACTTCCCTGGTAGTCCAGTGGGTAAGACCCTGTGCTCCCAATGCAGGGGGCCCGGGTTCGATCCCTAGTTGGGGAACTAGATCCCACATGCATGCTGCAACTAAGAGTTCACATTCCGCAACTAAGAAGTCTGCATGCTGCAAGTAAGAGTCCACATGCCACAATGAAGGTCCCACGTACCGCAACTAAGACCCGGTGCAGACAAAATAAATAAATAATAAAATAAATATTAAAAAACGAAGAATACAATACAATGTAAGGTTTTATGACTTCAAATTTGAAAATCTAAGTGAAATAGCAATTCCCTAGAAAAATTATAACTTACCAAAACTGACTGAAAATAGAAAACCATTAGAAACCTGTAACCATTAAAGAAACTGGATCAGTAGAAAATGATAGTGAAAGGCGACAAGATGAGGGAACAGGAGATGAGATACAAAACAGAGGAGGGAACTGTCACAATTAGGATACTGCTCTAACTCCTGGTGGCAAATTCTTAGGCACAGGCAATACGCCCCTGCTTCTTTACTTGGCTCTTTCCCAAGTCCCCACAGGCTGTCAGAACTCTGAATTGCTAGAATAAAACTAAATAAGCTTAAACAATTCTCTTTACCCTCAACTGGGTCTGCATAATTTGGAGAGGGGCCCGTACAATTCTGATGGAACCAATCTCAGTGATCTAAGAATTTAACAGCCATGAACCTTTACTAACTGACCTACACAGCAATATCTATGTAACAAAAAAAACATTTAGAAACACAAGAATATCCAAAAACATAATGATAGTTGTAGATCTTCAGCCTTTAAATTGAAGCAAACACACACACAAAAAGGATACATAAGATTTGAATAATTTAGTAAATAAGGTTAAACTTTATAAATTCAAACCTTTATATTACAGTGAATTGAAGTCTTTTAAAAGGTTATGGATGTTGGAACAAGGAAGGATCTCAAATCAATAATTGAAGTTCCTACCTCAAGAAACTAGAAAAAGGAGAGCAAAATAAACCCAAAGCAAGATGAAGGAAGAAAATATCAAATAATAGAAATGAACAGAAATAGAAATTGAAAATAGATGGGGGGAAACTCAATGAAACAAAAAGCTGGTCTAAAAAAAGCAATAAAATTGATAAATCTCTAGTAAGATTGACAAATTAAAAATGAATACACAAATCACCAATTTTAGGAATGAGACGGGATATTGCTAAAGATCCTTGTAGCCTTTAAAACAGTACTTGAGATACTAAAAACAACTTTACACTCAAATTAGACAGCTTAGAAGAAACGGACCAATTCTTTGAAAGTCAATTATCGAAACTCAACCAAGATAAAATAGATAAACCTAAATAGTTCTGTAACCATTAAAGACGCTGATTTTGTAATTTAAAAGCTCTCAAAAAGAGATCACTCTTGGGAATTCCCTGGCAGTCCAGCAGTTAAGACTCCACACTTTCACTGCCAAGGGCCTGGGGTTTGATCCCTGGTCAGGGAACTAAGACTCCACAAGCTGCAGGGTGTGGCCAAAAAAGAAAAAGAAAAAAAAAAAAGAGAGAGAGAGAGAGAGAGAGAGAGAGAGAGAGAGAGAGAGAGATGAATCTCTCTATACTGAGATGGTTTCTCTGGAGAATTCTACCAAATATTATCAGAGGAACTAACATCAATTTTACACAAACTCTTTCAGAAAACAGAAGAGGAGGGAATACTACCCAATTCATGTTATGAGGCCACCAATATCTTGATACCAACACCATACAAAGACAGTACCAAAAAAAGAGAAAACTACAGACCAGTATCTCTCAAGAATTTAAGCACAAAACTTCTCCAAAAATAGCAGCATATCAAACCCAACAATATACAAAAAGATTACACACCATGACCAAGTGGGACTTATTCCAGGAATACAAGGCTGGGTCAACATTAAAAAAATCAATCAGTGTAATCTATATCAACAAGCTAAAGATGTGATCATATCAACTGACACAGAAAAAACCTTTGACAAATTCCAACATCCATTCATAATAAAAAATTATCAGCAACTCAATAAAAATCATCTATAGGGACTTCCCTGGTAGCACAGTGGTTAAGAATCCACCTGCCAATGCAGGGGATACGGGTTCAATCCCTGGTACGAAAAGATCCCACATGCCGTGAAGCAACTAAGCCTGTGTGCTACAACTACTGAGCCTGCGCTCCAGAGCCCACGAGCCACAATTACTGAAGCCCGTGCACCTACTGAAGCCCGTGCACCTAGAGCCCATGGTCTGCAACAAGAGAAGCCACCGCAATGAAAAGCCTACACACTGCAATGAAGAGTAGCCCCCGCTTGCCGCAACTAGAGAAAGCCTGCGCATAACGAAGACCCAACGCAGCCAAAAAACAAAAAAAAGATCATCTATAAAAAACTCTATAGCTAACATCATACTCAAGGGTGAAAGACTGAATATGTTTCCGTTAAAATCTGAATGAGGCAAGGATGTCCACTATGACCATTCTTATTAAACACAGAACTTAAAGTTCTAGCCACTGCAATAAGGAAAAAAAAGAAATAAAAGGTATACAGATTGAAAAGGAAGAAATAAAGCTGTTCATATTTGTAGATGACATGATTGTCTACATTAAAAAATCCCAGGGAATCTACCACAAAACCTCACAGTTCAGCAAGGTAACAGGATGCAAGATCAACACACGAAAATTAATTGAATTTCTATACATATACAATGAGCATGCACTAACCAAAATTATAAACACAATACTATCTACAATTGCTCCAAGAAAAATTAAACACTTAGGTATACGCTTAATAAAACATATCTTTAGGATCTATACATTGAAAATTATAAAATGCTAATGAAAGAATTCAAAGACCTAAACTGGAGACGTACCACATTCATGGACTGGAAGATTCGACACAGTAAATATGTCAATTCTCCCCAATTGACCAACAGGTTTAATACAATTCTTGTCAAAATCCAGTAAAGATTTTTGTAGACATAGACAAGATCATTCTAAAATTTATATGGAAAGGCACAAACCCTAGAATAGCTGAAATAATATTGAAAAAGAAGAATAAAATGGGAGAAATCACTTTACCCACTATTTGGACTTACAATACAGCTACAGTAAAACAGTATGTGATACCTATTGCGGGATAGACAGAGCAATGGAACAAAATGGAGAACCTACATAAAAATGCTTAACTGATTTTTTAAGAGTACAAAAGTAATTTAATGAAATGACAACTTTTTCAACAAGTGGTTCTGGAAAAAATTGGACATTTGTAGGCAAAAGAACTGAACCTTGACCTAAGTATCACACCTTATATAAAAATTATTTAAAATGGACCACAGACTTAAATATAAAACTATAAAACTTAAAATAGGATAAATCTTCAGGACGCAGGATTAGGGAAAGTGTTCACGAACTTGACACCTAAAATGTGATCCATGAAAGGAAAAACTGATAAAGTGAACTTCATCAATTTAAAATTCTGCTCTGCAAAATATCCCGTGAAGGTTAAAAAGACAATCTGTAGACTGGGAGAAAATATTTAGAAACCATATATCCTGAAAAGGACTAGTATCTAAAAATTAAAAAAAAACCTTCAAAACTCAACAGCAAAAAAAACTAACAATCTAATGAGAAAACAGGAAAAGAACACGAACAGATATTTCACCAAAGAAGATACAAATAAGCACATAAAAAGATATTCAACCTTAGCCATTAGGGAAATGGAAATTAAAACTACAACGAGCTACCACTACACACCTATCAACACGACTAAAATAAAAAATACTGATTACACAAATGCAGGCAAGAATCCCTAGAAACTGGATTGCTCATACACTGCTGGTGGAAATTTAACATGGTACAGCCACCCAGGAAGAAAGTCTAGCAGTTTCTTATGAAACTCAGCATAAAACTACCATACAACCCATCAACTGTACTCTTGGTCATCTATCCCAGAGAAAAGTCAGCACCCAGATCTAGGACTTCCAAGTCTCCAGAACTGTGAGAAAATAAATTTCTGCTGTTTAAATCAGCCAGTCTGTTGTGTTTTGTTATGGCAGCCTGAGCAGACTGATACAAGAAGTCTAAATCATACCATCACAGTGTACACCTTAAACTTAAAAACAAAGAAGCCTAGTACACAGAAGGCTCTCAAACACCTGCTGATTAATTAAAAGAATAATATCAATCAACTAAAAGCATGCTACATTCAGATTATAATTTAGTAAGGAAATATTTAGAAAACTATTAAGTAAGGCCAATAATTTGAGATCAAAGATTTTGGGCTTTAGCTATTAGGGAGGCTATTATCCATTATAATAGTTTAGTGGCAATGGGAATGTAATGGAAAGGTTGTGAAATATATCACAATCAGATATAAAAGGGAAAGATGAAGCCAAGATAATCATGATGAACCTGATAGACTAGATCAACCAGTATAAATCAATAGCTAAAGAGTGAAATGTTAGTTCAAAACAACTGAATAATAAGTATTAAGCTGACATTTTCTAAAAAGAGGAAATAATAGCAACCAGGAAGGTAATATGGGTTACATTCTAAATCTTAATTTTCAGGAAACCGCTCACACACACACAAACACAGGAAACCGCTAACATCCCCCCCGCCACACACAGAGCTATTTTTTGCTCCAAAAGAAAGAGAATAGAAATGCAGCAGGCAGGTTTTTTTCCCCTTCAAGGAATATTAGTAGTATTAAAGAATGAACTATTTTAAAATTGCTGGGAGAAAGTCACAAAATTCATGGTTGTACAGAAAAGTAATTAATAGTATAATTTATTATCTTTTCAATGGATTGACCCTAAAATGAACAGGTTATTCTAAACTAGATGAATGTTATTATTATTAGCATTTCTTTCAATTACAGTCCTTCACAGCAAAACTGGTTTGCCCAAGGTGCTTCCTCTAACTCAATTTTCCTATTTGTCCATCTGTGAGTTACCTGTGACAATAAAAGGGAAATTGTTTCTGCCATTATTATTTCCTCAGGACTAGCAAGCTGTATGTACACATTCTCTATTCCACATACAACTTGTAGTATACTATCTTTATCGTATTTAATTAATGTAAAAGAGGGGATAGCATTTCTCTAAGTTCAATGCATGCTTTTAGTGAATGATGAGTAACTCAGTAAGGCAACATCATGGAAGTGTTGTCTTTGGGAAACAGGTAGATAGATTCAAGGAAGTAAGGGTCAGATTATATGAGTTTATTGTGGTGAAATTAAGGAGATGAAATTGTATCTAGGAATTTTGGGGGAACTACTAAAGGAATATGAGACCCAAGCTTTAGAAAGTTCAGTATTGTAAGCAATATAAAAGTTAGAGAGAGGTGAAAACTGGGCCTTGAAAAAATATTAGAAACCTTATCTGCAATAATACAGACAAGACTGAAGAGGGGTAGAGATGAAAAGGATGAAACAGAATCAAGAATAAAGAAGACCTGATTGAATAAATGGAGGAATCACTCATACCTAGGTTTATGACTATTTTTTTCTATCTATCTATCTATCTATCTATCTAGTTATGACTGCGTTGGGTCTTCGTTGCTGTGCGCAGGCTATCTCTAGTTGTGGTGAGCGGGGGCTAGTCTTTGTTTCGGTGCGCAGGCTTCTCATTGCAGTGGCTTCTCTTGTTGTGGAGCATGGGCTCTAACTGCGCAGGCTTCAGTAGCTGTGGCACACGGGCTTCAGTAGTTGTGGGTCACGGGCTCCAGAGTGGAAGTTCAGTAGTTGTGGCACATGGGCTTAGTTGCTCCATGGCATGTGGGATCTTCCGAGACCAGGGCTCAAGCCCATGTCCGCTGCAGTGGCAGGCAATCGGATTCTTACCCACTGTGCTACCGGGGAAGCCCTCTGACTATTATTGATGCATACTTTGATATCATTCACCAAATCCATGAAAAGTCCAAGATCTTATACAGTGTAGCATAAGAATTTAAGTAAGAATATAGATTTATCCTACTTTAAGAATACTCAAGATTTAAAAATCTGAACATATAAACTAAAATATAAGGCCTTGTTCATTATAGAAATCTTTATTCAAATGTTACCTAGATCTTTTCAGTAAGGCCTTCCCTGGTTATTCTATGTAAAACTTTAACTAACCTCCTCACAAAAAATCCCCTACACTCCTTTTTCCCCAGCACTTAATACTTTCTAATATTATGTCTAGCATAATATTCATTTACTTATTTATTTACGGTAGTATTTCTCTGGCCCTCACCACAATGTATGTTCCCTTAGGAATGGGGATTTCTGTCTTTGTTCATTTACATATTCCCAGTGCCTAGAACAGCAAGTATCTAGCAAATAGTAGATGCTCAATAAATATTTGTTGTATGAAAGGCTCACCTTTAAATACTGAATTTTCCCTTTTAACAATGGGTATTCAACAAAGTTCCTTTAGTGTAAGGTAAGATTAAAGCTCAGCAACAGGGGCTTCCCTGGTGGCGAAGTGGTTAAGAATCCGCCTGCCAATGCAGGGGACACGGGTTCAATCCCTGGTCCGGGAAGATCCCACATGCCACGGAGCAACTAAGCCCATGTGCCACAACTACTGACCCACATGCCACAACTACTGAAACCCGTGCTCCTAGAGCCCATGCTCCACAGCAAGAGAAGCCACCGCAATGAGAAGCCTGTGCACTGCAACAAAGAGTATCCCCCACTCGCCACAACCAGAGAAAGCCCGCATGCAGCAACGAAGATCCAATGCAGCCAAAAATAAATAAATAAATATTTTTAAAAAACAACTCAGCAACATATTTTCCACTGAAATATCAATGAAAGAGTGGTTTAAATGACTGACAAGGAAAATTCAGATTGGATTTAAAAAGAAAATAATAAAATATACTAAATATAATAAAAGAATTAAAGAATAATAATAATAATAATAAAGATAATAAAATAATAAAAGAAGCCAGAAGAAATCTAGTGAAATGAGTGGCACAGATAATAGAGTAAGCATCAAACTGTACAGCAAGGGATGGGAAATAAAATAGAAATGACAGGAAATTGTAAAACTCCTCAAATGGAAAAGTTCTGGTAACAACCAGATCCAGGAAAGTAGCCTGCTGAAATGAAGACCAGAAGGTCAGGCCATGCAAAGAAAAGTAGCCAAGAATGATGATGAGGCTCAGATGTGGAAAAGTTGGCATTTAGAAGGAATTGCTAAAATCAGTAGATGAAAATAAAAGCTAAAGGATGGTGTTCTGAATGGTACAGAGTATCAGTAAAAAAATGTCTATATGTGGGTTATATAGTAACATTCTGTGAGGGGAACAAGGAACAACAAAAATGCTGACACTACCTCTACTCCCACTCCCACTTATTTCCCAACTCTGTGATATTATGGTGAACAGGAAAACCAGTATCTTTCAAGAGACAGAGCTGCTGAGTCCTAAGGGTAATGCCAGTTAACAGAATTGGTTTTTTAGTGGAGGAAGAGTACTGTAGAAGGACTGATGTTTCACAATGGAGTAATTCACAGAGGCACAGTGGGAAAGGCTAAGCAGAAAATTGTTCTGTACTTTACAAAGTTCAATCCAAGGCAGAAAGATATTTCCCTGGTCTTTTGGGGTTTCCCATGGTGGAAAGGAGGATGAATCTCATTTTTAATAAAGCTACTGCTATGTTATAATCATTTTATTTTCTTCTTTAAAAATACTCGAATTTTGCTTCAGGCTCTAATAACTGTAAAGAAACTCCATTTTAGAAATGTATCTTTTTAAACAGAATTATTATCTCATAGGCATTTTAATTTTTATAAACCACTTTTATCCACAACCTAATTACTTATTAATCCAAAACAACAATTCCTTAATCTCTTTGGCAACTTCCTAAACTTGATATCTCCTGCTTTTTCCTTTCTTCGTTTCAATTATTATACTTATTATAAACTCTAAGTTTATAATGATAGCTATAAGTTTGCTTTGACATTGAACAGTGCCTTTTTCTATTTTCCACAGAACATCTTAAGTACAGAGGTTGTGGTTGTAAGTCTTACTGTACCTTTCTATGTAGCCCACTAGATTTTTGTCATCTCTTAGCACATAATATGCTTTAAAAAGCACAATAACATTAATTAGTAAATTTACAGTATTTTATTGTCCTACAATAAAAGCTTAAGAATGGCTAATTTAGATCCCCACAGTTATTAAAAACTTTGTTTAGTAGTAAATATTTTAGCAAAAATTTAATATCATTATTGAAAGTTTATTCAGGTACTTACAAAGACTTTAAAAGTGTATTATAGTTCAGTATTTTAGATTTTCCTATCACATACAATTCAACTAAAAATGATCAAATAATTTAACATATACATATGGTAAGCTGATAAAATGTTTGCCTATAAAATAACAATGTCACACCAATAGAGAAGAGCCACTACAGAAAAATGAATGCAAAAGAGAAAGTTTCTATCATGGGGATCTGAAGCTCTACAATAAAGATTATTTATACAAATTAACAGTTAAGTTTTAGTTAGCATTTAAAAAAATGTGATCCAAGATAACACTAATTTATATTAAAGAATAAAAGGGAGAAATCAAAGCTATAAAGATTTAGAAGGAAATGGATGATACAACTCATACATATCAAGAAAAGGGGTTCTGAGAAGCTATCCTTGTCAAAGACCATTCCATACATCCCTAAGTATCTGGGAGAAAGTACTTTCATTACCTTGGGCTACAACACCAAAGCCTGGTGTTTTTTCAATTTCTCCTGAATTATCAATAAAGTATGAAAGCCAATTACATAAAGCAGTGCTTTCCAACTTATTTCTCAGGCATACTCAGAAAAATAACAATTATAAGGCAACTAGAAAAGAGAAGGAGCCTAGTGGTTAAGAGGCAAAGAGACTTGGAGGCTCCAGCCACTTTAACCTATTCATGGCACACAGCTTGGGAAACTCTAATTTAGATTAGCAACTTGGGAAATAAACTCTACCTTTGTAAGTATCACAAAAACAAGCAAGTTATAGGTAAGCATCAGAGGAAATAATTTCAGGTCACTCTGAATGAATGAATACTGAGCAAATTATACAAAATACCACCTTCTTGAAAAATCCTCATCAGCCTGCTCTTGATTTGTGCTCCCTTTCTTATCAAAAAAAAAAAAAAGAAAAAAAAAGAAAAAAGAAAAAAAGTGAAATGTAACCCTCTGGGAAGTGTAACAAGACATTTTTAGTACAAGTACTTGTAAATCTAAGACTGGAAAAATCTTCTACTAAATGCTTCGTTCACTCTTCAGAAAAGCCATCTTTCATCTTCACTACTGTAACTAGTATTTTGACTATTATAAGCCCTCTTTAAAATATTATCTAGGGCTTCCCTGGTGGCGCAGTGGTTGAGGGTCCGCCTGCCGATGCAGGGGACACGGGTTCGTGGCCCAGTCTGGGAGGATCCCACGTGCCGCGGAGTGGCTGAGCCCGTGAGCCATGGCCGCTGGGCCTGCGCGTCTGGAGCATGTGCTCCGCAGCGAGAGAGGCCACAGCAGTGAGAGGCCCGCGTACCACAAAAAAATATATATATATTATCTAGTATTTCTTTATTAGCTACACAAGTGGCTATAGGTACCTCATTACTAATTATCCATTCTTTCTTAAAGGACACAAGTTTTTTCCTGAGGTATGAGGGGTAGGTATCTCACTTCATTTCTAGAATTCATCCAAGGTAGAGGACTCTGAGATGTGACCCACAGACAAAATGGGTAGAGAACACAGTTTGTAGCACTATCTTTTACATGATTAACTATTACATAGGAACAATATTAAAGTTCAGTTTACTCATCAAGAAGGATATTAAAGAAAACTATCATTAACTTTGTAAACTTATAGATTCAACAGTCACAGTGTACACCTTTTTTATATTACTAGAACCCAGAAAAATGGATTAAAATAAAGCCAATCAATAAAAATATCTATAGAAATGGACATTAATGACCCCCAAATGCAGTGATAATGTAAAAGAATAATACTTCAATTCTGTAATTGCTTCAGAAGTATCTTAGAAGTGTATTATGCAGCAGAAGGGGCCAATTAATCTGCTTATTTCAATGTCACTGTCCCATTTGTCTTGAGACTTCACGAGACTGCTATTTTCAATTTATGGCCATGCATTATTGCCTCTGCCTTTGATCATACAATTTCCCCATAACCTAAAATGCTTTATTATAACTATTCCCTACAAGAATTAAGACAATCCTCCAATTGAAAGTAATGTTTCCTTTATGTCTACACTGAGATATATTTATCATTCCTGTTTCACAAATAACAAGCTTCCTCAAGGAGAAATGGTTAAGTGAAACAACCGTTTTGATTCCTAGGTCAGTGCTTCTATCAAAAGAACCTATTTTCTTGTTAGTCTATTATGATTCTACACCTTAGGATTAAGTTAAGGGCTCTTTTTTATGTCCCACATTAGGAAATAAGTTTGTATTATGTCCAAATCCCAGGCTTACTCTCTCTAAGCTTATGTCAAAGCCACACTCTGAGCAACCACCTAAAACATTAATCTGAGCTTATCTCTGACCAGCCTCACTCCTAGTGATGCAGATTTGGTTCCTTATTTAATTTTCCTCAAGTAAACTGTCCATGCTCATCAATAGAGCCAATAGAGTAGTCCCTTGGTATCCACAGGCGATTGGTTCCAGGATCTGCCCCCCAGCCCCCACTGATACTAAAATCTGCAGATGCTCAAGTCCTTATATAAAATGGCATAGTATTTGCATATAACCCACACATCCTCCCTCCCATATACTTTAAGTCATCTCTAAATTATTTATAATACCTAATACAAAGTAAATGCTATGTAAATAGTTGGCAGCACAAGGAGAATTCAGGTTTTGCTTCTTACAACTTTCTGTAATTTCTTTTCCAAATATTTTCCATCTGTGGTTGGTTGAATCCAGAGATGTGAAACCCATGGATACGTAGGGTCGACTGTGTTGTTTCAGATATTTTTTTTCCCTCTTTTTCACATCTAGGTCATCTTTTCCTTGTTCTTATGCTTTTTCTAGCAAGCTTTTTTTTCTCCCTTTCTCCACCTTTGACTTCTTTCTTCTCTTTTTCCATCTTTACTATTAAAAAATGTCTTAGACTGTCACTATTTTACTCAGTTTCTAAAATCTACAACTTCTTCTCCAACACTCCCCAATTATCAACAGCTCAGACAAAAAGCACTACACTCCAGGACGGGTCACCATAGGCTCTCTCTTAGAAGTCTACAAGCCATATTTTAAATAAGCATCAGTATATGTTAGCCACCATGTTATCCAAGGCCAGAACCACATTTAAATATTTAAACTTTTAGAGATGACATGTTAAATTTATCATATATACTTCTGACTTCAAATGGGGTTTCCTAGTCCTAAAACCACATTCTGGTTAATTGAGATACACAGTAGTAAATCCTAAACTCACAAAAAATTAGAGTTAGAAGGCTTTCAAGATGATTTAGGAAAACTCTCTAGTTAACTGAGACAGAAACTGGAGCAAAGACAAGTTAGGCAACTTTTAAAATTACTGAAATAATTCAATAGTAAAAAATATCCAGAAACCAAGAACCAAAATTAAAAGTAGTATAAAATGTTCATGTATAAAAGAATTATTCAACACTTAAAACACATTTTCAATAGAAATAATACTATAGATGCTGAATGAGCTCACAAACTAATCCACAGATATATAGTTAAAGGGAATAACAGTTATGTTCAAGAGTCTTGGAAATTTTGGGCACTTTTATTCTCTTTTTGCTTCTAAGTTGTATGCTCTCTGCTTAATGCAGGAATGACATTAACATTACTCAGCTTTTTAGATATGACTTGTTTTTGGCTCACAAATGAAATAAAAGAGAAAGAGCTTTCTACACTAATTAAGAGTGAGTAGACGTCTAACATTATCAAAGGTTAGATTCAAATTTTTAAATATATGAATGTAAGAAAACACTTGTCTGGGTGGAAGATAGTAGAGTTAAAACCTAGGATGGCCACCAGGTAGTCATATGATGAGACTAGATTGATAGGGGATGAAGAGAAACAATCTGAGAACACAAGAGTCTAGGATAGGGGCCAGCAAAATGTTTCTATAAGGGGCCAGATATTTACAGTCTCTGTTGCAACTACTCAACTCTGTCACTGCAGTGTGAAAGCAGCCAGAGACAAAATGTAAACAGATCAGCTTGGCTATGTTCCAATAAAACTTTACTTATGGACATAGAAATTTGAATTTCATATAATTTTCATGTTCATAAAATTATTACTCTTTGATTTTTTCCAGTCATTTAAAAATGTAAAAACCATTCTTAACTCATGGGCTGTACAAAAACACATGACAGGCCTGGATGTGGCCTGTGGACTATAGTGCCAACCTCCAGTCTAGGCAACAGTGGGGAGAAGGGGAAGATGGTGCACCTGGGTTAATAACTAGGGGGACTATTCATGAATGTTCTTGCATTAAACCTAACAGAAAAGCAGCTCCCCTCTAACACATGCACATTAACGTCAGTCCCAGCTGCAAAGAAACAGGCATATTTTGCTGTCTTTAACTTTAAAAGAGCTACAGAAACAATCATTGATCCTGGACAAAAATAATTTTCATAAATAATAGTATACTAATCATAATTTTAAACAGAAAATTCATTCTATAGAATTTTAAAATTATAGCAATAGATGCATTATTCATTACCATTTTGTCCCTGAGTCGCTCTCCACGGATAAAAAAGTCAGCACAGCCATTCTCTTCCTGGTGAGGGACTTTGAAGACAGTGACGCAGCTTAGTCCACTCCCTCCAAGTGGTAACCATCCACCACTTGAGTCATCCCGGGTCATCACCACAGCTCGCACTCGTGCATAACTATTACTAAAATAGATGCAAAGATTAGAAGTTAGCTTTTCCATAAACAAAAAACAGCCAAGGTGTCAGTCTTGCTTGAGAAGCCAAAGACCACATCAATTAACGTGTAGTAACTAAAGTGTTTACTACTTCCATGACAGTTCACAGACAGTAACCTGATTGAAAAAGATCAAAAACCACAGAGTAACTGACTTAAAGGTTAACTTATTTTGAAGACCAATCTCACAATAAAAGACTACAGATCGATTATTTCAATTCATCATTTGAGTAGTTCAAGCACATCTGATTGCCATGGAACATGTAACAAAGGATCCCAGAGACAAACACGGTCAAACTACAGTCTGCCATCACATTTATCTAATATATGTTCACCTCCTAATATAATCAGGACAAATTACTGCTGTATCTTAGCACATTTAATTGTGACATCTGTATGTTTCTAACATATTTGAAATATAAGTAAAATGCTGAAACAAACATGCTTATTAGCTCAGACACATTTTTGATTATTTCTAACACCTGGGAATCTAAATCATAAATATATATAAACATGTTTTATTTTAGTAAGTTATCAAATAAATTGGTCTTTCATGCCCTCTTTTTGGCAGACTATTCTTAAGAGAGACCATATTCTAATTCCATTTAGAATCATTTCCCAGTATTAGCCACAACTACTTTTTACATAAAATCTAAGTAATGTTTCATATACTAATGTTCTAGATAACTGACATCTCAGCATTTTAGTTGTAAAAACTTTTAATAATTATTAATGAAATCCTTTCTAAAAGTGGTATACCTTGCTGACTTCTTAGAAAATTACACTGAATACAACTTAAACATGTCTTGGTTATTACTACTATCAACTGGGGTTCAATGTAACAATTATGTGCTACTTATTGTCTCTGCACATTCTAAGTGTTAAGTTGCCAGTTGTCATTTCTGTTGTCAGAGTGCTTGTGTGAGATCTACCCCTTGCTTTTTTTCTACTTTACTCTACACATAAGGCATATTGATATTAAATATAAAGTTCAACAAATTCTGACAAATTACACATCTGTACAACCAACATGATAATCAAGATACAGAACTCCAGAAAATTCCCTGAAGCCTCCCTCCCATCAAATAGGTAACCTAGGTAACACTGCTATCCCCGGTTTCTAATATATACATTAGTTTTGCCTGTTATGGGCCTTCACATAAATGGAAGCAAATAGAATCATGACTTGTACCCTTTTTGTCTCACTTCTTTCACTCATTACGCTGTTGTATTAGTACTTCATTCTTTTTTTACCACTAAGCAGAGTCCTCTCACTGAATAAATATATCACAATTTATTTACTCTTTCTTATGTTGATGGGCATTTGAAATGTTCCTAGCTGTTGGCTATTATGAATAAAGCTGTTATAAACATTCTTGTATAAGTCTCTTGTAGACATATGTTTTCATTTCTCTTTAATAATTACCTAGGAATGGAATTGATGAGTCATGGGGTAGTAGGTTTACCTATATAAGAAACTAACAAACTGTTTTCCAAAGTGATTGGACCATTGTACATTCCCATCAACAATGTATGATAGTTTCAGTTACTCCTCATCTGTGCCAACACTTGTTGTTTTCAGTTTTTTAAACTTTACTCATTGTAGTAAGTATATAAGTGGTAACCCATTGTGATTTTTATATCCATTTTCCATGATGGATGCATGATGTTGTGCATTTTTTTCATATGCTGATTGGTCACATTTATATGCCTTCTTTTTAAGTCTTTTTTTTCTTTTTTTCTCTGCCATACCGTGTGGCACACGGGATCTTAGTTCCCCAACCAGGGATCAAACCCATGCTCCCTGCAGTGGAAGTGCAGAGTCTTAACCACCGTACCGCCAGGGAAGTCCCAGTCTTTTTTATTTTTTATTGTGCTGTCTTTTATTATTGATTTTTAGAAGTTCTTCATATAGTCTCAACACAAGTCTTCTGCCAGAGAGTTGTATACTTTTAAAGCTGCACTGTGTTGTTAAGGAGTCTAAAGTCAAACTTTATTTGGATCCTAGCTCAGCAATGTACCTACATGTCCTTGAGAAAGTTACAATACCTACCTTTAATAAACGTAAACAATACCTGACACATAAACACTATATAAGTGTTATTATAAGTTAATTATTACTACAACAAAGAATTTAAAATTGAAGTAGTTGTCATACTGGTAATTCAAAGCCAGGGAGGAGCTGGGAAAAAATAAAATTTACAAGGTCAAACAAAATCCTCTATTACTAGGGTCAAAATAATTCTTTGTATAGAAGTTCTGAAAGTCTTTAGATTTACAGATGACTATTCTGTCTAAGCTTTTTATTATTCAGTTGTTTAGAGGCTCTGATTCTTGCCTGGGGCCAATTCTTACCAATCTTCAGTTCAGAGAACTGACCAGAGGAGTTATGGGTGCATAAAAACTGGGCTGAGGTAGATATCAAATTGGAATCCTCCTTCCGGGAGGAGCTGGAACAAGTACCTCTACTATAAATAAACATGACATGCATCCCAAGAAGCTGGAGAAGATTACAGTGGAAACCATCTTGGAGGGATAGAAGTAATAGTAAATGAAGGTTATTTGGTTTATTAAGAGTTTAAGTCTAAGTATATACCAGAAACATGGCACATAACTTAGACATATTAGGCTCAGATTAAATATGTGTGAATTGAACTCATGCATGTAAAGCTCAGCACATTTGAAGTTCAGTGAAGTTACGAAGTCATTAAGGTAGAACTTCGGTCAAAACCAAAATTCAAGTTCCCCATAATTATTTAAGTGTTTATTTTACTCTAGGATCCTGACTCTTCCTTCTCACTTAATTATGTAGTAAATTAGAAAATTTAAGAATTTTATACTAGATTCTACAAGACTGGGGAGACCCAAGGAGGAAAATAACCCCATTTAGAAGCTCAGTGTATATTTTAACTTCAGAGTGCAGCAGCAGTTACCCTCTTCAGAGCATATGGACTCTTATTTTATCATCTTTGAATATTACTAATTCTCACAATTTGTATAATGCTTCTTAGGCATACTTTGTATTTTTAAAATATAAAACTGCTTAAGCAAGAGTATTAGAAAATACATGAAAACCCTAGTAATTTTAAAAGTTATTTTATGATGGTGATATTAGAATATTTTCCCTTCATTTTTCAGTTTCTCCAAAAATTATTTTATAATTAATATTTATAAATTAAAAGTAATTTAAATAAATCAAAAACACATTTTAACTATATCTTGGCTTTACTCAAAATACTGTAGAAACTTTAGAATGTTACTTTTAACAGTGCAGGAATATGTTTTAAACAAAAGTATCCCTAATGTAATTCTCCTCACCACTCCAATTTCTTTTTTTCTGTTTTATGAAAGTACCACCTAGAAGAGATGTGTTGCCCTTTTAGGAAAATTGAATAAAATAAAGATTTCCTTACTGGAAGAATAAGGTTGCCTGATTCATTGTTCACCTTAATACAACAAAAGAGGTTTTAAAGCTGGCCAATAATTTATATAAACTGTTTTTTGAATCTCGTGTTTTCAACCATACCAAATATATAACTGCTTCCCTTAACTATTCAAGTCGATCCTTTAAACTTTAAGGTATTCTAGAAGCTTATGTAAATAAATTTGTACTCCCTACACCACAGCCTTCATTAGTTTAGAATTTAACAACTCAGCTTTCAACTTTAAGCTCTAAGACTAGAATACTTAATGCAAAAATTTTCAAGTTGTTTAATGTGGGGTTTTTTTTTGAAAGACCTTCCTTCCTGCCAAGGTTAAACTTTTCACCTGTGCTTTTAATTTCATAACTTCCTTGCCTTCAAATGTCTTCTTTCCCCAAATAAAAACAGTAACTCTTGTCTAAAAACATGCAACCACTCCCAAAGACATTAGTGGCAGCTCTTATAAACTTTGTTATACTCTGCTTTGTAGCATTATTAAAATCTGTAATTATAATCCCCTACTTAGATAAAAATGACTTAAGAGCAAGGAACGAAATCATAGTCTCCTACTTAAAATAACAACAAATGTTTTTTCCTGACCATGTGGACAATAGATGCCCATTCTAGTAAATGTGGAAAATAAAGAAAAATAGTATTTGCCATCATGGATTTAAAATTTAAGAATTTGTAGGATTTTTTACTCTCTCTGGGTATCATGTTTGCAATCTATTAGTCTCTGAGACAACAGCTATGTTTATATAATGACAATGTACTCTTATTGTCAAAAACTCAGCATTTCATTCTTGGTCTTCTTTAAAATAGCTGAAAGGCACTTGTTCCCAGTAATTTATCTAAAAAGTCGAAGAGGGTGTGGAGAAAAGGGAACCCTTGTATACTGTTGGTAGGGATGTAAACTGGTGCAGCCACGATGGAAAACAGTATGGAGGTTCCTCAAAAAACTAAACATAGAACTACCATATAATCCAGCAATTCCACTCCTGGGTATATACCTGGAAAAAATGAAAACACTTATTCGAAAAGATACATGCAGCCCAATGTTCATAGAAGCACTGTTTACAATAGCCAAGACACAGAAGCAACCCAAGTGTGCCTGTCAACATATGACTGGATTAAGAAGATGTAGTATATATACAGTGTGTGTCTATATATAGAGAGAAGAAAGAACAGAGAGAAAAGGGAAGAAAAACAAAGGAAAGGTATTTTAGATGCTACTGAAACTGTGATTAAAGCACAGTTACCTACCTCCTATGAAGAAAATACATATATGGCTAAAAACTTATATTTGAACACAATTCTGGGGATTCACACTCCCCTCCAAGAGGTTCACAAACCTGAGATTAAGAACATTTAATCCCTAGGGCAAAGTTGCTCTGCAATAGGTTTTTAGGTCCTATAATTTACAGATTTATCAAGATGCTAATTCCTTACAAATGTGTTATCTGAATGCTGGTTAAGAAGTTACATCACATTCTCTTAAGTAGACCACAAAATTATACTTCCAAGTGAATGAAATATGTTAAGTAATATTCAGAAAATGAAAATGAAACCAAAATAAGAGCAATTAAAGTAGAAAGGAGAGGCAGAAGAGGAGGCCAGAATCAGAGAGTTGAAAATGCTACACTACTTGGCTTTGAAGATGGAAGAAGGGTCGTGAGACAAGAATACGGGCTTCTAGAAGCCGGAAAAGGCAGGGAAATGAATTCTTCCCTAGATTTTCCAGGAAGAATGCAGCTCTACGAATAACTTGATTTTAGCCCATTGAGATCCATTTGGACTTCTGACCTTCAGACTACAATATAATAAATTTGCATTATTTTAAGCCACTAAATTTGTAGTGATTTGTTACAGTAGCAACAGGAAACAATACAAAAGATGAGGGAAAAACCTTCTTGAGGATATGAAAGCAATCCATATACAGGAGGCAAAGATAACTATTTTCCATTTCTAACTACAACTGTACCAAAACAAAATAGCCCAAAATACCCTCAAAGAACAACAACAAAAAAGAGAAGATACTTAGAATTCCTTAAGATTTGTTCAGTACAATGAGAATTTATGATATTTTCCCATAGAGGGATATTTACAGTGACAAAACATCCTATGTTCTCTACAGTATATTTTAAGTAAACATTACCATCCAAAATGTTAAACATTATTACAGAGACTGGGTATAAAAAAAGGAAGCATTTAATAGAAGTAATTTATGATATAGCACCTCACAGTGTAAGTACTTACTTGCTTTCTAAGCTATAAAGAAGCAGATTTAGAAGACAGCCACATTAGGACTATTCACTTATCCAGTAAGCATTTATTTATATGCTTCACACATAAACAAAATTTAAAAGTTATGGTTCTTCCCTATAGAAGCTCACAAGTTAGTGGGCAAAGATATATTAACACAAATTGGGAGTATAGGAAATGACTAATATTCATATTTGATGTGGATTTTGAACAGCAGTATATCAGGTAGAAAAAGGCAAAGGACACTCCATGGAGGGAGCATGACACAAGTATGTCATGTTTAAGGACGAATATTAAGTTCAAAAGAAGATGGCAGGCATAAGCAGGAGAAGGGTAAGAAATGAAATAATACTTAACTTACTGGACCTTACTGTATCAAGCCTTGCACACCACGAACAAAGTTAGTACTCTTATTTATCACAATAAAGAGACCACAGGGTGACAAAAGCAAGGGAGTAGAATACTCTGACTTGTGTTTTAACAGAACTTTACTGCATCAACCCCAATGAGATGGGTTATTTCTTCATTTTACAGATATGGAAAGTAAGGAATTAGTTTAATTAGAAAGATAAAGGTCTTGAAATACTCCTTCTGTATTGGCAACTTTTTCTTTTGGCTGAGTTGGGTCTTCATTGCTGCACGTGGGCTTTCTCTAGTTGTGGCGAGCGAGGGCTACTCTTAGTTGCGGTGCATGGGCGTCTCATTGCAGTGGATTCTCTTGTTGCAGAGCACGGGCTCTAGGCACGCAGGCTTCAGTAGTTGCAGCACGCGGCCTCAGTAGTTGCAGCATGCAGGTTTCAGCAGTTGTGTCACTAGGCTCAGTAGTTGTGGCTCACTGGCTCTAGAGTGCAGGTTCAGTAGTTGTGGCGCACGGGCTTAGTTGCTCCGCGGCACGTGGGATCTTCCCAGACCAGGGTTCGAACCCATGTCCCCTGCATTGGCAGGCAGATTCTTAACCACTGTGCCACCAGGGAAGTCCCTGTACTGGCAACTTTTAAAACTATAACGCTTATTATTTTCCATGCAGCAATCATCAATCTAAAGCACCACATGGCAGTTAATAATACTGTGTTTAATAGCAAGTCAGATTTCCTAGATTCCAAAGGCAGTTGAATCATTTAAAAGTTAAAATCTTGAGCAAATTAAACTCTCTGTACCCTCATTTTCCTGATTTGTAAAATGGGGATAATAACTGCATCTACTGCAGGGTTTGAGAACTAAATGAGGAAATTATGCAAAGTGCTTAGCATTGTACCTGGCTCACAGTTAGGTACTCAATAAATGTTACCACTACATGGACTTGATATAATAAACTAACTCTATGATGTTACAATATCTGCATTCTGAAATGGCCTAAATTCGCCTCGTTCTGTATTTATGATAGTTTTATATAACAAACTGAGGAGACAGCCCCCCATCAGAACTTTTTACTTTTAGTAAAAATTTTTAACCACAGCTAAGTATCAGCATCAGTTATCAAAATATTCCACAAACTGCTTACATGATGGAAACATTTACATCTAACCAAGTCATAGGCATCTGGGGAGTCTCCCACAAGAATGAAAACATAAAACTAAAATCTGAAGAATAAAGAGATATTCATAAAATATTCCTTTAAAATCAACCATTCTAGTTTCTGCTAAACAGTATCATCAACCTGCCAAAGTAGTTTAAAATTTTAACACTTAGTATGTCCCTGCCTTCTGGCATGACTACTGTCCATGTCTTAGTATGTCCCCCAACTCCCTGACTACCAGCGCCAATCTTATGAAGTTTTCTAGTCTATGTCAGAAGAGCTGATATAAATAAAAGTATTCACTGTCAGTAAGAGATCAGAATGTAGAAGACAGGGAACCAACATTAATACTAGAATTCATAATGAGATAAAAATGTTAGAATAAAATATGGTAAGTTTTAGAATAATCTTGTAGTAGAAAAGGCTTAAGATCCAGAGGCCATTAAAAAATAAAAAGATAAATTCAACTACACAAAACACATTCCTGCATAGTAAAAAAAAAACCTGTAAAGTTAAAAAAAAAGTAACAAATTGAGAAAAAATGTACAGCAATATGTATTAGCCTTCTATTGCTGCTATAGCAAATTACTGAAAACTTAGTGGCATAAAACAACACAATTTACACAGTTCTATGAGTTGGAAGTCCAAAGGGCTTCACAAGGCTAAAATCAAGGTGCTGGCACTGTTGCATTCCTTTTAGGAGGCCGTAGAAGAGAATGGGTTTCCTTGTCTTTTCCAAATCCTACAAGTCATCCACATTCCCTAGTTTGTGGCCTTCTTCCATCTTCAAAGCCAGGAATATTTTTTTCTCTCTGACCCTTCTGCTATAGTCACATCTCTCTCTGACTGCAGTCCCACAGTCTGGAAAGGTTCTCCAATTTTAAGGATTTGTGTGATTCAATTGGGCCCATCCAGATAATCCAGGATAATCACCCCATATCAAAGCTCATAACCTTAATCACCTCTGCAAAGTCCTAACATATTCACAGGTTCTGAGGATGAGGGCAAGGACATCTTTGAGGTATGGGTGTTTGGGGGAGGAGGATCAACACACTGTTCTAACAGAAAACAAGCACAGTATTTCCTTAAAAATAACTTCAAAAACAATAAGAAAAAAAATCAACAACCCAGAATAAAATAGGCAAAGTTCATGAACAAAATTCACAGAAGAAAAATATAGGTGCCATGAAATACATAAATCAAAAACCCCTAACTTTATTCAAAATAAGAGGACTGCAAATTAAAGACCATTATTCATTTATCAGATTGGCAAATACCAAGAAATTAGTTAACACAGAAGTTGGTGAGGAGTACGGAAATATGTTTGGAAGGTTATTTGGAAATATCTATCAAAACTTAAGATGTACATATTTTGTGACTCAGCAAATGCTACTTCTACCCATTTTCTTTTACATGTATGAAATTACACCTTTATAAGCAAAGTTTAAAGAAAAATGTTGTTTTTAACAAAAAAAAAGGATGAAAGCAACCTAAAGAAGACTCAATAGGAAACTAGTAAAATTATGAAACACCTATTCAATGCAATATTATGTAGCCATGATAAAAATAAGGAAGCTCTTCACATTGTCAAAGTAAGCTGATCTCTAAGTTCTATTAAGTTTTTTTTTAAAGGTACGTATGTATGTTTAGTATGCAACCATTTGTGGCAAAAAACACATTCACACATATGCTTGTATATGAATAGAATCTTTACATAATAAAACTGGTAACTGTTTCTCTAGCAAGGGGAAATGAGACAGAGGTACAAGGGTAATTTCCCTTTCATTAAATAACCTTTTATATTTTTTGAATTTTGTACCATGTGTATGTATTACCCATTCAAAAATACATTTACCAAACTCTTATACATACACACACACTCCCTGAAGGGCTATGATCTCAAAACAGTATTTGTCTAACAGGAGCTAGCACTTGCCATTAACAGTACAATGATGACTATTTTGCAGAATGCAGATTGATCTGAACAGCCTTGTTCCCTCCCTAATGTCAGAAGCTGCTACACCCTGCACCCCTCCCATCAACCTGAGAGAGGCAATACCTCTGCTCTGTTTCCACCTGTTTACAATTTATAGTTCTCTCCAGTCATACACACATACTTGTTCAAACATAAGGATTGGCATCCCAGCTCTCTCCACATACTTCTAAGAACATCCCACAAATCATATCATATGCATGTATTCCTTTGAAAGATGTTGGGCTCATTTTACTACACTTAAAGTAGTTGCTCTGTATAAGGGCAGAAAGCAAATAAGGTCTTACCTGAAGAAAGCTGGATATTCTCATACTGGATATACAAAAAATAGGCATGTCCTAAGAGAGGAAATATAAACTCAGAAGGTGGACAGTCAGGAGAAAGGATTCCAGAGTCCTCTCACACGTTAGAACAAGGTTTCAAGAAGGAAAGGTATGCTTGAGGGGTTCCTGGGTGGTAGGAGAAAAATGATTTCTACCCTTTGAAAGCAGACATGTTTAGCAGAGAGGTATTCCTACAGATGCCAAGGTGAACATGGACAATCTCTAAATTACAACAATTATCTAGTTTTATTTATTACTCTCCAGAAAGTCTTTCCTGATGCCTATCATTGGGCTAGATATCTTTTGTAAATGCTTCCATCATGTTAAGTATGAGCAGGAGACTCAAATAATTGATACTTGATGGTTAGCTGTGGTTGATAATTCTTATTTAAAGCAAAAAGGAAACAGTGCTCTCTTTTTCTGATTTAGGTTAGGTATGTTATATCCTCATGAGTATTGCTATGTAGTTATATGAGAAGTTCCTTTTTACCAAGTAGGAAGAAGGCACAGTAGTTTATTACTCTAGTTTCTCAGGGTCTTTAGTAAATTTATTCTGCCTGATTTTATCTGTGCCACCAGAGATATTAATGAAAAAATTGTAGGTTTATGCCTGAGATGAAGTAATAATCTTTTGACTGTATCAGGGCAATGGCAAGAACATTCAGTGAGAGATCACTGTTCTCTCTGGTCAGGGAACAGACTACTCAGGGAAATTCAATTGACAGTACTGAAGAGGGAATTCTTTCACTGTCAATATGAGATGGCTTTCGCTAATGAAGCCAAAAGAATCCCTCACATTTAATATCCACAACTTCTGAATATGTTGCCAACCCCTTCTATATGGTTCTATACATGTTACCTTAGTTTTAGTAGAGGTGAAGGGCACTCATTTTTTTAAATGCACCTGTATGCAAGTATTTAGAGTGCAGCTTTGCCCATGCTAAGAATGCATATAACATCTTGGCATTTAATGGCAAGGAACAGAGGAATAACAAGGGTAAGCTGCCAACCCTGCAAATCTAGGATGCCAATTCTTCAGGGGTCAGGCCACAAGCCGAGGATGCTAAAGATATGGAATCAGTGGCAGGGACCCAAATTAATCAGCAAAATAATCTCCTGAGAAAAAGAAAGTATCTCTACATTCAATATTAAAAATCACCAACATCTGAGAGTACGGGTTATGGCTAACACTTGAAGATAAGTCCTATGAGTACCTCCATAAAATAGGCATTTAATAAATATGTGTACAACTGAATCCAGAAATATAAAATAAAATCCAATGAAGCAGCATGAAGACTTCTCAGCTCTTCTTATACCTATCAAGAGTGTTCAGTGGTTCTTACAATACCTATCAAGAGAAAAGTAGACAGCACGAGGTGGCTTGAACACTTAATCAAATGATAATCGAGTCAAAATTTAGGAGCCTTCAGTGATGGAGGTACATAAATACACAATGTTAATAACACTATCCTATAGAAGTAAGTTTATAGAGTTCCTCTGAAAATGCCACATTAGTCTGGGAATAGAAAGTACAATGGTAAATAGCTAATCCTAACTGTGCAATTGTGGGACCTTTGAACATTTTTTTCCTTCCAAATTCAACATAAATGGATTCAGTTTTCACTGAAGATTTAATACCCTACAGCAGTGCTGTCCAATCGAAATACAACGCAAGCCAAATACATAATCTTCAACTTTCCAGTAGTTAGAGTAAAAAGGTAAAGAGGAGGATGGCCGTGAAAATGGTAGAAAAAGGAGCTCTAAGAGCCCATCCCACAACACAAATACTAAAAAAAGAAAAGAACAAAAATTGCCAGGCAACTTTGTCAGAACTCGAGAAAACAGCCAAAGGTTTACAGTGATGAAGCAAATGCTAAATCAAAAGGTAACTTTAAAGCGGTAGGAAAGCTTTGTGGCACTTTTACTTGCCAGTGGTCTAACCTCACTTCCCACCCCTGCCTCAGCAGTGGTCTTGTTTTTTTAAAATGAATTTATTTATTTATTTATTTTTGGCTGTGTTGGGTCTTCGTTGCTGCACGTGGGCTTTCTCTAATTGCGGTGAGCAGGGGCTACTCTTCGTTGCAGTGAGTGGGCTTCTCGCTGCGGTATCTTCTCTTGTTGTGGAGCACGGTGTCCAGGCACACAGGCTTCAGTAGTTGGGGCACACAGGCTCAGTAGTTGTGGCACACGGGCTTAGCTGCTCTGCAGCATGTGGGAACTTCCCAGACCAGGGCTCAAACCCATGTCCCTTGCATTAGCAGGCAGATTCTTAACCACTGCACCACCAGGGAAGTTCCATCAGCAATGGTCTTAAAGATGACAGTCTGCATTCTCAGTATGGGATCCTGGTCTCTGGTTCCAGAGAGAGCACAGCAGACCTTAGTCTCAAAGAATCCTGTCTGGAGCTATGTGAAGGACTGACACAAGGCGTTTGCATTCCTCAAACACATCGGAAGACAAATGAACGACCAGCTGCTGCTGGGGGCAAAATATCACAATGAGGCCAACAATAGATGTACCAAAAGCCCGGGAGGAAAAGCTGGGGAGACAGTTTTTCTAGGGAATTAAGAAGCCATATGCATACCCAGGGCAGAACACATGTTTAGAAAAGTTCTGGGAAGACCCAAAGTTTTCATCTAGGCTCAGCACAAGCAGGAAGTAATGGGTAAGGCAAAGTTGTAAACGGCTTGTGTAAGCATTAAAGGAGTGCCATGATACAGAGATAATCTGCAAAGAACGGGAGAGTTTTCCTTCCTTCCTCCCTCCCTTCCTCTCTCTTTTTTTAAACTCCTGGTGTTTAAGAAAATCTTTGTCAAAACACAAAAGGATCACAGGCAACAAGAACAGAGACTTCAGAGACCACACATGGCAAAGAATAAAGACTTTACAAAAATAGTTTAGAAAAACAACCTAACAACCACAGCCCACAGCCAGCAACAAAACAAACCCTGAAGAATGGGAAGAATACAAGTTCCAGAGTTATCACATTAAAATATTCAAACTTCTCAATTTTCAACAAAAATTTATGAAATATGAAGAGAAACATGAAAGTATGGCCCATTCACAGATGAAGTTAATCGAAGCTGTTCCTGATGAAGCAGAGATACTGGACTTACTACACAAACACTTTAAGTCAACTGTCTTAAATATACTCAAAGAGGTAAAGGAAACCAGGAAAACAATGTATGAGCAAATAGAAAATATCAATAAAGAAATAGAAATTACAAAAAGGAGCCAATATTACTCAGCCGTAAAAGGGAACGAAATTGGGTCATTTGTAGAGATGTGGATGGACCTAGAGACTGTCATACAGAGTGAAGTCAGTCAGAAAGAGAAAAACAAATATTGTATATTAACGCATATATGTGGAATCTAGAAAAATGGTACAGATGAACCAGTTTGCAAGGCAGAAATAGACACAGATGTAGAGAACAAACGTATGGACACCAAAGGGGGAAAGCGGGGGGTGGTGGTGTGATGAATTGGGAGATTGGGATTGACATCTATACACTGAAGTGTATAAAATGGATAACTAATAAGAACCTGCTATATAAAAAATAAAATAAAACAAAATTCAAAAAAAAAATAGTAGCCAAATAGAAATTTGGGAGCTGGTAAGTACAGTACCTGAAATGAAAACGTCATTAAAAAGTTTCAATAGCAGATTTGAGCAAGCAGAAGAATCAGTGAGCTTAAAGATATGTCAACTGAAATGACCCAATCTGAGGTGCAGAAAGAAAAATGAATGAGAAAAAATGAGCAGAGCCTAAGAAATCTGTGGGATGCTATCAAATGTACCAATGTATGTGTAATGAGGGGGCTCAGGAGAGAAGAGAAAGGGGCAGAAAGAATATCTGAAGTGGCCAGAAAACTTTCCAAATTTGATAAAGATATAATAAATCTACACATCCAAGAAGTCAAACTCCAAAATGGACAAAGAGATAGAAACTGGAGCTGTTGAAAGACAAAGAATCTGGAAAGCAGTGAAAGAAAAGCTACTCATCATATACAAGGGAATCTCAATAAGATTAACAGCCGACTTATAGCACACAATGGAGGCCAGAGGCAGTGGAATGACATATTTCAGGTGCTGAAAGAAAAAAAAAAATGTCAACCAATCTATACATAGCAGAAGTACCCTTCAAAAATGAAAAAGAAATTAAGACATTCTCAGATAACTAAAGGGCTGAGGGAGTTTGCCTCTATCCTTTGGGATGAAATTAAAGGACACTAGATAGTAACTCAAAGCCATATGAAGAAATAAAGAACTCTGGTAAGGGTTATTACATAGGTAAATATAAAGCTATTATTATTGTATTTTTGGTTTTTAACTTCTCTTTTTGTCTACAGTAATAATAAATCTGTATTAATGGGCCCACTAATGTATAAAGATGTAAACTGTGACAATAACAATATAAAAGGGAGTGGAGATGAACAGAAGCAGAGCTTTTATAGGCTATTAAAGCTAAGCTAGTATCAATTTAAACTATATCAACTTATATACTGTCTATAAGACACTGACTTTACATCCAAAACTACAAACAGGTTGAAAATGAAAAGATGAGAACAGTATTCCATAAAACAAGAGAGCTGGGGTGAATATATTAATATTATTATAAGAAACAGAGGTCATTATATATTGATAAAAGGGTCAATTCATGAAGAAGATGTAACACTTATAAACATATAAGAGTCCCAAACTATATGAAGTAAACACTGACAAAACTGAAGGGAGAAATAGACCTACAGTAATAGTTGGAGACTTTAATACCCACCATACTTTTAATAATGAATACAACATCATCTAATAAAAAAAGAATAAAGTACTGATGTGCTGCAACATGGTACCTCACAAATATGCTAAATGAAAAAAAAGTGCCATACACAAAAGGTCACATGCTGCATGATTTCAATTATATGAAATACCTAAAATAGGCAAATCTATAGACAGAAAATAGATTGGTGGTTGCCAGGGGATTAGGGGTATGGTAAAGTTTTGAAAAACTGCTTAATGGATATGGGTTTGTTTTTTTTTGGGGGGGGGGGGCTACACAGCTTGCGGGATCTTAATTCCCTGACCAGGCATTGAACCAGGGCTCTCAGCAGTGAAAGCACAGAGTCCTAACCACTGCACAGCCAGGGAATTCCCATGGGTTTGTGGTTTTTTTTAGGGTGATGAAAAGTTTTGGAACTACACAGAGATGGGGGTTGCACAGCAATATGAATGTACTAAATGCCACTAAGTTGTACGCTTTAAATGGTTAAATTTATGTTATATGTGAATTTCATCTCAATTTTTAAAAAGTGAACGCAGGTGGAATTAATGTTAATAGTATACTTTAATCCATTCTATCCAACATATTTAAATAAATAATACAAAATAATCAATAAAGTATTTTATATTTTTTTCATACTAAGTCTTTGAAATTTGGTGCACATTTTACAAATACAGCGTATGTCAATTCTGATTAGTGCTCAATAGTCATATGTAGCTAACAGCTACCATACTCGCCAGGGAATCTTATTAAAAGATTACAAAAATAAGTTGTCAGGTGAGCATATACTGAAAGAAGACATTCTTAAAATCTGGAATACTTACTTTCTATCTTACAACACTTGTAGGTAATCTCCAGTGCTTTCTCTTTTTTATAAATTGAAGTAGCCACCAAAGAAATAAATATACGCATAATCCTACCTTAGACCATATTTTCTCCCCTGGAATGGTCTTTACAGCTAGGTAAAAGACCACCACTTAACTCTCATCTTGTCCTTTAGAGACTATAAAGGCTTCTCCTTCTGGTGAATTCAATGTATTCATCACGTTATCTTTCAGGCAGTTATTACCCTTATGATTCCTCTAACATTATCTTCTATTATTTAACTTCCAATTCTCCAATTTATCACATCTTAAACTTCCCTGCCCACCTGTATGTAGTGCCTCGTATACAGCAAGAACTTAACATTCAACATCTTCCTGTTCCATCGTAACTCTCTCCCTACTACAACTAATAAACAATATTTCATATGCAGGTAATGATGATACCAAAAGGACACCTGCAACATCCTCGTAGCAATTCAGGGGCTATTCTTTAGCTCCTTAATTGATAGTTCAGTTATGAGGGGATGAAACCCCATGCGTATGAAATCATGAATGCATGGAAACACTCCTGGCTTAAAAGCCCCACATTCCATACAAGAGTCAAAATATCTCGTAACAAACAGTCCATGGACATAGCTCCTTGAACTCCTGGCAAGGGATATACCCAAGTAAACAAATACACCACGTTCAGGGCAGAGCAAAGCTCTGGCTTTCCACCAGGTATATATATTTAGTTCATTCACAATCCTCCCCATGTAGATGCCGTTTACCAATCAGCAATGTTGCCTACTAACACAACTGACATTCTATCTTCATCAGGATTCCAGACGACCAGAGCTTAACCCAAAGTCATTTTCCATAAAGGAGAATAGATTTGGTTAGGTCTTTATTATGTAAAACAGAGTAACTGCTAAGTAGATGGGGACACATTTACATACATACATAAGGAGGTGCTCGCTCAATGTAATTCAGTTTATTAATATCAACAATCAGAATATGGATATTACCTAATTATATGTAACCTATTCATTGTAATAATATTCTGTTTAAGACTAAAGTTTCTTATGTATGTATTTGTAATAATGAGGTGTAAATATGAAAACATTGCTGCTTTCAACAAGTAAAATATCCTCCAACAACATCTCAACTAAAATGTCACTGACAGAGGCAGAAAGATATTCTAGTCACACCTTATTTAAAAAGTGGACTGTGACAGAACATTTAGAAACAGCATCAGATATGTATCCGGAGTTGTGGGGACAGAGAGCAGGTGAGGAAGTTTATGAGAACCGCCAGCCAATTTGTGCTGGCAGAGTAGATTTTAAAAGTGGGAAGACAGGACATATGCTCCTCCGAATCAAGCCTTCTGAGAAGAAAGTCTGGCAGCTGCCAATTAACCACAGGAAAAGGGATCCCTTTGGGGATCAAAACAAAGACATTCTCTTGATAACATTTCTCCAGTTAGACTAAAATAACTAAGATTCAATTTCAGAACTAGTTTTTTTTTTTTCTTACAGTGAGATTTCTTTAACTCCTCGATTTTTCCATACCCAATTACATAGATGGTAAGTGATAGAGCAAAGATTCAAACAAAGGTCTGAATAGAAAGCCTAGGCTTTTTATCACTGTTACAACCAAGCAAATGCATGGTTGATATAACTCACTGATATTCACGTTTATATGTATTCATTTACTCAAAAATAAAATTTTTTAATCTCTCTCCACAGTTCCAAGAAGCTGTTGGATTCTTATAAAGTTAAAAAGTAATCTCTCTTGCATGTGTACATGCACACGCATGCACACGCACGCACACACACACACAGACACACACACCCCTCCCGCATGTGGACATGACATACAAATGTCTATGTGGTACATTTAGCAGGGTCCCTGCTATTGAGTTGTCTGAAGTGTACTGACAAGGCTTCAAACCGAAAGGGTTTTAATTTTAAACAAAACTGACTTCATTTTAAAGTTGACTCTGGTTAAGCTTCCTTATTTATCTCCCCCCAACCCAATTAGCTCTAGGTATGCAAAATCCTTATAGTTGCAGCAGAGAATGCCTCTTCTTATAGCTCAAAAGTCGTGGAATCGAGTCTCATGTCTCTGATTTGTCTGCCCTGAACTAATCACACCCATGGAGGGTCAACCCACTCAAACCAAAAGGCCTAAAAGTGAAGGAATGACTTCCCCCAAGAAAAGTACTTTTCCTTGGTACTTTTTACTTGCACCTTTTAACAGAAGAATAATCACGGTATACTTGGCATACTAAAACAATAGATGACCATTACAATATTGAAGAAGGTAATATGGGCTTGAATTCAAGATAAGGTAAAAAAATTAATCAAAATGGGCTACACATCATGAAAGTGGACATACAAGTATGCAATAAAAGTTATTCTTGCTTGAGCTGGAAGATTACTGAAGACAACAAAAATGAATTACACTAAATAGGAATGCTACTGGTGAAGGCCTCGCGTATTCAAAAGGGAACTATTCTAAGCTTCTGTGTAGGGAGGATGTAATTAAATTGATATCCAAGAGTAATTATATTGAAAAATAGGATCAGGAAACCTTGGAATATTCAGGAAGCAGAGCGAGAAAGGCAGCTAGGAAGATGTTATTTGAATCCAAATGCTATTTCAATAATGAAACCTGGGAAAGCAGCAGTATCTTTACAGATAGAAGTTCAAGGTAGAATCCTCAATCTATTCTTTTAAACAAAACTCATAAACATAACAAATATTATGAAAATAAGGAGAGGATACAAAAAATACAGTAGTCAAAGATAACCTCCAATACTGTAGGCTTGTAAAGATTCAGTCCAGTGGTAGTACAGAGTGTAAATGATGCAGAAAAGAATCTGTCGTTATCTAGAATAAGAGTCGTCATCGATTGTGGCAAGAACACTCAAAGGAATTAACTAAAAAGCCATGGGGAGCATAAGTAATTCAACAGTCCCTAGCACATAACAGATATTTGATAAAAAATAAGATATATGGATGAATGGATTGGATGTCTTTTACAAGCCATATATCATATTAAACAGAAAGTATCCAAAGATGAATAAGACACAGTCCCTGTTCTCAAAGAAATCACAATACAACTAACTTGAGTAAGTAATAAGGGCAATAATTTTTTTAAATTACCATTAATTCTGGTAATGGAAGCTTCAAAAATGAAACAGAAGCCTGTAAAAAAAAGAAAAGTAGAATATATTGAGGCTGAGCTTTGGGAGAAATACTCCTCCTTTTAAGGAGGAAGAGAGGAGTCAGTGATAGGGGTCAGAGTACTTAAGATCGGTAGGAAAATTTGAGGAATACAGTGTAATGAAAACCAGGACAACGATTTGTCTTAAAATGCAAAAGAGAAGCCTAGTTTATTGGAAACATGATGTGAAAGCAAAAGTACTAATGGATTGATACAATAAATGTAGAACACTCATTTCTCCAGCAATAGAGAATAAATAATTCAGATTCTGCTAGTATCTTTTTGTTAAACAAATCATTTTAAGTAAGACTGTCTGTTAGAAAGGAATAGCTGTACATCAATGTTTGAATTTTCTACCTCTTCTCATTTCACAGAAGACTCAGCCTATAAAGATACCTCTAATAGTATCTTAGGTCTTAACGCAAAGGTCAAAAACAAACATAAATGAACAAAAATAGTAAAGTGCTTATAATACTTGTAGTGGTGGGGACTGTGGCCATCTAAAGCGAATATGTAACACTCCATTCTAGCAGCTGCCTTGCAGGAATGCAAGCTCAGTATTATGAGAATGTTTTGATCTTTTTAGAGAACCTGGAAATCCTGCCTACATGAAGTCCCCTGACTTCTTAAATACTGGCTCATTTTATATGTGGACCGGCTTCACCTGCAGTTTTCATCTTTTGTTTTAAGTAAATAATGAATCTTTAGTTCAACCGAAATAAAAATTGTTTTTAACCACTGCATTCATCTCTTTTTAACTAAAACACTATGCAATAAACATAGCATTTGGCATCTCCTACACAATGCAAGAAATAAGAAACAGCAATTAACCAATTAGTACTTTATCCTTAATTCCCTAAACTAAATGTCACTTTAATACATTTTTTCATTTCAAAGTGCTGAATACACTTTGCTCTTAAACACGAAACACAAAACATGTAAAATCCCAACAAATTCATTTAATAATGACCACATGAGTGACCAGGAATCATGGCCAAACTTGCTCCAGATAAAAATTCCACTGGTTCAGAGGTTCCTAAACTCATGTCCAAGGGTTGGCTCATTCTGTGAGTATTATCTGGAGAACTTTAAAAAAACACAGGCTGCCAAGGTCTACTGGTCTACTCCCTTGATTCCTAAAGGATGAGGCTTAGGAAAGCTGTATTTTAAATTTCTTAAAGAGTCCTGACGTGTAGCTGTATTTAGGAATAACTACTTATTCAGAGTATTAATAAACCATAAAACTAATCTAATTTTGAATACATTAGAACTGAAAATCTGTCACTATAAATTCTACTTAGAATAATTTATTTCCTATCACTTCAGGCAATATAGTCAGGCAGGTTACTCTAGTATTAGGCCTTAGATAATCTTAAAAATTAAAGTTCCAAAGGAAAGCACTAACTCAAGAATTCAACAGTCAGAACTAAAATACTGAGTTAAAATATCTTGGCAATCTAAAGTCCTTTAATAGCTCCTTAGCATGACTTAACAAAACAACACCTCTCTGACTACCTCTCTCCAACCATAACAGCATTCTTTCCATGCTTTAAACAGTCTCCCTCTACCCCAGGTCCTCTGCACTTACTTGGAGACTCCCCTGAGATATTCTATTGGCTTCCTCCTTAAGCATTAGATAACATGAATCCTCCTCAAATTAGATTCACCCAACCTAAACTACCCCCAACATCCAGCTTCCCTCCACCCTTATCTATTACACTCTATTTCTTTTCCTGGTTTTCTTTTCCTCATAATGCTTATGACTATCTGAAATTATCTTATTTACTTCTTTCTTTCTTTTTTTTAAAGATTTTTTTTTCACATGGACCATTTTTAAAGTCTTTATTGAATTTGTTACATATTGCTTCTGTTTTATGTTTTGGTTTTTTAGCCCCAAGGGATGTGGAATCTTAGCTCCCCGACCAGGGATCGAACCCGAACCCCCTGCATTGGAAGGCAAAGTCTTAACCACTAGACTACCAGGGAAGTCCCTTATTTACTTATTTCTTTAGGTATTTATTTTCTGTCTCCTATTAATAGGACTTATGTTCCATGTGAGCAGGGACACTGTTTTCCTTGTTCACTAGAATGTTATCTGAGATATAGTAAGTACTCAATATGTATGTAATTGTTGAATAAATGAACAGAAAAACATACAAACTCCCCCAATTTTAATTCTAACTTAAATGTGCACATTGATAAACCTCTATGAAGACAATAAAATGTTTTATACAATTTTTAGTACTAAGCAAGATTAAAATAGGAAATTTCCCCTAGCTTCCTCTACTTTCCTCCTCTGAGCTCCCTTCCTCCAGAAGCGTCATTCCCCTGTACCCTTGTGGTCAAGTAATTTTGACTTGAGGCAGGTAAGCCTAAGAGCCTCCGAAACCAACTCTAATGACACTGAGAGTTGCAAGCAAGTACATTCTTACAATCCTAGCAAAACCCGAAAGATATAAAATTTGTCTCAACTATGTGTCATTCAGGGAAGACTACCTCAGATATCAGAGTGATTTGTCTACCCAGGAAATAAGTACACTCTGGATCCGATGAGAGCTGAAGGATGAACAGAGGTAAATTACAAAGAAGGGGAACAGTGAAGGAAGGGATAGAGTGGTTTTCTTGATAGAAGACTACTTTATGCAAAGGGCACTTTTTTCTTCAAGGAGTTCACCATCTAAATTGCATTATTAAATAGCATGAGAAACAATACAAATAGCAACATAATAATGTGCACTATAAATAAAAATATATAGAAACAGAGCAGGAGCAGAGTTTTAAATATAAATTTGATAAATTTAATAAAGTAGGATGATACTATTTTTACATAGTTTGCAGCCCAAGATTCAAATGCTGAAAAGGGAACTAATCTGGGAATGAAGAAACACTGTTTCAGAAAAACTTTACTACCTTGAACGATGCTTTAAAAAATTTTTTTTAATTCAACATTAATTCTTGAAAATATTCTTGGTAAAGAAATATTAGAAAAATACTTCCCTAACATGGTAAAAGCTATTAAAAACTCAATGATTATTACATACCTCTAAGTGAAACACCTGAGATGCTTCTATTATAGCCAGCTATAGGACATTACTGAGGAAGTTAAAAAAATTAATATTGCAGTTATATGATTAAAGAGTGAGGAAGGAAAAGAGAAATGAAATACAAATATTGATTTAAAAATTATCCTTATTTGTAGATCATATGATTGCTTATCTAAAAAAACACAAGCAGAGACTTCCCTGGTATTCCAGGGGTAAAGAATCCACCTTCCAGTGCAGGGGACGTGGGTTCTATCCCTGGTCGGGGAACTAAGATCCCACATGCTGCGGGGCAACTAAGCCCACGCACCACAACTAGAGAGCCCACGTGCCACAAACTACAGAGCTCACGTGTCACAACTAGAGAGAAGCCTGAGCGCCACAACTACAGAGAAGCCAGCACACCACAATGAAGAGCTCGCATGCCACAATGAAAGATCCCGCATGCCACAATAAAGATCTCACGTGTCGCAAATAAGACCCGACACAGCCCACCCCTCCAAAAAAACAAGCAAATTTATTAGAAAAATAAGGAAGACCTTCTGTTTCCAGAACAGCCCATAAGAAGCTTGGAAGCCACCAATCTATGCTAACAACAAGTAAAAAGCTGAACAAACTTAAAAATCAACAACACTTCTTAGGTCCATAAGAGAAGTGAGGTCACAGGGCAAACCACGGCCCCCAGACTTGGAAAGCCAGGCAGATGAATACAGAGAATGACAATTTATTGGAACAGAAACGCAAGAGCAGAGAGCTCTTTGGGAAACAGTGCTGGGGTAGGGGAACCTAAGCTATAATTGATGAACTGCTGGAGGCTCAGTGTGGACAATTCTGAGATTAAAAACTCCAAGGGGACCCAGTCATCGAAATGCCCCCCCACTTTTGTGAGTTTTACCTCTTGGTACTCTACCAATTCCTCACAGTGAATATCAGAGAAAAATCCCCTCATATTTCTAGAAGGGGGAAAGGAAGCATTTTGAAATACATGGAGCACACTGTTCTTAACAAAGTTTGCCCTTGGGAGAAATTATTTAACCAGAGTCTAACCTCCTAAAGTTGTATCAGAACCTAACTGACCTAAGGGAAGGTAAATAAATACCCAGCTACAGCCCACTCCAGCCATCTTGTCCTACCTAAGAGGGGTGAGGGAGAAACAAAGAAGCATTTGAGAAGTTCACAGTCCAGAGACATAGGATCACAAAAGACTAAGTTCTGGAGACCAAATGTTCAGCAATGTTATTGTAATTAACAATACTGTATTATACACTTGAAGTTTGCTAACAGGGTACATTTTAACTGTTTTTACCACCAAAAAGAGAAAAGAAAGAAAAATAAAAAAGATAACTATATGCTGTGATAAATATGTTAATTACACTGACTGTGGTGATTATTTCATAATATATGTGAATATCAACACCAAACTGTACATCTTAAGTATAACCAATTTTTATTTGTCCATTATAACTCATTAAAGCTGGAGGAAAAGAAGACCTAATAATAGAACTATAAAACACTTCCCTACCCCCCTCACATTTTACCACCGCATTATTAAAGGCCTATTTACAGCAGTTCCTTTCAGCCAATACATCATGTCCGGCTATCAAGAAAAAATTACAAGGCATACTAAAAGGTAACAAACACAATTAAAAGAGACAGAGCATCAGAACCAGACTCAGATATGACAGAGATGTTGGCATTATCAAACCAAGAATTTAAAACAACTGTGATTAATACGCTACACCATCAAGAGTAATCCCTAATGTAAACTATGGACTCTGAGTAATAATGATATATCATCAACATAGATTCATCAACTGTAACAAATGTACCATTCTAGTGGGGGATGTTGACGATGGTAGCAGATAGGCATGTGTTTGCACAGGCAGTATGTGGGAAATCTGTACCTTCCACTCAATTTTGCTGTGAACCTAAAACTTCTCTACAAAAATAAAGTCTGTTAAAAAAAAAAAAAAAAAAAGAAGTGCAGTGTAGCAGTTGGATATAAGAAATAATTTAAAAATTAACTGGCTTTCTTATTTACCAGTGAATTAAGAAATTACAATACAAAAAGACCCAATCTACAATAAAAAAATATAAAATTACTTAACTAAAATGTGTAGGATCAATATAAAGAAATCTGTAAAACTTTAATGAAGAGGATAAAGAACCTGAGTGAATAAAAGGACATTTTACTGTGTATTTTCTAAAGATGATAATTCTATGTAAATTATGTTTATTTGTTGGAAATTCAGTTTAAAATATCAGTGGACTTTTTTGGGGAAAAAGAAGGTAACAACAAAAAAAAAGTGTCTAAGTATATTTAGAAGCCAAGAACATTTGAGTGATCTTTTAAAAACATAAGTCAGGTCACATGACTCTTGCTCAAAACCCTGCAAGAGCTACATATTTCATTCATGATAAGAGGCTAAGCCCTAAGACTCAGTTTTAGAGAAATAAAAAGATAAAATGTGACTAATACACCTTAAAAAAAAAAACCTGCAAAACTTCACAACATGATGTCATCACGGCTATCCCTTAGTAGCAGAGTTAGAGGTTACCTTTATTCTCTTCCTTTATAATCACAAAAACAATAAAAGTACCAAAATGAAACAAAGCAATTCAAGGTCTAATAATAAACATTTAATAGCAAACATTTACGTAGATCTTACCATATGCCTAATCTATTTGGGACTTATCTTTAATTCTGATGATAGCCCTGCAAAATGGTGTTATTCTATATTACAGAAGGAAACTAAAGTTTCAAGAGGTTAAGTAACTTACGTCACTTGGAAGTGACTGAGCAAGGATTTAAAACCCATGCTGTTCTAGTTCTGCTCCACAACTTATAGCTGTGACTAGAAAGTAAAAAAAAAATTCGCTCTTTACCTCCAGCTTCATTTATGTAAAAGTAAGAATAGTATTTGGAATAAATATTCTTTATCAGTTATATTTTCCATTTTTCTACAATTTTATAAGTCTAAATATAAGGTCAGAGCATCTACTTAAAAAAATGATTCCACAATCATGACTCCCCCTTCTGCAGAGAAACAAGTCTCAAATCTGTAATCCTAATTTCACAAAGTAAACATGTGCACCCTGACAACATACCCTTTATATAAAGCCCAATACCACTCCATCCCCTGACCCCAAAAATGTTCAGCAACCTAGTATACCTCATGGAAATCCACTAAAACTTAGGAGATGCTTTTCAATTATGACCAACATTGGATTTAAATCAGCATCGTGGTCCTCATACACAGTAGTTTAAAAAACAAAACAAAAACAGCATGCCAGTAAGGCTCCTACTAACCTACAAGCCACGGTCCTCATGTGAAATTAAAAACGGAATGGTGAAATAAAACAACCATCGCCAAACTTTAATCATCAAGTTAAACAACCATCGCCAAATTTTAATCATCAAACAAATTATAATCTATAAACTTTCATTTTAAAATCTGTAATAAGTAAAAGATTATAGTTAAGATATAGAGAATATATTTCCCATTAGTATTAGGAAATAGGCATAGATAAGAATTTTCAAGTGTTTCTAATATCCAAAAACTCAAACCAGTCTAATACCACTTATCTATCTAGGTCAGCAGCTTTTATATCAGACACAGCTTGAGCAGAATAAGGAATGCTTAATGAACATATAGTAAAATCACACCTATTTCCAAAAAGATGTATACATGGGAACATGTATGATCTCTGTAATGCTGGCGAAAGCATCAAGGAGTGAAAGCTTTTTCATTCCACAGATAAAATTCATATAGATATTCCACAGATAAATTTAAAACAGCCACAAAAACATACTTTCTTTGCCCTATAAGAGCCCATATCATCTACTAAAGAGGAAGGTATGTTGAAACGGGTAGGAACTTTACATTTAAATTTTTCAGGAACTTCCTATAAGTGAACATGAATTGAGTATGTGTGCTTTCCTTTAAACCAAAAGATTAACAGATGACTTTTTCTTCATCCATACATCTCAAACTGTGAGGTACTTCTCCAAAGGTATGCATTTTATTTTTATACAGAAAAATGTGCATTTTTCAGAAGGTGGAAACTTCAAATCAGAGTGGGGTACTAAGCGTATAAAAATTAAAAAGCATAGAACTTTTAAGCAGTTATAAGGAGCCTGAAAGACATAGACTAATACAACACACAACACAGGTTAAAGAAAAGATCCGTTTTGAAAAGATCCACACTGATGATCATAATTCTTTTTAACTCAGTTTGAAAATAACAAGTTGAGAAACTCCCAACTTCACGAGACAGTCCATTCCACTATTAGCCAACTCATATCATTAGGAAGTTGTCTTTTTCATAAAACAAAAATTTACATCCCCACCCTTTAACCTCCATCTGGTTTTATTCTCAGGAATAAGAGAATCTAAGTTTACTCCAAATATTTTATGAGGTTTTTAATCATCTGGAGATAGCTAACATTCTTTTGCTGATCAACTCTTCCCAAGCTCAACATGACAAGTTCCTATGACTCTTCCTCATCTAACCTAGTTTCGAAATACCTCATCATACTGGTAGATTATGAATTTGTCACAATGGCTATGTGTGTGTGGGAAAAGAATAAATAACAACTTTTTAGATATGGATGTTAGGTGATGGGCTAAGCTCACTCACTAGGCAAAGCAGTTCACTGCTTTCTCCTTCAATGTGCCATCCAATTTACAGCCACATTCCTGAATGATGGTCAAGAGTTCACATTCTAAGTAGTCCTTTTAGTTGTAAGAGATGCTAAATAATTTGCACTTACTCGTTCTCGTTTGGTTTTGCAAACAGTTGGTTTTGCTTACAAAAGAAAATGTAGTTTGCTGGTCCACATACAGATTCATTAACTTCCTGAATACAGTGCCCAACCAAATGTCCTAAATAACTGAGGCTAAAATATCACATTTTTCATCTCATCTATTTTTAGATAAAATAGATTTAGTAGCCTAACTCAATTATAATTACCATCACAAAAACAATAATGGATTTTTTTTAAAAACCTGGGACAAAGACAGTCGATTAACAGTGATTAACTTTGGATGATAAGAATACATGACCGTTACCTTCTTTGCATCTTTTACTTTTCTAAAAATTAAATAAACAACTCACCCACAAGCTAAATAAACTATTTCTTACCAAGATCCTGCTGACTAGCATAAGGATCTGAACTGTTCTTTCAGAGATGCTTTTTCATTTACCTGTTGTTCCTATTAATGAAGGGATTCTGATTAAAATCCCTTTAAAAAGGCAAATCAGATATTTCTCTTCCAACTTACATTAGCTATATTTTAGGCATTACTGTTGATTACTGGTATCAATGATTCCTAAAACTAAAGAAGAGGATGACATCCCTAAATAAATTATTTCCCTTTACAGATATTGGGGGGAAAAATCTACGGTGGAAAAAACACAGAATTAACAGTCAAAAATCAAAGTTTCCACTGAGACTGATAAAATGCAACTGTAACATTTTGGGCAAACTATTTTATCATTCCAGGCCTTAATACCCTCATCCAAAAAACTTAAAGAGACAAGATGCTATTTAATCGAAATCCTTTCTCATTCTAAATTTCTTTGATTCCATGAACTATCCAAGACGTGTAAAACTATCCCAGGTAGTCCATCATAAATATTTGTCAATTAATACTTAGTATTTATTCTACAGGATGAACTTTTAAAGTTTCTTTGCAACGAATTGGTTACTTCTACTACTACTACTACTACTATTAATAGCTAACACTTCAGTACTTGCTATTTACACAGTTCAATGTTTTACATGGATTACATTTAATCCTCACAATAGTCTTCCAAAACATATTATTATCCTCATTTTACAGACATGATTTACAAAAGTCCAAGATCACAAAACTGGTGACAGAACTAGGCTTCCAATCTTGGCAGAATGAACTCAAAATCCCCCATGGAGGTATACAGAATAAACTTGTTCATCAAACCCTCAACATGACAACTAACAGACACTCTGAAAGTGTGAATACATATATAACAGAAACAGTACTTCACACAGTAGGCAGTATAAAACTTGGATTTAAAACCACTTTATAATATTTATTAAACTTTATGATCTTAGGCAAATCACTTAAGTCTCTTTGCTTACATGGAATATGGGAAAAATAGTATCCACTCAAGAAGCTACTGGAAGAATTAAAAGCGACAACATAAAATGCTTACGTAAGTGTGCTTAGCAAACAGATATCATATATGGTTGCATAATATTACTAAATTAAGTGGCAATGTATTAAAAGGAGGCACATAAATATTATATATTAATCTAAATACTATATATTCATTTAGCATAATTTATATATAATATATAAATCAGCCATTTGGATTCATGGATAATGAATCAACTTATTTTTCTTCAGCTAAGACAGCAAAAGAGATGATTTATTGTACACATGTTACATTCTCAGCCACAACTAAGAACAGAACTAGTCCAGAATATCACAGGTCCAGGGCAAAGGACCAAAAGGGGACCGTTTTGATACGAGCAAGGTGGGTCTCTCGAAGGTGGGTGAAGCGATCGTAATGGCCATGGATGTTCCAGATTCGTTCAGACATTTTCTAGACGGGAGGCAGGCAGTCTGACAATTTGCACCAGCTTGCCTGGCCCCTGGCTGCCCTTTGTTTCTGTTCCCGTGGCCTCCACAGGTACAAGTTTACTTGGACCTCTGCCTCACCTTTCTTCTTTTGCGCTTCAGCCTGCACACGCGTTTCTTCCTCCACTTTGCTCTCGTGGGGCGGAGGTTTCTCAGAAGATGGCGCTAAGGCCGAGAGCCATGGATAATTAATCAATTTACAATAGCCATACCACCTACCTCAACCCCTTAACTATTGAGGGGAAAAAAAAATGCCACATAGTAAACATTCGCAGCACAATGTCCTCCCAAAACATATACTCAAATACTACCAATGTCTAGCATACTGCCTTAACCATAGCAAGAATATAATATTTTTGGGACTGTAATGACTACTTTATGTTTTGAAACAGCTATACCTATTATAATGTTTAATAATTTTCTTGAATATTACGAACTAAAGTGTGCCCTGTCCGTGCCAGGAAAGACAAATAACAGAATTAACGGAAAAGACAAATGTAAGGAAGGAATTACAGTGATATAGGAGAGTAAGTAGAAAGAACCCGGACTTTGGACAGAGAAGGCCTGAGTTTATGTCCCAACTATATCTCTTTTACCTGGCTGTTATGAACAAGACTTTTAACTTTCAGCTTAGTTTTCTTCATCTGTAAAATGGGGTTAGTACCACCAGCATCACCCTAATGCCAATAAGCACACCTACCACTCAGATAATAGTTTCTAAATATAATTCTCCAATAAAAGAAACCAGAGTTCCTTGGATAAATAGGATGACTCTACAGCTGTGGCAGGGAAAATACAAAATGAGCCTAGAACATCTTGTGAAGCCAAAAAGGAAGTGCTCATCTGCAGTCAATTAAGCCGACCGCGCCCTTTTCCCCATGGGGGCCCCGTGCGCAAGGGCTGCAAACAGCAGCCTCCTTGGTAGTGTATGCAGCCTGTTGCCTCTATGGGTTGCCCAAACGGACCTTGGAGACAGCCCTTTCCAGTGGCCATTCATGACTGGCATGCTGTCCCAATCTAGGCTCCAGACAGGTGTTCATGGTGCCTTTGGAAAGCCCCAGGGCACAGTGGCCAGGGTCCTCATTGGCCAAGTCATCGTGTCCATCCGCACCAAGCTGCAGAGCAAGGAGCATGTGACTGAGGCCTTCTGCAGGGCCAAGTTCAAGTTCCCTGGCTGCCAGAAGATCCATATCTCCAAGAAGTAGGGATTTACTAAGTTGACTGCAGATGAATTTGAAAACAGGGTAGCAGAAAAGTGGCTCATCCCGGATGGGTGTGGGGTCAAATACATGCCTAATTGTGGCCCCTGGACAAATGGTGGGCCCTGCATTCATGACAGCCTTAACAGTGTCCCCTCCTTGCTCATGCCCACCAATAAATCCTACTTCCCTGTCAAAAAACAAAAAAAAAATTTTAAACGAACAAACAAAAGGAAAGCAAAAAGGAAGTGCTCAAAAAATGAAGGAACATGTCAAAAGGCACAGAAGCCAACTTGATGGGGCTCCCAATGGCCAAATCTGGGACAACAGAGCATCAAAATAATGACAGCAATGGACTATTGTCCATACTAATAGAAATAAATAATAAATAAATAAATGGTGGGGAGAAGAGAAAGCTTATCTATAGAATTCCAATTAATAAAGATGAAAGGAATAATGGAAACAAAATCACCAATTTGGCAAACATCACAATATTTGTTACAGACAAGACTCATAAACAGGCATTAAAAATAGTGAGCAAATGTATAATAGGAAACATGATATTTACATAATCTCAAAGTATCACCCCCCAGAAGATGCTTATTACATAAAGGATCTACCATGTGAGAAACTGGCAGGCATCATCTTAACCAAATGATCAAATTTCATACCATCATATGGGATATATCACCATCACAGACCTCCTAAAGCATGAGGACACCTTCACTCTATAGTATTGTTGCCCAAAATGTTTAACTTCAATTTAATCAAGACTGAGCATCAAATGCAAACTGAAGAACATTCCATAAAATACCTGGCCAGTACTCTTCAAAAAAGTTTCAAAATCATGAAAGAAACACCGAAGAGCTATTTCAGATTAAAGGAGGCTAAGGAGACATGAATACTTAATACAATATGCAAAGTTGGATTGTATCCTGAACTAGAAAAAGGACATTATGGAACTGATGAAACTTGAAGTAAGGTCAGTAGATAATATTACATCGATGTTAATTTCCTGATTTGGCTATGTAAGATACTAAAATTTTGGGAAGCCAGGTGAAGAATATATGGATATTCTTTGGATATTTTTTCCTACTTTTTTGTAGGAAAAAAATTTTTTGTAGGTCTAAAATTATTTCAAAGTGAGATTATATACACACACATGAATTTCTGAAGAAACACAGCAATGTGAGGAAGACTAGCTTATACTTGTTTTACCAATAACTGCCACATATCTTTGAGCAGCTCTTTAGTATATAATAGTGAAAAAATTCTCAAGATTATGTAGGCTGGTAAGAGGCAATGACAGACCTACATATTCATGTAATCCCTTCAGTGCTTCTACCTTGACATCTCTGCCCATAAAATCTCCAATTTTTAATACAAATAATTAAGAGGAAACAGAGAAAAATTACAGTAGGTTCACGACAAGTTATGTGAGGAGTTTGGAACCACAACTGTGTACTTCACCTAAAATGCCCCTTAGTCTTCCTATCAGAAATTGCTCTGACACTAAAGCCTGACCCAACTGGGCTAAACACTAAAGCCTGACCCAACTGGGCTAAACAATTAAAAATTACTCATTTCAAAGCTCTTGCTAGTCAGACATGATTTTTTAAAAAGAAAAGACTAAAATCATTCACATCCTATAAATAAACGTTAATATATAGAACTTTATAATATATAAAGTCTAAAGTTATAAAAAGACTGAGTTCACAGTAATCATCTACCCTTAGCTCTAAGTTGTTAAGACACTAAATCTTTTGCCTTTCTTACACAATCTATCCTACTTCAAAGTGAACTGAAAGACAAGACTATAGCTACTTTGTCAGATCACAAGACTACTGAACTATACACCAAGTTACACATAACATGTAAACATGTCTCTTCAAAATGAAGTAATTTTTACTTTCAATGTTTTTCCTCACTCTTCTGGGACAACTGTATTTTCCCCTAGCAGAGAATCAAGTCCTTCATTACCAAAGAACCAATCATGTATTTCTAAAAGCAGATTGAGAACTCTGTGAAGGCAAAGACCCAGATTTTACTCATCTACATCCCCAAAGCCTATAGGCTTAACACCTGGGATCTCAAAAAGGTTAGTTTCCAATCCTTTCTCTGGCATATAAGAAAGGCTCAATAAACGTTTATTGTAGCTGTTTCATTCAGTATCAACACTAATGACTGTGCCAAACCTAAGAGCAATGTAAAATCCAGAAGAAGGACTAAATTTGACTAATAAGAAATGCTGCAACATTCTGATCTCCATCTGTTTGGCTGCTTCTATCAGCCTACCACTCCAACACACGTGTGATTGATCCTTTAGGGCCCACTGCACCAAAAACATTTAACTACCACTAAATGTGCAGCGCACACATAACAGATTTGAATTAACAGACTGTTCTTTACTGAAACAGTTCTAATACTATTTTTACAGAACCTAAACACTTTAACATCTGCGGTTTAGATAATACCCTACTTTGGCAAGATATATGGATAATTAGGTGTATATTATTGGGTCAAGAATTTTGTCATTCAACATTAAGCAAATAACTTCTCATCTATCACTACAATTAGAATTTTAAAGTAACACTTCATCTTAACTCAGTACCTAAAAGGTAAAACAAAAAACAAAACATCTACCAAGCATCCAGCAGATTACGAAGATGATTGGCTTAATAAATAAACTACCTCAAGAACAATACCTACAAACGTTAAAGGAAAAAATTTCATTCAGTACAAGAGATGTACATACAAAAGCCTATGTGGAGATGAGTATACATTCATGTCCACGCCAGAATTTTTTTTAACTACTTAATAGATTAAAAAGATTCTATTAAAAAATAAAGAATTAACTTTAAATAAAATTATACAGTGAAATAAAGTACACTAAACTGTTTCACATTTTAATATTTAAAAAGAGAAAATGTGAATAAGATTACCCTGAAATTATGAAATATATAGGAGATTATGTCAAATTACAAAATACTAGAGCCAAAAATGCTAGATATCATCTGAGCCATCTTACTTGTTCTAGGAAACTCAGGTTTTCTAAGAAATTGCTTTTTAAAGGAAGACTATACAATGGACAATACACAATAATATAAGGAAAGAATAGCCAACACTCACCATCACAAGCACATAAAGGCCAAGAAATTGATGGGGATAGGGGAAAAAGGAAAGAGGTGAATGCACAGATATGCATTTGGAGAGGTAAAATATCACATTTCAGAGGCTGGACTCTGCATCCCGACCTAACCAAGCTTGAATCCTAACAGTCATTTACTAACCTCATCATGCCTCAATTTCCTCATCTATAAAATGGATGTAACAGTACCCAATAGAGTGGTTGTGGGATTTAAAGAATTTATTAATTCATATAAGCACTGAGAACAGTGCCTGGCACATAGTAAGCAATCAAAAAATTTTAGCAAATGTCATTATCTGCTATAAAAATACAGTTTTTATACCCATTCTCTTACATTGCCAGTAGGAGTACAAATTGGAACTATGCGGGGACACAGTTTGGCATTACCTTATAAACTTGAAAATTTACAACATAACTTAAATCCAACTATTTTACTTCTAAATATATATTAAAGAGAACCTTTAGCATATATGCATCAGAAGCATATTACAAACATGTTCACAGGGGTAATGTTCATGATAGGAAATAACTGAAAATAACTCAAATATCCTTAGACAACAGATTGTCTATATTGTGGTAATGTCACACAATGGAATCTTATACGTCAGGGCAAATGAACAAAAAACTAGAGCAAAAAGAATGGACACATCTTACTATTACTGAGTGTAAAAAAAAAAATCAAGTTCAGGAGTTGATATTTACATAAGTATATTCCTTTTAGAGAGTTCAAATATATATGGTAAAGTATTTTAATAGGAAATAAATGGTAAATACACAACTCAGGATAGAGTAACCTCTAAGAAAAGATAAAAGGAATATAACAGAAGCACAATAGGTACATTTTAGTAATCATCACTGTCCTGATTCTTGGATTGTACTGTGAGTGGGTATTTGTCAATTAAATAAAAAAGTAAAATTACTAGACTACAGAGGTCCATATATAGACCAATGATGACAGTATGAACCAAGATAATGATTAGTCTAATTCTGTGCACCAAAGGTTTTTTAAAAAAGAATTGAGAGTTAATTGTAACCTGCTTTGGAATGAAGGGTCAAATGACATAATTCACGTTTGACACGCAGCAAAATGCTTAATACACATTAGCTACTATCTAAAATGGTATAATTTATTACAGAATAAAACACATTTTAAGATTTAAAATCTCTTCTCACTCTAAACCAACCTCTTTCCCACCTCCTAAAGCAGAAACCATCCCTAAAAAAGACAGAGACCTGCTCAGCAAACTAGTGGCACAGCAGGGCTCCTGATTCCCTACCAATCCAATTCTCCTTCCACTAGATCAGTATGTCACAAACTCAATTTTGTTTTGATAGTCATGACCTTCATTACTTTTTTGCTTTATATGTGTACCATATATATTATCCAAAAAATGTTGTTCCTAAAAGGAAAGGTTTTAATCACAACAGCCAATTAAAAAAAAAAAAACTATCACAAGCCATAAACAGATGGTAACCATAAAATTTAATATAGTAAAAGCCAAACAGTATTGGCTTATCTACCAGAGACTGAGGTTGACATCACTCCTTCCTTATTAAAAAACAACAACAGGGCTTCCCTGGTGGCGCAGTGGTTGAGAGTCCGCCTGCCGATGCAGGGGACGCGGGTTCGTGCTCCGGTCTGGGAAGATCCCACATGCCGCGGAGCGGCTAGGCCCGTGAGCCATGGCCGCTGAACCTACGCGTCTGGAGCCTGTGCTCCGCAACGGGAGAGGCCACAACAGTAAGAGGCCTGCGTACCGCCAAAACAAACAAAACAAAAAAACAACAAACATACAAAAAATAAAATTTAATTTAATTAAGATGCAAAACGTATTGAGAAAGGAGTAACTTGTCAATTTAATGCCACATCTGTGAAACAACTGAAATTACCTTACATACCAGGGGCAAGTTCCATACTTTGGAAAATGCTGCACTTCCTCTAGCTATCCCCCTATTTAAAAGATTAGAATTTTTTTCAACAAACTGGCTAAGATTGAATAGAGACCATGTCATTGGTTTCAAAAATTTGCTGGGACTTAAGGGTTAGAAACACTCAGGATATACACTGTCTGATAAAGGAATCATTAGCATGTGGCAATTTAAATTAAAATTTTAGTTCCTCAGTCCTTCAAGCCACATTTCAAGTACTCATAAGCCAAACAGCCACACAGGAGCATCATACTGGACAGCACACCAGAACATTTCCTTCACCACAGAAACTTCTATTGGAAACACTGCTTTAGATTCTCAAAGCACTCCGATAAGGCCCAAATGGTAGCAAATGGAAATAAGGAAAATTTCAGCAGAGGAAAAAAAAAAGTATTTCAATAAAGTAATAGAAACATTTGGAAAGAACTGAGAGACAGTGAATTAAAACCTAGTGGTAAAAATATATTTTCTACAATTGCTTTATAATGATTTCAAAGGCTGGAGATGTACAAAAGCAGGCAGGAATCCCTCCCCAACTAAGATAGTAAGGTTATTACTTCAACCGAGGAAAAGACTTAAATACTTAGAAAATAAGGTAAGAGACTGCAGTCGTATCTGAAGGCATACTGGCAAATAGCACTTATTGTGTACCAAACACAGCTTTAATATATGAGCTTATGAAAACTCTTATAATTACCTTACCTTCATTAATAAAGAAATAAGGAAAGCATGCTCAAATAATGGACAGAATATCAACAGTAACTATCTTTCAAAAACAGTGGGTCTTGTATAACCAATTCTCATTTACCATCCCCTGATCACTTTAAAGCGTTTAGGATCTCCCCCATCCCACTTCAGGTTCTCAACATTCTTGTGAACTTGTTTTACTGAAAACAATATTTTAAAAGGGCACTTTCCAGTGCATTTAATACACAGTTTGATTTTAACTATGTAGATATTTCGCAAAGCTTCTCGATATATAGGTTACATAACCTATGTAGATATTTTGCATTACTTCTCAATATGTAGGTTATATAATCTTTAATTTAGCTGTATTCCTTAGATGTACAATCCCCTTCAGTTCCCCAAACAGGCCCAGACATTTCAATTCTAAGGTTTAGGTTCATTTTCCTCAGCTTTCCTCCTCTCCCTAAGGTTTTGCTAGAACCTTTTCTTTTTCTGCCTTCTGCCTTACCTCTCTTTTTTTCCCCCCAATCCTCTAGAAAACACTACCTTTCCCTGTGAGTAAATCAAAACTCATACATACATAAATCCATTTTTATACAATTTTCAGGCAAAAAGTAATTTATGGATGAGAAAAGATTACTGTCTTCATTAGCACAGATGCTTAGACACTAGAAGATTTGCTCTAAGTCACATAAGTAAATGGCAAAACTGAGACTAGAACCTGAGTTTTTCTTTCTTTTCTACACAGCTTTGCAGATTTCTTAGTGTGCCAATTAGCATAATTTTATTCTTTCTGACCCAGGTAATTCACTATCTATATAAATCGTATGATCTACATGAAGTGTTTAGAGAAACAACAAATTTTAAATTTCAAATCCTTCCTATATATTTCTTGCCTTTATAAAACTTTTAGTAAGAGTGCAAAAAAGAAAATTTCTTCTATGAGTAATTTCCAGTTGTCTTCCAAGTTTTCTACAATGTGATTATATTGTTTTTGTACTTCAAAAAGTTTCTATTAATGTTTGCTGGATTCATACATTCCTACTTTTTGTTTGAAAATGGCAGCTGCTATAATTACAGTGCACAATCATGACTTACCCTTGAGCAACACCCTAATGTATCCAAAATGCTGCCTCTCACCAGAGTACACATTCTCCCAGGAATGTGTCATACAAGTTAGAGACATATAATGCCATAGGATATAAATACGTAAAGACTGCATGGTTAAGAGTTCTTTTTTTCCTAATATAAATGACTAAAAACATTTCATATTGAAAATACAACTCTCTTATTGATTAAAATGTAATATTCACATGATATCTTTGTGATAGTTTACTAGATTTCAAAATAATTATACAATCTTACAGGCTGCTTTGGGATACACTCCCTTAACATTCGGGGCACTTTGGTGCCCCGAAAGAAATCTGAGAAGCAATGACGTAAGGCATATTATCTATAATCTAGTTACAGCAATTCAAATCTGAATTCCCCTACAATGCCTCACAACTCAACCTTGAAATGCACTCCCCCTGAGAATCCTATACCTTTTCATATTATCTCCTTCATGAAATAATAAGCTGAACATACATGTAAATCTCTGGTACCAATAAGGAGATACACCCTTAGAGGACAATATCCCATATAACGCACTGTAGTTCAGAACTGGGTACTTTTAACTACAAGGGTCTTTACCAGCATTAACTTCTTACACAGAATAAAATATTCTGTAATATATAATTCTAGTCTACAGAATACAGAAGTCAGCCTATGTCATCACAGTAAGTCCAAGTTGTTTCACAAAAGGTTTTGTGTGTGTGTATGAATGCATGTATGTATGTATGTACACTGTCAAACAGTATAAAGTATTTGTTACTGTTACAGTCGAGAGTTTAAAAGCTACTGTTTCAGGGTACAGGCTTTGGAGTCTTCACCAGCTATGTAATCTTTGCTAAGCTATTCAACTTTCCTAAGCCCCAGCTTCCTCATCTTTGTAAATGGTGGTAATAATAGTAATAACATTTAAAAGAGTTGTTATGAAGACTAATTCTATCAAATGATTTTAAGACAATGCTGGTAATGACTCAAATATTATCTATCATTTAATTACATACTGGGAGCTATGTAAAAAACCCGCAAGGTACTAAAGAACAAAAATGGAATCTAAGAAATATGAGAATGTCATTTATAAATAATCCACAACAGAAAATATACAAATTTTTGGAAGCAGCATTTCATAACCAGAATTTTTAAAAAGCCACTTATATTCTTTGACATAATTATTTCACTCCTGTAAGTTCATCCTAAGAAATTAATTGAACAGAAAAAAAACAATTATATGCAGAAAGGATGCCCATTACAATGTTACTTATAAGAGCTGGACACCTGAAGTGTTCACTAAGAAGAAAACAGCTATGTAAACTTATGGTACAACCTGATGAACTATTATAGGCATTAAAATAATGATTACTAAAAAACTATGTACAAGCATAGAAATTCTTTAAGTATATCCAGTGAAAATAAATATTCATACATACACTATTAAAACAAGTAAAATATATTTGTATGGAACTAGAAGCAACTGAAAACTATGTTGGGTTTTTAATTGATTTTGTTCTTTCTTTGATGTAATTATTGCTCCTTGTCCTCCCCAAAACAAAGAAAAGTCAGCATCTTGGTTCATTCAGGTTGCAATAACAAAATACGACAGACTGGGTAGCTAATAAACAACAGAAATTTATTTTTAACAGTTCTGGAGGCTGACAAGTTCAGGATCAAGGTGCCAGCATGGCTGGGTATGGGCCTTCTTCCTGGTTCATAGCTAGGGACTTTTCACATGGTGCAAGGGGCTAGGGATCTCTGTGGAACCTCCATCCTCATGATTTAAGCACCTCCTAAAGGCCCCACCTCATTATACCATTGTCTTTGGAGGTTAGGATTTCAACATGAGTTTGGTGGGGAAACAAACATTCAGACAGTAAGAGTCAGTTAAAAGGATTCAGCTCAGTTTTCCTCCTCCTAAGTACCTAGCTAAATCTATCTGAAACGGTGTAAATGCAAAAATGGGAATAGAAGTTAGCCATAATCAAACGACTTTTATTTGATGTATGCTGGGGCCTAGTACACATTACACAGTTTCAGACTCAACAATAATAGGGTCTATATAAAATCAGATACATTCTTTTTCTTTTGGCTGACTTAGAAGCTAAGTTTGGCTCTCTCCAGAAGTATCAAGATGAAAAACTGCTAAGGAAAACTAAGATGATTAGAGAGGTCACCTTGTCTTATTCATTCATCTCCTGTCTCTCCCCTTCCTTTTTGAAAAAATCGTAATGCAGAGTTGAAGAATATCTTAATTTGATATGCTACTTATTAAAGTTATTTGCTATATTTTCTTAATCTTTACTAAGTTAATTAAGTTTGGATTTTTAGATCAAATAATTCTCAAGAGAAAAAGCATATACATTTTTCATCATCGTATTTTTAAGTTCCTGATTTACATTCATTCAAGATCTTGATTTGTAAACCAAGTTTCAGTAATTATGTATCTAAGCCTGTTATTTTTGAATTAACAAATGATACAGTTTCAGAATAATAATTCTAAACATCAGGCTAAATCAAAATATAAACAAATTTTTCCTTTAGCTGTTGATGACTATAAAATGAACTAAACATAAGCTTACAGACCTTTAGCTGTCCAAATTAAAGTCGGCACTAAACCACAAGCAATGAACTTCTAGCTAGCAGATCTAGCCTATCTCACCTATTAACAGGGATCCTAGCTGATTACAGTTGCGAAAAATTAAATGTCTAAATCTTTAATAACCTGAAAAAAAAATTCCTCTCCCCTTCTCCCATGAAAGTAGATTTTTTTCCCTCCATATAATTTGAAACCTCCTTCATTCGACTCTGAGAAAGATGGCTTTTCCCTGAAATTGATGGAGAGACATCAAATCTACTCATATGTACTTCCAAAATGTGCTCAGGTATTAAAATTGCTTTAAAAATGTTCACAATATAGAATTAAATTATTTTTTTGCTTGTTGGAATGTTTAAATTTTAAGTTTTTCTGAAAAGCAGCTTTTTAACATTTAAACTGAAATACAATTTTCCCAGCAGATCAATAATCCTTTTTTAAAAGTAACCCTACCTTCAGGCTAAATGAAAATGAGCACTGATTATTTCATGAACATAGTACCTTTCTTCTCAAGAACTAAAAGTTATTTTTAATATTCTCTTATCTCTAATCAAAAAATGTTATTGGGAGGGGAGGTTACGTGTTATCTTAACATGGCTCTGAAGTAGGGCCATGTTATCCTGGTTTTAGAGATGGAGAATCAAGCACAAAGACAGGTTACATGATTTGCCAAAGTCTTAATGGGACAGTCAGTAGTAACCACAGGATCATGTTAATTATGAACACCATGTTAATTGTAGAAATTTAATTAGTGAATTTTGTTTTGAAAAGGCCTTTCTAACCACATTAGGATTGGAGTACACAAAAAATACATTCTGTCAAAGACATATAATTTATTTGGATAAAGCCCTACAAAATCAGTCAACATCTTGATCAGCCTCTCAGAAAACAAAGTTCTTAATAAAATCCAAATCTGGATAATTTATTCATATGTCTGTCTTCCTCTCTATTTCCTAATTCCCAACACCCCTCATTCTTGGTAGGACCATTATTACATGAGATCCTATTCATTTCCAATATTCTCAACTCCTCCAGGCTAAGCCCTTCCCTTTTCTTATCCTCCTCCCCTTGACATACTCCTTTTCACCAAAACCCTTACTCCTGTCTCTTTAAATTGCAGGGGCAGATGTCAGTATTCATACTCCCACTCTAAGCAGCTCATCCTACACACTTATAAAATACACTGGCGCTGGCTCAGGATTCCTCTCCACCTCAACTTCTGATACCAACCCAGCAACTTGAACAGCCACAGTGGTGACCTTTTTAAATATCCTAACAGATCCTGGTTCCTCTACTTTTAACAACCTGTTTCTACTTTAATCTTCCCTCATATGTTATCACTCTGGAGCCTGTGTTCTTTGATCAAAATCTATCTTTCGATTTTCCCCACTTCCACTCTACATGCTCTTTAACTTTACCAAAACTTGCAGTCCCTCAAAACAGCTGTCACTTCTACTTGTCTACCTATCACTTCAAACTTAGTTTTTTTCTTCAAAATCCAGTCTGGCCATTAAATATATGAGATATAGTGTAGTATAAATACAGTGCAATTTGAATCTCAGTTCTAACACTTACTCCCTTGCGTGGCTGTGGGCAAGTTACTAAACCTCTCTTAAGTCTCAGTTATCTCATCTGTAAACTATGGATAACACTTGGCTCACATGGTCATTAGAAGGATTAAATCTACGACAGTATCTGACACAAGCAGTACAACAGTTGCAAGACTCCGCTTTCCTGGGCCTTGCTCTCCCAATTACCCACCTTTCCTTAAATCTCTTTTTCTCTTCCTCTCCACTACTGACATCATCTCATCCAACAAATAATCTCAACTATTAACACTTCCCCCTAAATTTATGTAATCTTACTTTTTGCTGTCTCCACTTCATCACTTCCCATTTTGTCTTCAACACTTTCTCTCCTACCTCTCAAGATTTTTCTTTTGTTGTCTCTTCTCACTCTCCCTTGAAAACACTCCTGATTCTCCCTATTCATTTTTCTATTACTATTTAATACTCTCCTTGGTCAATTTTCCACTTCAACTACAGGCATACTTGGGAGATACTGCAGGTTTGGTTTAGACCACTGAAATAACTTTTATGCTTGTTTGGGGTTTTTTCCCATCTTCTTGGAATGCCCTTCCTCTTTCCATTGCCCTCTTCTCTGGCTGACTCCTAAATGCCATCTCTTTTCTGAAGGCTTCCTTCACACAACTCCCACTATGCCATCCACCAAAGGTAGAATTACTTTCTTCTTAAGCCTTGAAGAACTTCATAAGCAGAGCACTCACCACATTTCAGAGGGATCTAGTTCCCTTGCTGGATAGTGAAAGCAGTTATCAGGTTTTACTTACCTTTGTATCTCCGGGGCTAAAGAAAAGTCAAGTGCCCAGTAGGCAGTCAAATGTCACTGAACTGAAATTCTTGAAGAAAATCCAGAAAAACTAAGAAATCCATATATATAATTCAGCAACTAAAATTCTGAAATGTTTTTACATATTACTAAGGGGGCAAACCCAGAATTGATCCCTAATCCCAATCTCAGAATATCAATGTAATTCACAACAGAACAGTAAAAAATGTTTGGTGATTTTATGCCAAAGTTAATCATTAACATTCTGATGTGGTAAAAGTTACAATAACTTTGAAAAAGCGGCATCAAAGTCACATTTCACTAAATTCCATCTAAATTTCGGTAATGCAACTACTGGATACCAACACATTAACAAATACGGTGTATTTGTGAAAGTAATCTCTAACCAAGGGAATAGACAAACAAAATGTGTCTAATCATAAGAAACAGTACCATTATATACTACCAGGAGAACAATTACATTCTGCATTCCAAGTCATAATGGCCTTTATCTAAACTATACTCTCTGTTTTACAGATAACATTTAGAAATAAAATGATAAAACTGATATTAGATTAAAATTTAATTTCCAATTACTCTTAAATTTACCAAAGCTTATTCTTCATACTCTAAATATAGAAAATGCCTTCCAAGGTAATTTTAAAATTTCAGATACAAAGTAATTTATGTAGTCAATCCTGTATTTATGAGCTACATGAATGATTAAATGTGAATTTCAGAAATACAAAGAAAATCACTTAGGATTCTTGAACTAAAAGCAACACTAAAAGTTGATAAAATCCAACACTCTCATTTTAAATCAGAAAAATTAAAAGTCTAAATCTTCTAGGAAGCAGAAAAATAATATAAATCCATATTTATGAACAATTATAAATCTATAAATTATGGACATTCACTTCCATTTTATAAGCAGAGACTGAATGACAATCTGGCATTTAAGATTGTATCATTTCTCTTCCTTAATCTTCAAATGTGACAAACTACATTGATTTTCTCATGTTGACATTTTTGCAATCTCACGATAAACTCGGTTTTACTGTGAGGCTTTGTTGTTTTTAGTTCACTGAATTGGGTTTAATTTGCTACTTTTTGAAAATTCTCAGACAGTATCTCTCCATATTTCCTCTCCATTACCTCTTCTTTTGCAACCCTTAGCTGTAACTTGGACTTGTTCATCTTATCGTCCATGTTTCTTAATCTTCCTATTTTATAATCTCTATCTTTGGGTTCAGTCTTTAGGGCCTCAGTCATAGCGGGGGACTTTAGCTTTTTGTGCCATGGACCTCTTCGGCAGTCTGGTGAAGCCAATGGCCCCCTTTCTCAGAATATTAAAGGCTTAAAACAAACTACATAAAATTACAAAAGAAATCAATTATATTGAAATAATTATCAAAATATTTTTAATTTTGGTGCTTGCTTTGGCAGCACATACGCTAAAATATTAATTTTGATATAGTAATGTTTTTGTACTAACATATTAAAATACAAGCTCTAGCAATGGCTTAATAACTATAATAATTTCAAACTAGTGATGACCGTAAGTGCTATTTCAAAATATCTGTAACAACTGAACAGCAATTGTACTGTAAGAAAGAAAAAAAATCTGATTTCTATTGGTGTTATGGGTTGAACTGAATCTCTCCAAAAAAGATGTTGGGTCCTAACCCCCAGTACCACAGAATGTGACCTTATTTGGAAAGAGGGTCACTGCAGATGCAATTAGTTAAGAGAAGGTCATACTGGAGTTGAGTGTGCTCCTAATCCAGTAGTGTCCTTATGAGAAGATGGGCATGACACACACGTGGTACTTTGTTACAGCAGCCCTAGGAAACTAATACAGTTGCTGTCACAAGTACCTCTGATGCTGCTATGCTTTGCTGGTATTTTCTTCAATTATGAAAGTAAACAAGTTTCAGTTAGAAATTAGTAAAAACACTTTGAATTCTAAGACTCTTATGTCTAAATCAATTTAACACCTCAGTCTGAGATCCATTACTAATAAACTATGTTTTAGCAAAAATAATGAACCATGTTTAAACAAATATACACCAATAAGTTTGTCTGTTTTCCATTTCAAACCATTCTGAGTGCCACAAAAACAACATCTTGGGGATTTGTAGTAACTTTGGTACTGGACTCTAAAATGAGACGCAGCTATGACATACAACTTGAGATAAACAGCAAATTCAACTTAAATGTTAAAGAATGAAAAAATTCATTGTCTGAGTTAATTTGTTGCACTGAATAAATGTGAAATTATCCTTTAGTATTAGATTAACATAATTTGTATGAATAACCAAATGAGAAGATTTACTTTTGACACTTCTAGGCCAGTAAGTAAAGCATGAGGGCTGGAATATATTCCTCTCAGAACTACTCAAATTGATGTTTAAGCTCAATAGCCTTTTGTTTACTTATTCATCCAGAGACCGTATTTATTTAAAAGAAAAAAAAAAAAGCACTACAAAGTTCTCCATCTGTGATGTATATATATTATCAAAGACACATGGCTATTAAATTAAGCTCAAAATGAGAAAGTCTTAAAAGATTATGAATGCACCAACTGTTTCCAAATTTATCTTGTTTCTTCAAAATTCATGCTTCTACTTCATAATACTAAAAGATCTCTACTGGAAGTCTTTCATTTGCTTAAATATATCAAAATCAACAATCTAATAAAATTGACCAATTAACAAATATGTATGTTACAAGTCTAGTGACTTGCAATGTGTCTATCACTGTATTACTTTAGGGTAATTTAGCACAAGAAGGGCCCATAATGATGCTTAGTTCAAATTCCTTGATTTACAAGTGAGCAAACTGAGGGCCACAAAGGCCGTCACTTGCCCAGAATCACAGAATAAATTAGTGACAGTGAGGACAGAAATGCATCTCCCAATTCCAAGTCCAATGTTCTTTATATTATACCATACTGCATAAAAGTTGGTAAGAGTTAAATTATCTGCAGATGCCTTTTGTATGATCATTTTAATTCTGCTTATATTTAAAAACAGTCCAATTGCCCCAAAACAACCTAACAAGTTTTTTGAAAACTCAATTTTATTTTATTATCCATCACATCTTAAAAGTAGGAACATGATCTCACTTCCACCTTCAAAATTGGCAAAATTTTTTTCAAAGAGAACTGGACAGACATTTCAAGGCATAAGCACTCTCACACACTGCTTCTTTTCTAGAGGGCAATTTAGTAGAAAAAATAAATCAACTTAAAATTTGCATCTTTTACTCCACTCCTAGACTATTTCAAGGAAAAAGTAATAAATTTGGATGAAGACAGAACTCAGGATCAAATGCAGCACTGTTCAGAAATAAGAGACATAGTAGACTGATTAAAACTAATATATGTTATACAGTGAATATAATGTAGGCATTAAAAATTATGTTTTAGGAAATATTTAATGACACAGGAAAATGTTCACAATATATTAAGGTATGATAGTACCTACTATGCAATTCTACTCTGTTGAAGCTACATGTATATACATAAATTACATAATACATGTGTAAAGCATTTATCACATATTTTTATTCTTGGCACATAGTAAAAATCCAATAAATGAATATGATTCATCATCAACATCACAGAAAAGGTAAAGTTTGATTATATGTCAAATGTTAAGACTTATTAAATAAATAAGTATTTGTTTAATAAATAATTACTTACTTTAAAGACCATTTTGTACATTATTTGAAATGAACTATTACTCTTGCATGGAGGAATTTTTTTTTTTTTTAATGGCACTTTTAATGCAGTTCCAGTTCCTACTGAAGGTCAGAGAAGAAAAGCAGACTTTCACCAACCCTTCCCCAAGTTTGGCACTGCATAAGACAAAGTGTTATAGACTTATAATATGATCCTTCAGTAATTCTTGATTAATTATATACCCACAGTCAACCTCTGAGAACTATTTCTCTCTCTACACAGAACTCTAATTTCAAATAAGCATGTACTAGAGGATTTCAAAATGAGGCCTCTAAAGGCCTTACTGGATTTTACCACAATGGCTATCTAGAAAAGGTTAACAGTTTGCCAAGATATTGGTGATTTTCACTCTTTAAAGGTCGAAATCAGGTGGAAAAACATTCGAGTGTTAAGAACAGTCTCTACTTTAAGTAAATACCTTTTGATTGTGGATTTAAAAAAAGGGAGAAAAGCAAAAGGAAAAAATAAACATAAGGCCCAAATAAAATCCATATTACAGGGCAGTTTTAAACTATGCTAAGGCTTTAAGGGCATCTACAATAATATCTCTCTTGTTTCTTCATAATATGTATGATTGTATATAATAAATTGCCATTTCAAAACATTACTATATATATGAAAGATGAAATATGTAAGTTATCGGGATAAAGTCTACATTCCGAAGAAGTTCACTCTTTGTGATTTAGCTATTACACAAACAATGCGGGCTATAATAAAACTGATTATCAGATGAACACATCACTTTCTAAAATAAAAAAAATTTTTAAGTAACACCTCCAAGAGTTTGTCCCCATGAAGAGTTAACATCTCATGGCAAAAAATTATACGCTAAAACATATTATTCTTGACCTACCAAAATAAACATAACAAAGCCCCTAGTAGGGAAAAATTTACTAATAAACCAGGATAAATTTGTGAAAACAGAATTCTAAAAGTCTGGGTGAGTGAGATAATTTCCAAATTGTCCCATACTAAATACATTAAAAAAAAATTTTTTTTTAAAGGCAATCCTACCAGTAAATATTGCCCTTAGGTGTTTCAAATATCAAAATCTTTGGACTTAAACCACCGGGAATATTTATTCATTTTTAGTGTAAAAGTGGTATCATCCACTGATAATCACTACACCGAAAAACCTGTACTCTCAATTTGTCCATGACAAGTATTTGAAAAAGAGCTCACTTAAAAACTGTATTTCACAGGTGTGTCAATTCACATTCCCATATTAGCGTTTCTAATTAGCTGCACCCAAAAAGGAGGTATTCAATATTTTACTTTAAATATAGTAATTAGTCTTCTCCCATCTCAAAAATAGAACTTGACATTTTAATCCAGGCTACTTTCTTAAAAGAAGACGGCAGCAAAAATTATCGTCATTCTGTTAGGATTTTTAGCAGTTTTTCTCCTAACTAAGCGCTGAGATACTTCTTGATCTCTCTCAAAGTAGGTCTAATCTGCGGAAGGCAGTGAGACAGTGTACTGCACTGTGAATGGACAGCCAGGTATTTTATGAATGGAGGCGATCACGTGATCCCAGCACCTCCCCGAACTGATATTTCCCACATAACTGTGTCAACATTCTGAGAACAGGGGTAGTTGTTTGTGTGGGCGTCTATTTTTGAATTTAACCTATAACTTCGAATTCTCCTTACTTTCTGAACTCAAAAATCTACATGAAGACAGACAGTTGAGCTTCGAATTTTTTTCTTGGGAAATTCTTTCAAGATGTCCAAGGTGATGGATGTTTAATTATTTTTTTATGAATGAAGAGTGTGCTATGCAAATGAGGGCGATTCACAAAAAGAGAGAGAACATGGCGGCCACTTCTGCTTCTAGGCTGCACTGACACTGCAGCAATCCACCTTCTCCCACCCCCGCTCATCAGAAGAGTGTGTTGAGGGGTGGGGGGACGCTGCTTGGCATTTCTCAAGCTATTTTATGTTAAACAAGCTTAGGCCTTGGACTTTAAAGTTTTCTCAGAAAGGTCTGATCCGAGGAATGCACTTTACTTAAAGGAATGCGTCCTAGGACTAGTCCTAACTCACTTAACCATTTCCAACCCTCCGAAGATAAAACTTGAATTTAATTACAAGAAAACGGACACAAATATTCGCATGGAATTAAACCCCGTCTCAATAGGAAACTGTTGCCGCATCATTATTCCTCCAGTCAGCTGTTATGTTAAAGCAAAATATTTAAAAGGCAAAGTATTTCGTTTGGAAAACATAAGGACAGCCCAAATAAACAAAAACTTAAGCCGGGACGCTCTACAAGTTAATGAATGAAGTCATCAACATGTTCAGCAATGTAAACAGTGTTAAATCAACGTAAACGGTGTGTTTCAATATAGCTGAAAGATAAAAATTAGCCTATAAAATTCTTTTACGCTCCTAATAAAGACAAATCCAGTATTCGCAAAGGCAAAATAGAATAGTTCAACATCTCCCACACTCCAGGTGTCCTTAATGCTATCAAATTATAAAAATGTTTCCCTCGCCCCATTTTTTACAAGAATCTTACAGGTCATAAGTTTAAAAAGGGCGGGGGGGAGGGGGGGAAGGCTTAATCGGTATTTAAGAGTCACTGACTCATCGAATTAAGATTCAAGAACAGTTTGCTGCAAGAGGTGCTCCCACACATTAGTTTCCAAGTGAAATAGCTATAAAGGAGTATGGACGGATATTCAAGGTATGTTGACTGGTGTGCTAAAGTGAAAAAGGACAGGTCAGAGGTCTTCCAGGCACTGGGGTAATTTCTACCCCGACTCCATCCATCTACATTATTCCATCTCATGGACATACAATTGCCATTCCAGCCCAACTCCAGCCCAACATTCAATACCTTCTCCCAGAAGAAAGCAACTAAATACTGGGGGTGGGGGTGGGGGTCGGGGGTTGCTGCCATTAAATAAAATGGCTAAGGAAATCAAATGTTTTCTCCAGAACAGAATGCACTCAACTCTCCAGGATTGCAAGCACCCAAGTCTCCCAGGGGGTCTGGGGAGGTGCCGAGGAAGAATGGGGGGTGGGGGGGAAGTAATCTAGATCTGTGAGGTGCTTACTCGTTGTCAGAAGTCGCCGTCTCCTCGCTCATCTTTCCCTCACCGTGATCCGATCTGGAGATGGAGGAGGAACAGCAGGCGGAGGAGCAGCAGCAGCACCGAGGGGCAGGAGGCAGCGGCGGCCGGGGGGGCGCGGGGGCAGCGGCTCAGGGGCCTCACCATGGTGGATGCCTCACCCGGAACGGTGCCCCCCCAGCCGGGAACCCCGGCCACCCCCGCAGGGGGGTGGCGGCGACAACCTCCGCCGTGGCGACCCCAGCCTCTTCCCCCGCCTCAGCGCCCAACCAAGAGATCCGATGAGGCCAGGGAGGATTGGGAAGCGAAGGAAAAAAGGAAGGGGGTTGTGAAGGCAGACTGGAGAGCGGCTCCTCCGGCCACTGGGGTGGAGCGCGGCGGGGTCCGGCCAGGAAGAAGCGAGCAGGCGGGCGGGCGGAGAACCCGGGAGCAGAGGCGGCGCTTCCCTCAGGGATGCGGCGAGGAGGAAGCAGGGCTCCGCTCGGTGGGGGCCGGCGGGGGGGTGCCGAGCCCAGGCTCCGGGCGGCGGCGGCGCGGTCCTGCCGGAGCCCACCCCACCATCTCCCGCCTCGCCGCCGGCTGCCCGCTCAGCCCCCGGCGGCGACCGGGCCAGTCCTTCGGGACTAGCCGAAGCGGGCGAGGGGCCTCACGGCGGCGGATTCCTCCAGACACGCTCCGGCCCGAACGACTCCAGAGGGGGGAGGAGGGGGCGGCGGGGCGCGTGTGAGGCAGGGGCGAGCGAACCAATCGTCCGCACCAGGGCCGGAGAAGAGCGGCGCGCCCGAGGGGCAGGGTCCCGAGAAGAGGCGGGAGAGCAAGGAGAGCGACCGCGAGCCCCCCACCAGCCAGTGCCCACCAGCAGCTCGGCGGGCCAGCTCCTCACGCTCGCCAGAGGGGAGCCGCTAGGGGGGCGGCGGAAGCGCTCACGCCGCCCGCTCCTTCCGCCGCCGCCGCCGCTGCCCGAACCGGGGGGCGCCCGCGGGAGAAGGAGGCGAAGTAGTCCCTGGTGATTTCTCCGGGACGCCGGCTTCCCGAAGGGCCAGAGCGGGTACGAACTGGGCTTGCCGAGCGGGGTGCCCGGACTGAGAGGGCGTGTGGGTAGGAGGACTAAAAGCTTCGGCCTCCGGGCGAATCACTGCAACTCGAAGTCGTGTGCAGCATAGCAAGTTTCAGGAAAGTAGTTCCCTCCTCCCTTCATTTCCCAAATCGTTGTCGAGCCTCCGGGCGGGGAGAGGAGGAGGGAGGCGGAGGGATACGCAGGCACCGCGCTCATGTGCGTGCGCGCGCTCCAAACTCTTGGCACGCCGCGAAAGGGGGCGGGGGTGGGAGCTGCACGGAGAGCAGCTCGGAAGGTTGCATTGTTGCGGCGCGATGCTCCCCGTTACTCGCTTTGGAATATCCGGGTTGTTTGAACGGAGAGGCTAGAATGACAGTGTGCTCCAGGAGGAAACTGGAGGCTGCTCTGTTCTGTGGGTGCGTGTGTGTGTGTGTGTTTTCCTTGCAAAGAATGGAATTGGCATGAGTTCATCTTTAGTTGGTGGGGGTTGGAGAGAGGGACTGTACAAAGAGAGCTCCGCCTGCTGTCCCTCTGGTTGCACTGCTGCAGTCTCCTAGCTGCGTGCACACGGGGGGGGGAAGAGAGAGTGCGTGTGTGTGTGTGTGTGCGTGTGTGTGTTGGAGAGCGAGGAAGAGTTTTAATACCTTGGATTCTTACCGTGCAAGGGGTATGCTGTGCGGGGCATTCATCTCTGAAAGCTAGACTGGTTGTTAATGGAGAACGACTTCCATTGAGCCCTGGGTAGGCGTGTTACATGAATCTGGCGCAGCCAGAAGCACAGGAAATAACTCCCGCTGCGAGTGAGGTTGCATAACTATAGCGCAGAAGATGCCTCTGTGGCACGCACGAACTGCTCTAAACGGAGGCGGGACGATTATTCAATAGGCAGCTGCAGCGTTTGCATTGTTAGAGGACAATGTATGCATTCAGTTCAAAAGGTTTTTGTACAGAAACCTGCTGGGGTTGCGGGCCGGAGTCTAGGGTCTGCGGGACCAGAAGACTCAGCTCCTGTCTCTGCGAATGCTATTATCTCTTCTTTACCTAGAAAGCCAGCCTATACATCATCAGGCCTGGCGGACTGAGTCACAGGTTTCTGACGCATCCCCCGAGATATCAGTCTAGCTCTGTGTGCAGTGCTTTCTCTTCATTCTCAGGTTTGTGAGACCTGAGAATGAGGGTTCCTGCTCCTGCCACCTTGAGGGGTAGAACAATTCCTGAGGAAGAAGAAAGTGGGAGAACTCCCGAACGAGCCAGCACTCCTCTTTTGCCATCCCCAGAAAGTTTCAGGATTGCTGTACTCGGGAGCTCTACACTAGCTTGTTAACAGTGTTTTGGACATAGTAGGTGTTTAATAAATGTTTGAGGAATAAATGAAGGAGTTTAGTCAGTCTGCCCAAAAATCCGTACTGTTGATTTGCGAGGTTTCTTTATGTAACTCTTGCTTCCTGCCTCGCAGCAGAATTATCCTTTTTGAGAGCAAGGAAGGGGCAGTGTTGGTGAAAGGAAGAGGTAAGGGGATCCTCCATAGTCAGAGGTTACCTCTGAACCTGCGTTTTTGGTCTTGTTCCTGCAAATAACTTGTAACTGGGAGTGTTGGTACTACCCTGCTCTCCTTCCAGTACTCACCACTTTGCCTGCTCAGATTTGAATCAAGTTCCATCAGTTGTAATTTGTGTTCTAGACAATGTGTGTTCCAGGCAAGTTACTTAAACTCTGTGCCTGTGTAAATGGGGATAATAGTACCTAACTCCTAGAAATGCTGTACTGATTAATGAGGTGATAATATACAGAAAGCACTTAGAACAGACTAGGAGCTCAATGTGTCGCTCTTACCATGATTTGGTAAAGTGGAGATAATAATAAACTCCATGACAAGGTGGTGGCAGTTGCTCTGAAGGTTCAATGTAAAGCATTCAGTAGCCTTGTTCATCCATTCAACAAATAACCATCAGTTTTCTTCCATGTACCACTTTTGCTAGACACATGGCCTGGTCCCTAGTAAGCCATCAATAAATCATAGCTCTCAGAGTTATTATAGGTAAGTAAGTACAAGGAAAGTTGGGTCACTTGCAAAGGCCTTCTTTTCTTTTGAAGAAAATTCTTATCTGTTTGAGGTTCAAGTGCATCAGGAAAAGTATCAATTACAAATTTTGAGAGAAGATATGAAAACCATCTTGGCTGTGGTGTGCAAGGCACTGTGCTGGCTACTTGTACACATATTGCTTACCTAAAGGGACAAGGTATGATCAACAGCTCGAATTGATGCTTTCCAAATCGCTCCCAGTCCCATGACCAAGACACAGTCATAATCCATTCACTGCCTTTGGTGTTCCCCAGGCCATTCTCAGGACAATTTTGTGCCCTTCTTTAAAGGGTGACTTTGTAGCTCTCTCCTCTCACCCAGTTGTTGAAGATCTTACCAACTTTAAAAGAAAAATTGTCTTTGAATGGCCAGAGCTCTTAGTCTTCTACCCTGAAACCATCAGAAATGGTCCTACAATGAAGCTCAGAGCCCAGGTCTTCTAGTCTGACTTTCTATCAGCAGCTGCCCTGGTCTATCCCAGTGTCTGGACCTTAAGAGGTACAAGAGACATAACAACAAGGCAATGTGTGTTATGCCTTATTTGGATCCTGAGTTAAACAAGTATTTTAAAATTTGAGGAGGAATCAGACTCCCTGACTTCAGACTATACTACAAAGCTATAGTAATCAAGACAATATGGTACTGGCACAAAAACAGAAATATACATCAATGGAACAGAATAGAAAGCTCAGAGATAAACCCACGCACCTATGGTCAACTAATCTATGACAAAGGAGGCAAGGATATACAATGGAGAAAAGACAGTCTCTTCAGTAAGTGGTGCTGGGGAAACAGGACAGCTACATGTATAAGAATGAAATTAGAATACTCCCTAACACCATACACAAAAATAAACTCAAAATGGATTAAAGACCTAAATGTAAGACCAGACACTATAAAACTCTTAGAGGAAAACATAGGAAGAACACTCTTTGACATAAATCACCGCAAGATCTTTTTTGACCCACCTCCTAGGGTAATGGAAATAAAAACAAAAATAAATAAATGGGACCTAATGAAACTTAAAAGCTTTTGCACAGCAAAGGAAACTATAAACAAGAAGAAAAGGCAACCCTCAGAATGGGAGAAAATATTTGCACACAAATCAATGGACAAAGGATTAATCTCCAAAATATATAAACAGTTCATGCAGCTCAATATCAAAAAAAGAAACAACCCCATCAAAAAATGGGCAGAAGACCTAAATAGACATTTCTCCAAAGAAGACATACATATGGCCAAAAGGTACATGAAAAGGTGCTCAGCATCACTAGTTATTAGAGAAATGCAAAGCAAAACTACAATGAGGTATCATGTCACACCGGTTAGAATGGGCATCATCAGAAAATCTACAAATAAATGCTGGAGAGGGTGTGGAGAAAAGGGAACCCTCTTGCATTGTTGGTGGGAATGTAAATTGGTACAGCCACTATGAAAAACAGTATGGAGGTTCCTTAAAAAACTAAAAATAGAATTACCATATGACCCAGCAATCCCACTACTGGGCATATACCCTGAGAAAACCATAATTCAAAAAGACACATGCACCCCAATGTTCATTGCAGCACTATTTACAATAGCCAGGTCATGGAAGCAACCTAGATGCCCATTGACAGATGAATGGATAAAGAAGATGTGGTACATATATACAATGGAATATTTCTCAGCCATAAAAAGGAACAAAATTGGGTCATTTGTAGAGACATGGATGGACCTAGAGACTGTTATATAGAGTGAAGTGAAAAGAAAAGAGAAAAATAAAAAGAAAGAAAAACAAATATCATATATTAACACATATATGTGGAATTTAGAAAATTGGTACAGATGAACCGGTTTGCAAGGCAGAAATAGAGACACAGATGTAGAGAAAAAACATATGGACACCACGGGGGGGAAGCAGGGTGGGAGGAGGTGGGATGAATTGGGAGATTGGGATCGACATATATACACTAATATGTATAAAATAGATAACTAATAAGAACCTGCTGTATAGCACAGGAAACTCTACTTCACTTTGCTGTACAGTAGAAACTAACACAACATTGTAAAACAACTATACCCCAATTAAAAAAAAAAGAAAAAAATCTATCTTAAAAAAAAATAAAATTTGAGATAATTGGAGAAACGTACACTAAGTGGAAATTGATGATTATAAAAAATTGGTGTTGTGCTGTTGTGAAAGTCCTTATCTTTCAGAAATACATACTGAAATATTTACAAGTGAATGACATAATATCTAAGATTTGCTTCAAAATAATCCAGTGGGGTTAGGAGTAGAGAGAAGTAGGTAGGGATTTAGATGAAACAAGATTGGTTATTCTGTACTATTTTATATATTTAAGTTTCCATAATAAAAAGGTTTTTTAAGTACACTGCAAGTACTGCTTTAATGCAGATTCCTAGGCGCCACTCCAGAGATTGTGATCAGCAGATCAGCAATGGGACCAAGAAATCTGCTTTTTCAGAAGCATTCTAGGTACTAGATCCTTCTTAGCCCTTCACAGGCTTCTCCCTCTTTCCTTGCAACTATTTGTGTCATCCCATCTCTGAACACATCCCTGAGAGCTCATTCCAGCAGAACACAAAAAAGTGCGGTCCAAAGTATATCTCAGACTAAGGTAGGTACTGGCCAAGGCCAAAGGGCTGGTTTAGCTAGGGAAGGTAGATCCAGTAAGACTTGATAAGCCACGTGAGAAGATATAGATCACAATTCAAGTTCCAACTTCATTCAGCTGGTATAGCTACCAGTGAGCACTAGTCAGGAAGGATTCTATGGCCATGTCAGGGGTCAGCAGGGCACGGGACACTTGTATTTGCTCAGTTGTGTTTTCTCAGGTGGGTCTTAGGAAAGAGGCTGGTCACAATTGCTGGTGCTCACAGGTGGCTCTCAGTACTATTGTCCTCAGCTTTAGGAATTAGCCACAGCCACTTAACCTGTTATAGATGATTAATTATCAAAAGCATGCAAGAACCAACAGCACAATTGCCAACTAGTTGCCAGTATAGGATGCCATGAAAATTAAGGTACAAATGTGTTCTGGGTTCTATGTGTGTGTCAGACCAGGGTTCATAAGCATAGCAAAGGTAGCCTGTTTTCATGGAGTCACTGACAGACAGCATGTAGCACTCCAAGGCTTTCTCCCTCTTTCCAGACCACTTGGTCCATACTGATTATCTTTCTTATGTACTCAGAATTTGTCTTCAACAAATTCCTTTTTTTTTTTTGCCTTCACTGATAATCCTCTCTCTCTCTCTCTCTTTTCCTAATCAACTTTTTTGAGTTCATGTTTCTTTTAAGTGGCTTGAAGGCAGAGGCTGCATTTCATATTTTTTGCTGTTCTCTTTAGCAGTGGTTTCAAGTAATGGAGGCTTTTCAAATATTATGCAAAGGCCTTATGTATGTATGAAAATGATGCTGTGTTGACTGACACTGTGATGGAAATCAGGAGTCCCTTCTGGCTTCCTATTGTGACTTCAACACTGCTGCAGTTCAGCATTTCACACACTCTGTCCCTTGCACTAATAAGCTCTCAGCAGATATTTGTATTCTTGGAAAGCCAAAAGGAGACAGCCATGCCAACATTTGAGGTTCTAACAGTACATAAAATATATGTACACATTTCCATTTCTAAACTTATTCTTAACATTACCCCTTAGCAGATGTTATTAAAATTTTGTATTTTGTGTTTTAAAACTGTAGTTAATATGTACCTAGATCAAAGGGGACTCTTTCTTCATGCTGTACTTTGTTTAATGAATGTTTTGGGGTATTTTTGGGTTTTTTGTGTTTTTTTTTTTTAGTGTAACCAGTCTCTTGGCTAATGAGCTCTGCCTCTCAGTGGAATTACTAAATGGTAACCATGTTTCTAAATAGTTTCCTTGCCTCTGGCATGAGTCTGTTTCTCCATTACTAGGGTTTCTATGTTCTTCCAAACTAATACAAAATATAAACGATAAGTATGCTATTTTATTTTTCTCCCAAAGGACCGCAATTGTTGCCCTGGTAGTATCCGGCGAGTGTGAAATCAGTTTACGTTTAATGCTATAACTGCCTTTTACAGGAAGTTTCCACAAGATTACAACCAGTACAAGGGAAATGAGCCGTCTGCGATTTCCTTTCTTTTCAGTATAATCTTAGCAGGGAGGATGCTTACCAGGCCCCACACTACTAAATAAAGCACTCCTCCCTTACCATCATTCTCCCAAATGGCTTTGGAATGCCCGTTCCTTGAAGGTTACACCCCGTTACAACAAAAATGAAGGATTGAATATGCGTTACATAACATTTCCAAGGTCATGTGCATGCAACACAAGTTCAGTACAACAAAAGAGTCTGAGCAGTTCCTTGGATTCTGTTTTAAATATGGCATTTCACTTCCCTTTTAGTGAGTAATAAATAATTAGCCATTGCATAGGGCTTTAAAACTTACAGTGTCCTTCAAGAACTTACCTTCCTAACACTCTTGCCCACTAGGTATTATCAACTCCAATTTACAGAGAGAATTAGAACTGAAGATCAGAGAGGTTAGGTGACTTGCCAGAGGTCACACGTTAGTGAGGATGTAGCTAGAGGTGAAACTCAAATTTTCTCCTTCATGGGACTTCTCTGGATGTTCAGTGGTTAAGACTCTGCACTTCCAATGCAGGGGATGCAGGTTCCATCCATGGTCGGGGAACTGAGATCCCACATGCCATCTGGCATGGCCAAAAACTTAAAAAAAAAAAAAAAAAAAATTTCTCCTTCAAAAGGCCGCATATATGTGTGTTTATGTGTATTATATGGAACTTTTCAAAGGCAGAATCCTTCGTGGGATATTCTTTCTATTTCAAGTCAGTATTACTGTAGATGATGACTTGGCAGGAGAACTCTCCTTTAGATAAAGGGAGTATTGAATTCTCTGGCTGTTTTATCAACTGCTTTCTGTGGGCATCAGGTAGTAAATTCTCTTATACGATCAGTTCTCAGAATGTGATCTGAACACTTCTGGGGTCTCCTTTGCAGATTGGTGGCTAATTCTAGAGCCTTGATAGGAAGACTACTTCCATCAGAAGGCAAAAACATCTGATTGTCTTTTGGTGATCCCAGCAGCTTTGATGATCATGGAAGCTACTAGCCGTACGTGGCTGTTTCAATTTAAATTAATTAAATTCAATAAGCTTAAAAATTTACTGCTCAGTTACACTAGCTACATTTCAAGTACTCAATAGCCACAGATGGTTAGTGGCTACTATATTGGACAGTTCAGATAGAGAACATTTCTGTCATCACAGAAAGTTCTTTGGGGCACTTTAACATGCAGATATACTACCTGTAACCAACACAGGTAGTTATCTTGTTATTAATATAGACATCTAGCAATAATTATGTTCTCAAATATGTAATTATTGGTTTGAACTGAGGCACTGTATTCCGTCTTTTCATCTTAATATGTCTTCATTTACAGCAGAAACTAACACATTGTAAAGCAATTTTACTCCAATTAAAATAAAATGTCTTCATTGCCCTCAACTAAAGGTAAAAGGGAGGATAATTTCATAATTAAAGTCTTTGATAAACCCACAGAAGATCTCTATATTGGGATCTCTCTATATTGGGGAGATCTCTATACTGATTCACTGATCTATTTCTTTTATAAAAATGCTTTAAATGCTCATGTTTAATACCATAAATCCTTGCTACTCAAAGCAGCATAGCTCCACCTGGGAACTTGTTAGAAATGCAGACTCTTGGGCTCCACCCCAGCCCTACTGTATCCTAATTTGCATTTTAACAAGATCCCCAGGTAATTCAACTGCACACTAAAGCTTAAGAAGTCCTGCTGAAGATTTCTTTCTAATTATGGGACTTTCCTAACCTTAACTAGGTCTGTTGTTCTTCAGGATTTTGTATAAAAGTAAAATATTCCTTTTATAAAAGTAAAATTTTCCCATTATTTCCAACCCTTTTACCCGGCCCCCCAAAGAGGATTTTTGTTCCTGTTTTCTTTTAGCCTTTTCTTTCTGGTCTAGGATTTAGACCGCCCAGCACCTTATCTCCGCTTCTATCTGGATTAAGCCTACTGTGTACTCTGAGCCCCTTGCAGTCCTGGGACTCTGCCAGAGGACTGACTGTGCCCTTGAGGTCTGCCCCTTTCCTCCCCCCATCCCTGTTTCCCTCTTTTCTCTCAAATCTTCCCACTCTCCTAAAAAACATTCTTTTTTTAGGCAAGTTGGGGTACTCTCTGTTTCTAAGCTGAAGGTTCCCTCCTTTCCCCACTCTGCAACATCACACTTTAATTGGAATTCATTACACTTTATTAGGCATGTGTGAACCCTACTGGTTCTACACAACCCACCCAGGGAGTCTTAAAACTTTGCATTGTCCTAACTTCTATCTGCTCTACTATAATCTAAAAACAAACTTAAGACCCTGTGTTTACATATAACATTGGCCCTTCCAGCCCTCCATCTATGTTGGCAATGTGTGTGTGTGTGTGTGTGTGTATGTGTACACACATATATAATATATAGTTTAATAGTTATAATTCAAAGAATATAGAAGTTTAGGCGATAGTGATAGAAGGAACGAGAGCTATAGAGGAAATGTCAGTCTTAGAGGGAAAAGATAGCAGTTACTTTTGTTATCTGCTTTGTATAACATCTTGTGTTATCTAAGTGTTTCCTTTTGGTTTTCCATGTCTTCCTAGATATATTGTGAGATTTTGGAGAGCAGTAAAAAGGCTGTTGCAGTGGTCTACATAAGAAAAAAATTAGGGCACTGGTCAGGGGCTAGAGAGAAGAGAATGGATACAAATAGCAATGCATGTTGGTTACAGAATATTCAGGACTACTTTAGGTTCTGGGAGCGAACGTGCTTTTCAGAAACTTACAGTCTAGCTAGGAAGACATGGAAAACCAAAAGGAAGCATTTAGAAAATACAAGATGTTATATGAACAAATGTCGTGGCAAGTAGTAAAAATAACTGCTGTTGTTTCCCTCTAATGACAATAATCTTATTAGCATCCCCAAATATATCCCTTTTGGAATCCTATGATAATATCTTTAGTATCTTTGTATGATAAAATCTAAAGTATACACCATGTGCTGTGTTTAAAAACTATTAGATACTGAAAACTTCAGTTCCAGTGACATCTGGCCAGTCTTTACCTCACCAGAAAGAGATGCTTTCATTCTCCATAAGATTCAAAATCCTAAGAAGACACAGACTTTCCTTCATACTAGAGAATGCCACCCTCAGCTCTAAAGCTCTTTATCAGGAAGCCCTAAAACACTTCACACCCTTATTATCTTCTGGGTCTTAGCCAATCTTTGTTTATTTCAAGTTGGCTTCCTTGGTTGGGTCATCCCAGTCTTCCTTCTGGGTCCCCTGCCAAGCTGTGCCAAGTACTTTGAACAGTTTCTCTTTACTAACTTATTGTCCTGGCTTATTTGAAGTACATCCCCTGCTAGTTTCCATAGAGCTTTTAGAATTGATTTGGTAAAATGAAATTGTTTCCTACAGTCCTACACTATTTGGTCTAGTCTACATCTTAGAAATGAGTTACTCTTGACAGTCCCATGACATTATTGTTAATTACATATTTGTTTAATGTCTATATTTAGTTATTCATTGTTTCCAAGTTTTTATAAAACCTTTATTCATCGTTTCCAAGTTTTTATAAAAAAAATCAAATTACTTTTGTATAATAACTTATAAAGTGAGCTCTCTGATAGGTCAGACAGCTGTCTCTGGAGCTCCTATCCATTCAAATGTATAAATGATATTAGAAATTATGCCAAACTTTCACTCAAATTCATAAATTCTATATTTATGTATGATTCCAGTTTATTTTATACTTTTCACATATCTACAATGTCAAATTTCCTTGGAAATCACTTGAAATGTAACTCATTTAATTCTAACAATAATTGTTTCTTGGTTTTTTATTCTTTTTCATCACCTTCACTTCTGATATTGATCTTCTTTTATAAAACCAAAAGTACTCAGTAAAGGATAGAGAGAAGCTTCAGAAAAGCTATCATCAGAAATCATTGGAGAGTGGTGTTACATCCACCTCTCAAAAGATCCATCTTTAATAAACACACAAAAGCTGTCTATACCAGAAGTATTAATTAATTGATTGATTATTTTATATGCCAGGCAAAGTACTAGAGATGAAATTAAAGCAGTACTTGATTTCAAAGAACCCATGTCTGGTGAAGATATAAGTTGGTAAATCACCATGGTAAGTGCTATTAAGAGTTACAAATAAAGTGCTACAGGAACAACTGGTTTTTGCTTCACTTAAAATAGAGGATTGACAGTAGGTGAGTACTTAGGGGAGAAAAAATCAGTGTTCTTCCTTTTGTGTAGGGAAAAATCAGTTCTTCCCTACTATGTTTCTCTCCTGTGTGTCTCTGTTACTTTTACACAGAACACTTCACTTTTTTTTTTTTTTTTTTTTTTTGGTGGTACGCGGGCCTCTCACCGTTGTGGCCTCTCCCGTTGCGGAGCACAGGCTCCGGATGCGCAGGCTCAGCGGCCATGGCTCACGGGCCCAGCCGCTCCGCGGCATGTGGGATCTTCCTGGACCGGGGCACAAACCCGTGTCCCCTGCATCGGCAGGCGGACTCTCAACCACCATGCCACCAGGGAAGCCCGAACACTTCACTTTTGATTACCAAACATGTAGAGGTTTCTGCCCCCCCACACACACACCAAGCGACACCAGGTGCATGTCCTACAATTTAACTCAATTCTGCCACCATCTACCTGGAGGTAGCATCAAATTTCATAGGTTAAGGCCTCAGTCCCATAAGACTGCCCCCCAAATTCATATGCCAGTTACAAGCCCAGGTTATCACCTAGGCTTCTGACCAATAGGCTATAGATGGGAGGTTCCAAAGGCCCCTCCTCAGGTTTAATTTGCTAGAGCAGCTCACCAAATTAGGGAAGTATTTACTCATGTTTACCAGTTTATTATAAAAGGATATGATAAAGGATAAAGATGAACCTCTAGATAGAAGCAATATGTAGGGCAAGGTATGGGGAAAGGGGTAGAGATTCCATGTGTTCACCAACCCAAAAGCTCTCTGAACCCCCTACTATTGGCATTTTATGGAGGCTTCCTCACATAGGCATGATCAATTATTAACTCAGTTTCTACTTCCCTCTCCCCTCTCTGTAAGATAAGGGATGGGGCCAAAAATTCTAAGCTTCTGATCATGGCTTGTCCCCCATCCAGAAGCCCACCCAGAGTCACCTTATTAGAACAAAAGATGCTCCCAGCTCTCTTATCACTTAGGAATTTACAAGAGTTTTAGGAGCTCTGTGTCAGGGATGGGGGTCAAAGACAAATACTAGAACAAGAGATGGTCCTAGTATTCTTCTTTCTTTCTTTTTTAAACATCTTTATTGGAGTAATATTGCTTCACAATGTTGTGTTAGTTTCTGCTATATAACAAAGTGAATCGGCTATATGTATATGTATATCCCCATATCCCTTCCCTCTTGTGTCTCCCTCCCACCCTCCTTTTTAATTTTTTTTTTGGCTGTGTTGGGTCTTCATTGCTGCACACGGGCTTTCTCTAGTTGCGGCGAGCAGGGGCTACTCTTCGTTGCGGTGCACGGGCTTCTCATTGCAGTGGCTTCTCTTGATGCAGAGCATGGGCTCCAGGCGCATGGACTTCTGTAGATGTGTCTCGCAGGCTCTACTCAGGAGAAGTAGTTGTGGCGCGTGGGCTTAGTTGCTCTGTGGCACGTGGGATCTTCCGGGACCAGGGATTGAACCCATGTCCCCTGCATTGGCAGGCAGATTCTTACCCACTGCGCCACCAGGGAAGCCCCCTTCCACCCCTCTAGGTGGTCGCAAAGCACCCAGCTGATCTCCCTGTGCCATGCAGCTGCTTCCCACTAGCTATCTATATTACATTTGGTAGTGTATATATGTCAATGTTATTCTCTCACTTTGTCCCAGCTTACCCTTTCCCCTCCCCATGTCCTCAAGTCCATTCTCTATGTCTGCGTCTTTATTCCTATCCTGCCCCTACGTTCTTCAGAACCATTTTTTTTAGATTCCATATATATGTGTTAGCATACGGTATTTGTTTTTCTCTTTCTGACTTAACTTCGCTCTGTATGACAGACTCTAGGTCCATCCACCTCACTACAAATAACTCAATTTCGTTTCTTTTTATGGCTGAGTAATATTCCATTGTATATATGTGCCACATCTTCTTTATCCATTCATCTGTCTATGGACATTTAGGTTGCTTCCATGTCCTGGCTATTGTAAATAGTGCTACAATGAACACTGTGGTACATGACTCTTTGAATTATGGTTTTCTCAGGGTATATGCCCAGTAGTGGGATTGCTGGGTCATATGGTAGTTCTATTTTTAGTTTTTTAAGGAGCCTCCATACTGTTCTCCATAGTGGCTGTATCAACTTACATTCCCACCAACAATGCAAGAGGGTTCCCTTTTCTCCACACCTCTCCAGCATTTATTGTTTGTAGACTTTTTGATGACGGCCATTGTGACCCGTGTGAGGTGACACCTCATTGTAGTTTTGATTTGCATTTCTCTAATGATTAGTGATGTTGAGCATCTTTTCATGTGTTTGTTGGCAATCTGTATATCTTCTGTGGAGAAATGTCTATTTAGGTCTTCTGCCCATTTTTGGATTGGGTTGTTTGTTTTTTAATATTGAGCTGCATGAGCTGCTTGTATATATTGAAGATTAATCCTTTGTCAGTTGCTTTGTTTGCAAATATTTTCTCCCATTCTGAGGGTTGTCTTTTCGTCTTGTTTATGGTTTCCTTTGCTGTGCAAAAGCTTTTAAGTTTCATTAGGTCCCATTTATTTTTGTTTTTATTTCCATTTCTCTAGGAGGTGGGTCAAAAAGGATCTTGCGGTGATTTATGTCATAGAGTGTTCTGCCTATGTTTTCCTCTAAGAGTTTGATAGTTTCTGGCCTTACATTTAGGTCTTTACTGCATTTTGAGTTTTTTTTTGTGTATGGTGTTAGGAAATGTTCTAATTTCATTATTTTACATGTAGCTGTCCAGTTTTCCCAGCACCACTTATTGAAGAGACTGTCTTTTCTCCACTGTGTACTCTTGCCTTCTTTATCAAAGATAAGGTGACCATATGTGCATGGGCTTATCTCTGGGCTTTCTATCTTGTTCCATTGATCTATATTTCTGTTTTTGAGCCAGTACCATATTGTCTTGATTACTGTAGCTTTGTAGTATAGTCTGAAGTCAGGGCGTCTGATTCCTTCAGCTCTGCTTTTTTTCCCTCAAGACTGCTATGGCTATTCGGGGTCTTTTGTGTCTCCATACAAATTTTAAGATTTTTTTGTTCTAGTTCTGTAAAAAATGTCATTGGTAATTTTAATAGGGATTGCATTGAATCTGTAGATTGCTTTGGGTAGTATAGTCATTTTCACAATATTGATTCTTCCAATCGAAGAACATGGTATATCTCTCCATCTGTTTCTATCATCTTTAATTTCTTTCATTAGTGTCTTATAGTTTTCTGCATACAGGTCTTTTGTCTCCTTAGGCAGGTTTATTCCTAGGTATTTTATTCTTTTTGTTGCAATGGTAAATGGGAGTGTCCTTATTTTCTCTTTCAGATTTTTCATCATTAGTGTATAGGAATGCAAGAGATTTCTGTGCATTAATTTTGTATCCTGTTACTTTACCAAATCCATTGATTATCTCTGATAGTTTTCTGGTAGCATCTTTAGGATTCTCTATGTATACTTTCATGTCATCTGCAAACAGTAACAGTTTTACTTCCTCTTTTCCAATTTTGATACCTTTTATTTCTTTTTCTTCTCTGATTGCTATGGCTAAAACTTCCAAAGCTCTGTTGAATAATAGTGGTGAGAGTGGGCAAACTTGTCTTGTTCCTGATCTTAGAGGAAATGGTTTCAGTTTTTCACCATTGACAACAATGTTGGCTGTGGGTTTGTCATATATGGCCTTTATTATGTTGAGGTAGGTTCCCTCTATGCCCACTTTCTGGAGAGTTTTTATCATAATTGGGTGTTGAGTTTTGTTGAAAGCTTTTTCTTCATCTATTGAGATGATCATATGGTTTTTATCCTTCAATTTGTTAATATGGTGTATCACATTGATTGATTTGCATATATTGAAGAATCCTTGCATTCCTGGGATAAACCCCACTTGACCATGGTGTACGATCCTTTTAATGTGCTGTTGGATTCTGTTTGCTAGTATTTTCTTGAGGATTTTTGCATCTATGTTCTTCAGAGATGTTGGCCTGTAGTTTTCTTTTTTTGTGACATCTTTGTCTGGTTTCAGTATCAGGGTGATGGTGGCCTCGTAGGATGCATTTGGGAGTATTCCTCCCTCTGCTATATCTTGGAAGAGTTTGAAAATGATAGGTGTTAGGTCTTCTCTAAATGTTTGATAGAATTCACCTGTGAAGCCGTCTGGTCCTGGGCTTTTCTTTGTTGGAAGATTCTTAATCACAGTTTGAATTTCAGTACTTGTGATTGGTCTCTTCATATTTTCTATTTCTTCCTGGTTCAGTATCAGAAGGTTGTGCTTTTCTAAGAATTTATCCATTTCTTCCAGGTTGTCCATTTTATTGGCATATAGTTGCTTGTAGTAATCTCTCATGATCCTTTGTATTTGTGCAGTGTCAGTTGTTACTTCTTTTTCATTTCTAATTCTGTTGATCTGAGCATTCTCCCCTTTTTTCTTGATGTGTCTGGCTAATGGTTTATCAATTTTGTTTATCTTTTCAAAGAACCAGCTTTTTTAGTTTTATTGATCTTTGCTATTGTTTCCTTCATTTCTTTTTCATTTATTTCTGATCTGATCTTTATGATTTTTTTCCTTCTGCTAACTTTGGGGGTTTTTTGTTCTTCTTTCTCTAATTGCTTTAGGTGTAAGGTTAGGTTGTTTATTTGGGATTTTTCTTGTTTCTTGAGGTAGGATTGTATTGCTATAAACTTCCCTCTTAGAACTGCTTTTGCTGCATCCCATAGGTTTTGGGTCATCGTGTTTTCATTGTCATTTGTTTCTAGGTATTTTTTAATTTCCTATTTGATTTCTTCAGTGATCTCTTAGTTGTTTAGTAGCATATTGTTTAGCCTCCATGTGTTTGTATTTTTACAGTTTTTTTCCTGTAATTGATATCTAGTCTCATAGCATTGTGGTCGGAAAAGATACTTGATACAATTTCAGTTTCTTAAATTCACCAAGGATTGATTTGTGACCCAAGATATGACTTATCCTGGAGAATGTTCCATAAGCACTTAAGAAGAAAGTTTATTCTGTTGTTTTTGGATGGAATGTCCTATAAATATCAATTAAGTCCATCTTGTTTAATGTGTCATTTAAAACTTGTGTTTCCTTATTTATTTTCATTTTGGATGATCTGTCCATTGGTGAAAGTGGGGTGTTGAAGTCCCCTACTATGATTGTGTTACTGTCGATTTCCCCTTTTATGGCTGTTAGCATTTCCCTTATGTATTGAGGTGCTCCTATGTTGGGTGCATAAGTATTTACAATTGTTATATCTTCTTCTTTGATTGATCCTTTGATCATTATGTAGTGTGCTTCTTTGTCTCTTGTAATAGTCTTTATTTTAAAGTCTATTTTGTCTGATATAAGTATTGCTACTCCAGCTTTCCTTTGATTTCCATTTGCATGGAGTATCTTTTTCCATCCCCTCACTTTCAGTCTGTATGTGTCCCTAGGTCTGAACTGCATCTCCTGTAGACAGCATATATACGGGTCTTGTTTTTGTATCCATTCAGCCAGTCTGTGTCTTTTGGTTGGAGCATTTAATCCATTTACATTTAAGGTAATTTTCAATATGTATGTTCCTATTACCATTTTCTTAATTGTTTTGGGTTTGTTTTTGTAGGTCTTTTCCTTCTCTTGTTTTTCCTGCCTAGAGAAGTTCATTTAGCATTTGTTGTAAAGCTGGTTTGGTGGTGCTGAATTCTCTCAGCTTTTGCTTGTCTGTAAAGGTTTTAATTTCTCCATCGAGTCTGAATGAGATCCTTGCTGGGTAGAGTAATCTTGGTTGTAGGTTTTTCCCTTTCATCACTTTAAATATGTCCTGCCACTCCCTTCTTGCTTGCAGAGTTTCTGCTGAAAGATCAGCTGTTAACCTTATGGGGATTCCCTTGTATGTTATTTGTTGCTTTTCCCTTGCTGCTTTTAATATTTTTTCTTTGTATTTAATTTTTGATAGTTTGATTAATATGTGTCTTGGTGTGTTTCTCTTTGGGTTTATCCTGTATAGTACTCTCTGTGCTTCCTGGACTTGATTATTTCCTTTCCCATGTTAGGGAAGCTTTTGACTATAGTCTCTTCAAATATTTTCTCAGACCCTTTCTTTTTCTCTCCTTCTTCTGGGACCCCTATAATTCGAATGCTTGTGTGTTCAATGTTGTCCCAGAAGTCTCTGAGACTGTCCTCAATTCTTTTCATTTTTTTTTCCTTATTCTGCTCTGTGGTAGTTATTTCCAGCATTTTATCTTCCAGGTCACTTATCCGTTCTTCTGCCTCAGTTATTCTGCTATTGATTCCTTCGAGAGTATCTTTAGTTTCAGTAACTGTGTTGTTCATCACTGTTTTCTCTTTAGTTCTTCTAGATCCTTTTTAAATGTTTCTTGTATTTTCTCCATTCTGTTTCCGAGATTTTGGATCATCTTTACTATCATTACTCTGAATTCTTTTTCAGGTAGGTTGCCTATTTCGCCTTCATTTTTTGTCGTTTCTTTTTTTTGGGGATGTGTGGCGCTGTATTCCTGTCTTACTGGTTGTTTGACCTGAGACATCCAGCACTGGATTTTGAAGGCAGTTGGATAGAGCCAGGTCTTGGTGCTGAGATGAGAACCTCCGGTTGGCCTCACTCTGAGTAATATTCCCTGGGGTCTGAGGTTCTCTTTTAGTCTAGTAGTTTGGACTTGGAGCTTCCACCACAGGAGCTTGGGCCTGACCTCCGGCCTGGGAACCAAGATCCCAGAAGCTTCATGGTGCAGAAAAAAAAAAAAAAAGAAAAGAAAAGGAAAAGAAAAGAAAAGAAAAAAGGAAGGAAGGAAAGAAAGAAAGGAAAGCAAGCAAGCAAGCAAGCAAGCAGTACAATGTCAAAGAATAAAATCAAAATAAAATTAGAGGGCTTCCCTGGTGGTGCAGTGGTTGAGAGTGCACCTGCCAATGCAGGGGACGTTGGTTCATGCTGTGGTCCGGGAGGATCCCACATGCCGCGGAGCGGCTGGGCCCGTGAACCATGACCGCTGAGCCTGCGCGTCCGGAGCCTGTGCTCTGCAACGGGAGAGGCCACAACAGTGAGAGGCCCGCGTACCGCAAAATAAATAAATAAATAAAATAAAATTAGATATAAAAGAATCAACAACAATGAATCAACAAGGTAAAACAGGATCCCAATCTAAAAGAGGAAAAAAGAAGAAGAAGAAAAAAATGCCTTGGCTATGGGCAGGGGTGGAACTTAAGCAGGGCCAGGGTTTAGGGTGGGGTGGGACCTAAGCTGGTGGGGGGGTGGTGAAGTTTGAGTGTTGGGCGGGGCGTAGGCTCAGGATCCGTGTAGCCACAAAAGGCCCTGGGGGCTTGGCCTAGGCTGGGCGACATTCAAGCGTGGGGCGGGGCCTCTGCTTAGGACCTGCATAGAAGGGGAGAGGCAGCATGTGGAAAGGAGGGCCTTTGGAGTGTGGAGTTCCAGAGTTTGGAGGTAGGGCCCTGGGTGGGGGTATGGGGGTGGGGCTTGGGCTCTCCAGGGCAGGAGGGAGGCTCCGACGGCAGAGGATTAGGCCCGGGAGTCCAACAGGCTTCCCGGTGCCTACGTGGACAGGGAAGGCACTGGCCGTGTTCCCTTCTATTCCTTTGTGCCCCTGCCCCACCGTCTCCCCCAGGGTCTCCCCTGTCACCACTAGACCCCTAAACGTGGGTGGGTCCCACTGGGTTTGTGAACTCCTCCCCTCCCCCAGCCACCCCTCAGGAGTGCTGGTCCTGGAGGTCCAGCCTTTAGTTTTTTCTCCCCCTTACCTCCTTCCCACTCCCTCAGGACTGCGCAGCTAGAGGGGTCCTCGGTGGCCAGAGGATCAGGCCCAGGATCTCAGCAGGCTCCCAGGGTCCCAAGTGGGCAGGGGAAACCTGGCTACGCTCCCTTTTGACCCTCTGCCCTCCCAGTGGTTCCCCAATTTCCCCCTTCGGGTATGGGATCCCTTCCCCTCCCCCGGCCACCCCTCAGGGGAGCCAGTCCCGTCCCTCCTCCACTTCTCTTCCCCCTTCACTCCCCCCATGCCCCACGTCCTACCTGGTCACTGGGGGTTCCTCCCCTCCCCTTAGGTGTCCATGGTCCCCCACCAGTGCCTGGTAGGTGCCCTAGTTGTGAGGAGACGTGAATTCCGCGTCCTCCTAGTACACCATCTTGACTCCACCCTGGTCCTAGTGTTCTTGTCATTTAGGAAATTACAAGAGTTTTAGGAGCTCTATGTCAGGGATGGGGGTCAAAGGCAAATACTAGAACAAGAGGTGGTCTTAGTGTTCTTATCATTTAGGAAATTACAGGAGTTTCAGGAGCTCTATGTCAGGGATGGGGGTCAGAGACAAATACTAGAACAAGAGATGGTCCTAGTGTTCTTATCATTTAGGAAATTACAAGGGTTTTATGCGCTCTGGGCCAGGAACCAGGGGCAGAGACCAATATATATCTAATATCTATCTATCTATCTATCTATCTTTTTTTCCCTATTCACATTGAGTTACTGTAAAACATTATTGTGAAGAAACACAGGCAAGAACAATGAAATGGAAAACCATCCTTGAAAATGTCGTTACCCATGTGTTCAAGGAGAGTGTGAAAAGAAAAAAAAAATGCTGATGGTTTTTATTTGTATAATTTCTACCTCCAAAGGGACAATTGGAGCTAAGAGAGATTTGATAAATTGTTCTTTTTTGTACATTTTTATATAACAATAAGGTCAGAATGCTGAAGATGAAGGCCCATGAGGATAAAGCTCTTACAGCCACTCCCCAAACTTCAGCCTATTTAAATATTTCACCCCTTTCACTAATACCTACCTTCACTTTCCCTGGGAGAATGTCTGTTTGATACCACGCAGTGACCTAATAGATGTCTATGTAGGTGGCTTGATTGTTTACAATTATGTTTTCTGGGAGTTATTTATTGTATAGGTGATTTTGGTTTGTTTCAGCAGTCTACTAATTAGTACCTAAATACTCTGAGAAAATAATCTTTTACACAATGCACTTCGTTTTGATTCCCAACTCAACAACTGTCTGTGGCTGCTTTTTGTGTACTAAATGCCCAAGGCTGCTTCTCATGTCATCCACCCCAAGGTAGTTTTCACTGAGCCTTCCATTTCTCTCATCTCTTCTGAATGCATGCAAAAATTCTATACCGACATATATTTTGTTTTATTTATTTTATTCCAAAAAATGTTCTTAGATTCCTACTGTATATCACATTAAGGAAATGGGGGCTTTACTTTCTAAGATTTCTTTTATCTTCTCAAAATGTCTAGTATTGTACCCTCAACAGTGTTGACAGAAGTTACCTGTTGCCTCTCCAAAATTTGAAGGAAGCTCATGTGAAGGTGGGTCATCACTCACCTTGTGCAATTCAGAACTATAAATTTAAAAGGCACAAAGTTATATCAAGATGAAGAAATCCCAAGACTTTATCAGCTACCTCAAATCAGATATATCAGAGTTGAACATTTATATGGCCTTTTCCATATATCACCCCAGTAATCCTCAAGTGTTACTAAACTGCCTTTTTTGGTTCAGTTTTAAATTAATCAAAACAAGTGCTCCTGTAAAAACTTCTCTCTGTAGAAAAAAAGTACAGAGTAAAAGTGAGGACTCCAATCTCACTTGCCTAAAGGTGACCACTATTAACAGTTTAGAATATATAATTTCAGATCCTTTTCTATGTATTTATAGACATACACATATAATGAACACAAGTTTTACATATTATTCTACTTCTTTTTTAACATGCCAAGTACATTTTCGACAGTAGAGTTCATTCTTGTAAATGATTATATGGTATTTTATAATGTGAGTATACTATAATTTATCTGTTTCTCTCTATAAATGGATATCAGTCATTGTTTGTAGATTTTGATTTTTCGGCTAGAAACAATGCTTTGATGAACATTTTTTTTTTTTTGCGGTACACGGGCCTCTCACTGCTGTGGCCTCTCCCGTTGCAGAGCACAGGTTCCGGACGCGCAGGCTCAGCGGCCATGGCTCACAGGCCCAGCCGCTCCGCGGCATGTGGGATCTTCCCGGACCGGGGCACAAATCCGTGTCCCCTGCATCGGCAGGCGGACTCTCAACCACTGCGCCACCAGGGAAGCCCTAATGAACATCTTTGTACACTTATTTTGAGCTTAAAAGTGAAGAATTCTCTTGGAAAGATTTATATTAATGAAATTACAAGGTCAAAGAGAACGAATATTTTAAATAATGAAAAATAATACCAAATTGTCTTCCAAAAATGCTCTTCCGTTTTTTAATCAATTATTTTCTCACCAATAGTGTATGAGAGTACCCTTTTCTCTATACTCTCACTCAAAGTGGATATTAACAGTCTCTTTTAGATTAGCTCAGTGCTTTGTGACCACCTAGAGGGGTGGGATAAGGAGGGTGGGAGGGAAGCGCAAGAAGGAGCAGATATGGTGATATATGTATACATATAGCTGATTCACTTTGTTATACAGCAGAAACTGACACAACATTGCAAAGCAGTTATACTCCAATAAAGATGTTTAAAAAAAAAAAAATCTCTTTTAATTTTTGCCAGTCTAGTACCACCCAACATGGTATCTTATTGCTGTTTTATTTTGCCTTTCTCTAATCATTAGGTTTAATTTTATTCATGTTTCTTCAGTGAATTTCCTAATCCAACTGTTTCTCATTAATTTCTATATGCCTCAGTTTCCTTAGCTGTTCCCCTTAGCTGAATATTGTTGTGAAGTAACTGTTATGAAAAGACTCATTTATTAAACATTCTTCTGCGTGGGTCACTATCTTTTCTAAGAAAAATAATAGATAAAAAAATAAAAATACAGCTGACTCTTGAAAAACGCTGGGGTTAGGGACATCAACCCACTCAGTAGAAAACCTGTGTATAACTTCACAGTCGGGCCTCCATATTGAAAGTTCCGCATCCACAGATTCAATCAACCTGATTGTGTAGTACTGTAGTGTTTATTATTTTAAAAAATGCACTTATAAGTGGACTGACACAGTTCAAACCTGTGTTGTTCAAGGATCAACTAGGGCTTTTCAAAATTTTTATTCCTGTATTTGGTATTCTATTTTGGTTTATGTACTTTAAAAATTTGCTTTTTCTCCAGTCACATGGCAACACTGTATACATTGTATTTCAACTAGCAATAACAATACATATACTTCAGGGAGAAATTCAGTGGAACTACATATGTTCTATTACTATAAAATGTACCTTTGTCCATAGTGTTCCCCTAGCACAGTTTCCCCAGTGCAAAGGTATTAAATAAAACCAGCATTATTTCAAAAGGTGTTATGAGACAGAAACGTAACGTTATCCTCTATATTAAACCGGTAATATAGCATAACCCTCTCAATAAATACATATGGGCAGATGTTCCTGGAATCTTACATAAAAGTGTGGTACTATGTATATGGCCCAGAATTGCCAAAGCGATCCTGACGAAAAAGAACAAAGCTGGGGCATAACCCTTCCAGACTTCAGACTATATTACAAAGCTACAGTAATCAAAACACTGTGGTATTGGCACAAAAACAGACTTAGAGATCAATGGAACAGAATAGAGAGCACAGAAATAAACCCACACACCTATGGTCAATTAATCTATAACAAAGGAAGCAATAATATAAAATGGAGAAAGCAAGTGGTGTTGGGAAAGCTGGACAGGCTCATGTAATTCAATAAAATTAGAACAATCTCTCACACCATATACAAAAATAAACTCAGAATGGTTTAAAGACCTAAGTATAAGACATGACACCATAAAACTCCTAGAAGAGAACATAGGCAAAACATTCTCAGACATAAATAGTAGTAATATTTTTTTGATCAGTCTCCCAAGGTAGAAGAAATAAAAGCAAAAATAAACAAATGGAACCCAATCAAACTCAAAAGCTTTTTCACAGCAAAGGAAATCATCAACAAAACAAAAAGACAACCTAAAGGATGAGAAAAAATATTTGCAAATGATGCAACTGACAAGGGCTTAATTTCAAAAATATACAAACAGCTCATACAACTCAATATAAAAACAAACAAACAACCTAATCAAAAAATTGGCAGAAGACCTAAATAGATGTTTCTCCAAAGAAGACATACACATGGCCAACGGGTATATGAACAGATGCTCAATTCCATCACTAATTATTAGAGAAATGCAAATCAAAACCACAATGAAATATCACCTCACATCAGTCAGAATGGCCATCATCAAAAAGTCTACAAATAATAAATGCCAGAGAGGGTGTGGAGAAAAGGGAACCCTCCTATACTGTTAATGGGAATGTAAATTGATGCAGCCCCTATGGAAAACAGTATGGAGGTTCCTTAAAAAACTAAAAATAGAGCTACCATGTGATCCAGTAATCCCCCTCCAAGGCATATATCCAGAAAAGATGAAAACTCTAATTCAAAAAGATACATGCACCCCATTGTTCATAGCAGCATTATTTATAATAGCCAGGACATGGAAACAATCCAAGTGCCCATCAACAGGTGATTGGGGGCTTCGCTGGTGGTGCAGTGGTTGAGAATCCATCTGCCAATGCAGGGGACACAGGTTCGAGCCCTAGTCCAGGAAGATCCCACATGCCACGGAGCAACTAAGCCTGTGCACCACAACTACTGAGCCTGTGCTCTAGCGCCCATGAGCCACAACTACTGAGCCTTTGCACCACAGCTACTGAAGCCCTCGTGCCTAGAGCCTGTGCTCTGCAACAAGAGAAGCCACCGCAATGAGAAGCCCATGCACCACAACAAAGATCCAATGCAGCCAAAAATAAATAAATTTTAAAAAAAAGTTATCCAAAAGATAAACTTAAAAAAACAAAAACAAAAAAAACCCAGGTGATTGGCATAAGAAAATGTGATGTATATATATATATATATATATATATATATATATATATATACAATGGAATATTACTCAGCCATAAAAAAGAATGAAATATTGCCATTTGCAGCAACATGAATGAACCTAGAGATTATTATACTGTATGGTATCACTTATACATGGAATCTAAAAATAATACAAATGATTCTATATACAAAACAGAAACAGACTCACAGACAAAGAAAACAAACGGTTACTAAAGGGGAGAGGGAGGGAGGGAGGGACGAAGAGGAGTATGGGATTAACAGATTAAAAACTACTATACATAAAATAGATGAGCAACAAGGATTTACTGTATAGCACAGGAAATTATATGCAATATCTTGTAATAACCTATTCTGGAATATAATCTGAAAAAAAAAAACCCAACTGAGTCACTTTGCTGTTCACGTGAAATTAATACAATATTGTTAATCAACTATACTTCAGTTTAAAAAAAAAGTGTGATACATTCTTCCTTGGTAGAGGACATGAAGATAATCATAATAGCTAACATATATTGGGTGCTTACTGCATGCCAGGCTCTGTTCCATGTGCTTCACATGTGTTAATACAAATTTCATCATGAGATAGGTAGTTATCATCTCCATTTTAGTTATGAGGAAATGAAACCACATAAGTTAAATAACTTGCTTGAGTAGGTCTTATAGCAAGAAAGTGGCAGAGCCTTGATTCAAACTCAGGCTAACTGGTTCAAGAGCCCTACTCACAGCCACACTGCTGGGCTTACATGAACAGTGTTTGGTTAAAATAGTAACATGGAAAAGGAACTATAAGAGGAAGGACATGGACAAGGAGAGAAAAGAAGGAAGTGAGGGGTAAGAGGACAAGAAAGAAAAAATAAAGCTGAAGGACAAAAAGAAGATGGAGATAGGAAAGAAAGAAATGGGGAAAATTGCCCTCTGACCCTCTCATGCCATCAACCCAGTGGCCAACTAAACAGGGCTCACATCAGCACCAATGAAATGCACTGCATTGTGGGCTTGGTGTTCCTCATGCTCTCTAGCCTTTGGCTCAGCCACTCTTTCCACCCATATCCAGACATACTTCTTTCATCTTGGGAACATCTCCCTTGCTGTGCTTCAAAGATTCACAAAAATTGTAGAGATGTGGATTCTTATAAAGAAAGATGGGATTGACTGTAGTCCATCATATGATTTGTGTTTTTAGGCGTAACACAAGCTGGTGGCCAAATATTTACAAAGTGTGCCCTTAAAAAATTCTAGAAAAAACATTGAGAAATTTGGATTTTGATTTCACGTTCTCCCTGATTCATAGACTCAATCTTGAGCACAGCGGAAAAGATAATGGGGGTTATTCTCTGACAGTGGTTCTCAACTAGGGGTGGTTTTCCCCCCACCCAGAGAACATTTGGTGGTGTCCAGACACATTTTTGGTTATCACAACTGGGATGGGGGCAGGGGAAGGGATTATACCACTGACATCTAGTGGGAAGAGGCCAGGGATGCTACTAAGAACAGCCCCTTGCATTGAAGAACTATCCAGCTCAAAATGTCAACAGTACCAATGTTGAGAGCCCCTGGTAGGTAAGGCAACACTACCCAGGTCAGGTTGAAATTCCTCTCTGGCGGCATGGGAATTTGTCCCCTAACGAAAATACAGAGGTAATTGGAACTTTTCTTTCCAGCCAAACTCTATCTTTTCCTTCCAACTCCTTCCTGTCTGGCCTAAGGCCAGGCCATACATGAAAAAAAAAAAAAAATTGGTGCAAAACAGAAATAGTATAAAGGTCCAAGCCAAAATATTTGGGTGCAATTTCTTGCCACAGTTTTCTACCTCAGGTCATGAAATATTTTGCAGAAGTGTTTTGTGAATGATGTTATTTGGGTGTTTCTTTATAAAGCCATGGATTTAAATGAAACTGAGCAGGTATTGTTGGGATAATGATAGAAGAAAAGGAAGGAAAACCTTTATTCTACTGAATCTATCTAAGGAATAATTATTACTCAGTAATTAGTATTACCCAAATACTAGGATATTTGGATGAATATTCCTTATCTTAAGAAAACATACTTTACAGGTTTGATTAGTCCCTTTTTATGTGTTGATTAATGATAATGTGATATATTTAGAGAGTCTAAGAAAATGAGTATTTAATAATATATTTGAGATTTATATGCTATATAAAATTTTATGTACCAGATACTCTGCTTAAACCTATGTACATTGTCTCATGTAAACCTCATATACCCATTTAGCAGATGTAGAAACTGAAGTCTCAAAAAGGTGAACTTATCTGCCCAAACTTACAGCTAGTAAGAAGTATATCAGAATTTGAATTCATGTTCTCTGACTCCAACCAAATCTAGCATTATTTTACAACATGATTCTCCTTATCTCATTATACCTGCTCCCAAGATCATTCAAAGAATGAACTATAGCCCTATTGGTAATGTTTAAATACAGCATCAAATAAATCAATGTAAAAATTATATATATATGTGTGTGTTTTATATATATATATATATAATTGTATATATATGTGTGTGTGTGTGTGTATATATATATATATATGTTATGTTCATTATAAAACACTCCAAAATAAAATTTTAAAAATAAATGAGATAAAAAACAAGTGAAAGTAACAGTTATAAAATTGTATTCCTGTACCCCAATGGATCATCATTTGTATACTTCCTGGGGTTTTCTCACCACTTTGGAGACCACTAAAGCAATGGGGTCAGTTCTTCTTTGCTATATGTGTTAACTAAGAGACCTGGTCTATTAGTGCGTCTTCAGAGACTCCATTTAGAAATGACTTTTTGTCAGATCAATATTAGATACCAAACCCAGTTCAGATCTACATTTAAAACCAAGTGACACAACTTGAAAATAACAGGAGAATAGTACGTTCATTCATGAGAGAAGAACATGAAGAGTATGGCGGGAAGGGGACTTCTGCCCCATTATCATCACCAAGATAAAAGTACAGTGTGAACTGTTGGTGGAAATGTAAATTGGTGCAGCCGCTGTGGAAAACGGTCTGAAGGTTTCTCAAAAACTAAAAATAGAGCTACCATATGATCCAGCAATTCCACTCCTGGGTATATATCTGAAAAAAACAAAAACACTAATTTGAAAAGATACACGCACCCCAGTGTTCATAGCAGCTTATTTACAACAGCCAAGACATGGAAGTAAACTAAGTGTCTATCAACAGATAAATGGATAAAGAAAATGTCATATATATATATATATATATATATATATATACACACACACACACACATATATATATGTATAAACACACACACATATACACAATGGAATACTACTTAGCCATAAAAAAGGAATGAAATTTTGCCATTTGTGGCAACATGGATGGACTTGGAGGGCATTTTGCTCAGTGAAATAAGTCAGACAGAGAAAGACAAATACTGAATGTTAGCACTTATAGGTGGAATCTAAAAAATACAACAAGCTAGTGAATATAACAAAAAAGAAGCAGGCTCACAGATACAGAGACCAAACTCATGGATACCAGTGGGGAGAGGGAAGGAGGGAGAGGCAATATAGGAGCAGGGGACTAAGAGGTACAAACTATTCGGCATAAAATAAGCTACAAGGATATTTTGAACAATACGGGGAATATAGCCCATATTTTATAATAACTATAAATGGAGTATAATCTTTAAAAATTGTGAATCACTATATTGTACACCTGTAAATTATATAATATTGTACATCAACTGTACTTCAATTAAAAAATATATATATATATATATATGGAGAGAGAGAGAGTGAGTATGGCAAAGCAGATCCACAGCACACAAGATCAAAAGCTTCCCAACACTTCATAACGAAGAACTTTATCTCAGAGTCCCAAGGAAATATGCTTATAGTTCTTCTCCAGTGCTTCTTCTATAATAATCACTCAATAAAGTACATACTAGGGTCACTCAGTGAAAATGTAAAACTATTCTACTACAGAGGAAGGAAATCTTGGGGACATGAATTATATGCAAGAAGGCAAATTCTAAACATACCATTTAGTTACTTTATTTAATTTGACTTAAGATGTCACTAAAGCGTCTATAATTTTCTCCACTTTCACTTCTTACCAATACTCGTGCTTCTACACTTTGTGCACACCGAACTCTGTATTAGGCCTGGGATTAAGGTCAGGTGAACAAAACATCAAAATTTTAAATTATCACAGAGAAGTTTGTTTTTTAGCTTTCTTGGGATTGTGGAAATAATATCCATTCTGTCTTGTTTCTCCATGACTTACCTTCACATTTAGGCAAGACAAGACTTCATTTAATTCCCTGATGTCTGAGTGAAAATATTCCTTTGATCCCCACTCCAGGAAATCTCCCGTCAGCAGAACATCTTCTTGTTTTCATGTCTGCTCTGGTTAAATTGCTTCCTGTCAAAGTATAATGTTCCTATCTGGCTATGCTGCAGGCGTCATAGTCCTTAGAATCTTCAACTTTTTAGAAATGAAAGAGATATCAGAATATATTGGATATAATTTTTCATCTCAATTAATAGATGATTTAATGGCTACATGTCCTATTTAATTTTTAAAAATGGGGAATTTAATGTGAGAATTCTCAGGCATCTAATTACATAAAGGACAAGAATGCATTGGGCCTCAGGGTCGTGGATTTAAAAGTTGTTTCTGTCATTCTGCTGTACTTCTGTGTCTGCTTCTTTTTTCTGTCTATTGGCTATTTCTACCACTCATATCAAATTGAGGAAGCTGGCCACAAACCAGATGTAGGTTTGTAGACTCTCAATTGCATCAGTTTCGGCCACCAAAAGGAGGCTGATATTAATTTTTTGGTTCCAGTTCTGAAATTCCTTGTGAAAAAAACTAATATGGGCCCCACTGGATCAATCAACATTATCCATGGGCAGGGTTGGAGTTTATGAATTTGGTGATTAGTAGTGTGGTGCCATTGTAACCATATAGATGATGGAGTTGAAGAGGGTATGTGGCAGAATAAAGTGTCTGTATCTACCATGAAATACTTTAATCCAAGCCTTACATGATGAAAATGTAAGATGATGAAAATAAGGCTCAGAAAAGTAGGTGGACCAAGGCTAGTAAGAGAGCTAGAAGTGGATTCCAGGTTTCCTGAGTGCCAGGCTTGTGTTCTCTTATTCAACAGACATTTACCAAGCATTCACTACGTGCCAGAACTGCTGCTTTCAGGTGATCAGGGTGGTTACAGCAATGAACAGCCATGGAAGTCCTCATGTCCTCACTCTACTGCTTCTTAGATCAAACAGATTGTCTTCTGATCACCCTTCTTCTAAGGAGCCTAGTTTGTTGTTTTCGTTTTTTTAAATCACTGCCCCTAATCTTCCTGATTGAAAACTCAAGAAAATATCCCATTCTCTCTGCCTCGTCATTGCTTTCCCACGTGCCAATTGATTCTGATATTAGCTTTTCTAAAATCCACACAAAGAGTGATTGCTCTGAGACACACCCAGTCATAAGATACATATTTAACATACACAAGGCTTCCAAAGGGGTAGATGTTTTCATCATATAGCAGGCACATTGTAAGTAGAGAGAAAAAAACACCTTTAGCTAGTAGTTACAATGCCCCATTTACTACTTTTCCTCAAGGGCGGAACATTTATATGTACAATTGCAAATTCTTTGGGAATGCCAAGAAGGAAAGAATATATAGGAATAGACAGTACATTGAGTCTTGGTCTGTAGTCAGACATCACACTTTCCATTTGCCAGCTCTGTGACCTTCAGAAGTTCACTTAACTTCTCTGTGCCTTAGTTTTCTGATTTATAAAATAAGAACGGGGACTAGATAATCTCTATTGAAATTATTTATAATTTCTAATCTTACTATGTTCTGAAAAAGACTGGAGAAGACAATGAAAAATAAAATCCATTCCAGTTTCAAAATTCCACACTTTCACGATAGCAAGTGGTTTCCCTCTGCTTTGAAAAGGTGAAATAGTGCTTGCATTTTACCGTTTCTACACAGATCCTAAATTATCTAATTTATGTTAATTAAATCAGCCAGATTTATTTGAAAACAAGATGACTTTGTTTCCCAGTGCTAGCATTATAATGGATTGCTGCTGTGATTTTAAAAATATCTATTTAGGTAGCCAAAAACATCTCACACTGGTGTTACATGGAAAAATACCATCCCTCCAAATGATTTCTTTTGCCCCTTCCCATGTTAGAAGGCTAAGATGTGGTATGAATATATAATTCATACCACAGAGTTCTCCACACATTTCATTCCATGAAAATCTAAGAAAAGAGCAATGGAGAGGAAAGGCATTTCATTTTTGTTCACTGGATGTCTCCAGTATGCCTACCTGATTAGTTTTTTTAGGCCTGCTTTAATTTCATTACCTGGACACATAGGTCAGTACATATTTTTTGGTCTGATATCAGAACATTTTCTTATTAAATGCTATTTAAAAAAATGATCTTGGATCCAGCATTTCCATACTGCCTTGCATTCCCTTGACTACTGGAGATGGCTGTGCCTTGATGGGCCCTGGAAGGGACAGCATGTGAAATGTGCCAGTTCCCAGAAACAGCATACTGTCTCTGTGGCCGGATTCTGGATAGGCATTCCTGGAAGCAACCACTCAGGAGTGCTACTTTTAGCAACAATAGCAGCTAAGATATGATGAACGAGTCAGAACATTGTGCTGTATCTTCTCTAAGTCTCTTGAATGAGCCACTGTTTGTGGGTGCTTACTGAGCTGATAGCTGAATACTAGTCTTCATGGAACATAACCGTTAGTGTTTTCCCACTCCAAAGTCACCACAGAGCAAACCTTCTGGAGTGTCATCTTGGCAATGGGCATCAAAAACCTTAAAAATACACATAACTTATCTGAGTAACTCTACCTCTTAAGAATTTGTCCTAAGGAAATAAGTGTGTAGTGCAGTGGCTGATAAATAGGAAACATGCAATAAATGTTAGCTGTTATTATAAATAAAGTTATCACAGCATGATTTATAATGGTGGAAACTTAGATTAAACCTAAGTGCACAAGACAAGGAGATTGATGAAATAAATGGTATATGTCTATATAATATACTACTTGGCAGCCTTTAAAAAGTATGTCAGCGGGTTCCAAATTTTGGTGTGCATCAGAATTGCCCAAGGAACCTGTTAAAAATAATGTTTCCCAGGTCACATCTAAACTATTCTAAAAATAACTGGAAACTTCAATGGGTAAGACAGAAGTTAGGCTTCAATAGGTAAGACAGAAGTTAGTTTTATAGCAGGAATATTAATTTTGCTTAAAGTATTATTATTTATGTCAAAGACTTGGAGACTTTTCTTAACCAGTCTATTGCGCAAATAATACATCTGTTTTTAAAGGACCCATTTAAATCCTTCAGGTCATTGAAAACAGGCCTGACTTGAAGCTATATCTCATTCAATTAAATTTTCTTTAAATGGGCATCACTGTAAAATGTCTTTTCTCCAGTCCTCCAAATTACATAATCCTCTTCTAGATAGATAGATAGATATCTCTTTAATAAATGAATAACATTTTCCTTCAAGAGCAACAGTCCATTTGGGGAAGAATTTCATACCTGGGACTCTCTTTGAATCTGCCTTCTCTGTGTGTGTTTTCATAACATCTGTATTGGAATGAAAGGTGGTTGGAAGGCTGTGGTTGAGTACGAAAGCATTTAAATATCACCTCTGAAGGTTGCTTCAGCCCCAAGATAAACAACTGTTTATCTGTAGTTCCTTTTTTGCTCAAAGAAATACACACAGTAAGAAAATGGCCAACAGTGTTAAACTAATTAAACAAGGCCATTAGACTGAGGTGTCTTTCTTTTTTCTTTTTTGGTCTCACTGTGCATGTAACATCTTAGTTCTCCAACCGGGAATCGAACCCATGCCCCCTGCAGTGGAAGTGTGGAGTCTTAACCACTGGACTGCCAGGGAAGTCTCTGAGGTGGCTTTAATGCTTTAGTAGCTCCTGTAAGCAAACCAAAACTTAAGCTGGAATGCCTCAAGGTTAAGAAAAGGAAACCTAAGGACGACCAACCACAAACAGCCAACTTGGCTTTCCCAAATAAGGCAAACACTTAAGTTACAGCCAATCAAATAATTTCTTTACTTTGCTTCTTCCTTTTCTCTAGAAAAGTCTTTCCACTAGCTCTTTTGGTGAAGCACTCCTAACCACTTCCGGTTTGTCTCTGCCTGATTTGAATCAGTTTTTGCTCAAACTCTTAAAAATGTGATATGCCTCTGTTTATCTTGCAACAACAGGATGTGTTTTTTTCCTTGTGAACCATTACTTCAAAGATCAATATAATAGATTGTATTAACACTGGCGATTCCAAGGTATTCCTATTTTCGGAGATATTCCTTGCTGTTTATCATTATTGTTCCAAGCCATGGAGCTGACCCATCGGCTGACCCATCATCACTCAGTGAGTGCCGATAGTTTTAGGAAGAGTGTTAAAGTCCTAATTTCTTATTCCTTCCCACACAACAACTTCCCTAATAGCAGCATTTTACAATTATGTAACGCTTATCTGCACTAGGCACTGCTCTCATCACTTCACGGAGGTATTTACATATTTAGTTCTCACCCGTAAGGTGGTACACCATGATTCATCCCCGTTTTACAGATGAAGAAATCTCACCCCAGGAAGGTTGAGGCACTTGCTTAAGGTCATACAGTCACACACACATAATCCACAAGGCTTTGAACCCAAGCATTCTGAGAGTCTTTGCATGCAACCTCTAAGCCCCAGTCTTAGGTGTACTACCTACGGCTGACTTTTGCTTCCACTACTGGAGAACCTATGGGTGCAGGACAGAATGCAAAGTGGTAGCAGCAAGTGCCTCAGGGCCAAAAAAAGGGAGAGTTCTGAAGGCTGTAAAGTGGAACTGTGAGAGGAGAACGGTCAGAAATTCTGCTCCCTTGGAAAAGGTATTTCATTTTTCTGAACCTCAGTTTCCTATTCTGTAAAAAGCTGATGATAATACCACATTCATTGAGTCCCTCTAGTGAAATAAGATAATGGATGCACTTTATTCACAGAGAAACCTTAGCTGCCACCTACCCCCACCCCCAGTGAAAGGCAAACAAAGAAACTTGAGATCTTTGAATTAACTAAATTGAAAAGACAGAGCTCTGAGTAGACTTTCCTTAGGAATGGAAAACAAAACAAAGCAACAAAACAAAAACTTAAAAATATCTGGCATTTGTAAACATTAATTTCTGTAATTTCAAATGTTCTTCTTACTTCTCCATTTTTTTTTTTAAAACTTTCCTCCCCTTCTTTCTCCTCCCTGTTCATTTTTCCCTTTGTTTCTTAGTAGAATACTTTTTGGAAACTTCCAGCTTTGATTCAGCTAAAAGGAAGGAAGAATAAGTTTCTACTGTGGCCAGAAATCTATGGAAAGCTGAGTACCCTGAGGGACACCCCAGCTGCAAAACAAAAGCACAAAAAAAGCTGGCTGAGCTGGGAGATGAATGTTCTAGAGGGAGGAAGAATGGGGATGATTAAAAATTGCAGATTCTTTCCAGTCTGGGATTGACTTTCCTAAGTTCTACTTTGCTTGTATAGTTGGTTTATTTTACTAGAAAGTGGTCCTTTGCGTAGACCATCTTATATTACCTTTTGTATTCCTGTAGAATCATTTAAGTTGTTTCAGGCACATGTGTCTCATTTGCCATCCAAATTGCTGGTTGGAATAGCAAAATGCATCTTTTCCTTTGGTTCTAACTCTGTATGTAAACAGGAAAGGACTGTGCTTTGGGGTCAAACAGCCCTGGGTTGAACTTCAGCTCCCTACTTATTAGATCACCTTGGGCAAATTATTTAACTTCTTTAACTTTCTTCATTTGGAAAGTGGGCATAAGAATAGTAACAGCCATGTAGGTTTGTTTGAGATAATACATGTAAAGCACTAGCACAGGAGTGGAGCCCAAGAACTATTCATTATATGGTAGCTCCAATGATTATTTTTCAGTCTATTTTTCTTTCTCCCACAAATGCCTAAGTACTCAGCTTAGGAAGATTTTGTCAGGTGAACTATATGAATGAAAAAAAGGATATGCCATTAGTCAGGGCAAAAGATATATCATAATAAAAGGCTTACTTCTTTCCAGAGGTTTGAAAAGTTTTCATGTTCTATAAAACCAGAAGGGACTTCCCGGGTGGCGCAGTGGTTAAGAATCCACCTGCCAATGCAGGGGACACGGGTTCGATCACTGGCCCAGGAAGATCCCACATGCCGCAGAGCAACTAAGCCCGTGAGCCACAACTGTGCTATAGATCCTGTGAGCCACAACTACTGAGACTGCATGCCACAACTACTGAAGCCTGCACACCTAGAGCCCGTGCTCCGCAGCAAGAGAAGCCACTGCAATGAGAAGCCTGCGCACCGCAACGAAGAGTAGCCCCCACTCGCCACAACTAGAGAAAGCCCACATGCAGCAACAAAGACCCAACGCAGCCAAAAATAAATAAATAAAATAGAAAACCAGAAAAAGAAACATAGAGACATGAAAATAAATACAGTGTGATATCCTTCATAGTTGTCATCATGGTTAAGATATCTTATTTACATAAATAATTTTTCTTTTGGCCTCACCGCACGGCTTGTGGGATCTTAGTTCCCCAACCAGGGATGGAACCCGGGGCCCTAGCAGTGGAGGTGCAGAGTCCTAACCACTGGACCGGGAATTCCCTACATAAATAATTTTTGATTGTATTAACTATACTAGTAGAATGCCATATTATTTGATAAGTAAAAAAACCAAAACAAAACAGGGCTTGGTTTCCATGAAACTAAAAAAACTAATTTAAAACAGAACAATTCAGTTCAGTCTTAAAGATTAAAAGAATACTTAGATTCCTCCCCCTGAATTAGCAGGTTTTGGGGTGGATGAGGCTACCTAGCAGGTACCTTTCTGCCTCTAAGTGACTTGATAATATTTTATATATTATGAAATAACAAGTCACTTAGAATTAAAATAACTATTTTTATGCATATGCCATGCATGAGGCACCTGGGATTAAAACATGAGCAAGCCACACCTGTAACCTTGGAAAATAAAAATGATTGCAAACGTATTAAGTTTACCTGGAAATTGTGCTTTTGAGGAATGTGGTTGTGCTTTTTTGTGCTTATTACAAGGCTAGAGTGGGATCAATCTGATCATTCCTACCGTATCCTGGTTGTAGAACTCTGTGTCCATATGTATTTCCCAGGTTGCTGGTTTACTAGGTTAGGTGGATCTTTATTTTCCATCTTGTGAATGACACTCAAAATTTATGCCCCAGAGTCAGAAGCTTGGGTGAGCCATTTGCTAGGGCCCTGAAAACCACCTTTCTCTGTCACACAAGCAGTTGTTGTAATCAAATTGGCTCCATGCCTAGAGCAGGCTGTGTGACTCAGTGACAGTTGCAATCAGAGCATGGAGTTGGAGACAAAGAAGTCACAGATCAGGAAATCACAGTGACGATGGCCAGTTGGGATTGGATGGTTTTATACGAGTGGAGATTTTTTTGTTAAATAATTTTTTTCTTTAAATATCATTCATCAAAGACACATTTAATCCTGTTACTTTTGCATGAGATTTAAAAAAATTTTTGTCCTAGTAATACTCTGTTCAACACTGCAAGTCATTCTATACTAAGGGAGAGCTCCAAATATTGTAACAACCATTCAGCATTTCCAGTGATTTTAGATCCATGCTTGGTAAGGTATATATGCCTACTCTCACTTGAATTAGATCCCCCACCTTTTTTTTTTTTTTGCAGTACGCGGGCCTCTCACTGTTGTGGCCTCTCCCGTTGCGGAGCACAGGCTCCAGACGCGCAGGCTCAGCGGCCATGGCTCACGGGCCCAGCCGCTCCGCAGCATGTGGGATCTTCCCGGACCGGGACACAAACCCGTGTCCCCTGCATCGGCAGGCAGACTCTCAACCACTGCGCCACCAGGGAAGCCCCTTAGATCCACTTTTTGAAGACACTTTGATTTTAACATCCACCCCAGGCTAGATCCAATTCAATCTAGGGAAGAGAGAATTAATTTCCAAGCGAATTCTTAAATCAGAAGTTCTCAAATGCTTTGAAATTCACAACATGTATACTTTGTTGAAAATGGTCAAGCATTTAACTTTTATATCTCTCAATCTAATTATTAATTATTATAAATGTACATGACAAATGATAATAAAGATATAAATTTGTAACTATTGGTCAACTTTAAGGGGAAGGTGTAAAAAATTGAGGAAGGACAAATAAGGGTGGGAAGTTGTGGTGGTCACAATTTTTTTTTTTTCTTTTTATAATATCAGTTATATAGGTGGAGATACAAGGTGGAGATACTCTGGTGTCACCAGAGGCATCATCCTTAATTTTGGTTGGGTAGAACTGCTGTCCTACAGGGTAAGGATGAGTATAACTTGGAAACAATAACAGAGAAAGGTGCTGGATTCTGAAACTATACCTTCACATAAACTTCAAATATTGGAGGTAGGGGAGCAACTCTTTCACATTGTACTTGATATGCTATTGCTGTGAAATGCTTTTACAGCACCTCAACATGGAATACTAGGATTCTGTATGAGGCAGATTGCAAAAGCCATTGAAAAAAGGCCTGGGGAATTGTGATACAATTTCAGATAGATGTAATTGTATGAAGATTAGCCCGCATCACCCGAAAATGAATAGATATTACTTGGGGAAAGAATTGGACAGACCACTGTGTGTGATTTAGTTGACCAGATTCCTGAAATGAACAGACTTGTATGTTTGGATCACGATGTATGTGTGAGTAGATCTACATATATAGATCCACTATGTGTGATTGGATCACTATGTCAGGATCTCCCACCTCAAGAAATGTATACAATAATAAAACCATAATTCAAAAAGATACATGCATCCTTATGTTCATATCAGCACTATTCACAATAGCCAAGACATGGAAACAACCTAAATGTCCATCAACAGATGAATGGATAAAGAAGATGTGGTACATATATGCAATGGAATACTACTCAGCCAAAAAAAATGAAATAATGCCATTTGCAGCAACATGGATGCAACTAGAGATTACCATACTAAGTGAACTAAGTCAGAAAGAGAAAGACAAATACCATATGATATCACATATATGTGGAATCTGAAAGATGACACAAATGAACCTATCTACAAAACAGAAACAGACTCACAGACATAGAGAACAGACTTGTGGTTACCAAGGGGGAGAGGCTGGGGGAGGAAAGGATTGGGAGTTTGGGATTAGCAGATGCAAACTAGTATATATAAGATGGATAAACAACAAGGTCCTACTGTATAGCACAGGGAACTATATTCACTATCCTGTGATAAACCATAATGGAAAAGAATATAAAAAGGAATGTGTATATATATATGTATGACTGAATCACTTTGCTGTACAGCAGAAGTTAACACAACATTGTAAATCAACAATACTTCCGTTAAAAGAAAGAAAGAAATGTATACAATGATAGATTTTATTTTTTATTTTTCTTCTTTCCCCAAAGAATTTTATTTTTGTAATGGGTCACTGTTTGAATATGGAAATTTTGTATTTTTTAGGAAAATACCTGTCTGCATGGAGCAATGTCTGTCTGTGGAAATAACTGTCATCAGTATCATCTGCAGAATGGTCATTCAACAAATATTTGTTGAGGACCTATTATGTTCTAGGTGCTTCTCCTGGGTCTTGGGATACAATGATGAACAAAATAGAGATGCCTGACCTCATGGAATTTACATTTTAGTGTGAGATGACTGACAATAAATACCAAACTTGATAAAGAAGTATATAGTATGGAAAAATAAAGCAATACAGCAGCGTAAAGGGAATCAGGAGTGCTGGGGGGAGAGTGTTGCAATCTTTAACAGAGTGATCAGGCTAGGCCTCATTGAGAAGGTAACATGTGAGCAAAGACTCAAAGGAAGTGAGAGTCAGACACGCAGCTTCTATAGGAAGAGCATTTCTAGGAAGAGGGAACAGTGAGTGCAAAGGTCCTAAGGTCAGTATTTTTCACAAGGCTCACTGTCTTCTTTATCCAAGGAGAATGGCATTCTACTCATGGAGAGGATATTGTATTCCACTTTATGGGACTGGGAGAGAGAGACACTTTTTCCCAGCTTTCTATTCAAGGTTCATAACCCCTAATGCCTCAAACATCTGTGATTTTTGGCTCATAAAGTGACTATGACCAGTCTTGGCCATATTTTATGGCTCTCGCCTGCCTCCTTGAACATGTATAGCGTAGGGAACCAACTCAATTACGGGTATTAATTTTTTTTTCTGTTAGACTAAACAGCTTGGGAGGGAACAATTGTTGCTAACCATCTGTATTTATCAACTATAAGATGAATGTACAGTAAGGATAATTGTTGTCTCCCCAGAAATTGAACTGGTGAATTTGACAGCATCATAACTACATAGTAAATGAATGGTATGGGACACACAGACACACAGGCGCGCGCACACACACACACACACACACACACACACTCACACATTTTCACTATTGACATTTTGCTCCAAAACCTATTCTCTGAAGACATAAGTGGCTTCCAGGTAAAATTTGAGAGATATAAATAAACATTTCTTTTTTTTTTGAATTTTTGAATTTTATTATATTTTTTTATACAGCAGGTTCTTATTAGTTATCCATTTTATACATATTAGTGTATACATGTCAATTCCAATTAGGAAATTCATCACCCCGCCGCTTTCCCCCGCTTGGTGTCCATACGTTTGTTCTCTACATCTGTGTCTCAATTTCTGCCCTGCAAACCGGTTCATCTGTACCATTTTTCTAGGTTCCACATAGATGCATTAATATACAATATTTGTTTTTCTCTTTCTGACTTACTTCCCTCTGTATGACAGTCTCTAGATTCATCCACGTCTCTACAAATGACCCAATTTCATTCCTTTTTATGGCTGAGAAATATTCTATTGTATATATGTACCACATCTTTATCCATTCATCTGTCGATAGGCATTTAGGTGGCTTCATGACCTGGCTATTGTAAATAGGGCTGCAATGAACATTGAGGTGCATGTGTCTTTTTGAATTATAAATAAATATTTCATAACATCTTTAAAAAATAGAAAATGAAGAAAAAAAAACCCTATTCTTTGGTATTCTTCAAAGTACATGTGTTGTACCTTATTGACCAAATAGTCAATAAGGAATTTCAGATGCAAGATATGCTCTTTCATACCATATGATAAACTCTAAAATAAACCATTTCTGTGGCATTGTGACAAACTGGGACCCTGCATATATAGCATGTACACACATATATATGTGTATGCACGTGTGCACATACACGTATAAGGTAAAAAAATAAAAGATATTCATTCCAGTGTAGGAAATGTAAATAAAAGTAAAATAAATGCACACACATCCCTTACCCAGACAAAAATACATTATTAAGCCCACCACAGAGATCATTAACAAATGTTTATTAGGGACCTACTGTTGGTGGATACTGTGGCAAGGGCCTTGTTCCATTGCAGAACTTGTTCCAAGCAGAATCAATTCTGCTTCTGGGGGATCCCAATATAACAATAGCAACTGTAACCACCATCATGTGCTGAGTGCTTATTACTTCCAAGCAATGTGCCAAGTGCATGTACTTGCATTATTGTATTACTGCAATATTGCATCATTCAACCCTACTCAGTACTATTACTATCAACAGATGAGAAAAGAAGGGCTCAAAGAAGTTAAGAAACTTGTGCAAGACCTCAGAGCTAGTAAATTCTAGATCCAGGATTTGAAACCAGGTATTGTTTCTAAGGCCAATAGGCTTCACCCCTGAGGTATGTTGCTTAAAAAGGGTCTAAGAAATAGTGTGAGAATACTGGAGTCAGAGGACACCCAGGCTTAAATCTTATTTCTGTCTCTTATGTGGCCACAGACAAGGTATTTAACCTTTGAGACTCAAAGTTTAGTAGTATAGACACTAATATCTATACTATAGTATCTATAGTATCTATAGTACTATAGTATCTATAGTACTATAGTATCTATAAGTATCTATAGTTACTGATATCTATAGTACTAGTATCTAATGGTATAGATAATATTATCTTCTTTCCCAAATTGTCATAAGATTAGAGATAATGTGTGCCTGCCACATGGTCACTATTCAATAAATGACAGTTTGATTTAACTGTTATCTCTGAGTTTAATCAGATTCATCAAGGAAGAATGCTGAATGCTATGTCTAACTCAGAGAGCACCTGACTTTTCCTTTTCTCATTAACCAGGGCTTCCGGTTGGCTACTTGATAACTTGTCCCTAGAATCAAGTGTAACCATTTCTAAGGGAAAGAAGACCAGGGAGTACATGCTCCTTTTGCACAACTTGGAAAAGGAAGCCCATTTATTTAATTTACACCAGAGCTTTTGGTATAAAGTCTTCCTCTGGAGGAAACAGCCAACAAGTTAATATCCCAAAGAGAAAGAAACAATTTAGCCAATTCATGAACTAAGGCTGTAGTTACAGTATATACTTTTAGCCAAAGAGAGTAATTTGTTAGCTTAATTAACACCAAGGTTACTAGAGAAAGTGCTGTTTAAGGATAAGTCAAACCATAAATTATAAAATTGAAATTCAGAGATTGGGATGCTCAGAGATGTTAGGATTTACATAGGGGACTTTGCAATAAAGACAGAAAATCAAGCCTGAAACAAGTTATTATCCTGAACTATAGAAGTATAAACAGGATCCTAATTAATGAGTATTATAGTAATTTTTTAAGGAAATAATATGGTAACAGAGCTGGAAGGGATTTTAGAGCTCATTTATTCACACTCCTCTTTCTTTTTGTTTTTTTAGGTGTGGAAATTGAAAACTGAAAAAAGAAAGGAAATGCTATGGTCAGTTCCATACACTACAGTAAAATATTTCTCATCTTGATTTTCTCCTGGATGAGGTGATGGGGCTTAGTGAAAAGCATAGTTTATAAAGGTTCTTAAAGCCAGGGGCCTTGCTAAATTTAGATTTCGTTCTTGCTTATGTAATTTTCCTTGAGTTTTCAATTATTTATACAAATATATTATTTATATATGTCTGGAACTTGTGCTTTTAGCACTCAATAAGCAGGAATAATTTATAGGACTACGGAGTGCTTCCTGTCCTTACCTTTCAGAGCCTGTTCTTTTGCATTGTTAATTAATTGTTATAGTTCAGCCTTGGGCAACTTCCTTTCCCAGCAGTCTTGTCGTAATACATAACTAAACAGAGAGAGCTGTGTTAGGATCTACCTTTATCTTCATACTCAGGTTCTGAAATCCAGGTTAATGATCCTGTTAGCTATTTCCCTAGTACAGCCAACTACTGGGGAGGCGGGGCGGGGGCAGGGAGCGGTCATAGCATGACCCAGCAGATCACGTGTCTTCAGCAGAGGAGAACATACTGAAAGAGAAAACAGGCTGCCAGTCCTAAACTGAATTTGTCTCTGCTTCAAGTTTCTTCTTTACCTCTGCTTTTTTGTTGCTGTTATTTGGTTTTTTTTAAATCAAGTTTTTGGGCTTCCCTGGTGGCGCAGTGGTTGAGAGTCCGCCTGCCGATGCAGGGGACATGGGTTCGTGCCCCAGTCCAGGAAGATCCCACATGCCGCGGAGCGGCTGGGCCCGTGAGCCATGGCCGCTGAGCCTGCGCGTCTGGAGCCTGTGCTCCGCAACGGGAGAGGCCACAACAGTGAGAGACCCGCGTACCGCAAAAAAAAACAAACAAACAAAATCAAGTTCTTGACATACTCTTTCCTCTACCCTCCCTTATCCCCTTTTTTCCTTCTGCTGCCTTGCATTGACCTCAGGTACCTACATCATCCTGGCTCATGGCCACAGGTCTGGATTCTACCACCAGAAATGATTCCTGATTTTTGCCTCTTTCCCTACACTGCTCACTTGCCAGTGTCTGACCCTCCTCATCCACGGTTCTCACTTTGCCTTGGATTTATGAGGTTCTTGCTCTGTAACCCACAGGAATGAGTGACAATTGCTGAGAAGAGCCAATACGCAGGTACCCCAGATTGGCTCGGATGTCAAGAGGACTCGGCAGGTCTGGGGCTGGGCAAGGTGGCAGCACAGCCCCTGCTGTGCCCCTTTCCTTCACTGCCTCCTCAGCATTTTCCAGAGCAAATGGAAAGAGGTCCTTGGTTGTTTCTCCCTGAGCCTGAAGGATTAGCTCTCTAATCAGTTTTTGGAAGAGTAAATACAGTGAGATAACACAAACTTTCCCTCCATGGAAAGGCAAGACAAAGGTGAGACAGGCTGTCTTTTTCTGCTACTGTCACTCAAAGGCATGAGGCCCTTGCTCAGGCCCTAGAGCAAGGTCTTTCCCAGATTCCATCTCTTTGATGGAGTCACCAGGTGAACAGCCCACTCACAGGCCATTTAATCTGAAGGCAAGAAACTACCTTACCATACTCTTGGGTATTTGTGAGGATGTAGACCAAATACACCATTGAATTGACATGAGAGGATTACTGTGATATAAACAAAATAATTCTTAGGAAAAAGGGCCACTGAGTAAAATTTCTCTTTCCTTTTCTCAGCATTGTCAGCAATTTGTTTTCTACTTCACAGTATGGTACATTGTGGTCAATCATAATATTAGGTGTCAGAATACACTGAATGAAGGCTTGATGGGTGGATGAACGAGCATCTCAGTGAAAGATGTGAAGCTCTCGAGACCTGAGATTGTTCATGCTGGGAACTCCTTTTGGTACCTTATATACGTATCGGGAGCCCTGACAGCATCTTTAAAGGCTTAAGGAATTCACCTGGGGATGCACCTAGTTCCGTGAGACTGACTGGCGGCAGCATCGGCTGTCTGGAGCCTCCTTTTGGGGGCTATTTGTTCTCTAGCACACTTCCGTGGATAGACGCCAGAAGGTTCTGGTGTACTAGGGGGCCAACTAGGTGGCCAGGGAACTCCACCCAATCCTAGCTGATTAGGTCAAGTAGGCAGTTGTTAACTGTGTTAAAGGTGAAGGAGAGGATTCTGAGAAACATACTATAAATGCCCCGGGGCAGAGAGTTGTCATAAATTCATCTGGCTTCAAAGTGTGTGTTAGCTCCATATTTAAAACATCTTAAATTTTCAGAGTGACTTGTCTTTATTGTAAACAATCCAAAAAGTACAGATGAATGACAGTACAGCCCCCACCTGTGTGACACCCTATTCCCACACCTCGAGTAAGCACAGCTAGGAGTTTCTTGTTTATCTTTTCAGGAGTGTTTAATGCATGGATAACTGGTATATCGAATGGGCTAGACTAAATGGAGTGAAATTAAAAAAAAGTAGCTTTCTTCTTCGCCTAAGCCAAGCCCTTCAAACTCACTCTACAGATCTTTCTGCACAGCCCTGGGACAATACATCAGGCAGATCCTGTAGCTTTTCCAAATATGTCTAGATGTTAAAAAACAGTCTGTTATTTTTAAATGTATTTAAAAGGGCAATCTGATCAAAATCAAAAGTTCCTTCTTATATCTAGTTTAAAATCTCTCACCCTTCCTGGGGCTTAGGCCTGAGCCTGGTTCAGAAACCTGCAGGGAGAAAGAGGAGTGTGCAATGCGGCTTTTCACCCTCCTGCACTGTGCTTTTCTACTCCTCTGGATCCGGCACTGAACTCTGCTGCCGTGGCCGCTCTAGCACCGGACTGCAGAGGTGGATCAGAGGTAGAGGACAGGCCTTGCTCAACGCGTGCTTTGTAATCACAAATCTAAGCCCTCCGGGTGGTGGATACCTAGCGCTGGCTTTTTTTTTACATGGGGTGGTTCTGTGAGTTTTTCAGAGACTCCCTCTGCCCAATCAGGGACTCTGTTCTCTGTTCTCTGAACTGTTCCTGTTGTGGGAGATGCTCTCTCTCAGCCTCACCTCTCACAACTCTCTTTCAAGAGCAGTCTTAAGATTCCTGTCCTTTCTCTGAAGGTTTCTGCTGGGGTTATCTTGCCCCAGCCATCAGAGGTCTGGGGCAAGATCTTTCCAAGATGGCACTAGGCTGGCTAACTTCCAGATGGCTTAGCCCATGGGAAAATTTGGCATTGTTGCCCCAACAAACCCTGGAAAAATGGCCACTCCCACTGCAGCTTGCTGTCATTGCTCTGCTATTACAGGTCATTCCAGGCAACCTTTGACTTTTAGCCTTCTCAAGGCAGGAGGCAGGCACCCCATTCTGTGCCCCTGAGTTCCAGGGAACACAGATTAAGTGCACCCAAGAGCTCTCTCACCGCGTTCTGTTGCAAGAACAGCATGGAGGGATCCCTCTGAATTTTTACGGATTAGCAAGCAATAAGGTGGGGGAGATGCTTTTTTCACTCTGGTGAGCCTCCCATTCTTTCTTAGGTTTTCTCTTTCTTTCTCTCTTCTTGGCACTCCATTCAGCCTCCTCATGAGGGAGGGAACCCCATGGAACTGTAATGTCATCAGGCCAATGGCACAGCCTTTTCTTCCTCACTCTGATCACCCTCTAACATCCTTTCCGAGACTGAAGGTGGGTGATGAGCTAAGAGTTGAAGTATAAGGTTTTGTTTACCTTTTAGCAAGTTCTGAATGAGTAATAATATATCTCTGTTTAAAATATGGGGGAACATGTTGCTTACTATTATTAATGGTGAAACCTCAGCCCAGATTCTGATACAACAGGAAGTGCATTTAAGCAACACACACACATATACACACACACACATCTCTAAATACTATAGATCCTTTCTTAACCTCAAATGGAAGTATACCATGTTTATTGTTCTAGAGCTTGTTTTCTTAAGAATAAATCTTCGACAACTTGTATTGTCAGTACAATTCACTAGAGTATTGCATCACCTATTTCCAGATTTCTGTTATGACAAACAATACTAAAGCAGAGTCTTTGTATACTTTTGGGAGCATATCTGCAGAATAAATTCCTAGAAGAAGAATCACTTGGAATTCAAAGGTAAAATCTGAATATAGGGCTTCCCTGGTGGCGCAGTGGTTAAGAATCCGCCTGCCAATGCAGGGGACACAGGTTCGAGCCCTGCTCCGGGAAGGTCCCACATGCGTGGAGCAACTAAGCCTGTGAGCCACAACCACTGAGCCTGTGCTCTGCAACAAGAGAAGCCACTGCAATGAGAAGCCTGCGCACCGCAATAAAGAGTAGCCCCTGCTTGCCGCAACTAGAGAAAAGCCCGCGCACAGCAACAAAGGCGCAATGCAGCCAAAAATAAATAAATAAATTTATTAAAAAATTTTTTTGAATATATTTTGCCAATTTGCCAACCTTTTATCCGTTTTCACTCTATTAGATGTGGAATGCCAAATGTATGCATTATATATATATATATATATATATATATACATATATATACATATATGTATGACTTTGGTTTATATTTCTTTAGTTATGAGCATGGTGGAACATCTTTCTGTACATTTATTGGTCTTTTGAATCTTTTTTCTGAGTTGCCTGTTCATTTCATTTGCACATTTTTGTATTCATAATTTTCATACTGGTTTTTTAAAGAGGACCTGGTATGTTGAGGACACTTGCCTTGTTCTGACATGTGAAATGAAACATTGCCTCCTGTTTTTTTTGATACATTGACCCTGTGTGTATCTTTCATTTTTTCCTGTAAAGAAGTTTTCCAATTTTATGTAGTAATCTCATCAGTTTTTTCCTTTGTGGCATCTGGATTTCACAACATCCTTAGAAAGGCTCCAAAGTTCTAAAAATATTCACACATTTTGTGCTCGCTTCTGCAGCACATATACTAAAAATATTCACCCATTTTCTTCTAGTGTTTTCATAGCATCGTATTTTTACATTTAAATTATTGATCCTTGTGGAATATATTTTGGGGTAAAGTGTGAGCATTTTTACATCTAACAAAGCAAACTTTTTACTTCCTAGACTTTTCTAACTTCTCTTTCTCTTATTCACATCACTGAATGAAAATCTAAGTTATACTCAGAGTCCTCTTTTAAACACAGAGCTTCTCACATAGTTAAACACAAAGGCAAATTAAAAAGGCAAAAACAGGACTTCCCTGGTGGTGCAGTGGTTAAGAATCTGACTGCACACGGGTTTGAGCCCTGGTCTGGAAAGATCCCACAAGCCGCAGAGCAGCTAAGCCCGTGAGCCACAACTACTGAGCCCGCGTGCCACAACTACTGAAGCCCACGTGCCTAGAGCCTGTGCTCTGCAACAAGAGAAGCCCGCGCACCACAATGAAGAGTAGTCCCTGCTTGCCACAACTAGAGAAAGCCTGTGCACAGCAACAAAGACCCAATGCAGGTGAAAAGAAAAAAAAGGCAAAAACATTTTTTCTTTAAATTCTGCCTACTGCCTACTTTCTAGGATTCTTAGCCTGACTTCTTTGGGCATTGGTCTCTTGGACTAGTGATTATTTTCATGGCAGTTACAATGTATTTTCAAATCCAGTGGTAAGAGAGGTAAGAATATTTGCTTCTCCCCATTTTTACAGTGGATGCCAGGAGAGGGGAGGTAACAGGCCCAAGGTCACAGAGCAATTCAGGGTGTTGAAATCCAAGGTTCCAAGCCATCTAGCCTGTTGTAGTAATCAACAGACCTCATGTACAAAGCACAGGTAGAAAGAATTCTTCTGATTGCATCATTCACTAAATTATATAATCCACAACAAAAGCAGCCAGAGGGCAGTGGACAGGGTAAAGCTTAGCTCATTGAAATGTGCAGATGTTTCAGTGAATTGGGAAAATGGCCTGCTCATAGAGATCATATATAATATTTGACAATGTGAGTCAGCCTTGGGCATTATTCAAGGTTAATCTTATCCCCTTAATGAAATAGCTGATTGTTTTGACTTGTTCTCCTCTGCCTGTTCCAAGTTGCCTGACAGAGTGTTACAGAGACAGTCTTGCTGGTCTGAAGCTCTATGCTCAAATGCTGAATTATGGAGTCCATTAAGAAATTCAGAAGATCTGTTTGGAGAGGCAGGAATCCAGTAAAGCTTCTAATTTTTCCATGATGACTGATGGATTTAGAGCACTCTTAGGGGGTGGCTGTATAATGCTAAGTGTTTAGTGTGTGCCAGCTTTGTCACCTTGCATGAACTCTGTAACTACCTTTTATTCCAACCTCATCTTCTCAGGCTGCCTCTGAGGGAAGGAGAATTTCTGACTTTGGAAGTTGGAAGAGACTAGAGAGAAGGTGGGCAGAAGAGGGGGGAGGCACCAAAGAAAACCTGCCTGTGTCTTAAGTATCTGGCAGATTCCCTGCTTTAGTTTCATAGGTCATTGGATTTCTTCCAGAAATGTTGTTTTGCAAAGGGTGTGTGGAGTAGTCTAGGCCCTCTGGTGAATAAGATACTCCTTTCCAGCAACAGGATATGGGAGAGTTCAGCCCCAGGAAGATCACTGTGTCCAAAATGGTGGGGAGAAGTCGGAAATGGTCTCTGTCTGACCAGCTGCTATTTTCTCTAAATTCAAGTGGCTCTGGGGATTGGCCCCAGCACCTCATAATACTGGGAGACTGTGTTTAATCCCAGGTGCCTGAAGTTCTTCAGTTAGTCTGTGGTTTGTGTGGTCAGTGCTGACAGCACCAGCTCAGTTGGAGTTACAGGCAGCGATTGTGCTTGTCACAGAAATGGTTCACTCCTTGATGTGCTTTCAAGTGCTGTGTCCTATGAATCCTGTTGGCAAGAAAACCATCCTCCACCCTAGCACTTAGGTAATAAATATGGCTTGAGAAGCAGCCAGAAATGCATATGTTTTCTGTGCTGTGAGATTCCTTCTTGAAAGGGAAAAGCTCTTCTGAATGTGATGCACAAAAGATTCTATTAATTAGGAGAACTTATAATGTTTCCCTATAGAATAAAGAAAAAAGAATAGCCTGTGTTGCTACTCCAGTGGTTCCTTGGTTGGACAAAGTTTATTGCTCTTGCTTCTAGGAAAGAAATTGCCACTCTGACCCCTTGGTTGTCTCTCTTATCCTCGCACTGTGCACACACAACTATTCATTAATGTCAACAAGACATATGAGTGCATATCCAGTGGGGTGGAGGCAAGGGGACTAGATCCCAAAGTCAACATCTTTGCAATACAGTCCAAGATGAAAATGATTGAAGTCCCATTAGTCTTCAATGACTAACAGAAAACAAAGAGCATTCAGGACACAAGTTAAAGAAGAAGCAAAAGATTAAAAAAATTTTCCCCCTGGGCTTCCCTGGTGGCGCAGTGGTTGACAGTCCACCTGCCGATGCAGGGGACACGGGTTCGTGCCCCGGTCCAGGAAGATCCCACATGCCGTGGAGCGGCTGGGCCCGTGAGCCATGGCCGCTGAGCCTGCGCGTCCGGAGCCTGTGCTCCGCAACGGGAGAGGCCACAACAGTGAGAGCCCCGCGTACCGCAAAAAGAAAAAAAAAATTTTCTTCCCCCTGAATTGTGTTCAGATATGCACCAGATTCTAAAACATTTGAAGTCAAACTTACCCCCAGTTTAGTAGGATAGGGTCATCAGAGCTCACTTGGAAACAGAATTTCTAGAAAGAATTTTAAGCTTCCAGGAAGCTGAAGGAGAAAAGAGCAGCCACCCAGGCAGAAACCAGGTGTTGAAGATTCTGAAACACACATGAGGGAATATAGTCAGAGGAGGAGATGTGTGTTGGATGATGGAGCTAGGAAGGTGCCTTCGTGTCCCTGAGAAGACAGAGGGATTTCTTAGCTCCTTTCTGCCTTGATGAGTCTGTGGTTACACTGAGGAGGTTTCCTAAGAGGATTTAGTCTCAATTCTAAGAACAATGACTTCAGACCCTCTTCTTATTTAGAGGAAAGGTACACTCCTTTTATCCCTGTTTCATTGGCACTGTATAGTCTGTGTGCCCCTTCACATTTACACCCCACTCTTCTCCACACTGAGCCCTGTGAGTCTGATGTCTATGTACTAAACCACCTGGGTTCCCTTGCCTCTGGCTTCCTTCTGGGTTTGGCTGATGGGAGGCACTGGCAAAGGAGGAAGAGGGCAGCAGGAAAGAGAGGTGGACCTACCTATTCCCCATCATCCTTCCTGCCAGGCCTCTGGTTATCATTGGTCGTGTTCTTCTAGAAAAGGCCACCACTCCTGTTGGGACCCTTTCCTACAATACACATCTCACTGGGCTCCAGCAACCACTCCCTCCCCTGGCCTAGGGTTGCTGGTGGTGTCCTTCTCTTGCTAGCCCAGGGATGCTTCACCGTCCTTTGTTGATTTTCCTTGACTACAATTATTCTTTTACACTCTTTGTTTTCTTCTAAAATGATGACGTTACCTCTGTCCATAACAGCAAGTCTGCTTAGAACAGATAGCAAGCAGCCAGCCCCTGATCTGGGTCCAAACAGTTATATCTTAGAGTGCTGTGGGTTCCGGTAGTCGTTCTCCCTTTGGAGATGTGGTTCCCAGGCCCCCATGTTGAACTGTCACTCTGAGCTGTGCTTTGCCTCCATCCTCTGGCCATGCTAGCTGTTAAGTGGCAGCCTTGGCCAATCTGCTCTGACTCTTTCTTGCTTTGGATAATTTAAGTAAGTGCTTCCTATGAGGCAGGTCCTGTACCAAGCTCTTTACCTATATACTTTATTTAATCTTCATAATGCATAGTCACCATCTTTATCCTCATTTCACAAAAGAGAAGACTGTAACTCAGAAAAAGTCGCTAAAGGTCACACAGCTGGGAAGAGCCAGGATTCAAATCCTGTTCTGCTCTAAACCAATAAGCTCTGCACTCGCTGATCCTCTGGTTCTCAGAGCTCACTATAAATGCAGGCCGCATTTCTATGTACACTGGTGCTTCCCTTGTGTTTTCTCAACCATGGGGCATTCTAGCTATTCAGATTCCTCACTAGGTTTCAAGTCCTGGCCCATCTCCTGGTCCTCACAGTTAGGAATGTGATCTCTGTCTGCTTCTGCTAGGGCTGCCATAACAAAATTCAACAGAGTGGGCAGCTTCAACAACAGACATTTGTATCTCACAGTTCTGGAGGCTGGGGAGTCCAACATCAGGGTGCTGGCTTGATAGGTTTCATTCTGAGGCTTCTTCTCTTGGTTTATAGGTGGTCACCATTTCTGTGTGCTCACGTGGCCTCTTTTTACGTGCATACACAGAGAGAGATTTCTGTTGTCTGTTCTTCTCATAGGGCACCAATTCCAGAGGATTAGGGCATCATACCTAGGACCTCACTTAACCTTTATTACCTCCCTAAAGGCTATATCTACAGATACAGGGCTTCAACATATGAGTCTGGGGGAGATACAATTCAGATCATAATAGCCTCTCCCCCTTGGAACCTGGACTTAGCGTTAATTCCTGATCCATCATGTCAAAAAACAAAAGTCAGACCCTCTGTGGTAGGAAAAAAGTCCTTTTCTCTCATAATGCAAGGTAATAACATTTTCTCAATTCTTACAAACAAGTGTAAACTTGTTAAAACAAATATGCCAGGATTCGGAAATATCTTTTAAATCGAACTCAGTTTAAACTATACACATACGAGGACCTTGACAGATTATTTACAATTAGAGCATCGTATCCAAACTTCAGGTAGAGCAGCATCACATCATCCTAGTAAGACGTGGTCTGTATCATATATAATCATTCTATGTTGAATTTACACATTTCTGAAGTGGCCAGGGTTTACTTCTACAACGTGAGGAGGGTGTGGAAATAAGAGCTGACAGTCATGGATAAAACTTGATTGGAGGTGTTTCATTAAGGGAAGGAAAAAAAGGAAAGCTGTGATGGGGGAGGGATGGGGGTGAATGAAATGTTTGTCCTTTGACAAGTATTTACTGTGACAAACCACAGGATTGAAAAAAAGTGGTCCCATAAGCAGTTCACCTCCCTTTTCTCTTCCTCTGCCTTTCTACTCCCTTAAGTCTGATTGGTTTCTTTGCTTCTGCTCAGTTCTACCTCTATAGAGGAACAGAGATTTGCTGTCTACAGTGGTCTAAGTTGGCGTTAGCTAGTTCCTAAAGTAAAGATGGTACTTGGTGATGAAGACTCTGCAAATTTCAGGTTGTCTCAACTTCTAAATAACCGGCTAATCTGGTGGAAATACTGTAGCTCTCTAAAAGAGCAATTTATCACTTTTGTCTGGTAAAAGAAAATCAGTATATTTTTACACAGAGAAAAAAGTTATAGAACATTATTTAGAACAATTTGCCATTTATATATTTCTTTAAGTTGGTGTGTGTAGTTATATGGTATGTGTCAACATAGATGAGTCTTTGTGTTTTGTTTTGTTATCATGTATATTATAGAAAGGAAATCTAAGTGACACTAGTGGTGCTGGCTGTTGGGGTGAGGACACACCTCAGAGCAGGCCGTCCAAACCATTTTTGTTTCTTCAAAGTTCTGGCTGTGTTTTGAACTGAGAGGGTAATAGAAAGAAGGAAAGAGTTTGGGGGTTCTGAACAGTAACAGATCTGGGGCCACTGGCTCCTGGGGTATGTGAGGCAAAAATCCTTCCTGAGACACACTGATAAGATATTTAATACGCCGGTGTGTCCTCATATTACTGGTGTGGAAAATCCTGGTCTATCATCACTCTGATCTTTTCAGGAAGCAGAGTCCACAATCTGTCTCAGACACCCCTTTTCATTTGCATTTCTCTCAATATCATACAGATCCCCATAACTCCAATCACTTAGGCTACGTCTAAGCCCATTGTCTTTTGTTCTATCTAGAGTGAAATTAAAAATCAGCCTGTCTGCAGAATGATTCTTAACACTGAAAACTTTCTCTTCCCTTTATTAAATATGCTGCCCCTCTTTGAATTATAAAAGGACAAAGAAAGAAAAAAAGAAAACAAAAAATGGGTGTGGCATTAGATGGAATGTCTTCAGAGAGTCCCTAATACCCTCTGAATTCTCTGACTTTGACCTCTTGTTTACCTTCTTGAATAAGGGGATATATGAACAAAAAACCAGAGCCTGCCATTTTTTTCCTCATGAGCAGTAAGGGAGGGGTTTTGTGAATTAAAAAGTCAAATGCTAATGCCATGGGGAAATTATGACTTGGTATCACAAACGCAGTCAGTGTGGTTAGACTATAATGCATAGCTCCAATTTCTTCACACAAGCACGAAAGTATCACAGGGAAGCTACTTATGAGAAGTCTTTTTTTTTTTCCTTCCTTTTCTTTTTTAATGAGAATGTGGGGGAAGAGTTTCAGCTCTTAGATGTTGGTCTTTATAACTTCCTTGTCGAAACTGTGAAGTTTTAAAGTTAATATTTTCCTTAGGGAATTTCCTTGACAAGCTAAACAGTTCTTGCCTTAATCTTCCAAGGTGGGAAACTCTCAAGAGGGGAGGTCCCTCAGCTATATCTCTTCCTGGAACATCTCACCACCCCACTCTGGAACGTGGGACATTTGGGGCCTGTGGTAGGTGGGAATCCTGGGGAACGCAAAGCCCATTGTGTCTCTTCTAAAACTTTGCTTTGTCTGTTCAGAAACTGTCTTAATTGAGCTGGCACCCCAGCACAGAGATGCCATGAGAATCTATGGAAATAAATACACTTGGGAGTAGATCCCAAGGATACTAGGATTAGCATTTTACTCTTCAAAAACCAGAAGGGTCAAAACCTCACTCATTCACCTGTACCAGTAGGCACTTTTGATGGTTAATTTTATGTGTCAACTTGACTAGGCCATGGTATCCAGATATTTGCTCAAAAATTATTTCAGATGTTTCTGTAAAGATGCTTTTTAGATGAGATCAACATTTAAGTCTGTAGATGTTGAATAAAGCAGATCACCCTCTATAATGTGGGTGGGCCTCATCCAATCAGTTGAAGGCCTTAATAGAAAAAAACACTAACCTTCCCAAAGAAGAGGGAATTCTGTCAATAGGTGGCCTTTGGGCTCAAACAGCAACTCTACACTGGGCCTTTCCTACAGATTTTGGATTTGCCAAGCTTCCACAATTGTATGAACCAATTATTTAAAATCTCTTTCTCTCTTTCTCTCTCTCTCACGTTGCAAGGCCTTTGCACATGTTGATCTCTCTGCCTGGAACACAACTCCCCCCAAGTACCTCCAACTCTGCTTAACTAATGCTTCCTCATCCTTCAGACTTCACTCAACATGACTCACTTAAGGAAGCCTCCCTGGTTCCCTGGATAAGGTTGATATGCTCTCAAAGCAGCATGTACCTTGCCTTTGTAGCACTTATCATTTGGTAACTCTACCTTTTTACTTTTATTTAGGTCATTATCAGATTCAAGCTTGTCTACCTGACTGTAGACTTCACCAGGGTGGGGACTGTATCTGCAGTTCCAATGCTTATGTGTTTGGCACATAGAAAATACCTGCCGCCCCCAGTATTTATTGAATACATGAGTGAATCCTAACCACTTGAACCCCTTATAAATGAAGTGTTATTTTCACAGATTAGTAGTTGAGGGGACTAAGGTCCATTAATATGCCCTTGGTCACACAGTGGTAAAACTGATATTCCACCCTAGGTCTGTTGACTCAGAGCCCATGCACTTTCCACCACACCAATCTGCCTTTCTCAGCAGCCTGCAGAAACCAAGGGCAAAATGATTTAAAGGAAACACTCCGATCTGTGAACTTCCTTTATTGCTTCATCTCTAAAAACACACCCCAATTCTTGACACCACTAAGAGAAATGAGAAATCTGTGTGTTTTAGATTGGAAACAAACAGAGTAATTGTCTGGAAATCGGGGTACCTATTGCCTCTCAATAATCAGCATCAGAGTGAAGCATATCACTTGAAGGTGAGAGTAAGCATGTGAAGAATTTCTTTAGTTCCAGATCTTAGAGGGTGAAAAAAATCACATGAAGGAGAGAATCAGACAAAATGTATAATATCTTCATGCTTCATAAAAATGGAGATTAAAATCACATATCTCAAATTTTTACACAACTCAAAAGTGTTTTAGATATAATTCTAAAGGATCAAAGCAATTGATTTTAATTGGTTCCTGAATAGCAATACTAAACTCAGTCCTGGTTGTCAGGTAGATAATCCCATTTCATTTTAGAAACAACAGCTTAAGAATTGTGCAACCTTCCTTGGTTATCATGTAATAAGCAGACAGCTCAGACAGGGAGGCTTGCAAAAATCTAATCAAAACGGCCTTACAATACTGTCTCCTGAATTTCAGACCCACAGGGCAGTTTCACAGCCAAGTCTGAAAGACTTGAAAAAACAGGGTTAGATGGGAAGTGCTGACACAAGCCCGGCAGAGAGAATGGCCTCACTATATTGCTGCAACAATCTGAGGGGAAAAAAAAGAATATATTTTTGGTGTGCTTTAATCTTTTTTTTTTAACATCTTTATTGGAGTATAATTGCTTTACAATGTTGTGTTAATTTCTGCTGTATAACAAAGTGAATCAGTTATATGTATACATATATCTCCATATCCCCTCCCTCTTGCGCCTCCCTCCCACCCTCCCTAGGTGTGCATTAATCTTCAAGCTGCTTCTACGTGACTTGAGAACATGTCCCCAAAACCGACATAATTTGGCCATGTAAATTGTGTGTACATTCCTAGTGAATAGGGCCCTTGATCACATTCCTACCAATTATGCTGTTCTCAAAAAGATCAGAACTAAGTCCTAACATGTTAAGAATGCTCAGGGGAAAAAAACCCAACAACAGTGGAGAATTTTGCTTCTCTATTATAAAAATAGAAGGAGGGACTTATGGCAACAGCAAGTTAAGACTTTTTCAGGCAACTTCTACTGAGGCAAAGTAAACTGATAGACACATTATTAGGTGAGCTTAGGGTTAATCTGATGGCAAAGGACCTCAGCTACTCTAGGAAAAATCATTTTGGTAATACCTGTGCTTCCACAGGACTTGGTTTTTCTCTCTTGGCATTTATCTTACTTTGGGCTGAATAACAGACAATTGCGTTTTTGCTTTATTCTCCATATCTGCACTCCCACCCCCAGTCCCCAGTTGAGTTGCTAGAGGATCAGAAAAATGTTTCATTCCTCTTTTAATTCCACATAGTACTCAGTAAACTGCAGTGAACATAGCAAACGGAAAATACACATTAACTGACTTCAATACTGTTTAGGAACTGGCGAACTGTACAATGTGAGATGTGGGCAGAGATGAATCCTGGCAGATAAAATAATGACAACACTTGAAATTGACAGAGCCACCTGAGCCTGAGATTCTCTGTGTGTTTTATTATTAGCCTCTTGAACACTAGTGCTCTTACCCTGGACCAGGTCACCTGTCAAACCAAACTGGCAGCATTGTTTTTCCTTTAAAGGAGCACTTAGAGCCGTGGGTAGCAGTGGTCACCATCTCTACAGTTCGGTAAACTTAATTTGAATCCCAGTTTTGCCTGTTCCTGGTTGTGTGACCTTGGGGAAATTTCTTCATCTCTTTAAGGGAAATGGTCTAGACAAATTCCAGATTCCTGTGGCTGGCAGGTGTTCCATGTGATTGTAGCACGTATTTGTGTGGGAGAGCTGGGTTCATTGAAAGGCACCAGGACAAGACTATTTGGAAGCCATAATCCATCTCTTGGGCACAGCAGGGAGTATTGAGAAGAGTGAAGCTTGGAGTTTGGTCTACAACTTTGGCATTATTTGTTGTCCTAATTTTATCTGGGAAAGTACAATAGAGACTAGCAATCCAGACTGCTATGTCTGGATCTGGAAACCCTTCTTATACCTCGAAGGTTTGTGGCAATTCTGCACATGCACCGTCTATAATCCTGAAACTCTACTACTGAGGCTGCTGCTGGGAATTCCAGTGTTATCTCTACGCCCTTGAACTGTAAAAGAGCTGTGGAAACCCCCAGATGTTGCTTCCTCCATGTTGACCCATGATAGGAAATTACCATGCTATATACCCTTCTAGGCTTTTTAGGATCGGGGAAAGGGAATTAACTGACATTTCTGAGAAGTCCATGTGAGGCATTCTAAAAGTCTGAGGTTTCATATTAGATCCTGGCATCTCACATCCTAAGTTGTACCCTATGCAGTTTAGCATTCTGTATGTATTGACAGAGTTGATAAAGTGTCACCAGTGGCGCTTTAGATGTGGCAGTTGCTCCTGGGAAGATATTATCCTCATTTTACAGACTTAAAAAGGAGACTTTGGAGTGAACCTTCTTGCCCAAGGCCATGTAAAGTGTGCATAGCAGAGGCAGGAGTCTCAGAATTTTAAGTCTAATTGGTTTGATGTTTCTGAAAAGTCTTTTTGGGATTGGAAAGCGAAGAAACTGCAACATGGCACAGCCTTCCCATTTTTTACTCTTTCTGAAATGGGTGGCATCATCTGACTCTCTTAAAGTAAGTGTACTTTAAAAAAGAAATTAATGGGAATTGTTATTACAAAGGATGCAGCATGTTAACAACACTGCATGATTTAGTGAATCATTTCAGAGATTACTTACATAACAGGGATTTCCCTCCAGCCATACCAGTCATGGGATAGAGGTGGGATGTCCTACTGCAGCAAATTGATTTTCTGTTCCCCTTGCCCGTGCCCTGTGGGAACTACCAACTCAGTCCCTCATTCCCTCTGCTCAGACAGCAGAGGGGAATCCCTGGGGAATGAGTGCCCTAGGACCTGCAGGCTCTCCTACACATTTCATCTCTGTGTCTCGCAACGCCAGTGTTTCCTGACCCAGCCACTGGCCACAGACTGTATGCCAGTCTTGTCTGCCCCGTCTCCCATGCCTAAACATTCCATGTGCTAACACAGAATGCTTTTCTCTTTCTTATTTCCAGCAGATGTGGCCATATTCTCTGCTACAGAAGGCGCGGAGGATGACTGACCCTCCGGGCAAGGGTCTCTCTTAGGGACTCTTCTCTTCTTGCCTCCCACGTCATCTACTCCCGCCCAGCTCTCCTCCTGAGGAGTGAGGTCTCTAAGAACCACGCAGGTCTGCCCTCCTTTCTTTCCTTTGGGGAAGGGAGATGGGGGCAGGTGGCTTTTGTGACATTTGCTTGAAAGGGGAGGAATCCAGAATATCAGTACACAACATAAGGAAATTATTCAGATATATTTTTAACCTTAACTCTGGTTCCTTATGAGGTTTTTGTTCTGTTTTTAATTAACAGATTTTATTTTTTAGAAAAGTTTTAAGTTTACAGAAAATTGAGTAGCTAGTACAGAGAGTTGCTATATACCACCTCCCCTACTCTGTGAGGTTGGAAGTGCTCAGTTTTGCAATTCATGATTTGCTGAAAGAATAAATGCAATCTTGCAAGTAAGTACAACATTTCTAACCTGCAGAGGCATTGAAAGACATGCAGGGAAGTGAATAAAATCAGCATTCTAAGTAGATCTTTTATCATCTTGGCCCACAGGTTATTTACAAAGGCAAATTACTAAATGTCCTAATTGCAGAGCATTTTCAATTATTCAAATACAAAGTACAAGTAGTGAAGAATGTTTATTTTATAGCTAGACATCCTTTTTTTTTTTTTTCATTTAAAGAGGTCTCATATAATTGAGTAGTATTCTAACAATAATTGGTAGAATAATTCCTAATTGCTTATCTCCTTTTTCAGTTGCTTCTTTTCGGGGTTCCCATTCTAGTGCAGCCCGTTTATCCAGAACCACAAATTGATTCTTAAAAGCTACCTGCGGTTGAAGTATGGAGCAGAGTGGGAGCTCCATTAACTGTGTATGGTTTCATCTTTCTGCAGCTAAATCCCTAAAGCCTTTAAAGGACCAGGGAGTTTGAAGTCTTCTCTAATGATCTAGTAATGGTTGAAAAAGCTTGTTGAAAAGGTTGTAAATATTTGTTGATTGATGGTCAACAGGGAAAAAAAGGCTTTTACTCCTCCATAGTGGCTGAGAGGAGGGTGAGGGAGGAAGCTTTTATATACCCATTTGAGTTTGGCTTTTTAATTTCTCATGCTTTGAGGTCCTAGACATACACTTCAAGAACAGACCTGTTCTTTCACCTTCAAAAAGGGAAAAAGTTAGACTAAAACAGTGTTCTTAAGTTTTGCACTATAACCCAGAGAAATGTACGTAGATAGTTACCTAGTTGAACAAGGCTAAGCACAGCTCCTCATGAATAAGAACGAACTTTTAGTTTCAATCCACTGAAGGGAGATGGAGTAGGTGGAGTAGGCAGCTACCAGTGTCGTGAGATGTGAACATTACCGAAAGACTTGCCTGCATAAAAATATCTTTCCCCTGGGTCTATCCTAGATACTTAAAGGCAGCCAGCTATTGGAACTGCTTGTCTGGATAAAGGCATTGCCTCCATTAGATGCCATTAAAATACATATCTATTCCTTGGGAAAGGTAAATGTTAACACATTAGGAAAGATTAGAGTGTATCTATGTGAACTTTTAATTCTGAGACAACTGCAGTTTTGCATGCAGTTGGAAGAAATAATACAGAGAGATCCTGCATACCCTTCACCCATAACCTGCACAATAGCACAACCAGGAAATGGACATTGATACAATCTGCAGACCTTATTCAGATTTCTCCAGTCTCACATATACTTATTTATGTATGTGTGTTTAGCTCTATACAATTTTATCACATGTATGGATTGGTGTAGCCATCACCATAGTCAAGATACAGAAGATATAAGAGGACACACTGGTCAGAATGGCCATCATTAAAAAATCTACAAATAACAAATGCTGGAGAGGGTGTGGAGAAAAGGGAACCTTCCTATATTGTTGGTGGGAATGTAAATTGGTGCAGCCACTATGGAAAACAGTATGGAGATTCCTCAAGAAACTAAAAATAGAGTTGCCATATGATCTAGCAATCCCACTCCTGGGTGTATATCTGGACAAAACTATAATTTGAAAAGATACATGGACACCAATATTCACAGCAGCACTATTCACAATAGCCAAGACATGGAAACAACCTAAATGTCCATCAACAGATGAATGGATAAAGAAGATGTGGTAATATATACAATGGAATACTAAGCCATAAAAAAGAATGAAATAATGGATGGATCTACAGATTATCATACTAAGTGAAGTAAGTCAGACAGAGAAAGATAAATACCACATGATAACACATATATGGAATCTATTATAAAATATGACACGAACTTATCTATGAAACAGAAACAGACTTACAGACATAGAGAATAGACTGGTGGTTGCCAAGGGGGAGGGCAGTGAGGGAGGGATAGATTGGGAGTTTGGGATTAGCAGATACAAACTATTATATATAGGATGGATAAATGACAAGGTCCTACTGTGTAGCACAGGGAACTCTTCAATATCCTATGATAAACCATAATGGAAAAGAATATGAAAAAGAATGTATATATATGTGTAACTGAATCATTTTGCTGTACAGCAGAAATTAACACAACATTGTAAATCAACTATACTTCAATAAAATAAAATTTTTTAACATCTTTATTGGAGTATAATTGCTTTACAATGGTATGTTAGTTTCTGCTTTATAACAAAGTGAATCAGTTATACATATACATATGTTCCCATAACTCTTCCCTCTTGTGTCTCCCTCCCTCCCATCCTCCCTATCTCACCCCTCTAGGTGGTCACAAAGCACCGAGCTGATCTCCCTGTGCTATGTGGCTGCTTCCCACTAGCTATCTATTTTACATTTGGTAGTGTATCTATGTCCATGCCACTCTCTCACTTCGTCCCAGCTTACCCTTCCCCCTCCCCATATCCTCAAGTCCATTCTCTAGTAGGTCTGTGTCTTTATTCCCATCTTACCCCAAAAACCCCATGAAAGGTTCTTCATGACCTTTTTTTTTTCTTAGATTCCATATATATGTGTTAGCATATGATATTTGTTTTTCTCTTTCTGACTTACTTCACTCTGTATGACAGACTCTAGGTCCATCCACCTCACTACAAATAACTCAATTTCGTTTCTTTTTATGGCTGAGTAATATTCCATTGTATATATGTGCCACATCTTCTTTATCCATTCATCTGTTGATGGACACTTAGATTGTTTCCATGTCCTGGCTATTGTAAATAGAGCTGCAATGAATATTTTGGTACATGACTCTTTTTGAATTATGGTTTTCTCAGGGTATATGCCCAGTAGTGGGATTTCTGGGTCGTATGGTAATTCTGTTTTTAGTTTTTTAAGGAACCTCCATACTGTTCTCCATAGTGGCTGTATCAATTTGCATTCCCACCAACAGGGCAAGAGTGTTCCCTTTTCTCCACACCCTCTCCAGCATTTATTGCTTCTAGGTTTTTTTTTTTTTTTTTTTTTGCGGTACGCAGGCCTCTCACTGTTGTGGCCTCTCCCGCTGCGGAGCACAGGCTCCGGACGCGCAGGCTCAGCGGCCACGGCTCACAGGCCCAGCCGCTCTGCGGCATGTGGGATCTTCCCGGACCGGGTCACGAACACGCGTCCCCTGCATCGGCAGGCGGACTCTCAACCACTGCGCCACCAGGGAAGCCCAACCCAGTGTTTTTTAAATGTTTTTTCACAGACCCTTTTATTGATGATTAGCATCCCTTTGAACTGCTACTCTATAGAACAAACTTTGGGAAACTGCTCAAGTAGATGTTGCTGTGGGACATGATCTTTCCCCCTCTTTTGTCTAGTGGTCACCTCTTCTTTTAGCGTGCACGCTCTCCAGTGTTTCAGGTGGTCATGCTCTCTTCCCACGACACGCCATGTGCCATGTATCTTTCTGCCACTATACCTACCAGACAGGCTGTCATCAACTGACTTGTTTATAACTCCTTTGAACTCATGTAGAATATGTTCAACCAGTGAATGTACGGAGTACTTCACCATTTCCAAAGGGGAATATTTCTAGTAATTCTAATAATATTACCTTAATTTTATTTATATAGAACCAAAATATTAAGGGCAAATAATTTGGACAATTCAAAGAAACAAGAGGGGAGAATATAATACAAGATGAGAGAATACAGCATATCCTCTTACACTCTGGTATCAAAAGTCTTATTGAGAATTCTTTAAAAGTTTTGTTGTTGTTGTTATTTATTTTTTATTGAAGTGTAGTTGATTTAGTGTTTCAGATGTAAAGTGATTCAGTTACATATATATGTGTATATATATATATTATTTTTCAGATTCTTTTCCATTATAGGTTATTATAAGATATTGAATATAGTTCCCTGAGCTATATACAGTAGGTCCTTGTTGTTTATCTTTAAGGCGTTTTTATAGCACATCTCTTAACAACTATAAATTTAGTCCTATGAAGATGCCATTTGGAGGCAGAAGCTCCAGTACTGTTGGTGAGACTTGAGTCCTGAGAATTTATATGCTGGATTCAGAAGTGGAATGAAGCATATGAGTGTCCCGGGCAGACTAAAACTTTGGCACCCCTACAAATCAACTTTCTTTAAATATTTAAATATTTATGTGCAGGAGAGTCTGAGCACTACAGAGGGAAAGCATAGAAGAAAAACCACTGGAAGCAGAGCTCGGCCTATTCTTTTAAGGTCCAAGCACTTTAGTGCTGTCCCTGAATTCACAATACACCATTTAGCAATCAGACACCCTGAAGTTAACTTGACCCACCTCCTTAGAAAATGGGCCTTAAACATTCCCCTTGGGGGGCCTCACACCACATCCTAGCGCTTGCCTTATCCAAGTATTTCTTTAAGCCACATATTTCAATCTTCCTGAGAAAATTTCTGTAAGTACAATGTTCTCCCACTCATTACTTAGCAGCAAAGGTTGATTGCTCCCTAGTGTGTTGACTCCCTGACTGGCAGTCCCTTCATGTGCCTTTGATTGAACTTGGGGAATGGAGAGACATCACCTTGACACCTGAATTTCTACTTCTTATTTATCCTTTGTTATAGGTACAGATATTGATCTCCATTTTCATTTTAAGATAATTACCTACTGTAATACATGTATTGAACTGTAAGATTTGTGTCCTTGATATACTTTGATAAAATAATTACCTACTGCCCCTTAAAACTTAGACTATCCATGGACAGAATGGATGGCTGATTATGGGATAAAATTTTTTAAAAATTTTAATTTTATATTGGAGTATAGTTGATTAGCAATGTTGTGTTAGTTTCAGGTGTACAGCAAAGTGATTCAGTTACAGATACGTGTACATGTATCTATTCTTTTTCAAATTCTTTTCCCATTTAGGCTATTACAGAATATTGAGCAGAGTTCCCTGTGCTACACAGTAGGTCCTTGTTGGTTATCAGTTTTAAATACACCAATGTGTACATGGTATATTTGATGGAAAATGGAAAACTCTATTTGGTTAAAATACATTTTCTACTGACTTACCTCTAATTTTTAACTTATTTAACTGTAAAAGAAATATAAGTATTACTCATCATTGGGTAAAAGTAGAAAATTCAAGTAAGTAAAAATAATAAAAATTAAAATAATCCCAAAACATCTGCCAGAGGCTTTATAACACATTTTGGTGGATATCCTTCCAGGGTTTTCCTGGAAGAATATGCATATGAAAAATTTTATACATAAGAAAAATATATTTACAAAGACCAGATGGCTCTCTATATTATGCTATATAACCTACTTTTTATATTTCATATTATCAAAGAATTTCTACACCAATAAATATATATTTAATTTATTGTTTTAAAGATTTGTATATTATCCCATTATGTGAATTCCTTGCCATTATTTCACTAATTGGATATACTCTACTGTATTTAACAATTCCCCTACTTTTAGATATTCAGATTATTTCTAAATTTTCATTATGATAAGTAACATGGTGGTAAACATCTACATTACACACATCTTTGGGTTCAATGATTTACCTGGCATATATTCCCAGAAGTCTAATTGGCAGGTCAAAAGATTTTCACTCTTTTAAGGCTTTTGCTAAGTAGTGCTGATTCTTGTTACTGTTTTTTTGCAGTCCAAGGATCTATGTCCCCAGAAGATCTTAATAACAAATAGTTTAACTGGAAGGAATAACTAATTAACCAATTAATCATGACCAGTAGAACAAATTGGCTTCAGGACTCTGAGAAGGGGGGTGAACAACCTAGAAGATCATGTAGTTTTTTATATGGAGAATATTAAAGAAACCTTCTTAGCAGACCAGAAGAACAGGGTGAGTAGCTGTCATGGTAGTCTGTGTTGTTAAGTGTGGACAGAGCAGGAATGAGAACTAACAGGAGGGGTGTGTGTGTGTGTGTGTGTGTGTGCGCGCGCGTGTAAATGCATGGAGCAAGGGCAAAATACAAACTTTACTGTCTCATAGTTTTGCCTGCTGCATGTCTTGGAAGAGAACAAGTTTTCTGTACTAAACTGATCCTGGAGAACTTCTATTGTGCACCTTTCTTAGAGAAGCTTGCTTCCCTGTTATGATAATAGATGTCTGCAGGTTAGTTTTTCATACTCTGTGGACTGTAATGCCTTTATTTGCCACATTATCCATGTTTGTTTGTTTTTCTTTGTTTTTTGGTGGTTAGGGGTGGATAAGTGTTGATAGTAGGGAGCCCTGAACCTCTTACAGAAAAGTAAAGAACATATAAACTTGAAAAACAGTCTTCTACTCTTCCTTAGCCATGCAATCACAGGTAAGCTATTGAGTATGTCAGCATCATAAATAGATTGTTATTTCAGCCAAGGAAAGGGTCAGCTCTCAGGGCAGGGAAATCAATCAGGGAGCCAGCTTTGTGGTATCAACAAGGATAAGGCATCTTTTGGGGGAGAAAAAGAAGTTCAAACCCAATGCCAAATATGGGACTACTTATGTATTACCTAAATAGTAACTAATGATTCTGTTGCCCTGAATATCCAGTTAATCAGCAATGCAGAGGGCTGTTTGGACCCATGTTCACTATGCTCACGTCTTTTCCATGTCTTGCTTTCTCAATTTGTAAAACAAATGACCTCTGGATTTCTGGTCATCTATTTAGAGACTTAAGTAAGACAGCCCGTTAAATTTAAAACACAGAAAAACTTGGTGTTAGTTCATTAGAAAAATAAAGGTTTGTGTCAGATTACATTTCCCCTCAAAATGGGTACAGTGGCATTTCTACTCTTACATGTTCCTTTAGAACCCGACTAGAGGTGAACCTTCCTCTCCTCTTGAACCTAGGTGCACTGGTGACTTCTCTGACCAGTAGAATATGACAGAAGTGATGCTGGGTGGCTTCTGAAGCTGGGTGGTATGAAAGACACAGCTTCTGCCTGACTCTTTTTTGCAGGCACAATATTGTGAAGAAGCCCAGGTCATGTGAAGAGACCATGTATGTGTGTTCCAGTCAATAGCTCCTATTAAGTTCCCAGGGACAGCTACCATTAACTGTGAGCAAATAATCTTCAGATGATTATAGCCTCCTGCTTTAAGCCTTTTAGTGTCAGCCACCTAGGAACAGAGAAGAACCATTCCCTCTGTGCCCTCTCCAAATTCCTGACCTACAGAATCCACAAGCATAATAAATGGTTGTCTTACTCCACTAAGTTTTCTGTGTTTTTTTTAATTTTAACTATTTATTTTTTTAACTATTTAACTATTTTTTATTTTTTTAACTATATTTTTAAACTATTTTTTAACCATTTTTTTATTTAACTATTTATTTAACTATTTTTAACTATTTTTTTATTTTAACTATTTTTTTTAAACTATTTTTTTTTTTTAACTATTTTTACTTTTGTCCATACCACGTAGCTAGCAGGATCTTAGATCCCCCACCAGAGATCAAACCTGGGCCCCTTCAGTGAGAGTGCAGAGTCCGAACCACTGGACCACCAGGGAATTTCCTCTGGTAATTTTTAATATAAGTAGAGTAACTAAAACAAAGTTATTGACCAAATTCAATACTGTAATCTGTTGATCACTCAACAGATAGGTATTGTGAAACTTTCTCAGATCAAAGTACTCTGCTAGACTTGTGAGTTTGCAAAAAACAAAAAACCCAAACAAAAACAAAAAAACGTATTATTTTTCCTTGAAGAGTACAGAAATCTAGTAGAGGAATCCAAATATATAAGTACAAAAAGATGGCTAACAATGTGTGGTGAGTGCCAAATGAGATAATACACATACACTGAAAAGGAGTTGGGTAGAGTAGAGTCTGGGCTTTGTTATGCATCCCAGCATACAGCAAAGACTGAGCAAACTGTTCATTTGACCAGAGAAAAAGGCAAGTTAGGAATTGGAGGAAGAGGGTCAGGTACTTGGAGGGGAGAGATGAAGGTGTTTGAAGCCGATTGGAAAACATAGCGTTGAGTCTGGAGTACTGGGGTGTGGATCATAACAATTACAGCCTCAATTCCCTATGTGTATAATAGTGTATACTTTACAAAGCACGTTCATAGACATTATCATGTTCTATCTTCACAAGGACCCCATGAAGTAGGCTATCTTATCTCTATTTTATGGATAAGGAAATTTAAGCCCAGGGATCTAAAAAACACTTTGATTTTATTAGACCTTTCTGGCAGAGGTAACGGTGAATGAAAAGAAAAATAAAGAGAACTAATGTTTAATGAGCACCTACTTAATGCCAGGCATTTTCCTTGGTATTTTCATAATTAACAACCTGAAATCTAATTTTATACCAACCTTGGAAGTAATTGTTATTATCCTGGTTAAATGAGAAAATTGAGGCATAGGGACATCAAGTAACTTTCTTAAGGTCATACAAGTAGTAAGTTAGGACCTAGGGATAGACATTTTAAAATATGATGGCAAGTTCAGCAAACCTCCTACATTCCTGTGGGATAGAGTCTCTCTGCTCCCCTCCACATAGTTGCAAACAAACCTCCCTTTCACACTTTCACAGAAACATCTAGATGTTGCCTGTCTAAAGCACTCAAGGCATTAATATGGGAATGACCAATGGGTTTAGTGCCTTCCAAAAAAAAAAAAAAAGAACTAGTTGTTAACCTCAAAGAATTTCTAGTTGGTAGAATGTGAGAGGGAAATCTGTCTCTTTCTCTCTAATAAGCTGGGGCACTGATGATATACCTAGTGGTTCAGCAGTGAACTAGGAATATGGCCTTGAACTAGCAACTTAAGTCCTCTGGGTCTGAGTTTCCTCGCCTGTAAAATAAACGGGTTGCTTGATGATCTTCAAGGTTCTTTCCAGATGGAATGTTTTATGATTCTATAAATCTAGAACTAAGATGTAAAATGGGGAATTCACTTTAAAAACTGTTATGTCACTTGGCCTTTTACCTTTCTTCACCTTGGCAAAGTGAGTCTGTTCTACTTACTGAGAGCAAAGAATCACTGCTGAGAAGAGTGGGTCTTGGTGTAATGATGTTTGAAGCGGAGGATCCTCTATCCAGCAGTGCTGCTTTCAGAATTGCCACCAGTATTTGGTAGATAATTGTAAACCTATGATTTCAAAGGTATTTATGCAAAACTGTTCTACATACCTTGCTATTCTAGGTTTTTCTCTGCTAAGTACAGGTCTATTTTTCAGTTGATGCTTTGGAGATGTTTCTGCTAGGTGAGATTGCTCTAAGAATAAGTTCCAAAAATGTGTTCTCATCAAATGGCAGAGGGTTCTAATTGTATAAAACTAGCCACTAAAAAAATCTGTTGCAATTTGGATTTGATAAAGAGAAATTATGATGTTAATTGCTCTCTTCCACTTTCTCTCTCTGTTAATTTCCACTGATAATTGCCACTTCCTAGGGAATCACAGAATGTGGGGATGTTAGGTAGTTTGTCCTCCCTGTTTATATTAAACCATTTGTAGCGACAAATGAATATGCAGGAGCTGGTAGGCAAATAAATTTATGGCCTTAATTTTATTGCTTGGAGTGGGTTTATGTGTCCCAAAACTGCTCTTTAATTGCTATGTCCTTGTCTATTTTTGAAAGCCTAGGCAGTTATAAGTTGTTACATAAGATCTAATGATAGGTAAACCTCCTACCTCCAGAAATTGACTTATCACTTATATTCTCTTGCATTTATACCTAGGGAATGTCAAACAACTCAACACAAAAACATTTCTTGGTGGTTTTCAATTGCTCATGAAACAATGTATTAGTACAGAGCTTCAAATATGCCACAATCAAGCAAACGATTGATAGATGCTTTATAAATCTTATGAAGCTTAGTTTCATTTTTGCCTTCTACTTTGTGCCTCAGTTCTTAAGGATGATGAGAGAACGCTGAGTTTCTTTTACAGGTCTCATTTCACATAGACAGCACTTGAGTAATAGTCTTTTGCCCCCAAGGAAAGAAAATTTAGTTTTAAGTATAATTATTTCAGAATGGTCCTCTGAATAACATGGATATTAATTGTTGCTCCCCAAAAGGATGAAGGATTGACCCAAACTTATGTATCCCACTTTATTTCCAAATACTCTCCACTTTGGTTCTCGTAGCCTGCTGTGGTTATCCCAAACCCCTTTGCCTAAAGTAACCACATGCTGGTTGTAAAAACATCTAAAGCCGTTGAGATCATGATTAACAAGACTGCCATTATTTGATGATGCTCAAATCTGACCTTTCTTAGTACTTAAATAAAATAATTTCTAAGGATGCAAAAAATATATGCTGAAATGACCAAAGCCAGCAACTGGATTCATCTCAAACAGGCTTCAGCTCCAGAAGCACATCTGCAAACCATAAACAACAGTGCTAGTATAGTATGTTTTAATATATTTTTTGGAAGAATGCAACAATCCCATTGCTGACTAGAAATAGTGACATTTCATAATTTCCCTGAATTTGGGATTGGTTGAGCTCCTCCAAGGTAGAGTGTCTTCTCAAACTTGCTTCTATTAATTATCATCATCACTGTTTTCCTTATTATGGTTGTTTCTAGTGGTTTGAATAGAAAGATGCTACACTTATTTCTAGGTGAGGAGCCTTATGCAGACCTGCATATAAGCAAAGGAAGTAGCATCTAGGCCACACACGTTTCCCAGCTCTTGCCACTAAATAGGATCATTGTTCTCCATCCAGGCTGCACATCATAAACACCTGTGGGGCTTAGAGACTATTACAGATTTCCAGGCTCTGCCCTGGATATTCTCATTCAGTAGTTCCAAGGTGGGATCCAAGCTCTACACGTTAAAAATGTATCACAGGTGGTTCTGCTGCACGGTAATCATGAGGTCTTAAGTGTAGTAAAGTAATATCAAGAATCTTAATTTCTTGTCTGTTATAAACTTTGTAAAAGGAAGTACCTACAAGTTAAACTTTAGAATAAGGTAGACATGGCACAAGTCTAGACTCTACCACTTACTGTGTGAACTTGGGCAAATTACTTACGTTCTCTGAACTTTATGATTTTCATCTGAAAAAATGGGGATAATAGTTTCCTAATGAAATGTTGTGAAAATTAAATAAAATACTGTATGTGCAGTGCTTCTCACCATGCCTGGCACTTAGTAAAGACGTAATATGGTATAGCTGTGATTTGATTTCTCTTTAGGTACACTTGTACCTGAGTGATCAAAATGTACCATTAAAATATGAAACGCTATTTTATCTACTTATGACAGGAGGACTGGAGGACCTGGGAGGTCCTTTGTTCACATCAAAGCATTCAGAAATCAAAGATTAGTCCCTTTTCTGATGGAGGAAAATGGAAAAACAGAATCAGTCCTCTTCACTATGAGGGGAGATACCCAAGAAGAAGTGTTCTCTGAAAAACAAGATGTAATAATGGCTACTGGTTATTGGCCAACTTCAACTAGAGAGAGAGCTGATTTCTTCCTACTGCCAACTCCCGCCCTGGGGGCAATAAGGCAGGTCTCTTCCCTATTCTCTTTTTTCTATGATTGTTATTCCTTCTTCCTTGCCTGGGTTTACTCCTTTTCATGCTCCCAAGATCACTTAAGACCCACATCCTCTTGTCTCTTTCGATCTGCCCAGCCTCAGTGTAGCTTGTTTCCACCTCTTGAACTTCTGTTGTCTCAGTTAATTCCTACACTCTATTTTATTATTTTGTGGTATTAATTATATATTTCCAGTGGACTTCAAATTTTCTGAGGGACAAGATATTCTTAGCCTGCATTTACATCTTTTTCCTCAGCCCAGCACACTAAGTCCTAGGCGTAAAGGATTGCATCATACCAACAAATCGAGTGCCAAAGAGGGTCATCTATATGTGAAGTAGAGAGCCAGTGAGGCTATCGTTAACCTTAGTCACCTATGGTTCGACTTTGCCAGCTGTTCTTTGTTTTCCAACAGGGAGATGCGAAACACACAGATTATTTTTAACTATTTCATTGACTTTCCTCATTGATCAATTCAGCTGTTTTTCTTCTTGAAATAGTGATTCTCAAAATTGTTTACATGCTAGAATCATCTGGGGAGCTTTAGAAGATCCTCATGTTCAGACTATACTCCAGACCAATTAAATCAGAATTTCTAGGAGTGAGGCCAAGCCATTGGTTTTTTTGTTTGTTTGTTTTTTAAGCTCCCCAGGAGGATCCAATGTACCGCCAAGATTGAGAACCACTGTTTTAGGTCAAACTATGTAAAAGCTGATTGCTAGAACCCCAGATTGAAAACAGGTAATAAATGAACTAACAAGCAGGAATGGGATCTCCTAATGGACCCCCACCAGTCATGGGGACTCCTTCCTGATTTTGACTGTTATTTTCCTAAGCTGCTTTAAGGCACACTGCTCAGTGGACCTGAAACTACAGTTTGAGAACAATCATGTCCAAGAAGTGAAACTCCTTGCTCCTGTAGGTCTCGTTGTACCCGCTGTTAATAGCTCTTGGAGTGCCCAAACCACTGATTGGTACCCATTATTTAAATCTCAAATTGAATGTCATTTCTCAACAGAGGGCTTCTCTGACCACTCCCATACTCATCAATATTGAAGCACTAGTTATACTGTCTCAAACATCCTGTTTTCCTTTATAACACCCATGATATATAGAGATCTGACTGATTATTTGCTTCATATACTGCCTCCCCTCCTCCTATCACAGGATTTTAAACTTAGTGATGGAAGAGGCCATATCGGCTTTATTCTGCTGTAAAACTGGCACCACCACATTGCGTGTGGTAGGAACTTGGTATATACTTGCTGAAGGGATGAAAATCAGAGCACTAGTTCTTTTTTCTTTTTTAACATCTTTATTGGAATATAATTGCTTTACAATGGTGTGTTAGTTTCTGCTGTATAACAAAGTGAATCAGCTATACATATACATATATCCCTATATCCCCTCCCTCTTGCGTCTCCCTCTCACCCTCCCTATCCCACCCCTCTAGGTTGGGGTGGAAGAATGGCAGAATCCTGGGCTCTCTGTGGAACATTCTATCAACAGTGAGATAATGCAGAGTGGTGGGCACCCTCAGGCATCCAATTTTGACCAGTGATTCTCCAAAATGACCTGCTCAGGAAAACCACTTGGATGTTTTGTTTAAAGTACAAATACCTACGCTTCATCTTCAATAGTATGAGGTCAGAATGAGCAATACGTTTTCCACCTGATGCTGATGCCCTGGGCCAGAGTTCACTGTTTAGAAACTACTACCTTAGGTGTTGCCCTGAAATGACTTTCAAAATCTCTGTCAGACTCACTCTACAAAATATTTGACCAGTACTCAGCAAACTGTCAAGGTCATCAAATATAAGGGACGCCTGACAAACTGCCACAGCCGCGAGAGGCCAAAGAGGCGTGACCCCAAAATGTAGTGTGGAGAGCTGGATGGGATCCTAGAACAGGAAAAGGACAGTGGGTAAAAACTGAAAAGATGGGAATCAGGTATGAACGTACAATAATATATCTATATTGATTCACTAATTGTAATAAACATACCATAGTAATGTAAAGTGTCTGTAACAGGGGAGACTGGGTGTGGGTATATGAGAACTCTCTGTACCATCGTCACATTTTTTCTGTAAATCTAAAGTTTTAAAAAAATAAATTTTATTAAAAAAAAAATCTCTGTCAAATTTGGGGCCTGTAGCCTCCATAGCTCAGTTGTTCTTTTTGTTCTGTGATGGAATGGGGAAGGTGAGGTTGAAAGTTTTCTCTCGAGGAGAGACATTGCTTTACACAACAGCTCTGGAGAGAGAATGCCCCCAGTACTATCCACTCTGTTTAGTAATGTGGCTGGTTGAACTATGTTTTCTTAGAAATCAGTGTACTAAAGCCTGATAATAATATTAGAAATGTATTGATGTAGTACTTTTCCCAAATACTTGGGAAACTTAACCATGATGGCTATGATCAGTGCCCATGCTGACCACTCTGTGTCGCTCAGTATTGGCCATATTTTTACAGCTATTGATATTTTCAGAGACAATCAACATGGGAATATTGTATTAAGTAAAGCATTCACGACATTTGCTTTCGTGCTAAGAAAAGATATACAGAATATAAAACTTCAGTTATTCAGAGTTCCCTCATCTAGCAAACTCAACTAACCAGAGAGATAGAGCAAAGAAGGAAAAAATAAGCAAAAAGAGAACTCCATATACTAAATATGGGTATTATAAAAGCCATTGATCAGAAGTAAATATTTTTTTCCATAGGAGAGTCCATTTACTCAGAATCTATTTACTGTAACTTTAAACATAATCTAACTGTTTTGGGGAATCATGATTTATATACAATAAACACAAAAACATCAAAATCAGAGTTGCATAATACTTCTTGGTCTAAATAGTCCTTTATTTTAGTATCTATATTCTTCTATTCAACAGTTGATTGATAACATTTACATATGTTATATAATTTAACATTTATCATAAACATTGAGAAATCCAGGGAAGATACTGTTCCCATTTTACAGATGAGGAATGTATGTCAGTGAGGTTGAACAACTTGATGAAGTCATTGTGATTCTTAATCTAATAATCTTTCTGTTGCACTAGGTTGCCTTGTACAAATATAGAACAATCCTTAATAACCATAATCTGGAATCATCAAGCAAATGTTAAAGTTTAGCATACTTTGTTTAAAAATATAGAAAAATCTATAGTATTTTACTAAATTTATTTTACTAAAGAGACTATAGTATTTTACTATAGTCTGTTAAAGGTGATTACATTAAAATAACAATGTTTGGGTACCTGAAGGAGTAAGCTTTTGTTATATGAAAAAGTCACTTATGTGAAATCTTCATTTAGTAGGAAGTCAAATGAAAAAGGAATATACACAGAAAGATGCACATACACACACATGTATTTTTTTAAACTGGACTTTTCATCCCCTAGGAATTACCACCATTTCCTATATTCACATATTTCTTATGTGGTGTGGGCTATTTATTATTAAGTAATTTACAAGCCATTCTTCCTGCTCAAAATGGCCCAGGAAAGGAAGGAAAAGAGATGGCAGCGGTCGATTAAAACTAGAGAAGGATTTTTATCAGACAGATAGTATACACCCAAAGTGGAGACCTAAGACACTGAGGCTAACTTCTCCTCCACGAAAAGTGGTTTAAGGATCTTGGCTTGTGCTAAAGTTCTGCTTGGCAATATATATGGTGGTACTATTACAATAGATTATATAATTTATGCCTTTTCAAATTCTAACCTTGTACTTTATCTACTTAATTCTCTAATCCTAGGATCGGATATTTGGCTGATAGGAATCAGTAGAAAAAGTAAGTCTAGATGTGGCACATATATACAATGGAATATTACTCAGCCATAAAAAGGAATGAAATTGAGTTATTTGTAATGAGGTGGATGGACCTAGAGTCTGTCATACAGAGTGAAGTAAGTCAGAAAGAGAAAAACAAATACTGTATGCTAACGCATATATATGAATCTATAAAAATGGTACTGGGACTTCCCTGGTGGCGCAGTGGTTAAGAATCTGTCTGCCAATGCGGGGGGACACAGGTTTGAGCCCTGGTCTGGAAAGATCCCACAGGCTGTGGAGCAACTAAGCCCGTGCGCCACAACTGCTGAGCCTGTGGTCTAGAGCTCGCAAGCCACAACTACTGAACCCGCAAGCCACAATTACTGAAGCCCACGCGTCTAGAGCCTGTGTTCCGCAAAAAGAGAAGCCACCACAATGAGAAGCCCACGCACTGCAACAAAAAGTAGCTCCTACTCGCTGCAACTAGAGAAAGCCCAACACAGCCAAAAATAAATAAATGAATAAATTCATCTTAAAAAAATGGTACTGATGAACCTAGTGGCAGGGCAGGAATAAAGACACAGACATAGAGAATGGATGTGAGGACACGGGGAGGAGGAAGGGTAAGCTGTGACAAAGTGAGAGAGTGGCATGGACATATATACACTACCAAACGTAAAATAGATAGCTAGTGGGAAGCAGCCGCATAGCGCAGGGAGATCAGCTCAGTGCTTTGTGACCTCCTAGAGGGGTGGGATACGGAGGGTGGGAGGGAGACACAAGAGGGAGGGGATATGGGGATATATGTATATGTATATGTATAGCTGATTCACTTTGTTATAAAGCAGAAACTAACACAATGTTGTAAAGCAATTATACTCCAATAAAGATGAGAAAAAGAAAAAGTAATTCTATGTGCTCCTTGTCCTCCACCCACAATCCCAAAAACGTGTGAAGAGACTGAAGAAGATTTTCTTTTTCAGATACTTATAGGGGTATTATAACCCCTGCAAGGATGGAAAGTGCAATTATTTTGCAACTACCATTTATTACCTTATACACTGATGATATATATATATATATATATTTTTTTTTTTTTTTTTGCATAGCTGTGTTGGCTGTTGGTCTTTGACCTTCTAGCATTTGTTATTTCTTTCCCCTAAGATATTCTAATGTAGAACAGCATTTATGAACATTATACCTCTGCAACCATGTTGATATTAAAAAAGTAATCTCTCCAGATATTCATCTACTGTTTGATTCTTTATTTTGTTGCTCTTAAACGACTGCAGAGTTATTTTTCCTTCTCTCTTCCAAAGTTAGGAAAACTGATTTTGAGTCACTACATTCTTTTATCCATTAATTTGTTAATTTATGTCCAAAAATTCTTTGACACAATTTCTTGCAAATGTGGGGAGTCTAAACTCTCCCTTTAAATGGGGCCAGATGTAGGAACTTCCTTTTCACAAACAGAATGTGACAGAAGTCATGACTTGTGACTTCTGAGGCTATATCATAAAAAAATTTTTACATTTCCATTGGATCTCTCTTAGATTGCCCACTCTGGGGGAGGCTAATTGACATATTGTAAGAGTACCCACATAGCCTTGAAAGAGGCCGCCATGAGAAGGAACAGAGACCTCCTGCCAATGACCACTGCAAATTTGCCAGCCACATGAAAGATCCACCATGGAAGTCCATCCTTCAGCCCCAGACAAACCTTCACATAGTCGGAGCTCTGGCTGATGTCTTGACAGTAACCTCATGAGAGACCTCCAGCCAGACCACTCAGCTAAGCCACTCTCAAACTCCTGACCCATAGAAGGTCTATGAAGATATAATACATGATTATTGTTATTTTTAACGCACTAAGTTTTGGGGCAATGTGTTAAGTAGCAATAATACCTTTATCTTACCAAAACAAGATAACTGCTGTCTTTATTCATACGACAAATATTTACTGAGCATCTAATATGTGTCAAGCATTCTGTTAGGTGCCAGGGATACTAAAGTGAATTGAAGAGACATAATTCCTCCCTTTAAAGAATGTATAAACTTGTGATACATATAAATATCAAATAAATGCTTATATAATTATTTAACTACAATAAGTGTGAGAGGAAATAGCAGGGTTATGAGCGCTTACGATCTTCAACCTGAAGGTGAGGAAAGTTTTCCCTGAGGAACTGACATTGAAGCTCAGTGAATGCTTAGGAGTTAGGAGTTAACCAGGTAAAGAGTAAAGTGGAGGATGAAAAAGAGCTTTCCAGGCAGAAGGACAGTATAGGTGAAGGCCCTTGTGCAGTGGTTCACTAAGAAGTTTCTGTGCTAGAAACTACCGGGATATGTTTTTCCATTTATTCAATTTCTTCAAGGAAATATCCAAGTGCCTACTGTGCATCAGGCACTGTTGTAAGCACTGAGGATACTGTGGTGAACATATCAGACAGACATCCCTGCACTTACAGAGCTTGCATTCTAGTGGGTGAGAAAGACAATAGACAAAAATAAATGAACAAAATATGTAATATGTACTTCCGGTTTCTGGTCCAGCAAGTAAAGAGCTTGGACGTTGTCTCTCTCCTCCACACAACAACAACAACAAAAAGCTAAACAAACTGACAACTAACAACTCTTCTTAGATCCATCAGAGAACTGAGGTCATAGGACAAACCACTGCTGTGAAAATTGGAGTAACAAACAGGTAGATACAGAGAATCAGAAGCCCAGGAGTATAAAACTCCTTGGGAACCAGTGCCAGAGTTGGAAAACCTAGTTGACAAATTGCTGGAGGTTGGGTGTGGACAAGTGTGAGAGATAACAACTCCAGAGGGGCTCAGTCTTAGGGAAGCACCCCACACTTTTGGGAGTTTCACCTCCAGGAGCCCTATCAGGTTCCCACAGTAAAGATCAGAGAAAAATCTCCTTGTGTTTCTGGCAGGGGAGGGGAAAGCAGCCATTGTGAAATATGCCCAGGGCATTCTGTTCTTTTCAAGGCCTGCCCTTAAGAGAAACTATTTTACCAGAGCCTGACTTGCCAGGTTTTACTAACTGACCTAAGGGAAGGGAAATACCCAGCTCCAGCATCCTTTAGCCTTCCTGTCTGTCCTAAGGGGCGAAAAAAATCAGAAGCACCTGTGAAGGTCACAGCCCAGGGACACAAGCTCACTGAAAGACTGAGACCTAATCACAGGATTATAGAACACTTCCTCTCCCCCCACACCTGACCACCACATCCACAGGGCTCCTTTATAATAACAACTGAAACAACTGTGCAGCTCAGATGATATAGTTAAGACACTTCTAGGGGAACCCAAAGACAAGGGAGACAAAAATAAGAACACCAGAGGAATATTTAATCTCTGACACCCATAGCTACAGCAAACAATAAACACAGCCTAACCCCCAGCCAGATAAACAAAACAGATAACATGGCAGATGGTGATAAGTGTTGAGAAGAAAAATAAAGCAGGTAGAAGGGATAGGGTGTGTTGGTGGAGACGGTGAGTTGTAGTTTTAAATAGGATGGTCAGGAAATGCCTCACTGAACAGGTGACATCTGTGCAAAGATCTGAAGGAGGCAAGGGAGTGAGTCATGGAGATAGCTGGGGAAGAGCAGAGGGAATTATAGTGAAAAGTCTTTAGGAGGGAGTGTGCCTGCTGTGTTGGACAAACCACAGGAAAACCAGTGTGACTGGAGGGAAATCATAGGAAATAATGTCAGAGAGGGAAGGTTTGGGGTGAAGTAGATTGTGCAAGACCTTGTAGACTATTGTAAAGACTGGGGTCTCTCTGGCTCCTAAGAGAATAGACGACAGGGGAGCAAGCGTTTTTGAAATAATTCAGGAGAGAGATAATGATGCCTTGGGTCAGGGAGGAAGCGGTAGAAAAGGTGAGAAGTCATTACGTTCTAGATACATTTTGAAGACTGAGATGACAGATGTTGCTGATGGATCAAGGTGTAAGACAAAAGAAGAGTCAAGGTTGACTCCTTGGTCTAAACAAAAAGAGGAAGAAAGAGGGGAAAAAAGATAATGAAGGAGAAGGAAAGAGGAGGGACTTCTGGAGCAATGTTCTTGGATATTTAAAAGGCTTGGGATCTAGTGAACAAGCAGAGAGTTCAGACTTAGATAGGAACGTGGAGAGTTCATCCCTGGTAACAGGAGAGAAGGCAGCGTTTAGGGTCCAGATGCTGGTGGGTGGGTGAAGGTGTAGGTGGGAACTTGTGGAAGTTCTCTTCTGATTGTTTCTATTTTCTCAGTGAAATAGCAATCAAGGTCAAGGGCTGAGAAAGAAGATGGCAGAGGAGGTGCTGGAAGTTTGAGAAGAAAATAAAGAACCATCTTCCTTGGATTAGGACTAGGGCAATGCACTATGATTGCTGGGCAGCATGAAGGGCACGCTTGAAATTAATAGTTGTGGATGTCATGAATTTAAAGGGAGACTGGTCAGCGTGGATGGATGTTTCTTCTAGCTCCATTCAGTTACTCTGATCAAGAGTAACATCTCTGGGGGCTTCTCTAGTGGCGCAGTGGTTAAGAATCCACCTGCCAATGCAGGGGACACGAGTTCAAGCCCTGGGCCGGGAAGATCCCACATGCCACGGAGCAACTGAGCCTGTGCGCCACAACTACTGAGCCTGTGCTCTAAAGCCCGTGCTCCACAATGAGAAAAGCCACTGCAATGAGAAGCCCGCGCACCGCCACGAAGACCCAATACATCCAAAAATAAAAACAAATAAATAAATTAAAAAAAAAAAAGAGTAACATTTCTGCAAATGGTTTTGGGATAATAATAAGTGTCTAAATATCTCACACGGGTTTAGTGTCATTGTTATGAAAAGTAATGACTACTGTATATTCTAGGGAAAAATCTGGTTATTTGAATTTTCTGGCAGTTTGGAATCTGAATACATTATATCAAGAATTTTTAAAAAGATATGAAAATGAAAAGCGATGTCGCTAAATAAAAATATCCTCATAGAAATCTCTGTCTTGATTGTACCTGTGATAACATTGCAGAATTTTTTTTTTCACTCCTCTCAATTGCCTTTTTCTTGGATAGTGAAGTGACAAAGATAACATAATTAGATTCAGAATCTTTGGCAATGGCGATAGCAATGCCAATGTCAGTGTGTGATAATCCAGACTCACTCCATCTTTGATTGCTGCAAGACAGACTTACTTCTCTCTTGGTTACTTGTGTTTTCCAGTAGTTCAAACTTTTTTTGTTAACACAATAACGTTTTTTTATTTTATTTATTTATTTATTTATTCATTTTGGCTGCATTGGGTCCTCGTTGCTGCACGCGGGCTTTTTTCTCCAGTTGCGGCGAGCAGGGGCTACTCTTCATTGCGGCGTGCGGGCTTCTCATTGCAGTGGCTTCTCTTGTTGTGGAGCACGGGCTCTAGGCCCGCAGGCTTCAGTAGTTGTGGCATGTGGGGTCGGTAGTTGTGGCTCGCAGGCTCTAGAGCGCAGGCTCAGTAGTTGTGGTGCATGGGCTTAGTTGCTCTGTGGCATGTGGGATCTTCCTGGAGCAGGGATCGAACCTGTGTCCCCTGCATTGGCAGGTGGATTCTTAACCACTGTGCCACCAGGGAAGTCCTAGCTCAAACTTCTTATACTTGTCAATTTGCTTTACATTATTCACTTATTTTTTAAAATAACTGGTTATATAATCGATGTATGTTCACTGAATATAATTTGGAAAATATGGAAAGGTAGAGAGAAGAAAATAAAAATTATCTACTGTCTTACCACTGTGAGGTGAGGTGAATTTTAATCTAATATTCAAATTCATACATGTCTATTTAGAAAATTGGTTTCAAACTGTATATTATTTTATACTTAATATAAAAGTTAATATTTTAACTTAGTTTATTGTGAGCTTCTCCCATTCTATCACATAGTCTTTAAAAACAAAATTTTTAATGATTAAATAGTAGTGTATTGTGTAAATGTGCTATAATTTTTTTAAACAGTTCCTCCATTACTGCACATTTAATATGTTTATGAATTTTAGAAAACACTGTAGTGAGCATCCTTGAACACAAAGCTTTTTTGTAGTCCTGATTATTTTCCTAAGGTAGATCCCTAGAAAAGGAATTATGGGATCAAAAGGTACAAACATTTTAAAAGTTACATGTACATATTGCAGCTGCCCTCCTGGAAGATCGTGCTTATTTGCAGTCCCCCTGCAAGTGAACAATGTGGTCGATTTTGCTTCATCTTTGAGAATTCTGTCTTCATAGCACCTATCCACACACTTTGCCTGTGATTGCTTCACTCCAGTTTGGTCTTAAATGAGCTATTCTGTTAAGCTCCTAAGCAGTATCCCTGACTACTCTCTGTCCCACCACTGAGCTATTCTCCATACTGCTGCCAGACATAACTTTCCACACCACTGACCTTGTCACTTCCCTAAGAAAAATCTCTGATCTTCCTCAGTCCCATGGGTTCCATGGCGGCACACAAGGCCCCTCCCAGTCTGCCCCAGCCTCCCTTTTCAGCCTCATTGAGCACCCACCTCTAAGTACTCTGACAAAGCCACATAGAATGTCTTTTTACTTACAAAACATACAGTGCTCATTCGTGCCTCCAAGACTTGACACATTTTCATTCTGCGTGTTTCCTCCCTGAAACTCCAATTCTTCTTTCAAGACACTGGGCAAAAGTCCCCTTTGGTGATGCTGGCTTCCCAGGGTGAGTTGTGCATGGCGCCCACATGGGCTGTAGTCCTGCAGCACCGCCCATATCTCACTACAGCCCTCATCACTGTGCCTGGTTTCCCTTGCTTTGCTTAACTTGACTTCCCCATTGAGTACCTCAAGGGGCTTGTCTTATTTATTTTTATCCTGTTCTTAGCTTATTACATAGTTGATGATCAATAAATATCTATTGACTCAACGGCTAAAAGCACAGGATTGGCTTGAGTATTCTGTCATTATCTAGCTGGGAAGGGTTGGATTTCAGGGTGGAGTATGCCATCACTAACTAGTCCACAGTGGTCTCCGAAGTAGACTCTGATTGGCTAGCATCTAAGCATATGGTCTGTACCACGCAGTCTTTGATCACAAGCTTCTGTTTCTTCTTCCATCTCTTCCTGTTATTGTCTTAATTGTATTCTGTAGTCTACTCCCCCCAGTTCTTTCAGTCCATCCATCCTGTTTTGATTTCACGCTTCTGACAAAGCTCAGAGCCATAAGCAGCTAATGGCTTCACTTCCCTACTTTCTTCTTTGTTCCTGCACTGTTCCCACAGAAGAGCCCAGCTATTAACATTCCCTGATCCTTTGTACAGGTGGCTGAGTGTTGGCTGGAGAAACACACAGAACTGTGTGGCCTAGAGCATCCTCCTTGTCAATTCTAGCCTATATTTATGTATTTTCTCTGCTTCTGATTTATTTTTTACTTTACTGTTCTCATGTATGCCATGAAAGCAGCTTTTATGCTTTGTTGAACAAGGCAGAATATAAATACACAACGCAGATCAGTGCATAAATGCATACACACATATTGCAGACTGCACGCTCTCCAAAGGTCACTGTGTGCTTCTTGCTGCTCACCTACGTACATATTGGTTTATTTTTTCATACAGCTCCTCAGGATTGCCATTCTAAACCTTTCCCATTCTTTCTTTTAGTGAATTGGTTCCAACATTTACTTAAAAAAATAGATACCATCTAAGGAGTTTTTCCTTAACTTCTACCTCTCCCACCCCAGCCTCTCTTTCAGGGCAGCCCAGCTGGACATGTGAGGGGTTCTGCCCCTATCATGGTGTGTGTGGGCTGCCTCTAACTGTACTTTGCAGTCTCGAGGCCCCTGCTGCTCTGCTTATACACCTGCTCCAGTGGAGCTCAGTCCACAAACTCAGCTAACTACCTACCTCTCTGTCCTTATAATACAACTTAATTTCTGACTGTAAGCCCCCATTCTGCCGATGTGGTTAAAAATATATTAACTTCTTTCCTTCTTAGGGCTTATGCCTTCTCCCCAGTGGAGCTTCTGAAGTAGGAAGGCTTGAGAATGGGGGGGAGAATGAAGAGGGCAACCATTGTTCACTTCGTCACTGCTCTGCCAGGTCACCGTTGAGAAGTGTTTCCACTCTCCTTGGCACGTGGGCATCACCCCTGAGCTTGCCTGGGATCCCGTATTTCTAGACAGATCACACAGCCCTCTGTCTCACAGGCTTTACCTCCTTCTGAGGGGCTGCAGGGCCCCATATCTCTGCTCTGGGAATCCACAGCCGGCTTTCTCTCTATTTCCTCCTCCTGCCCTGACTGTGGAAAACTCCAGTCTAGGGGAAATATGTCTCCCTTCATTTTCCTTCAAGAAACTTGTTCTTTAACCACAAATTCCCTAATTTCTCCTAAGAGCTTAAGAGTTTGGGAGAACAACAACAAAAAAAGCCAGAACTACAAGATGAAAAGACAACCCTCAGAATGGGAGAAAATATTTGCAAACGAATCAATGGACAAAGGATTAATCTCCAAAATATATAAACAGCTCATGCAGCTCAATATTAAGAAACAAACAACCCAATCCAAAAATGGGCAGAAGGGGCTTCCCTGGTGGCGCAGTGGTTGAGAGTCCGCCTGCCGATGCAGGGAACACGGGTTCGTGCCCCAATCCGGGAAGATCCCACATGCCGCGGAGCGGCTAGGCCCGTGAGCCATGGCCGCTGAGCTTGCGCGTCTGGAGCCTGTGCTCCGCAACCGGAGAGGCCACAACAGTGAGAGGCCCGCGTACCGCAAAAAACAAAAACAAAAACAAAAACAAAACAAAACAAAACAAAAATGGGCAGAAGACCTAAATAGACATTTCTCCAAAGAAGACATACAGATGGGCAGGAAGCACATGAAAAGATGCTCAACATCACTAATTATTAGAGAAATGCAAATCAAAACTACAATGAGGTATCACCTCACACCAGTTAGAATGGGCTTCATCAGAAAATCTACAAACAACAAATGCTGGAGAGGGTGTGGAGAAAAGGGAACACTCTAGTACTGTTGGTGGGAATGTAAATTGATAACAGCCACTATGGAGAACAGTATGGAGGTTCCTTAAAACACTAAAAATAGAATTACCATATGACCCAGCAATCCCACTACTGGGCATATACCCAGAGAAAACCATAATTCAAAAAGATGCATGCACCCCAATGTTCACTGCAGCACTATTTACAATAGCCAGGTCATGGAAGCAACCTAAATGCCCATCGACAGAAGAATGGATAAAGAAGATGTGGTACATATACACAATGGAATATTACTCAGCCATAAAAAGGAACGAAATTGGGTCATTTGTAGAGACATGGATGGATCCAGAGACTGTCATACAGAGTGAAGTAAGTCAGAAAGAGAAAAACAAATATCGTATATTAACGCATATATGTGTAACCTAGAAAAATGGTACACATGAACTGGTTTGCAGGGCAGAAGTAGAGACACAGATGCAGAGAACAAACATATGGACACCAAGGGAGGACAGTGGCAGGGGGTGGTGGTGGTGTGATGAATTGGGAGATTGGGATTGACATATATACACTAATATGTATAAAATGGATAACTAATAAGAACCTGCTGTATAAAAAAATAAATAAAATAAAATTCAAAAAAAAAAAAAAGCCATGACTTTTGAGCAAGGAGAGAGCTGACTGAATACTTTAAATATCAGAAGGAAAAATTCGTAGAATAATATCTCAAATGGGATTCCCATCACAGTAAACAAAACAAAAGCAAACAAACAAAAACCAGTCTTGGACTTTCCCAAACTCACCCCCATTCTCTTCACCACCATCAACCTTTCTGTATTCATTGCCTTCATTCTGTGTTAGTCACACCTTTAACTACTTGCTCTCTGGGTTCTGTTGCTGCCATTCTACCGAAAATGCCCTCCTAATTACTGATCCAACTTTTTAAAGTATCTTCCTCCTTTCTTCCTAACTCCCTATTTTTTCTTCCAATCTCCCTCTCTCCCTCTGCATTACCTGACTATTCAGTGGCAGGCATTGTGCTATGCACTGGAAACACAAGAATGAATCAGACCCTTCTTATTTTTAAGGAATTTAGGATCAGGAGAGGCACATAGGTAATAAGCAACTACTTCACAAAAATCTGTTGCTTCTGTTTTTGATGCCAGGAAGGCCCTGGACCCTTCCTTGGTGATGTTCAGGGTTCTAACTCCTCTTTACATTTCCTCTCTCTCTTTTCCACTGGCTCCTATTAAATTTTCCACTTACCAAACTCCTTCCAAGAGTTTGCCCTGGGTTCTTTCTCCCTAGGCATGTTCCTTCAGAGAAATTCTTCCTGTCCATGTGGATGAATCCTAAAGCTGCATCTTTGGGTTGGCTGAACCAGTTCACTTAGATGCCCTGCCCTTCTCTTGTTAATGACATCACTGATGTCTTTCAGAGTCTAAGACTGTCACCACCTTGTCTCTGTTCTCAGTGTCCAGCCACTTGCCACATCCAAATGGCTCTTCCTCTTCAGGGTCTCTCTCATTCAGCCTTTCCTTTCCTTGCTCACCCTATCACTTAACTGAAACCATTATAGCACTAAGAATTTTCTGCTTTGTTCTTCTTCATGCCTCGAATGTGGGCCTCTCACCTAAACAATCACAGTATCCTGGAAATTTGTCTCCCTGTCCCAAATATTTTACATACTGGAATAAACTTTCAATCGTACCACATCTATAATCATTTCATAATATATACACAGAGTTGTTTTGAGTTGCATGGGTCTAGTTGTACGCAAATCTTTTTTCAGTAGTAAATGCTACAGTACTACACAGTTCCTGGTTGATTGGACCCACAGATGCTCACCCTCGAATGTGGAGGAAACAAACTGCTTATGCAAAGGGCCAACTATAAGTTATACAAAGATTTTTGACCATGCACGTGTTAGTGCCCCTAACTCCTGCATTTTTCAAGGATCAACTGTATATCAAATCATTATGTTGTACACCTTAAACTAATATAATGTTACATGAAAATGTAAGGCTCTTAGTACCAATTCCAACCTGGGGTGGGGAGAGATGATTCCCCACACCATCAAGCAATTCTCTGACGCAAGCTGGGTGTCCTACCATTCAATTCAATTCTGACATTATCTACCTGGAGATAGCGTCAGGTCACACAGGTTATGGGCTCATTTTTACAAGACTGTTCTTCCCCACATTTCAGACTCCAGTTGAAAGTCCAAGTTGTCACCTGGGCCTCTGATTGACTTGCCTATAGATTGGAGATTCCAATGATCTTCTCAGATTTGAATAATTTGCTAGAGCTACCCGCAGAACTCAGAGCAATAGTCTACTCAATAGATTACAGGTTTCTTATATTGATAAAAGAACATATCTCAGGGACACCCAGGTAAAAGAAATGCATAGGGCAAGGTGTGGGGAAAGGGCCTGGAGCTTCCATGGTGCAGAGCTGCCATGCCCTCTCCAGGCTCTCTACTCTCCCCAAATCCCCACCTTTTCCCCAACCTGGGAAGCTCTATGAACCCCATCCTTTGGGTTTTTATGGAGGCCTTATTACATAGGCATGGTTGATTAAGTCATTAGCCATTGGTGATTGATTCAACCTCCAGCCCCTCTCTCCTCCTCAGAGGTCGGGGGTGGAACTGAAAGTTTCAACCCGCTAATCACAGGGTTGGCTCCCTTGGCAACCAGCCACCGGTCCTTCCTTCCCTGCGGTCCAGAAGTAGCCTCAGAAACATCACAAGACACCTTTGTTACTCTCGCCACTTAGGAAATTCCAAGGGTTTTAGGATATCTGTGCCAGAAATGGGGATGAAGAAAGACTAAATATATATTTCTTACTATGAATCACAGTATCACAGAGTCATATCTCAATAAACCTGGAAGGAAAAAGTACCACATCTATCTTGTCATTGACTTGCCCCAAACCCTTCATTGTCTCTTCTTTGTCAAAGGATTAAGTTTTAATTCTTCACCCAGCATTCAGTGTCCCTATGATATAGTCCAAATATATGTTTCTAGCTTTATCTCAAGTACACCCTTGTGAATACCTGATACTGCAGCATATACTTATTGTCCCTCAGATACCAGATATATTGCCTAATTGCTTTCCCTGGTTCTTTTACAGCTAAAGTATACCACTGCTCATTGTTACATGTGAAAATCTTCACCATCTTTAAAAGGTCTCAAAAGTTTTATTCTATGAAGCTGTTCAGTTGTCCCTAATAGATGTCATCTTTTCTGCCTTTGATTTCCCAGAATACTTTGTTTGAACCTCTTGCAGGGTTGTTATCTTACCGTTCCCTGTATTATGGCTATTTTCAACTTCTCTTATCTCCTTGCTAAACTTCAATCTCCTTAGAGATGGAGACTTTTCTTACTCATACTGTGGATTTAACAGTGCTTATCATTGTGCCTTCTATAAAGAGGGACCCAGTACCTATTCTTTCTTTGTTTTGAGTAACAGAACTCCTGTTTTTTCAGGGTGATAATGTGCCCAGCTAAAAATACTTACTCTCCAAATTCCCTTGCCAAATGGGTCAGTTCTGTACAAGGAGTTAAAAGCTGAGGCTTTCTGGCTTTCCGGATATAGGCACCACACTCCTTTCAGCTTTGTTCTTCTTTGCACCTGGAACATGGACCTGAAGGCCATTATTAGGCTAGTCTCACAGTCACTAGATAATAAGCTTCAGGGTGAAGAATAAATTGATTCTGTCATTCAGCAAATATTTACTGAACACCTACTATAGTGCCAGGCACTATTATAGATGCTTCAAAAAGCGGCAGAGCAGAGGGATAAAAAGAGTCTAGATCCCAGATGGCATCATTAAACATTGAAACAGCTTTAACTGCTTACCTCCAAACTTCATGAATACCCTTTTCTTTAAGCTACCTTTACTAAGTTTGTTTGTTTTTTAAATTTATTTATTTAGTTAGCTTTGGCTGCATTGGGTCTTTGCTGCTGTGCGTGGGCTTTCTCTAGTTGCAGCAAGCAGTGGCTTCTCTTGTTGTGGAGCACAGGCTCTAGGCTCACGGGCCTCAGTAGTTGTGGCACGCGAGCTCAGTAGTTGTGGCTCACGGGCTGTAGAGCTCAGGCTCAGTAGTTGTGGTGCATGGGCTTAGCTGCTCTGCGGCATGTGGGATCTTCCTGGACCAGGGCTCGAACCCCGGTCCTCTGCATTGGCAGGAGGATTCTTAAACACTGCGCTACCAGGGAAGTCCCTTTACTAAGTTTTATTATTTTCTTTTATTTTTAGCTGAATGCATTTCTTATCCATGCAATGATGTTCAATTACTTTTTCTATTGAAATGATCATATGGATTTTCTCCTTTACTCATTATCATTATTTTCAAATCTTTATTAACATTGCATTCTTGTAACAAGCCCTACCTGATTGACATGTAGTTATTGTTATGATGATGATGATGATATATACATAGGTTCAATTTGCTCGTATTTTATTTGTGATTTTTGCATTAGATCCATGAGAACCACTGGCCTGTAATTTTCCTTCCTTGTAATGTTTATGTCAAGTTTGGCATCAAACTTATGCTGGCCTTATAAAATAAGTTGGGACGTAGTCCTTCTTTTTCATTTTCAGAATGAGTTTGCAGGATTCTTCTTATTTTCTTAAATGTTTGGAAGAATTTACCGATGAAGCATCTGGGCCAGGAGTTTTTATTGTTTTAATTATGGATTCAGTTTCTTTAAAAGATACAGGACTATTGAGACTTTCTGGGTTTTTTAAGTCATTTTTTGTAAATTGTGTTTTTCAAGGAATTTGTCCATTTCATTTAAACTCAAATTTATTTATTATCTGTTTATTTATTATCTTTTTAATGTCTGTGACTGCGTAGTGAAGTTGCCATTTTTATAGTTGGTATTAGCAAGTTGTATTTTCTTTCTTTTTTTCCCTTGTTTAATCTTTCTTGGGGTTTATCAATTTTTAAATCTGTTTTCAAAGAATCATCTTTTTTTGCCTGTGTTAATTTTCTCTAGTGTATATTTGCTTTCTATCTTATTGATTTCTGCTCTTATTTCCTTTGGGTTTAATTTGATGTATTTTTTTCAGCCTAGTTTCTTGAGAAGGAAGCTTAAAGTTTTGATATTTAACCTTTCTTTCTTTTTAACATATGCATTTAAAGTTATATATTTCTTTCTCAGCACAGCTTTAGCTGCAGACCACAAGTATTGATATTTCAAGTGTTCATTATCACTTAGTTAAAAATACGTTCAAATTTCCATTGTAATTTACTCTTTGATGCATGGGCTATTTAGAAGTATATTGCTTAATTTTAAATATTTTGGGATATTTTAGTTGCTTTTCTGTTATTTATCTTTAGGTTAGTTCTACTATGGTCCAAGAATTTACTCTGTGTGATTGTATCCTTTGAAATCTGTTGATACTTTCCTTATGATCTATGTTAGTAAGTGTTCCATGTACATTTATAAAAACTGTTGTTGAGTATAGTGTTATATATGTACAAATTATATCATTTTTAATCATATTGTTAAAATGTCATACATCCTACTAATCTTTTTATCTGCCTATTTTATCAGTTACTGAAAGAGATATATTAAACTATTTAATTATCATTATAAATTTGACCATTTTGCTATATATATATATATATATACATCCACATACATTGAAGCTATGTTATTAAAAGCACAGAAATTTATGACTTCTGTTGAATTGACACTTGTATCATTATAAAATATCCCTCTTTATTTCTAGTCATACTTCTTGCCTTAGAGTCTTCTTAATCAGATATTATTATAGTTATATCAATTCTCTTTTGTGTAAAGTTGACATGGTATATCTTTTCTATCTTTTTACTTTAACCTTTCTGAGTCTTCACATTTAAGGTGTGTCTCTCATCAAAGTCAGATTTGACTCTCAATTCTTCTGCCCTTTATTAGTTAAAGCTCAATTTCCTGACTATAAAATATATATATATATATAATAATTACTACTACAGTTGGTCCTCTGTATCCACAGCTGTGGAACTGTGGAGATGGAGGGCTGACTACACTATACTATTTTATATAAGAAACTTGAGCATCTGTGGATTTTGGTATCCATGGGGGTCTTAGTACCAATCCCCTGCAAATACCAAGGGACAACTGTACCATTAACTATTGTATTTAATAGATACACAATTGCACAATCTATCTTCTTATAGTTTTTTCCCATTTTTATTCCAAATAAATGCTATTCCAATGTAGTCCTTATTATATGATAATGTCATTTATATTAAGATAGGAAGAAAACATTTCTCTACTTTTGTTTGAGTTTCTGGTCCCTCACTATGAAACTAAATCTGGGGAAAATATTCATGTAATTGTACACTTCCTTCTTTGTAACACTGCTTCAGAAAGAAACATTAGGAAAGCCCCACTGGGACTTCTCTGGTGGTCCAGTGGTTAAGAATACCTCGGCAATGCAGGGGATGCCCGTTTGATCCCTGGTCAGGGAACTAAGATCCCACATGCCGTGGGGCAACTAAGCCTGCATGCCACAACAGCTGAGCCCACGTGCCGCAACTACAGAGCCCATGTACTCTGGAGCCCACGTGCCACAACTAGAGAGAAGCCTATGCACCACAACGAAGAGACCGCGAGCCACAGCTAAGACACAGTGCAGCCAAAAATAAACAAATAAATAAATAATTTTTAAAAAGTTTAAAAAAAAAAAGAAAGTCCCACTATTTGAAGGAATTCCCTGGTGGTCCAGTGGTTAGGACTCTGTGCTTCCACTGCTGAGGAGCCCAGGTTCGATCCCTGGTTGGGGAACTAAAATCCTAAAAGCTGCAACTGAAGGAAAACAAAAGTCTCACTATTTGACTTCCATGAGTTAGTAGGAGATATTCTGAAAATTTTCTATTTATGAAGACAAAAAAATTATAAGCTATGTGTAAGCAGAAAAGAAGTGATTCATTCAAGATTATCATTTACTTCAGTTTGAGTGTCTATTTACACTCCATTCATCCATCCATTCATTCAGTCATTAATTCATTTAACATATACTGAAGTTTCATCAAGTAGTAGGGACTGTGCTAGAAGGTTGGGGTACAAAAATGATTATGATAAAGTTTCTCCTTCTAAAAGAGAAGTAGGGAAGTCTAGCAAGTAAGAAAGATAAATATTAGGAAAATCTTATAGTATGTGATATATACAATGATAGCGGTATGTACAGGGTACTGTGAAAGTCTGTAGGAGAAAATGTAAACTTCCATCTGGAATACCCTCCTGCTTTGTTTTTGTCTGTTTTGTGATGACTCAGATTTCCTAGCTGAAGGGACATTTGAATTGGGGCCTATGGAGTGACTTGACATTAGAGGGTGAACCAAACAAGGTTTTATATGTAAAAAAAGAAAGCACCATAAGTATTTTAAGCAGAAAGGGATTAAACACAGGGATTTATGTTCTTGTGAAATTACTGGAAGAGCTAGAAGAATGAGCTCTAGCCTGAGCCTCCAGTAATGCCTCACAAAATACCACCTATTATGGGATCTACTATCTTGCCACATTGAGGAGGTGGGAATTAAGAGATGTGCTGGACCTATTGATTTCAAAAACATAATACTGTGACTGAGACCCAGGCATCAGGAAGCTGGAATCAGGAAGCCATTGCTGCCAACAATATCTGTGAAGCTGGAAACTGTACTGGAATGCAGAAATAGCCATATCTGCACAACTTTCCTTGCCCATAGAAAACAAACACTGCTGGAATATGGCTTCTCATTCATTTCCACCTGATTTTTGAGTAATTACATCTGATTGATGTAAACTAATTCACCCTCCCCCACCCCCTGCCAAACTCTTGCTGTAGGGAAGGCTGGGAGATGTGATTTTTAGCTTTCTAGGCTTTGCTAAACAAAGGAAGGTACACTAGTTAGAGGTGGGAATAAATGCAGAATGTGGATCAATCATCGAACATACCAGGGGAGAGGAATGGCTAAGATGGAGAAGTAGGAAGACCCTGAGCTCATCTCTTCCCACAGGCACACCAAAATTACAACTATTTACAGAGGACTATCAATGAGAACAACTTGAAGACTAGCAGAAAAGATCTTCTACAACTAAAGATTTAAAGAAGGACCCACAACGGGACTTCCCCAGTTGCGCAGTGGTTAAGAATCCACCTGCCAATGCAGGGGACAAGGGTTCGAGCCCCAGTCCGGGAAGATCCCACATGCCGCAGAGCAGCTAAGCCTGTGCGCCACAACTACTGAGCCTGCACTCTAGAGCCCGCAAGCCACAACTACTGAGCCTGCGTGCCACAACTACTCAAGCCTGCATGCCTAGAGGCTGTGCTCTGCAACAAGAGAAGCCACTGCAATGAGAAGACTGCACACCACAATGAAGAGTAGCCCCCACTTGCTATAACCAGAGAAAGCCCGTATGCAGTAACAATGACCCAATGCAGCCATAAATAAATATTTCTAAAAATATAAAATAAAGAAGGACCCACAATGAGATGGGTAGGAGGGGCAGAGATATGGTATAGTTAAGACCCACTTCCCTGGGTGGGTAACCCACAAATGGGAGGATTATCACAACTGCAGAGGTTTTTCCCAAGGAGCAAAGGGTCTGAGCCCCATATGGGGCTCCCTAGCCTGCAGTGGAAAGCTGAGCCCCAGAATGTTTGGTTTTGAATAACATATTTGAAGACATAATAGCTGAAAACTTCCCTAACCTGGGAAAGAAAACAGACATCAAGGTTCAGGAAGTACAGAGAGTTCCAAACAAGATCAACCCAAAGAGGAACACACCGACACACTGTAATTAAAATGACAAAAATTAAAGATAAAGAGAGAATATTAAAAACAGCAAGGGAAAAGTAACAAGTTACATACAAGGAACTCCCATAAGCTTATCAACTGACTTTTCAGCAGCAACTCTGCAGGCCAGAAGGGAGTGGCAATATATATTTAAAGTGATGAAAGGGAAAAACCTACAACCAAGGATACTCTACCTGGCAAGGCTATCATTCAGATTTTAAGGAGAGATCAAGGATTTTATAGACAAGCAAAAGCTGTAAGATTTCAGCCCCAAGAAACCAGCATTACAAAAAATGTTAAAGGGACTCCTTTAAGATGAAAAGAGAACTTCCCTGGTGGTGCAGTGGTTAAGAATCAGCCTGCCAGTGCAGGGGACACGAGTTTGAGCCCTGGTCTGGGAAGATCCCACATGCCGCAGAGCAAGTAAGCCTGTGCACCACAACTACTGAGCCCACATGCCGCAACTACTGAAGCCCACGCACCTAGAGCCCGTGCTCTGCAACAAGAGAAGCCACTGTGAGGAGAAGCCCACACACCACAACCAAGAGTAGCCCCTGCTTGCCACAACTAGAGAAAGCCTGAATGCAGCAACAAAGACCCAACACAGCCAATAAATAAATAAATAAATTTATTTATTTAAAAAAAAAAAAGATGAAAAGAAAAGGCTACAACTAGAAATATGAAAATTACAAACGGAAAAATCTCATTGGTAGAAGCAAATATACAGTAAAGGTAATAGATCAACCACGTGTAAAACTAGTAGGAGGGTCTAAAGACAAAAATAGTAAAATCATCTATATCCACATAAGTATAAGGGACAAAAGGGGACATAAGGGACAAAACAAAAAACAAAGAGATGTAAAATACGGTATCAAAAACAGTAAATGTGCAGGGGAAGTAAAACTGCAGGATTCTTAAATAAAATGTATTTGAACTTAAGAGATCAGCAACTTAAAACAATCATAATCATAAACCTCAAGGTAACCACAAACCAACATCTATAATAGAAACACACACAAAAAAAGAGAAAGGAATCCAAACACAACACTAAAGACAGTCATCAAATCACAAGGGAAGAGAACAAAAGTAGAAGAAAGGAACAAAAAGAACTACAAAAACAACCCCAAAACAATGAACAAAATGGCAATAAGTATATATCTATCAATAAATGTAAATGGACTAAATGTTGCAATCCAAAGACATAGAGTGGCTGAATGGATATAAAAACAAAACCCATATATATGCTGCCTACAAGAGAGTCACTTCAGATCTAAAGACACATATTGACTAAAAGTGAGGGGACAGAAAGTTATTTCATGCAAATAGAAACAAAAAGAAAGCTGGGGTAGCAATACTTACATCAGACAAAATAGACATTAAACAAAGACAAAGAAGACAAGAGACAAGGAAGGACATTATATAATGATAAAGAAATCAAGCCAAGAAGCAGGCATAATAATTGTAAATATATATGCACCCAACATAGGAGCACCTAAATACATAAAGCAAATGTAACAGTCTTAAAGGGAGAAATTGACAGTAACCCAGTAATAATAGGGGGCTTTAACACCCCACTTACAACAATGGACAGATCATCCAGACAGAAAATCGATAAGGAAACACTAGCCCTAAACAGCATGTTGGACCACATGGATATATAATATGTATGTATGCATGTATGTATGTATTTACAGAACATTCCATTCAAAAGCAGCAAAATACACATTCTTTCAAAGTGCACATGAAACATTCTCCAGGATAGATCACATGCTAGGCCACAAAAGAAGTCTCAGTAAATTTAAGAAGACTGAAATCATATCAAGCACTTTTGCAACCACAGTGCTATGGGACTAGAAATCAACTACAAGGAAAAAAATTCAAAACCCACAAACATGTGGAGGCTAAACAATATGCTACTAAAGGACCAATGGATCACTAAAGAAATGAGAGGAAATCAAAAAGTACCTGGAGACAAATGAAAATGAAAACACAACAAGCCATAATCTATGGGATGCAGCAAAAGCAGCTCTAAGAGGAAAGTTTTTAGTGATACAAGTATACTTCAGGAAGCAAGAAAAATCTCAAATAAACAACCTAACCTTACACCTAAAGGAAGTAGATAAAGAAAAACAAACCCCAAAATTATCAGTAGAAATTATAAAAATTAGAGCAGAAATAAATGAAATAGAGGCAAAAAAAATTAGAAAAGATCAATTAAACTAAGATCTGGTTCTTTGAAAGGACAAGCAAAATTTGTAAAACTTTAGCCAGACTCATCAAAAAAAAAAGAGAGAGGGCCCAAATCAATAAAATCAGAAACGAAAAGGAGAAGTTAAAACTGACACCACAGAAATACAAAGGATCATAAGAGATTACTATGGTTATATGCCAATAAAATGGACAACCTAGAAGAAATGGACAAATCCTAGAAAAGTACAATCTCCAAGCCTGAATCAGGCAGAAATAGAAAATATGAACAGACCAATTACCAGTAATAAAATTGAACCAGTAATCAAAAAACTCTCAGCAAACAAAAGTTCAGGAGCAGAGAGCATCATAAGTGAATTCTACCAAACATTTAAAGAAGAGTTAACACCTATTCTTCTCAAACTATTGCAAAAAATTGCAGAGGAAGGGACACCTCTGAACTCATTCTACAAGGCCAGCATCACCCTGAAACCAAAATCAGACAAAGATACCACAAAAAGAAAATCACAGGCCAATATCAATGATGAACATAGATGCAAAACTCCTCAACAAAATATTAGGAAACTGAATCCAACAATAAATTAAAAGGATCATACACCATGACCAAGTAGGACTTATCCCAGGGATGCAAAGATTTTTCAGAATCTGCAAATCAATCAATGTTATACAACACATTAACAAATCGAAGAAGAAATATCAGCTGAAAAGATGCAGAAAAAGCTTTTGATAAAATTGAATACTGATTTATGATAAAAAAACTCTCCATGAAGTGGGTATAGAGGGACTATTCCTCAACATATATGCCATATATGGCAAACCCACAGCTAACATCATACTCAGTGGTAAAGAATTAAAGCATTTCCTCTAAGATCAGGAACAAGACAAGGATGCCTGCTCTCACCAGTTTTATTCTACATAGTATTGGAAGTCCACTCACAGCAATCAGACAATAAAAGGAAATAAAAGAAATTCAAATTGGAAAGGAAGAAGTAAAACTGTCATTGTTTGAAGATGACATGATATTATATATGGAAAAGTCTAAAGATGCCACACAAAACTATTCATCAATGAATTTGGATAGAAAATTAATACAAAGAAATCTGCATCATTCCTGTACACTAACAACAAATGATCAGAAAGAAAATTTAAGAAAACAACCCTATTTACAACTGCATCAAAAAGAATAAAATACCTAGGAATAAATCTAAGTAAGGAGGTAAAAGACCTGTACTCAGAAAACTGTAAGATGCTTATGAAGGAAACTGAAGATGACACAAATAGATGGAAAGAATGCAGACTAATAATACTCCTTAAGAACATCTATGTGTTCATGGATTGGAAAAACTAATATTGTTAAAATGACCATGCCACCCAAGGCAATCTACAGATTCAGTGCAATCCTTATCAAAATATCAACGGCATTTTCCACAAAACTAGAATAAATAATTGTAAAATTTGTATGGAACCACAAAAGACCCAAAATAGCCAAGACCATTTTGAGAAAGAACAGAGCTGGAGGAATCACACTCTCTGACCTCACACTCTCCTAGAAAGCTACAGTAATCAAAACAGTATGGCACTAGCACAAAAATACACACATAGATCAATGAAACAGAATTGAGAGTCCAGAAATGAACCCACACTTATATGGTGAATTAATCTACAACAAAGGAAGAAGAATATACAATGGGGAAAAGATAGCCTCTTCAATAAATGGTCTTGAGAAAACTGGACAGCCACATGCAAAAGAATTGAACTGGATGACGTTCTCACACCATATACAAAAATAAACTTAAAATAGATTAAAGACTTAAATGTAAGACCTGAAACTGTAAAACTTCTAGAAGAAAACATAAGCAGTATACTCTTTGACATTGGTTCTAACAACATTTTTTTGGATATGCTTCCTTAGGCAAGGGATACAAAAGAAAAAACAAACAAATGGGACTACATCAAACTAAAAAGCTTTTGCACAGTGAATGAAACTATCAACAAAATGAAAAACCTGCCTACTGAATGGGGGAAGATATTTGCAGTCAATATATCTGATAAGGGGGAACTTCCCCAGTGGCACAGTGGTTAAGAATCCACCTGCCAAAAAAAAAAAAAAAATCCACTTGCCAATGCAGGGGACATGGGTTCGATCGCTGGTCTGGGAAGACCCCACAGGCCGTGGAGCAACTAAGCCTGTGTGCCACAACTACTGAGCCTGTGCTCTAGAGCCTGTGAGCCACAACTACTGAGCCCATGCCCCCTAGAGCCTGTGCACTGCAACTACTGAGCCCACATGCTACAACTACTGAAGCCCGTGTGCCTAGAGCCCATGCTCCACAACAAGAGAAGCCACCACAATGAGAAGCCCGTGCACCGCAACGAAGAGTAGCCCCCACTTGCCACAACTAGAGAAAGCCTATGCACAGTAATGAAGACCCAACACAGCCAAAACATATATATTTATGTATATAAATATATTTATATATTTATATACAATGGAATACTATGCAGCCATAAAAAAGCACGAAATCTTGCCATTTGCAGCAACATGGATGGACCTGGAGGGTATTATGCTAAATGAAATAAGTCAGAGAAAGACACATACTGTACAATATAATTTATATGTGGAATCTAAAAAATAAAACAGGGGCTTCCCTGGTGGTGCAGTGGTTGAGAGTCCGCCTGCCAATGCAGGGGACACGGGTTTGTGCCCCAGTCCGGGAAGATCCCACATGCTGCGGAGCGGCTAGGCCCGTGAGCCATGGCCGCTGAGCCTGCGCGTCCGGAGCCTGTGCTCCGCAACGGGAGAGGCCACGACAGTGAGAGGCCCGCGTACCGCAAAAAAAAAAAAACAAAAAAAACACAAATAAAACAAATGGACACACATAATAAAACAGAAACACAGTCATAGATAACAGGTGGTTGCCAGAGGGGAGGAGCCTGGTTGGGGGGGGATAAGAGAAATAACTAAGGGAGATTAAAAGGTACAAACTTCTAGTTACAAAATAAATGAGTCATGGGTGTGAAATGTACAGTGTGGAGAATATAGTCAATAATTACATAGTATCTTTTTATGGTGACAGATGGTAACTGGACTTATCATGATGATAATTTTGAAATGTACAGAAGTATCAAATCACTATGTTGTGCACCAGGAACTAACAGTGTTGTAGGTCAACTATACTTCAAAAACAAAAAAACTCTTAGACAAAGAGATCAGTATTGTGGCCAGAGGTGGTGGTGGTGGGGGTAGGAGGAGGGGGAATTGGATGAAGGTAGTCAAAGGTACAAACCTCTAGTTATAAGATAAATAAGTACTAGGGATGTAATACAAGGTGATACATATAATTAACATTGCCATATGTTATATATGAAATTTGTTAAGAAAGTAAATCCTAAGAGTTCTCATCACAAGGAAAAATTTTTTCCTATTTATTTTATTTTGTATCTATATGAGATAATGGATAGTCACTAAACTTATTGTGGTAATCATTTCATGATCTATTGTCAAGTCATGTCAAATATGTCAATATATGTCAAGTCATATCAAATCATTGTGCTGTACACCTTAAACTTATAGAGTGCTGTATGACCATTATATCTCAATAAAAGGGGAAGGAAAACATATACGAGGGGAAGATGAGGTGGGAGTAGGAGGGTCAGATGGAGAGATTAGTACATCAAAGGGAGGCAAAATAACACAGAGATTTAGGAAATTTCTGGGATGGCTGGAAAGGAAAAACAACAAAGGATGTTTCTGGAAGGAAGTATCACCCAGATGATGAGAATGGACTTGGAGAAGGTGGCAGAAGAGGAATATTAAACTTAGGCAGACCAACCAAGAGGCTATTGCATTAATCAAGGTGAGTGATGATGGTGGCCTAAACTAAGACTGCAGTGATAGAGATGGAGAGAAGAGACAATTCGGGGAGTTAGTTAAAGTATCATGATCATTTGTATCATATACTCTTCTTTTTTAATGGTGATTTTTCTCTCTGGAATGCCTACTTTGTTCTAGATTTTTGCTTGTTTTAATATAAGACTTACAGAATATATTGTTCTAGCCCATGGTGATTCTCAGTTTTACTGAATACCTGCAGCAGTTGTGGTTAATGCTGTTTCTACCCTCATGTAGTTTCATATATTGGTTGTCTTCCCAATTAGAAAGGAAACTCTTAAACAGCAGAGGTCACATTTTATACTCACTTAATATATTAGGATGTAACATTTGAAAATTTTGACTAAAGTTCATAGAGTCAATAGATACATTTCCTGGAGAGGTTCCAGATAAAGAGGTGAAGTTTCAAAGGATATGTCTCAAAACAGATCACAGGACTTACAACACTTACCTACATTGAGGATCAAAAGAATAAGCCTGAGGAAGAATTTTAAAGAAAATTTCTCTGGAGAGATCTGGGCTGGGATTCTAACTTTCTAACTTTCCCCAAGGGGGCAGGATGAGGTACCTTCACCTTATCTTAAGCTCAGTGCAAAGGTCTTATTAGCAATGCTTACTGAACTTGATAGGAAATTAGGATAGAGAGAAGACCAGAGTTTTCCTCGTGTTTGAGAAATCTAAAAGGCATCAGACAGCCTGGTTTGCTTTAGATGGAGGAATTGGGGGAGTGTGCATGACTCATATCAAGGGAATCTCGGATGAGAAATCCTCAGTGATAGGGCTCTTTCTAGGAATCTGCTAAATAGCTCGTAAGAGTCAGTGTTATTCACCAGAGTGCAAAACCATTTTATGATAGTACTAATTAGGTGAGAGTTTTCCTGCTCTTCACAGTCTCTCCTCTCTCTTCTCATACCATTTGGCCTTGGAGGAAGGGATCACAACTAGGTTAGCAAAATGGAGAAGGGGAAGAACTGGGAAGAAGGACTCCCCCTCCTCTACCCAACCACTTTCCTGACCTCCTACCCATCAAAAGCCTTACAGGAGGAGGGAGGGAGGAGTTTTAATTCTATACCCAATTTGAAGTTTTGATTATTACATGTAATTAGATACTCAATTATGAATTTGAAACTGTATTTGCAACTTGAAAGGACAGTTGGATTTTTTTATTACGTGAGTGATAAGAATAATAATAGGACTTTTCAGTTTTCGTCCCACTCAGAAGAAGAATGTTCCTGATTGATTAACCTTTAAAGGGAAAATGTGAGACACTATAAAGTTGCTTGGTGATTATACCCCATGAATCCTGTTCGGTAAACTAGTGGATAAACTTTGTCATTCCCAGAGGAACTGCTGGTGCAACCCTGGTCAGTAAGTGGAAAAGGCAACATGGTTTGGTATAAAGAGCCTTCTGCTACATTTTAGCTATGTGGTATTGTGAAACACACCTAATTTCTACAAATCATTGTTTCCTAATCTGTAAAATAAAGTGAATACATACTACCTGCCTTTTTGACTTCACAGTATGGTTGGGAAGATCAAATAAGATCGTATACTTGAAAATGTTCCTAAATTCCAGAACGTATTCAAAATCAATTAAGTACTTGGGGATTAATGTACCTTGACTAGATGGTACTTTGAAAGCTCATAAAACCTTTCCTTTTGCCCATGGACTGAGCCATCCTAAACCCATAGCCAAATAAGAACAGTTGAAGAAGAAGAAAACTCCAGAGAAGGCTATTCCACCGAATCCCCAGTGGCCCCTTCCTTTTACTAACACTGCCAGGATAATCTGTTCTGCCTGAGTATTCTTAATGTTTATCACCAATTAGAAAAGCCACTGACAACTTAGCACCAATGAAAGTTTTCTTCCCTCATCAGTTCTTCAGCACCTTCTCCAGCATGAGTGTTGAATTGCTGGCCAATTACTTGGAAACTGAAGTGAGCCCAAGAGAGTCAGTGAATTACTAAGAAAATCATTTACATAGGGAGGTAATGTCGATGGAGAAGGTTGATTGAAAAAATGTCTTCATTATTCTCATAGAAGGGCTGGGAAAGCAGAACAGAGTGTGAGGAAGAGACCGAGGAATGACTTTTCTTGTCAAAAACAAGGAAAACAGTATGAGCATCTCACAGACAATACGATATGTTTGTAGTTATGGCGTGGGATCTCCCTGACAAAACCGGTGGAAAACTGGCTGCTGCTAGTTGAAAAGTATTCTAGCAGTGCTTGAATGTGGCATTGCTCTGTGGTACTGTATAGAATTAAAAAAAAAAAAAAATAGGGGTATTTGTGTAAGAAAAGGGACCATGAAATCTAAGGGATGCTTGAGTTTCTGCAGGAAACCATTCCTCTTCTCCCTCTCCCCAGAGTGTTTCAAATTTAAATTTCAAGCTTCTTGAAACCAGTGATGATGAATTCCACCACCTCCACCATCACACCACATCTGTCTGCTTTTTCTCCTGTGGGTGGTGCCATTTAAAAGAATATAGACCAGCTCTTCCATTACTTCCTAGGAGCTTATGCTCTAAAATTAACTTTGTATTCACAGACTGGTGAGAGAATAAGTACACTATGCAACAGAGGGGCTCAAGGAATGGAAATGATGGTTAGAAATTCTATTAATTATTCTGCGTTCAGATGTTAAAAGTGATATATATATATGTATATGTGTGTATACATATATGTGTGTGTGTGTGTGTGTGTGTGTACTGGAATGGTTGAGGAATGGAGGGCAGTGTAAGGGTGCTATTTTAGTTGGTGGAGAGATGAGATATTATCTAAAGTCAAAAGAAAAAAATAATACTCCTTAAGTATAATATTTGAAGTTCTAACAGTAATGAAGAAATGACTACAAATAATGACTACAAATAAGTTAACTCTACAAACTAGGAAAGAAGGGGGAGGAAGTAGAATTGAGTTAAAGTGCTTTACCTTTTATGATGGAAAGCCAAAAATACTGTCTAAAGTCGACAAGTCAAGACACAGAAGTATAAAATTTTTTGGGGTGATGGAAGTGACTATCTTTAGTTATAAACACAAGAGCAGTGGCTTCCCTAGGGGCTGAAGCAGGGCTTCAGGGGGCAAAATGTACAGAGGAGGTGGCCTCTTCTCCCCACCCTCTTCCATTCAACTGGAACAACTCTGCTTTGTAACTGTTTTATATCTTGGGTTACAGTGAAATATTTTACTGAAAAAAAAAACGGTCCCTTGGGCTTCCCTGGTGGCGCAGTGGTTGAGAGTCCGCCTGCCGATGCAGGGGACATGGGTTCGTGCACCGGTCCAGGAAGATCCCACATGCCGCGGAGCAGCTGGGCCCGTGAGCCATGGCCGCTGAGCCTGCGTGTCTGGAGCCTGTGCTCCGCAACAGGAGAGGCCACAACAGTGAGAGGCCCGTTTACTGCAAAAAAACCCAAAAAAAAACAAAAAAAACGGTCCCTTGTTTTTAAAATGTTTGGAAAACATCATCTAGGATAAGATGCATCCATTAAAAAGATTTGGATTAAAAACGTAAATTTCGGTAGGGCCAAAGAAATTACAGAGAAATGTAAGGGATAATACTTAAGCATAATACATATCCATATGATCTCTCTTTTGAAAACGATCCACTTCCATAGACGTGCTGCCCCAGAAACCATGATTTCCCACCTGATCACGCCATCACTTCTTGAACCAAGAGTGAAGAGCTCATGGAAGTTTGGTTGTTTTTAATGTGGGTTCTTAGGTTCTAGACTCTGGGATTTGAACTGAGTTGATGTATACTTGGGAGCTGTGGTATGGCTGTCATGGTCATTTTCCAGGAAGACAATAAAGAAGTAGAAGAAAGCAAAGAGTGGGGAAAGTGGTATTAAAGAGCGCCAGAGACGAAAATTTCCCTTCTTTGCATTTCGCAGTTCCCCATCCCTGAGGAAACTATTGGATTTCATTATCTGAGATCTTTCCATAAAACCTCCATTATGTTTGTCAAGTGTGCATGGGACTTTTTTCCTTGGAACCAACAATAAAGGAAGAGAAGAGAAGGGAAGAAAGGCTTGACTAATATATAGAAGGGAACTCATAGAAACTTGGGGAGAGAGCTTAGAATGATTTGAAGGTGATAGGGGCAGTTAATGAAACTAGTACAAGAGAAAATCGTTAGAATTCAGAGAGGCTCAGATGACTGACATTGAAAGGGCACAGCCCATGAACATCTGCAAGGTGACTTAGTTGCTGGGGCTCAGAGAACCTATGCGATGAGGATCTGGTGACCGGGAAGACCTAAAACCAAAAAGTCTATCAAGGGCATGGACAGAAAAAGACATTTAGCTTTCCTAGGGACAGAGAGAACGAAGGGAAGTACCTTACCATTGGATTGGGGTTAGAAGTAGAAAGAATAAATAAAAGATAGTTACAGCTACAGATAGAGCCAGCTGTTTAGAAATGATGATAGGAAGCCAGGGGTGACTAGCATGGACCGAGTAGTGCTTGAATCTATCAAATTAATTGCATTGAGAAATCTGTTTGTATGTAAGTTACCTAATTTGTACATGGCTTTTATCATGACATTCCTATAAAGCATAGTGATAAAATAGTTCAGTAAGCCAGATGCTTGGTCCACCTGGTTCCATGAATTAGACTCAATTCAACCATCCATAGCTTCCCAAGTTTCATTCCGAAACCCACCGCAGTTCTTGGCAGAAGAAGGGTCTGTTGGTTAATAGGCTCTACACAGGAGGTGCTGCATGAACAGGCAGCAAACATTTGCTCTCTTCAGAAATGCTGCAGCCTAGTGAATTATCGGGGGTGGGGGGTTGCATTGTAAAAGGGAATACTTAGGGTATAAAAGTCTCACCCCAGTATTTTGGGGTATAGGAAAAGTTGCTGCAATACAACGCTATGCACCTCTGGGAAACCTTTTTGTCTTCCTGGACTCTCATTTCTCTAGTGATGGGGAAGACACCAGAAGAGCTGGCAGGCCATTTCTTCTCTTCCTTCCTTCCTTCCTTTCTTTTCTTTCTTTTTCTCTCTCTCTCTCCCTCCCTCCCTCCCCCCCCCTTCCTTCCTTCCTTCCTTCCAGCTGCACTGGGTCTTAGTTGCAGCACATGGGATACTAGTTGCAGCATGTGGGCGTCTTAGTTGCGGCATGAGACTCTTTAGTTGCGGCATGTGAACCCTTTGCTGTGGCCCCTTTGCTGTGGCATGCATGTGGGATCTAGCTCCCCAAGCAGGGATCAAACCCGGGCCCCCTGCATTGAGAGCACGGAGGCTTACCCACTGGACCACCAGGGAAGTCCCATGCCATTTCTAAAAGGATCTGGCCCCTGACCCCAATACTTGAGGTAATTACCTACAATGCAGCTTTGTTGATCAAGTATCAAATACTTCCAGGTCATGAACATATTCAGGAAGACCACTGCCTTTCAAGAGGTAGATAGAGAGTAAAAGAACATCATACTACTTTTAGAAAATCACAAACATAATACACCTTCCTTTAAATGTGTTAAAACCTAATGCTGCTTTCCTAATCTATAGATTTATAGAATTCTGTAAATATCCTACACTAATATCAATTGCATAAGCACTATTAAAGAAACATTTGACTCAACCTTGGAAAAAGGTTTCCTTCTTCTGAGTAGGAGAAAAGGAACTGCTAGTATTTCTTATTTGGCTGTCACAAGCATATTTGCACACACCTATTTATTTAAAAGTATTTGCCTTTGCCCTAAAGGTGCATTTTCTTTTGAAATCAGTAAGGTTACCTCCACAGTCTTATTATTTTGACCAATACGTGCTGTTGTTCAGCGAAACATTCAGGAGAAATCATATGGTTAAATGGATAAGCAGTCTGTGAAATTGCAATTGTGTGCTATATCGCATTTCGTACTCCATGTTCTGACATAGTGCCCTGGCTCTTCTAGAAGGATATCTGCATTATTGTCTTTGGGAATAAGAATAGATTAGAGTTTGCTGTTATGTAACAATGATCCATTACTACACAGTGGCTTTCACACATGGTTACCAAGCTCCAAATGGACTTTAGCTCTGTGGTCCTTGCTATAGGGCTAACAGAGGCCAATTTGCTATACCAGGGTTTTCCCTAGTACGATCCACAGTCAAGCTGACTGAGAATTCTGTAAATATCCTACACTAATGTCAATTGTTTAAGCACTACTAAAGAAATATTAAATTCAACCTTGGAAAAAGGTTTCCCTCATCCCAGATCTACTACATCACAATCTCACCATCCCAGCTACCCACCACCAACGTGCCCACTCTTTGAAGCAGCAGTTCTCAAACTTAGCTGCATATTGGAATCACTCAAGGAGCTTTAAAGCATAATGATGCCTAGTTCCATCTATGGAGATTCTGAATCAATTGGTCAGTGGTGTGGCCTGAGCATCAGGGTATTTGGAAGCTGCCTAAGTGATCCTAGTAGGTAGGCAAGGTTTGGAGCCACTGTTCTAGGGCTCCTTAGACTGTGGGAAGGGAGCCTTATGATTTCAGTGTCACTTCCTTTCATTGCCCTTGGCCATGGGGCTCCCTGAAAGAACTAGTTCAGGGATATGTTGATGTGCAAATACTATGGGAATCACTTCATTTCTCACTCTTAGGAGGAAGAGATTGTCTCTATCTTCCAAAAAGGTTTCCTCAGTATTGATGACCTTTGCCCTTATAGGTCACTCGACCTCACATCCCCCTGAAGTCCTACAAGTGATATTTGGAGTAAGCAGTCTAAGAAGATGGCCTATGTATAAGCATGCTCCAGGCTTCATAGCCTGTGAACTACAGCCATACCTTCCATCATATACTAAGCACAAAATGTAAGGAAATAAGTAGGTACCCTTTATATTGCTGACAAAATTCTTAACTATTTTGACCCTTGTTGCTTTTCCTCTGTCTCCCTCAAAAGTTCAAGAAGACAAATCCATGGATGCTTCTTCCAGCTACTTGCCATATTTCCTGCCATCTTGCCTTTGCTTATGCTTTCTATCTTTGCAATGCCTTTCTTCTTATTCCTTCTCCACCTGGTGAACTCATTACACTGTGCAATTGTCCCAAACAATCCTTCCTCTAAACAGAATTGATTGTTCTTACATGCTTACACCTCATCTTGAACCTATTTTAATGGCAGTTCTTATCAAATTGCATCATAACCAGTTGTGTTCACAATCATCGCCTCTGCCAGATCAATCCAACAAACATTTAATGAGTGGCCACAAGTGCAACACAAAAGTGAATCATTCTCTCTACCTCCTCTGTCATTTAGGAGCTCATACTGCAATGGGAAAGATATATATATCATTATAATATACCTGGATAGAGGCTATAAAACATAGATATATAATGTTAAGGAAAACTCTAAGTGCTTAGGGCTATTGTTTAAGATGGGAATACTTAATTTCTGGATGTCAGAATCATCCTCAATTGTAATGGGAAGCTGGATTATTTGGATAAATAACTAACCTTTGTCAAAACGGTCTTTCAGAAAAGTCTTATCAATACAGCAAGAGACAATGTTCTGGCTATGATCAACTATTGGTCACCTACAGAATGGTTATTGTTATGATGTTATGAGCTGTGTAGAACCTTTTAAAATTTTGTGCTATCTCCAAAGGGCTGGACAAATTTCTATGATTTCAAGGTACAAATTCCCAGATGCAGGAGGAAAAAATATAGGGCTTTGAATTTATTAGATTTGGATCTGGACCTAGGCTCTATTGTTTATTAATTCAGCGGCCAAGGTACTTGTTTTCTCTGAACATCAATTTCTTTCTACAATGAGGATAAAAATAGATACCTCACTTGACTGTATGGATGAGTAAATAAGACAATGCATGCAGAGCACTTAGCACAGTGCCTGGCACATAAAAGGAACTCAGTAAATGTTGGTTTCCCTCTATGTACTTCTAAAAAGTTAAAAAGAACAGGTTGGTGCAGAGCCATAGGGAAAATGCTAGAAGGACTTTTGGAGCAGATATCAATTGCTTGCTCCTCCTTTGATCTGGTAAGTAGTGTTATTCCACAACTTGCTGAGTTTGTCCAGCATCTGAAGAGTTAATTTTCAACTCCAATTCCCTCTCCAAGTTTAGACTCAGGCCACTTGGGTTCAGAGTTTCCTGTGTCCAGGGTGAGCAGAATTCATGGCCTTCCTCCTGTGCTAAGCTCCCGAGTCTGGCAGCTGGAGAAGAACTCACGATTTCTTTCCCTCTTCAACACCACACAAGGCTGCCAGGAGAGGAGAAAGAAGGTTGTTTCATCTGCAGTTCAGTAAATATTTCAGGGCTGGGCAGAGAGCAAGGACTTGTAAAATGAAAGAGGAAGGGCTTTCTGATTCGTGTCTGGCTCTCCCAAACCCGGAGCAATCTGTTCCTGTTTAAAACAAAAAGCAAAACATGTTTCCTCAAACTGGTTTAAGAGAATAGTGATGACTAAGACAGTATATTTATTTCCACTGTCATAGGAGTCATGGATTCTTGGTTTAAAAAAAAAAAATCATCCTGTATTTTAAAAAATACTGTGGTTCCCTTTCTAGGGACTCTTGAAAAGAAATTCTTTTTTGGACATTAAGATGTCAGGGGAGCAGGTTCTCAATTCTGAAACGTTTCCTTGGTCAAAAAGATTAGAAAAGTTTGTTGAAAAGAACACAGATCTAAAGATGGTTAGCAAGGTTAAAAAATTAGAAAGAGGACAAATGGAAATTACATTCATTCATTCAATAAATAATCATTACACACCTATTGTGTTCCAGGGATTGTAGATACAATTCTGAGTTAACAAAGCTGAACAAGATGTACCTGACTCCTCATGTTAACAGCCTAGGGGGCTGCAGACAAGTAAACACATCATTACAATACAGTGTGATAAAGGTCCTGATAGAAGTTTGAGGCTGCATAGGAGGGGACTCAGAGATCCAAAGGATGAGCAGAATTCAGTCAGATGAAGAGAGCTGTGGGTGCAAACAGTGTTCTAGGCAGAGGGAATAGCATATTTTAAGCCTTAGACATAAGAGAGAGTGGAGTGGGTTTGAGGAATTAAACTCATTTTAATGTATCTGAATGTTGCAGGAGGAGTAGCTGGAGATGAAGTTGGCAGGATACCTATTGTCTTCCTTTCAGCAGCTTGATGCTGGTAAGGTGTGGATTTAGGATCGAAAGGAAGGTATAACTCCCTGCAGATTTTGGGCCCAAGTCATCTGCTTGAACCGAAACTTGCCAAGAGAGGTGTGTAACATGTTTCCTTGTTTCCCATTCTGCTATTGTTTCAAGCGTGAATAGTTTCCAAAGGAAACTCGAGGGATGCTTGATGGGGCAAGATTCAGGTATTCCTCGGCCCACTTGCTAAATATCAGAACCTCATCTCAGGTCTCAACTCCTGGGATGTTGGCATCCTTGGCAGATGGAATCCACTGTTTAATGTATCAACTAATAAATGGAAGATGAGGGGGACCGTGATGGGAACAGCTCCTAGATACAAGGGCTTCCTGAGCACTTAGCTGGTAACTGATAATTATCAATTATCTTTGACTTGTCGCTATGAGTTGAGGGATGAGGAGGCAAAAAAACACCAGAAGAATAAATCTTTGAATGATGAGCAACTTAAATAATGATTAGAACCACTGGACATGTGGCCATTTTAACCCTTGCTACCTTAAAAACATAGCCATGGGTTTGTTTCCATTAAAAATACAATTCTCTATCCTTCCTGGGACACTCATGAATAGTCATCTTAAAAATAGCCATGAAATCAGAGCATTAGAAAGAGTTCAGGGGTCTTTTGGTCCGACAGCTTTATTTTAGCAATGAGGAATCTCTGTTCCAGACAAGTGAAGCGGTGCATCTTCTGGTTCCTGCCTCAGGGCTTTTACACTTGCTGTTCCCTCTGTCTCCCTACCTCTGCTTTGCTTGTCACCTCATTATTCAGGATTCTGCTCAGGATTTATTGAATTCCCTAATTAAAATAGCTTCTGACCAATTTTTCTAAATATCTTTACCTGCTTTATTGTACATACATTTTCTGAAATATTGTTTCCTTGTTTATTGACTATCTCTTTTACTAGAATTTAACTAAAAATTTATCTTCATCGTTGCTATGTCCCCAGCATTTAAAATAGTGCCAGGAAAATAATAGGACTTAATGAATGTATTTTTAAATTTTATGAATGAATGAAAAGTAGAACTTGGGTCTGCTAGATTATTGACCTATTACTCCAGCGCTTCTCAAATTTTAATGTGCGTATGAATCACTTGGAGATCTGGTTAAAATCCAAATTTGATTGAGAATGTCTTGAATTCTGAGATTGCACGTTTCTGGGAAGATCTCAGAGGATGCCAGTGATTCAGGTCCATGGCCCACATTCCAAGTACTCTCCTGCAGCTGTGCTCCTGAAGCAAAAGTTAACTCTGCTTTGCCAGAACCTTTTTGATAGTCTACTTAAATACATATGATTTAGCCTTACATTTTTTTTCAAGGAGAAGGGAGTAGGTTGCACTTTTTGCAAAATTTCATTACAAAAATTTTCAAACATAAAGAAAAGTTGAAAGATTTTTATACTGAACCCACCACCTAGACTACACCATTAACATGGTACAACTCTTGCTTTTCACATTTCAATCTATCATCTTTTTAAAAAATAATTAATTAATTTGGTTTTGGGCTGCATTGGGTCTTCGTTGCTGCACACAGGCTTTCTCTAGTTGTGGCGGGCAGCAGTTACTCTTCGTTGCGGTGTGCGGGCTTCTCATTGCGGTGGCTTCCCTTGTTGCAGAGCACAGGCTCTAGGCGCTCAGGCTTCAGTAGTTGTGGCTCGGGTGCTCTAAAGCACAGGCTCAGTAGTTGTGGCGCACGGGCTTAGTTGCTCCGCGGCACGTGGGATCTTCCCGGACCAGGGCTCGAAGCCGTGTCCCCTGCATTGGCAGGAGGATTCTTAACCACTGAGCCATCAGGGAAGTCCCCAGCTATCATCTTTCTATCCAACCTCAATCTATATTATATCTTGATGCGTTTCAAGCTGAGTTGCAAACAGCAGTGCACGTCTTCCAAAATATTTCTAAGCTACATTTTAAAAAGTGACTCTTCCTGGTTGGTGATCAAACTGTGGAGGCTATTCAGGAGTCTTCTTTATGGAGGTGGCCCCATCTATCACTTTTCTTAACCGCATTCTTATTCTTGGCCTTTTCCTTCATGAGGACACTGAAATTCATGCTTTGGAAATGTTAGACATATTCCATATCTTTTGAAGGCATCCCACTATGATTTTAAGCCCAAACCCAGTTGGCCTATTTAATAGGAATAATTTCTACTGGAAATTTAAATAATTGGAATAATTTAAATTATTCTGTAAAGGATAGACTAGAAGGAAACAATAATTTATTATTGGCTCCTTGGCATTTTGATAAAACTGAATGAAGGCTGCAAAGTTGAGATCTTCCTTTTAGACTAACAACTTCTTGAGGGCAGGGACCATTTCTTAATCATCAATATACCCCCAGTGCCTAGTACTGTCTTTAGCACATAATAAATGCTAAATATTTGCTGAAAGGTTCATTGAATGAATGAATGAACACTTACAATGTAATAGCAGTTTTTCCCACCTGATCTTTAATTGTTGGTGCCAATCCCTGCCAGACCCATACCTATCCAGAGCAGAGTTTCTCAAACTCCATGCCATTGATATTTTGGGCCAAATCTTTCTTTGGCTGTCTTGTGCACTGTAGGAGGTTTAGCAGCATCCCAGGCCTCTATTAGCAAGAGGCCAGTAGCAGTCCTCCCAGTCATAACAATCAAAAATGCTTCCATACGTTGTTGAATGTTACCTGGGGTACAAAATTGCCCCAGTTTGAGAACCACTGAGCTATAGAAATTGAAATCTCACAACCTGAGGCTAGCTCTGCTCAACCTCTGAGCTAATAAGGACCAAGCCTGAATATATATATTTAGAGTCAGAAAAATATTTTTATTCCCTAGGATTCATGTTAGAATTGAGGGGCTTCCCTGGTGGCGCAGTGGTTGAGAGTCCGCCTGCCGATGCAGGGGACACGGGTTCGTGCCCCAGTCTGGGAAGATCCCACATGCCGCGGAGCGGCTAGGCCCGTGAGCCAGGGCCGCTGAGCCTGCGCGTCCGGAGCCTGTGCCCCGCAATGGGAGAGGCCACAACAGTGAGAGGCCCGCGTACCGCAAAAAAAAAAAAAAAAAGACATGTTAGAATTGAGAAATGGTCTATGGCCTATGTGTTTAAAATGCCCTGGATGAACCCTGAGTGCCCTTCCTGGTTCAGCATTTTCTCCCAGGTCCCACTGCACAGACCTAGGCTCTATGACTGGCTTCTGCCCTGACTTCTGATCTGTACTGTAGTCTATGCTGGATTTCAAGAATAATCCTAATGCATAATAATAATCCTAAAGCATAATCCTAATCCCATTATCCCTTGATTGAGGAGCTGATTCCTTGTCATCTTCTTCCCCTGGGGATCGGACCCTGCTCAGTGCATATAACATTGTTGCCTGAGTTGCTACTTAAATTGGAGGTTCTCACCTCCTTGGGTCTCTAATTGCTTTGACTATGTGTTACTGCCTGATGACTCCTACTGGGGTTCCCTATGCTCACACAGGCCGATGGATATTGGTACTACCTCAGATCTGACTTGTGTTTTCTAGATTCCCTGGGATAACATAATTGGCACCACTGGCCAGCTTCCTTTGGAGCTAGTCATACATTTTGGGACCATCCATTCTGGCCTCTTACCCCTTCCTCGCCAATTCACGGAAAGTTTTGTTAGTCTTGATAGTTTATTTCCCCTGTCCGAGTTAGACTCTCTCCTCACCAAGGACTAAAATTTCAACAACTTCAGGGTGATCTTTTCAGCCTGTTTGACTTTTCTGTCATGTTAATCAGATTCTCCTGTCCTCAGAGGCACCTTTTTTGTCTACTGCTCCTAACCACAAAAGCTGCTAAAGAAAGACTCATAATCAAACCCAAATGGCCCACGAAATCTTATATTTCCTCCTTGGCCATTGTACATAACTCTGTTGTTTGTTCTTCCTCTATTACCTGCCTAACTCCATCCCCTGATGGTTGTTTCAAATACATTTCTTTCTCTGTAAACCTCCAAGCTTGCTTTCTTTACCACTGCAGACAATGGTAGAGAAATACTGACAATCTCGCATTTCTTCAGCAAGATTAGGCTATTTTTATCTTCATCTTAACGTATTCACGTTTCTTTATCTTCATGTGATTTTTCCTTCCAGGCTCAGCTAAGAAATACCCTTTCTCTTCTCTTGCTTATGAATGGTTCTTTCTGAACTCCTTAACCAGATTGAGGATCTGTATTTGACTTAGAATTGTTTCTTTATATACTTGTGGGCAAAGTCCAATTACATCCTGCTTTGCCTCACCCAGAATTGACAAAATGGGATCTCTTCCCTTCTGCAAGCTCTCCTTTTCACTTTGCTGTGAAGAGCGAGAGAAAACACAATGTAGGGTATTTATTAACTGAGCTGCTAATAATTTTTGACCTTTTCCCCATGATACCTGTAGTAGCATGCTGGACATATAACACAAACTGAAATACTGAAATTATTCATCAATTGATAAATTAAAGGAGTACGTGACTCTTGTTCAGCTCCACTTTTCTTTTCAAGTAACCATCATGCTCCTGGCATAGATCATCTTGCCTGCCTAATTACCTCCGTGCCTGATTTACCTTTCTTTCTTTTATTCATGTACGTATGTCCGCACTGGGTCTTCATTGCTGCACGTGGGCCCTCTCCAGCTGCGGTGAGTGGGGGCCACTCTCTGCCGCAGTGCGTGATCCTTCCATTGCAGTGGCCTCTCCCGTTGCGGAGCTCCAGGCATGCGGGCCCCAGCAGCCGTGGCACGCTCACCAGCCCAGTCGCTCTGCGGCATGTGGGATCCCCCGGGACCAGGGCTCGAACCCGTGTCCCCTTCATTGGCAGGCGGATTCCCAACCACTGCGCCACCAGGGAAGCCCTACCTTTCTTTTTTTCTTTAATCAATCATTAGTTTTCTCTGGTACTTACGGTAAAAACTCTTTAACCCATGAAAGGGCTCTTCTAGTTAAATCAGTTCCCACCAATTAGCTCCTATAATACAGTTCTTAAGAAATTGGTCAAAACTTTATTTTTGCAGCCACCCACAGAAAAATCAGTATGGGTTTGCTTATACAGTGAGCAAATATTCAGTTCCTCAACAAAACAGGCCTTTTAATTCACGATATTTCCAGTAGTTTTTCTTTGAGTGAATCACTCTGGTTTGGCTGCTTGGGCAGGGCTCAGTGTTGGAGGGCTAATTTATTCATGTTGCTGGGTAACTAGGGTAACCCCTCGCTATTCCATTGGTGCTCCATGGATCCCTGATATTCAGGATCCTCCACTATTGGATTAGAAAATGAGCTGAGCAGGAATTGATGTGATAGCTAAGATATTTCTAATATTTTGGCAAGGGAATGTGGAATGACATTAGGAATACTGAAATTCTGCCGATTTGGGGTTTAGTAGTGAATCTGACAATAGCTTGAAATGAAAATGAAATCATCCTTAATCTTTCTATGTTTCAAGTTTATCTTTTGAAAAACGAAGTTTCCTTTAGAGTAAACATTTTATGGTTCCTATGTTTCCAGTACTATTGTGAAGGAAATATTTTAGAGACTTTTCTTTATCTCCACATTTTTCCATAATTTCACTATGATAGACCTTGCTACAGAACTTTGTAAAGTCATTTTCCAGGCAATCTATAGGCCCTATCCACTTGAAGACACATGTTTTATAATTTTTCCCATATTATCTGAGCCTGAGAATTTTAAAGGAGTTTACCCAAAGTCATACACCCTGAAAGTATATGGAGGTTAGATTTAGAGAATCTAGTTTGTATAAAAGATGAGACAGAAGGCAGTCTTGGAGAAGCAATATTTGAAGGGAAACTGGCTGAGAATTTTCCTGAATTAAAGAGAAACATGAATCCTTAGATGGAAAGTGCATTTCAAGTTTCAAGTAACTTAACTAAAATAAATCCACCTCAGAGTGAACTACAGAATATCAAGGATAAAGAGAAAATCTCACAGACTATCTAATCCCAAAGAAAGATTGCCTATCAAGAAAACCAGATTTCCAGTAGATTTCTCATCTGTTAAGTATAGATTTCAGAGGACAGTGAAGTGAACATCTTCAAAAGTTCTGAGAAAAAATAATGGACAACATACAATCCTATTCCCAGCTAAATTGTTATTCAAGGGCAAGGATAAACTAAAGATATTTTCAGGCATACATCCACCCACACATCCTTCCTAAAACAGCAACTATACTACACAGGTGAGAATATTCAGAGGGGATAGGAGGAATGTAACAAACAACAGTGAGCACAGAAGTTAAAGATATTGGTAAATTCAAAAAGAACAATTGCACTGTTAAAAATAATGTCATCTTGTGTGAAAAAATAAGAAACCAAAGCTAGATAGTAATAACTTTATGGAGGTGGGAAGTGTTTACATGTTCTAGGGTCATTGCCTTGTTTGTTTGGAAGAGAGACACTGAATAATTTAGACTTTGTTAGAAAAACATATAGTTAAGTACATATGTTCAGGGAGGCCACTAGAACCACTAGAAGAATAGAAATATAACCTATAACTTCCACACCAACAGAGAAAAACATTACATTCTAAGTGAAAACAGGAAAGGGGGTGGGGGGAAGGCCACTAAACAAGAAAAAAACCAGAAAAAGATGAATGAAATAAGACTAAATAAAAGTATAAAGAATAATGATTGCTGAACATAAATTATTTTAATCATGGGTCCCATTTTATAGAGTTTTGGATTACTCTAGATTTCTTGTGGGAGTTGGGGATTGTTTACAACATAACCTCAGACAGATTTCCAGATTTTCTGTATATAAGCTAGAAAATAGCTTATATGAAAACCGTTTTCATTTAATATTGAAAAGAAGGAAATGCCTTTGCATTGCCTCTCAAACAACTGGAATCTGGTGTTTGATTCCACTTCCCAGATGGCCTCTTTTAATCTAGCCCTTTATCGACAGCCCATAGGTTAGGAACACCAAATAGTATGCTGCAATTTTAGAGATTGTTGTCTATGTTTACCATAATTATAGAGGTATTTAAAACTTTTGCATTTTGCCATTGGGAGAGAAAAATAGAAGGATTGGGGTAATCAGTTGTTGTGGACACATCTTGAAGTTAAATCGAAGCTATGTTTTGTTTGCCCGTGGCTGTCTGACTTCAAAAAGAGACAGGGTTTTTGAAAGTTGGATATTTGCAAATATTCTAAATTCAATTGCTTAAGTTTCTCAACCAGCCACTGACCTTCAAAAACCAGAAGATCAATAGACTATGCTATGCATTTATGATGAGGTTTAAATTCTCAATTTAATCACCTATTTAATAACTTAATTAGGAACTGTTCTCTTCTTCAGGAATTATTAGTAATCAAAAAGTTTTGTTTTTTTTTTTCTTTTTCTCTTGAGCTTGGGATGCTTGAAGTTAAATTTACTTTTTTGTTCTCAAGTCAAATTGTAGGTCGCTGAGTTATGAGTATTAGTATTTCTAGGAATCCCCTAGTCCAAACTTCCATTACATAGAAGATGACACTTAGGGTCAAAGAGGAAATATAACTTTTCCAAATCCTTAGGACTCATTAGCAACAAAGAGATCTGGCCTGAAACCTAGATAATTTGTGGGCTGTCATTTTAGAGCTCTTCATAACGTGTCCAAAGGAGGGTGATCATTTTACTATTTAGGCAAAAAAGTTGTTTTATTATTTCAACATTTAACAAATACTATTTTAATTGGGGATACATCCTAATGTTGAACAACAACAAAATATCAGTAAAAATTCAGTGAAGTAATTTACTGATCAGTTTGTTATGAAATGTTGTCCACACTGGCTAATTTACAAGAGGAAAATCATTTGCGAAATTCCTGGGTTTAGTTGATTCTGCTTAATACTGTGTAAAACAGTAATTTGTTATTATTTTAAATTATAAAATATTTCATGCATACAAAGAGGTTAGATAAAAATCTAATAGATACTCATATTTCCACCACCAGATTTAATAAATGTTTCAAATTATGGCTTTTAGTTTTATCTATGTGAATATCATGTTAATATACAAGTAAGTATAATGTAAAAAAATTATAATGTAGTATTCAGTTGCATTATTTATTTTTCTATTCTCCAAAGATAATATGTAGGGTTTTTTTCCAATTTATTTCTGCTTTCACAAGCAGTACTGCAATTAACATTCTTATATACTGTTCTTAGTACACATGGAGTACTAGGATATATAACTAGAAGTAGAAGGCTGGCTCAAAATTCTTTCTTCAGTTTTATCAGATATCTCTCAGTTATACTAATTTTCCCTCCCACCAGCACATATGAGAGCTCCTGCTTCCCCCATCCTCATATATCCTTGGAATTACAACTTTAAAGTGTTTATCAGTCTTAATGAGAGTGAAGTGGTATCTCACAGTTTTAACTTGCATTTCTTTTGTTACCGATGTAATAGATGATATTTTTATATGCTTTATTGCATTTGGCTCTCTTCCTATGTATTTGACTTGCCTGGTCATAGCTTTCCTCAATTTTCTACTGAGTTGTTGTTTTTAAACTGACTTGTCAACGTTGTTTATATATTCTGGGTACCTATTCTTTATCTGTTATATATGTTGCAAGTACATTTTCCCAGTGCATGGTATATCTTTTTTTGTTTGTTTATGATACTTTCTGAAATACAAAAATTTTAAATGTTAATGAAGTCAAATGTATCGATCTTTTAAAAAGCCTTATCCTTTATTTGCCTTATTTGCAAAAAACTTTCTTATTATGTTTGCCAATATTTTCTTCTAAAGGAGTTAAAACTTTGCTTTTCTTAAGTCTTTAATCCATCTGCAACATATTTTGAGCATAGTATAAAGATAATTCGAATTTTACATTTTTCCATGTGGATAAGTCATTGTTCTTGTACTGTTTATTTAATGGTCTATCATTTTTACCTTCTGTCCAATACCACGTTTTCCTATATATGCGGATATTTTCCTGGGCTCTTTATCCTGTTCCAGTAGTCTGTTTATCCCTGCAAATACCACATGGCTTTTAAACTAAAGATTTATAGTGAGTCTTGACAGTTGGTGGGACATTATCATTCCTCCTTCTCCTCTCCTTCTATACAAAATTATCTTAGGTGTGTTAGCCTTTTATCTTTCCACATGAAACTCAGAATCAGCTTTATAATAATGCTGTTGGGATTTTGATTGCATTGAAGTTATAGGTTAACTTGAGAAGAATTACCACTTTTTTGATAATAAATTTTCTCCACAAAAAAATCATGTATTTTTCATTTATTTAGGGCTTCTCTTATGCCCTTTAAGTTATTATTAAAATCTTCCACATAAATATCCTAAGCATATTTGGTTAGATATACACTTAGGATTTTTATTCCTATAGTGAATGAGATTTTTAAAAAACTGATCTTATATTTTCTTTCTTTTTTTTTTTTTTTTTTTTTGCGGTACGTGGGCCTCTCACTGTTGTGGCCTCTCCCGTTGCGGAGCACAGGCTCCGGACGCGCAGGCTCAGCAGCCATGGCTCACGGGCCCAGCAGTTCGATGGCATGTGGGATCTTCCCAGACCGGGGCATGAACCCGTGTCCCCTGCATCGGCAGGTGGACTCTCAACCACTGTGCCACCAGGGAAACCCTATATTTTCTAATTGATTACTGCTAGCATATGGAACCATTGCTAATTTTTTAATAGTGCATTGCCTATCTAGAAACGTACTTTTATTAATTCCAATAATTTTGTTTCTCATTTTCCTATCCTTACGTTTCACTTTATTTTCTTGTTTTGTTGTACTGTATAGATAGTCCAATAAAATGTTGAATAAAGCCAGGAAAACAGGCATCCATATCTTGTTTCTGACTAAAGTTGGGATGCTTCTATTGTTTTGCCATTAAGTATTTTTGAGGTCTTTTTGATAGATGTGCTTTATCAGTTTAAGAAAATTTTCTTCTACCCCCAGTTTGTTATAAGTTTTTAAACTATTTTTTCATGCAGTGGACTTATTGGAGGCTTCATAAATTGTGTCAGCTGTAGGTTTAGGTTTTTTTTTTTTTTTAACCTAATTGGTATGTAGAGAATATATTGTAGGTTGAAAATATGATAGCTGCTGACTTAGACTTTAGAATCAGGAGGAAAAAAAGGTGTCACACGAGAATGTGTGACTAAATGTCAAGAAGTTCTATTTAATAAATGCTGAGGCTATGTTGAATCCGTGCATGCAGGCCTTCCTTGGGTACAGGAGTTTTGACGAAATAGGTATAGGAGTCTAGTGAAGCCAAACAGCCTGGTGCAACGTATAGACTATGGGCTTATAACAAGTAATCAACACTATTCACAAATACGTGTCGGAAGGCACACCTATTTAACACAACAGAATTACAAAAGTCTTCAAAGTTCTTATGCAAATGCTTGGGTTAACTAGCTTGTTTGAATCCAAGACCTGTACAGTCATTATTACTTTTAAACAGAGGCTATGCTACAGTTAGTTTTGGTAACCTCTCTGTGTGCACATGTGCCCCTGCTCTAGCCTGCTAGAGAAGATCATCAGCCTTTCCCACAGCTGCTCTCCTGTATTACAGAGTGGAAACAAAGATTAAAGAGTCTTGGTAAGTCACTACCCGGGGCTTGTTCTTCACTTCAAAAATACCTGATAAAGAATGTCCTCAAACACGGAAGCAACCTAAATGTCCATCAACAGAGGAATGGATAAAGAAGATGTGGTACATATATATAATGGAACATTAGCCATAAGAAAGAATGAAATAATGCCATTTGTAGCAACATGGAGGGACCTAGAGATTCTCATACTGAGTGAAGTAAGTCAGACAAGAAAGACAAATATCGTAGGATAAGCTTATATGTGGAATCTAAAAAAAGGGTACAAATGAAATTATTTACAAAACAGAAATAGAGTTACAGACATAGAAAACAAACTTACGGTTACCAGGGTGTAAGGAAGGGAGGGATAAATTGGGAGATTAGGATTGACATATACACACTACTATATATAAAATAGTTAATTAATAAAAACCTACTGTATAGCACAGGGAATTCTACTCAATACTCTGTAATGACCTATATGGCGAAAGAATCTAAAAAAAGAGTTGATATATGTATATGTATAACTTATTAACTTTGCTGTACAGTAGAAACTAACACTGTAAATCAACTATATTCCAATAAATATTAAAGAAAAAAAGTTCTCAACATCAAATCAGTTGAATTCCACAAATGTTTATTGACAGCCTGGTTTGTCAAATGTATTGTGTGAGTCATCATGTGACATATGAAGAATTCCCAAAGACTTTACAATTTAATTATAACAGGGAGCCAGTGGAGACTGAATTTTAAAATTTTGAAGATGGAGTACTGCTAGTTTGAAGTTGAATTCAGTTTTGGCTTATAAAGTGAGAGGTAGGAATTAGTCTCTAGGGAAACCTTTTTCTTCATCTTGGGAGGGATTGTTTTGCTTTTAGTCATGTAGATTTAAATAATGGGCCTCGCCACCTACTGTTTGGGGAGCTCTCAATGAAATGAAGTAATGTAAATGTACTTGCTTCAGACTGCATTGTAAAATAATTTGTTAAGTAAATCGAGTGTACTAGCACAACTGTACTCCAGCAGAATTGGATAATTTTTCCCTTGAAATCTGAATGGAGGTTGCCTAATGGACAGAAATTGATTTTTCTTTGATTATTTGTGTGAGTGTGTTTGCAAACAACTCTGCTGTTTATAAACTGTTTCCTGTTTTTTTTTTTTGCCTGGGCACAGAGCTAGAGTATTATTTCTTACCCTCCCTTACAATTAGTTGTGACCTTGTGATTGGTTCATTGTCAAAAATATGTAAGTGGACGTGATGTGTGTCGCTTCCAGGCCAAGGCTGTTAAGAAGTGTATAGGACTTCTCCATGCTCTCTTTCTCCTTTCCCTTGATGGATTCAGTTGACAAAGCATCTAGAGAGTGGCAGGGCCCCAAGATGAAAGAGGCCTGGGTCCCTGAATTGAGAGGACCCTTACCTGCAGATCTGGAATGCTATATTTGATCATTAAATGAATGGAAAATAAAGTATATTTGTTGAAATTTTTTATCTTATTTGTTACAGCAGCTCATCTGACCCTAATTCATACAGTGTTCTTGTATAAGCACTTCTTCATAGCACACTGGGGAACTGGACTTCTACCACATACACGTACAGGCTCATGTCTTCACTTAACATGTGAGGAGAGGCTGTGAAAAGGAACTGACATCGATCTGGTGCAGCAGAACATGGGTTGAACCACTGATAGCTCATACATGGCATTTTTTTAAATATAAATTTATTTATTTTTATTTATTTATTTTTGGCTGTGTTGGGTCTTCATTTCTGTGCGAGGGCTTTCTCTAGTTGCGGCGAGTGGGGGCCACTCTTCATCGCGGTGCGTGGGCCTCTCACTGTCGCAGCCTCTCTTGTTGCAGAGCACAGGCTCCATAGTTGTGGCTCACAGTCCCAGTTGCCCGGTGGCATGTGGGATCTTCCCAGACCAGGTCTCAAACCTGTGTCCCCTTCATTGGCAGGCAGATTCTCAACCACTGCACTACCAGAGAAGCTCTACATGGCATTTTTGAGATAGAATAATTCAGATATTAGGAAATAACTTTTCAGAATATTATCATTGATTCACTTCTCTGTTCTCTGAGGGTGAACCATACTTTGCGGGTATGGAGTAGAATCTTTTTCAAGGGAATCTATGGTTTGACTATTGATCACCCAGGGGTGGGAAAGAAAGTGAATCTTAGGTTAGGAGAGCTAGGGTTTAGTTAGGCTTGGGTTTGTAGGGTGGAAAGGCCTGAAGATTTTTGTTAGTGGCCGTTGAGTCTGACAAAACCATAGGGAGGCCTGAGTTTTTAGATTGAGTTTAGCCTTTTGGGGTTCCATGACTATATATATGTATTTTAAATTTTTATTTTTTTTGTGGTAAGAACACTGAACATGAGATCTACTCTCTCAACAGACTTTTAAGTACACAATCTAGTATTGTTATCTACAGGCACAATGTTATACAGCGGATATCTAGAACTTATTCAGCTTACATACCTGAAATTTTACACCCATTGTCAACTTTCCCCTTCTCCCTCTGCCCAGCCCCTTGTAACCATCACTTTATTCTTTGCTTCTATGAGCTTGGCTATTTTAGATACCTCATGTAAGTGGAATCATGTAGTATCTGTCCTCCTGTGATTAGCTTATTTCGCTTAGCATAATGTTCTCAAGTTTTATCCATATTGTTTCAGGATTTCCTTTTTTAAGGCTGATTCCGTTGCATGTTTATATCACATTTTTAAAATCCATTCATCCGTCATGGACATTTAGGTTGTTTCTACATCTTGGCTATTGTGAACAGTGCCACAATAAACATGGGAGTGCTAGTATCTTTTTAAGATCTTGATTTTGGTTCTTTTGGATAAATACCCAGAAGTTGGATTGCTGGATCATATGGTAGTTCTATTTTTAAATTTTTGAGGAACGTCTATATTGTTTTCAAGAGTGGGTTGCAACATTTTGCATTCCTACCAATAGTATACTAGGGTTCTAATTTCTCCACAACCTCACCAATGCTTGCTGTCTCTTGTTCTTTGATAACAGCCATCCTAACAGGTATGAGGCAGTATCTCATTGTGGCTTTGATTGGCATTTCCCTGATGACTAATGATGTTGAGCACCTTTTCATGTGCCCACTGGCCATTTGTTGGCCATATATCTGTTGGTTATATCTTCTTTGGATATGATCAGATGTTCTGATAGCCACTTCATGTTATAGTTACATTATTAAACCTTCAGTGAAATATTGCTGAAAGTCACAGACTGGTCTCAGTTATAATGTGGGGAATCAGGGAGAAGAATGTTTACTTCCTGAGGTCAGAGTAGGGGGAACTCATTGGTAGTTCACCAGCAGCAGATAGACATGTTTACTGAAGTGGTGAGCACATAAGTTCATCCACAGCAGAAATGAAGTATAATGTTAGAAAGCTGGTGTGGAAGAAAATGGGGTTCTTGTCTTCAGAGTTTATGTGAGGCAGTACTCTGAGAAACTCTCAGAAATACCTGGGGGAAGCTCTAAGTAGGCTGTTTTCCAAAAATAGGCCAGTTGGGGTATGTGTAATTATAGTTTGGATATGAACAGTGTCTTTATTTTATAGTCATAGGCTGGCGAGGCTGCTGAAATATGGATGACATATTTAAGTTTGATATGTTTCATTTTTTGCTGTTCAAGTCAGGACTTCTAGTAGCACTGATAAATGAGGATTTAAATAGCCAATAATGGACAGTGTGTTTAACACCACCTCTGTCATACAATATATTTTATATTTTTGTTTATCCAAATATCTTTATTTTATTCTTATTCTTCAATAATTTTTTCAGATATAAAATTCTAAGTATGAAATTATTTCTTCTCACAACTTTGAAGATATTATTACACTATCTTCTGATTGAGAAGTCAATTTTTAGTCTAATTCATGTTACCCTACAGGCAATTAGGCTTTTTTTTTTGTCCCCCAACTGCTTTTAAGATTCTCTTTTTGCATACAATCTGTCTTGATGTATGGATTTTTTTTTTTTTTACTTGATATTTATTGCAATTCTTGAGTCTAAGGAATTGTATTTCTCATTAATTCTGGAAAACTCTCAGACTTTTTGTCTTTCACTTTCATCATTCATCCACTCTCCTTATTCTTTTTTTGGAACTTCAATTAGACATATGTTGGAGATTCTTGCTATATTTTCCTAGTCTCTTAACCTCCTTTTGTATTTCTGAGCTGAATTCTGAGTAGTATCTTTGGATCTATTTTCCAGAAAAATAAATCTCTCTTCAGCTATGTCCAAACCACTGTTTAATCCATCCAGTGAGACTTTTAAAAACAAACAAAATCAACTTTAATATAGAACAGTTTTAGATTTACAGAAAAATTAAAAAGATAGTAGAGAGAACTCCCATAAACTCTGAATCCAGTTTCTCCTATTAACATTTAGTGTAGTACATTAGTATAGTGCATTTGTTGTAATTAAGGAACTGATATTGATACACTATTATCATTAGTATATTTACAGCAACTAAGGAACTGATATTGATATACTGTTATCAATTGAAGTTCATATTTATTTATATTTCCTTAGTTTTTTTCCTAATACCCTCTTTCTCTTTCTGTTCCAGGATCCCATATTTCCTTTAGTTGTCATGTCTCCTTAGGCTCTTTAGTTGTCATGTCACAGCTTGTGACAGTTTCTCAGACTTTCCTTGCTTGGTGATGACTGTAACAGTTTTAAGGAGTACTGGTCATGTGTTTTGCAGATGTCCCTCTACTAGGACTTTTCTGACCACAGAGGTAAAAGTGCTATTTCTCATCATATCATATCAAGGGTATATACTAGTATACAGGACTTATCCCTGTTCATGTTGACTTTGATCACCTGGCTGAGGTAGTGTTCATCAGACTTCTCCACTATAAAGTTTCTCCGCACACAATCCACTTTTCATACTGTCTTCTTTGGAAGGAAGTCACTACATGCAGCCCACACCTGAGGTGTTGGGAGTTATGCTCTACCTCCTTGATGATGGAATATATAATAAATTATTTGGAATTCTTCTTCATGGGAGATTTGTCTCTTCTCCATTTATTTATTGGTTCAACCATTTTTTTAAGTCAGTATAGACTCATGACTATTTATTTTACACTTTGAGTTATATATAGTCCAATACTACTTTATTTATTTTGTTGCTCAAATTGTTTCAGCTTTGGCCATTGGGAGCGCTTTCAATTGGCTCCAGTGTCCCTGTATCATTGTTTTTGTTTTTGTTTTGCACTCTCTTACTTTCTGGCACTATAATCTCATTTTGTATATTTCCTTCTCAAGTCCTACAATCAGCCATTTCTCCAATGACCCCTGATTTCCTTTACTGGAGAATGGTATTAGAAATCAAGACATAGATGATCATTGGTGATCACAGGTAATCACTGAATGTGAATTACACTTTTTATATCTTAGATATACTTATTTTTTTAATTGACTTTTACTTTTTTATTGTCTTTTGCTCTTTTTCATATTCCCATTCCCTTAAAATTTTAAAAAACATATTGAGCATATATCTTTTATAGTCTGTATCTGATAATTCCAATACCTGAAATGGTTGCAGGTGTATTTTAAAATTTGTGTGTGTTTATTTCTGAGACTTTTTGTTCATGGTGGCTTATTTTCTTGTAGGAGTGCATTTAAAAATTATGAATTAATTTCTGTTATTTCTCTTATGCATAGAAGTTGTATGAGGCCTAAGGTTGAGGCTGTATTCTCCCAAAGAGGGCTATTAATTGCTTCTGCTAGAGAGATGCTGCAGGGCCCTATGGACTTTATGGCCCTTTAAGTTATAGTTCTAAGCTTATAGGCTTCATGATCAAGTGAAGACTTGATTTCTCCAGGTTATGCATTCTTCAGAGAGATCTTAATTTTGGAATTTCCACCTAAATTGATGGTCATATGAGTCCAGGTTTTATACAGAATTGTCTTCAGTCTTTAATGCTTTCCTCACAATATTAAAGATTGTTCCTAGTCCTAATATGTACTGAAGTACTTGGCCACAGGGCTCACAGTACAGAGTTAAAGCACAGGCTCTGCAGGAGACTGCCTAGATTCCAGTTTTGGCTTTGCTACTCACTAGCTTTGTGACCTACATTTTGTGACTTTTACCATCTTAATTTCCTCATCCACAAAATTGGGATAATTATAGCACATACCTCATGAAGTTAACAAGGATGAATTAACACATGGAAAGTACTTAGAAAAATGCCTGGCACCTAGCAAGTCCACTTTGTTGGCATTCATATATGATGTTTGGGTGGCTGGAAAACTTCAGTTCTTGCTTAGCTTCCTTGACTTGCGTTTAATTTTTGGCCTCAGCAAATTTCTCTTACTTCATTGCAGGCTCAGCTATTCATTTAAAATAGTTGTATCAGTCAGGGTTTACGGTTCACTCAGAGAAGCAGAATATAGGTAAATAGAAAGCAAGAGAGGTAGATGGAGAGAGAGAGAGAGAGAGAGAGATTTGTTTTTGTTTTACAAGGATTTGACCTTAAGCAATTGTAGAAGCTGATTAAGAAGTCTCCGTAAAAAAAAAAAAAAAAAAAAAAGAAGTCTCTGTAAGGCGCTTGTCTTTGCTGGGGCTTGAAGTCCATGGGGCAGGCAGGGAAAGATGGATATAAAGAGGTAGACAGCAATAATAATTTGGAACTCACAAGCGTGAGAGAGAACCCATGAGGACAGAGTGAAGACCATGTCAGTTCTTTTGGTCTCTGACATTGGTGATATGGGTATTCTGAAGATGGTCTTTTGCCACAGAGCTAAACACATACACCTGGCCCAGGAGTCAGAGAACCTGAAGGAAGATTTAGGAAGAGCTAAGGTGGAGCAGTTAATGTAGTTATTTCCTCAAGCCAATAGGGTAATCCAGCAGAGAAGCAACATGTATGAGTTACAGAATGGTTGCTGACTCACTCCCCCTCTCCAAACCTCTCTCGTGGCCCACCCCTAACTGGAATCATACAGGAAAGGGATTTCTGGAAAACATGGGTCAGCCTAGCCAAATCGACATATTATGAAGCCACCACAATACTGTTTTTAATATTTTATGAGGCATTGCCAGATGTTATGTAGGGGTAGAGTTTCAGGATCTCTAGGTCTCCTTGTTGGTTGATATGGAATTCTTGACTGTGAGCTTTCAAAGGATAGCTCCAATACCTAGCACATTAAATGTTACATAGTAGCCTCTTAACAAATATTTGCTGAATAAATGAATGAGTATGATGTTCTAGATATCATGCTAAGTGCCAGGGATACAAAGCTAAGACATGTTTTTTCCTTCCCTCATGAAATTCAGAGTCTAATTAAGTAAGACATATAGGTAAAGATACATACATTAGAAATATTTATACATATGCACAAACTTTGCCAACATATATGGTGAACAATTAAATTTTGATATAAAAATAATTGTTATATTATGCATTTTTCAAAAATGCATAAAGGGGCTTCCCTGGTGGCACAGTGGTTGAGAGTCCGCCTGCCAATGCATGGGACACGGCTTCATGCCCCGGTCCGGGAGGATCCCACATGCCGGGGAGCGGGGGGCCTGTGAGCCATGGCCGCTGAGCCTGCGTGTCCAGAGCCTGTGCTCTGCAACAGGAGGGGCTGCGACAGTGAGAGGTCCGCGTACCGGGAAAAAAAAAAAAAAATGCATGAAGGATGACTAAAAGAATTTTGAATCTAAAATTCTAGTTTTCTAAATTTAGGTCAAGGGAAGATTGAGATTTGTGAGAGATATTAGACATTCAGTTTGGGCAGAAAGGGTTTGGAGTAAAAATTTCTGATTCTGCAACTTTACCATAGAGAAGAATGATAATTGTGGCAGAGACTGGCTAGATGGTCACCAAACCTGTTTCCTCCTTTTTCTGGGCTCACAGTGAGACTACAATTCCCAATTTTCCTTGCAATTAAGCATTGCCATATGTCTGGCAATAGATGCAAGTGACATGATGTGTATCACTTTCGTTTGTGGTCCATATAAATCTCCCACATGTGATCTTCCATACTCCTTTCCCTCTGTAGCTCTATGCAGATGAGTATGACAGCTTTGCAAGTTATATGTTGAAGATGTCTTGAAAACCATGTGCTGATGATGGCAGAGTTATAATATGGAAGGAGCCTGAGTGCCTGACCTCCTGTTTAGAGGAGAGCTGGCATCTAATTAGGAAGACCTGCCAATGTCACTTTATCTAATACAATAATTTATGATGAGATATAAGAAATTTGGCTATATATATATATATATATATACACATATATGAAATAGGGAGGGAGAGAGAGAGAGAGAGAGAAAGAGTGTATGGCTATGCTGAGAAATACATTAAAATAAAAAGTAGAGTGGTATTGCTTGTCATGGTATACTGATATTCAAATTCAAATTAATAGCCAACTTGATGATCCAATATTCACCATCAATAGCCTAATTGAATTTATTCTATTTTGTAGAGCCTTGTTTGAATGTATCACAAGGGACTGGAAAATCTCCAAAAATGCATTGATTCCCAAGCCTGTGAGGTTCATTCGATTGGTAGTGAGAACATCAAGAATCTGAAATGATTGTATTAATTTTCAAAAAAGTGATCTCAGATAATCACTTTTCATTCATTAACCACAAACCTCCAAAATACACACACACACACACACACACGTATACGTCTTAAGTCCACTTGAATAGAATTTGTATATATATTCATGTACACACACACACACACACACACACACATTAATTCTATTCACAGTGAATAGAATTCAGGGCAAAGGAGTTATACTTTTCAACTTTCAGTCTTCCCTACTGTATGAATTTTTTAAAGGAATTTTCATACTTTAAAAATAATATGCCTGGCTTCCCTGGTGGCACAGTGGTTAAGAATCCACCTGCCAATGCAGGGGACACAGGTTTGAGCCCTGGTCCAGGAAGATCCCACATGCCGCGGAGCAACTAAGCCCGTGTGCCACAACTACTGAGCCTACGCTCTACAGCCTGTGAGCCACAACTACTGAAGCCCGTTTGCCTAGAGCCTGTGCTCTGCAGCAAGAGAAGCCACCGCAATGTGAAGCCTGCGCACTGCAACGAAGAGTAGCCCCTGCTCACCGCAACTAGAGAAAGCCCATGCGCAGCAACGAAGACCCAACGTAGCCAAAAATAAATAAATAAATACATTTATTAAAAAAAATAATGTGCCATCTATGAGTCCTGTTATCAAAACCAGAAAAAACGTTACAGGGAAAAAAACTATAGACCAACAGCTCTAATGAATATAGATGCAAAAATAATGGAGAAAAACTACTTGATCAAGCCAATAGATTCAGTAAAAGCATTTGACAAAATTCACCACCCCTTCATGATAAAAACTAAAACAACAAATTAGGAATAGAAGGCATCTTCCTCAATCTGACAAATGACATCTAAGAAAAACCCACAGCTAACATTATACATAATGGTGAAAACTGAATGTTTCTCTTTAAGATCAGGAAAATGACAAGAATGTCTGCTCTGCCACTTCCATCTAACATTGCACCAAGTTTCTAGGCAAGGAAATTAGAAAAGAAAAGGAAATAAAAAGATTTAGATTGCAAAGAAGAAGGTAGAACTTCCTCTTTTTGCAGAAGACATGATCTTGCATATAGAAAATCCTAAACAAAACCCTAGAACTAATAAATGAGCTCAGCAAGATGTCAGGATATAATAAGATCAATACACAAAAAACAATTATATTTCTATACACTAGCAATGAATAACCGAAAAATGAAATCAAGGAAACAATTCCATTTATAATTGTATTTAAAAGAATAAAATATTTAGGAATTAATTTAATGATGTAGTGTAAAACGTGCACTGAAAACTACAAATCATTGTTGAAAGAAATTAAACACCTAGATAAGAATGAAGGCCTAAATACAATGAAAGATATTCCATGTTCATAGATTGGAAGGCTTATTATTGCTAAAATGGCAATAGTACTCAAAGCAATATACAGATTCAATGAAATCTCTATTAAAATCCCAGCTACCTTCTGTACAGAAGTTTACAAGCTGCTCTTAAAATTTACATAGAAGCATAAATGATCCAGAATAGCCAAAACAATTTTGAAAAAGAACACAGTTGGAAGTCTCACACTTCTTGACTTCAAAAATTACTACAAAGCTACAGTAATCAAGACAATGTGGTACTGCCATAATGATAAAACTATAGATCAATAAAATCATATACAGAAATAACTGTCATATTTACAATCAACTGATATTTGATAGGATTGCTAAGACAATTCACTGGGGGAAAGAATAGTCTTTTTAACAAATGGTGCTGGGACAACTGGGTATCTACATGCAAAAGAATGAAGTTGGACCCCTACCTCACACAATATACAAAATCAAGTCAACATGGATCAAAGACCTACTTGTAAGAAATAAAGCAAATACCTAAATTTGGAAAATAAAACTTTAAAAAAAATTTTTTAAAGAAAAATTAAAGCTTTATAAAATCTCTTAGAAGAAAGCATAGGCATAAATCAATGTGACCTTGGATTAGGCAATGGATTCTTGGATATGACACCAAAAGTATAAGCTACAAAAGAAAAAGAAACAGACAAATGGGACTTCAGTAAAATTAAAAATTTTTGTGCTTCAAAGGACACCATCAAGAAAGCAAAAAGAGGGCTTCCCTGGTGGCGCAGTGGTTGAGAGTCCGCCTGCCGATGCAGGGGACACGGGTTCGTGCCCCAGTCCAGGAAGATCCCACATGCCGCGGAGCGGCTGGGCCCGTGAGCCATGGCTGCTGAGCGTGCACGTCCGGAGCCTATGCTCCGCGACGGGAGAGCCACAACAGTGAGAGGCCCATGTACCGCAAAAAAAAAAAAAAAAGAGAAAGGAAAAAGAAAACTAATGGAATGGGAGAAAATATTTTAAAATCATATATATGATATGGGACTTGTATCTAGAATATATAAATGATACAACTCAATAATAAAAAGACAAATATACCAATTTAAAAATGGGCAAAGGATCTGAATAGATGTTTCTTTATAGAATATATACAAATGGCTAATAAGTACATGAGAATATTCTCAACATCATTAGCCATCAGGGAAATGCAAATGAAAACCACAATAAGATACCACTTCACACGCACTAGAATGGCTATAATAATCTTTTTAAAAAGGTAATAATAAATTTTGGTGAAGATGTTTAGTAACTGGAACCCTCTTACACTGCTGGTGGGAATGTAAAATAGTGTAACTGGTTTGGAAAACAGTCTGTCAGTTCCTAACAAGGTAGCATAGAGTTGCCACATTATCCAGCAATTCCATTCCTAGGTATATACCCAAGAGAAATGAAAACTTATGCCCACAAAAAAAATTATACATGAATTTTCATAGTTGTATTGTTCATAAGAGCCAAAAGGTGGAAACAACCCAAATGTCCATCAACAGACAAATAGATAAGCAAAATGTGAGATAGCAATACAATGATATATTATTCAGCAATTTAAAAAGATGAAGTGGTGATGCATGGTACAACATGGATACACCTCAACAACATTTGTTAAGTGAGACAAGTCATCACAAAAGACCACATATTGCATGGCTCCATTTAAACAAAGTGTTGGGAATAGGCAAATAGAGATAGCAAGTAGATCAGTGTTTGCCTAGGGCTAGGGGAGTTGTGGGCAAATGGGTAGTGACTGCTAAACGGGCATGTGATTTCTTTTTGGGTGATGAAAATGGTCCAAATTTGATTGTAATGATGATGGCATAACTTTTCAAATACACTAAGACTCATTGAACTGTACACTTAAAATTGGTAAATTATATAGTGGATGAATTATATCTCAATAAATTTGTTACTAAAAAAATTAAGTAACAACATGTCATCTTTTGTGTCCCACTTTTCTCATTTCTGTTAAATAAGGAGCTGAGTCACATGGGTGGTTGTTTTCTTCCATTTCTACTGCTCTATAATTCCACAGTTTTGTGATTACCAATGAACATCAATATTGTCATACATACTGTATTTTTAATGGCTAATGATTTTTAACCATTCTAAGATAATCTTCAAATTAGTTTGGAAAGTTTCTAGGGTATAAATAACAAACCAAAGATTATTCCATTTGTAAACTCACAGAGTAAAAACCACTGCTTTCCTGGACCATTTGAAGAGTCACCACTGGTATATGTATTGAGCCTTGAGAACTAGGTTTCTATATTATCTTGAGCAAAGAAAACACTATATATAATTTAAAATTTTCCATCAGCTTACATTGTTAAAAACTGTCTTAGTTCCACTGCCTGAGCAGCACATTCAATATACCGATTATACTGATTGATCAAGCACTAGAGAATAGAGCTGAATCAAAATTTAATGTCCTGGGACTTCCCTGGTGGCACAGTGGTTAAGAATCCGCCTGCCAATGCAAGGGACACGGGTTCGATCCCTGGTCCGGAAAGATCCCACATGCCGCGGAGCAACTAATCCCGTGCATCACAACTACTCAGCCTGAGCTCTAGAGCCTGCGAGCCACAACTGCTGAAGGTCACACGCTGTAACTCCTGAAGCCCTCATTCCTAGAGCCCATGCTCCGCAACAAGAGAAGCCACCTCAAGGAGAAGCCCACACACCGCAATGAAGAGTAGTCCCCACTCGCTGCAACTAGAGAAAGCCCGTGCGCAGCAATGAAGACTCAACGCAGCCAAAAATAAAAATAAAAAAAATAAAATAAAATAAAAAATTTTAACGTCCTTTGGAGAATAGGCAGACAAAAACTTGGCAGAGCATATAAATTAAAGGTATATAGTGCAGTGGCAGTGATTAGAACTAAGAGGCTGTGATTTGATCCAGACCTTAAGCTTCTTGAAAAATACCGTTTTTTAAACAAATATCTATGACCATTCATTAAATGATAAAACCAGACAACATAAGCCAACACAAAGTTTCAAAATGTAATCGCTTCCAAGGATTAAAATGATGATTTTCATCATGTAGTTTGGCTCTTCTTGCATATGATGAAGATGGACGAAAGCAGGCTCTTCCATCTGTTTGGGACTTGGACCCCTATGAGCAGGGTTGATAGATGAGCTTCCTACAGCACAACTTCTAACAATGTATCTCACTAATGGACTTAGGGAACCAGTAGCTAGAGGATGGCTCGTCTGACACAAAACAGTAAGAGAAGTGACCTTCTCAAAACAAGGACACAGGCTCATAACAGTTGGAAGTGGTGATATCAATAGTAAACAAGGCTCTGCAGAAAGTGTCGTATTTATGTGTGAGTAATCTGAAAGAGCTCATGGTCACCAAAGGCTATTCAGAAAGGCACCACAGGGACTTCCCTGGTGGCGCAGTGGTTAAGAATCCGCCTGCCAATGCAGGGGACATCGGTTCGAGCCCTGGTTCGGGAAGATCCCACATGCCACGGAGCAACTAAGCCTGTGTGCCACAACTACTGAGCCTGTGCTCTAAAGCCCGTGAGCCACAACTACTGAGCCCGCATGCCACAACTACTGAAGCCTGCGTGCCTAGAGCCCGTGCTCCACAACAAGAGAAGCCACAACAATGAGAAGCCCACACACTGCAACAAAGAGTAGCCCCCGCTCGCCACAACTCGAGAAAGCCTGCGCGCAGCAACAAAGACCCAACAGAGCCATAAATAAATAAATAAATAAATAAATAAATATTTAAAAAAAGAAAAGACAGGCACCACAGACAGGCAACAACACTAATTGCCATGTCCTCTTTGGATGCGAGGAGGGTTCTATGTAGTTATCCAGAACTATAGCCATCATTAAGATAAATGCCACTTCTAAAAATAGAGATAGGTGGAAGGGCAAAACATAAGCAAATTAGTTTAGAAGGGACTTCTTTGAAGTTACAGGGCCAGAAAAAAGTATAGGTTAAACCTGAATAAGAAGGGAACAGACTAAAGAAGAGTGCAGAATTTTAGAGCTAGATGGAACCTAATGATCTTATCATGCTTTGTATTTACCAGGAGATGATAAACTATACTGAGATAATAAACCCAGAAATCTCTGTGGCTTAACACAACAAAAGTTTATTTCTTAGCCACACATGTCTAATTTGGGTTGGCACTTTCATACATCTGATTATTCAAGGTTTAAGCTCTTTTTATATCACAATGGCACAGCTTCCAAAGTTGCTGTGGCAAGAGAATAAAAACAGGGAGAGGGCACACTGGCTTCTCCCAGAAGAGACACATGACTTGTGTTCATATTTCATTGTCTAGAACATAGGCACATGACTCCAACCCAAGGAAGCTGGGAAATGTAGTCTCCCTGTGAAACATGGAGGCAAAACATAATACTGCTTCCAGATCACTATTATGTACCATCTTCCATATCCAGTTACCCCTTGAATCTGCTTAATATTTTAAGTCAGTTCACTGAAAAAATCTAATTATCATTAGATAATCTAATTAGACTAAAATTTAATTTAAGCTGTCTTGATGTAACAATTATATACGTTTCTAACATATATTAAAATAAATACATACTTATTAAGTATACATTATGGACAATATAAAATCATCTCCTACATCAGCAATGGTAGGTCAAATACTTCAGAAAAAAATGAATCTAACTCCCCCATTTTAAGATGAGAAAACTGGGCTTCCCTGGTGGCGCAGTGGTTAGGAATCTGCCTGCCAATGTAGACAACATGGGTTCGAGCCCTGGTCTGGGAGGATCCCACATGCCGCGGAGCAACTAAGCCCGTGAGCCACAGCTACTGAGCCTGCGCGTCTGGAGCCTGTGCTCCGGAACGGGAGAGGTCGCGACGGTAAGAGGCCCGCGCACCGAGATGAAGAGTGGCCCCCGCTCGCCGCTCGCACAGAAACAAAGACCCAACACAGCAAAAATAAATATATAAATAAAAAATACTTTAAGATGAGAAAACTGAGGCCCAGAAGAATGACTTAAGTCCCCCCAAATCACACGGGAAGTTGAATGGCAAAGCCAGAATTAGAGTCTAGGTTTCCTTTCCATTATACCATATTTTCAATCCTCTAAGTTTGTGGGGAAAGGATGTGGGCACTAGAAAAACAAACTGAGTCACTACAATTAGGGGAATAAAAAAACAACACAGGCACGATGTACAAAAATCTCAGGGGAAAAAGAAGCCAGTAGGAAGAATTTTGAGGCTGCAAGGCAGATGGGGTCTTTTGGAAAACATGACTCCCAAACAAACCAGCAGATCTGGGTGCATGACTGTCTAAAGGCTTATGAGAGAATGATTTTCTGAATTACTTAGACTCGCTGATGGAAAATTCTAGGGGCTTTGAGAACCACCATGAGAGTGGAGAGGAGCAATGTGACTGGAGGAGCCACTGGGACAGAAGCTGGAGGAGTAGGAAGTGTCTGCTCCACATCTCGAGGCCCTCTGTGCACAGACATGCCGATAAACACAGGGAAGAGCATCACTTCTGTTTGGATCAAAATAAAATAGCAAAAGGATCTGGGTAGGAAACTTCTGGAGGATTGCTGAGAGTTCCTTAATAGTCTATGAAGCAGATTTAATTTTAGAAATTAGAATTATGGAATCTCTGAGGAGATTTTAGAGGTCATCCATGCTAACATTTACAGTAGTTACAAATTTTCTCTTGAAGTCCGTGAAAACCAGTTTTTCAAAATAAGTCTTATGGACAAACTTACTACATAGAACTGATAGAAGCAGAACCACTTTGGTTGGAGGACGTCGTCAGCATGCGCTGCTGTAACAAAATACCATAGGCTGTGTGGCTTAAACCAGACATTTATTTCTCACAGTTCTGGAGACTGGGAGGTCCAAGATTAGAGTACAGCATGATCAGCTTCTAGTGAAGACTCTTTTCCTGGCTTGTAGTTAGTCTCCTTCTTGCTGTATCCTCACATGGTGGAGGGAGAGCACAAGCTCTGGTCTCTTCCTCTCCTTATAAGGGGACCAATTCCAACATGGGGGTTCTACCCTCATGACCTCATCTAAACCTAATTGCCTCCCAAAGGCCCCACTTCCAAATACCATCACAGTGGGGATTAAGGCTTCAAGATATGAATTGCCGGGTGGCGGGGGAGAGGGGACAAAAATATTTAGTCCTTCGGAAGGAGAATGGGTTCTGGAGCTTTGCCAGCCTGGCTCCTCTTACCGTCCTCCCTCTACCTCCTGAGTAACAACATAATATGATGCCCCTTCATGAAGTACAAAGCCTTCATTTTAGGAGTACAGAAACTAGGCCCAGAGGGATTGTGATTTCTGAGGCCACCCGTCAGGCAATGGCAGAGTCAGAACTAGAATCATAGCCTTTTGACTCATGCTAGACTTTTCTGTGAGATGATTATAGTAAGAGACCATGATGTTGCGATTTATGGACATATGTGTATAATATTGAAAAATTATTCTCCATAAATAATATCTAGAAATTACATACTATGTGAAATATAGAGTTCTGTCCTCTCTTGTCCTAGACACGGGAAGCACACAACACAGATAAGTTCTTCAATAAGACTTAATGAAGTATAATTGACATAAAATAAACTGGTATAAAATAAAATTGACATTAAGATAAACATTAACATTTACATTTGATAGCTTTTGAAATAAGTATTCACCTGTGACATCATGACAATCAAGATAATAAACATATTTATTACACTCCCAAATTTTCTTGTGCACCTTGTAATCCCCTCTCAACCCTCCCCACATCCTCCCCATTCCAAGGCAAAAACTGCTCTGATTTCTGTCACTATATATTAGTTTATAATACAGGAATTTATATAAACGGAATCATAGAGTATGTACTGGTTTTCTTCTCTGGCTGCTTTCTCTCAGCATAGTAACTCTGAGGTTCATATGTTCACATATCCATTCATATGTTGGTGGCCAACTGAGTTATTTTTAGTTTTTTGACTACTACAAATAAAGCTGTTTTGAACATTTGTGTGCAAGTCTCTGTATGGGCAGTTCTCTTGGTTATATACCTAGAAGAAGAATGGTTGGAATGGAAGGAGAATCCTATAGTAAACATATGACTGACTTTTTAAGAAACTGCTAAATCTTTTTTTAAAGTGGTGGTCTTACTTTACATTCCCACCTGTGAGGCAGGAGAGTTTCAGTTGCTCCACATACTTGGTATGGTCAGTCTTTAAAAATTTTAGCCATTCTAATAGTTATGTAGGCATATCTCACTGTGGTCTTCTTTTATTCTATTTAAATTTAATTTTCTAATAGCTGATGATATCGAGTAGTGATCTTTTCATGTGCTTATCTGCTACCTGTATATCTTTTGGGGTAAGTGTCTGTTCAAATCTTTTGTCCAGTTTTTCAATTGGGTTGTTTGTTTCTATAGTATTGAGTTTTGAGGGTTATTTATATATTCAAGGATACAAGGGCTTTATCAGATATCTGACTTGGGTTTCCAGCCTCTTAACAGTGTCCTTCAAAGCGCAGAAGTTTTTAATTTTGATAAAGTCAAACTTACCAATTTTTTCCTTTATGGATTGTGCTTCTGTTGTTGTATCTAAGAAATCTTTACCTAATTCAAGGTGACAAAGATTTTCTTCTATGTTTTCTTCTATAAGTTTTACAGTGTTAGGTTTTATATTTATGTCTCTGATCTTTGATTTTTAGTTATTTTTTAATATATAGTGGGAGGTATTGACTGAAGGTATTTTATTTTTATTTTTTATATATGGATATCCAATTGTTCAAGCACCATTTGTCGAAAACACTGTCCTCTCTTTAATGAATTGCCTTTATACTTTGTCAAAAATCAGTTGTCTTACAGGTGTGGCTCTGTTTCTGTTTTCTCTATTCTGTTCCATTGATGTATTTATTTATTTCTACATCAATATCATACAGTCTTGATTACCATAGCTTTAGGATGAGTCTTGAAAGATAATGTAAGTCCTTGAAATTTGTTCTTCTTTTTAAAAGTTATTTTGACTATTCTAGGTCCATTACATTTCCATATGAATTTTAGAACTCGTAGTGCCAAAAAAGCCTGCCAGGATTTTGATTGAGATTGTACTGAAACTATAGATCAATTTGAAGAGAGTTTACATTAACAAATGAATCTTTTGGTATATTAATGTGGTATTTCTCTTTATTTATTCATGTCTTCTTTCATTTCTTTCAGCAATGTTTTGTAATTTTCAATGTACACATCATATACATCTTCTTTTCCAGTTTTATCCCTAAGTATTTGTGATGCTATTGTAAATTATAGTTTTTAAATTTCAATTTTCAATTTTTCATTGCTATTATATAGAAATATATTTCTATAGATTATTCTTGTATGCTACAGTTTTGCTAAACTCATCTATTACCTGCCATTTGGTAATATACACACTATTTAGTAGCATTTTTATAGATTCTGCAGGATTTTATTGATAGAAAATCACATTGTCTGTTAAAAAAGACAATTTTGTTTCTTCCTTTTCAATCTGGGTATCTTTTTTCTCTTTCCTCGTTGCATTGACTAGAATTACAGTACAATATTGAATAGTAGTCATGAAAGTATTCATCCTTGCCTTATTCCCAGTCTTATAGGGAAAGCATTCAGCCTTTCCATTAAGTATGATGTTAGCTGTATATTTATTGTAGCTGTCATTCCAGGTTGAAAAAATTTCCTCTATTCCTAGTTTTCTGAGACTTTTTATCAGGTATGGATACTAAAGTTTGTGAAGTGTTTTTACACACGTATTGGGGAGGACTTAAAAAAAATTATGTTACTATGGGTAATCACGTTGATTGAGCTTCAAATGTTAAACAAACCTTGCATTCCTGGGATGTATTATTTTTAATATATTGTTGGACTTAATTTTTTAAATTCTTAAGAATTTTGAATCAATCTTTATGCAAAATATTGAAAGAAATTTTCTTATTTACCTTTGTCTCATTTTGGTGTCGGGTAATGCTGGCCTCATGACTTGAGAAGTATTATTTTTTCTTAAGTATTTGGTAGAGCTGCTTAGAAGAGTTATCATGGCTTAGAGTTTTCTTTATGGGAAGGCTCTTAACAAATGTAAGTGTTTTAATAAATATTGAACTATTCAGTATCTATTTTTAGAATGAATTTTAATAGTAAAGTGTCTTTCAAAAATATATCTATTTCATCTAAGTAGTCAAATTTATTGGATATCCCCTCTCTCAGTCCTGATATTAGTACTTCTCTATTTTTATCCTGGTTAATTCGGCTAGAGTTTCATCTATTTTTTTACTGATCTCACAGATAATTATTATGATACTGAAATGCCTTCCTGATCCCTCATGTCTTTTTATTTGTTAATGTATCTATTTATTTTATTTAAAAATTTTTTTTATTGGGGTATAGTTCATTTACACAATGTTGTGTTAGTTTCAGGTGTATAGCAAAGTGAATGAGTTATACATATACATATATCCACTCTTTTTTAGTTGATCCCTTATCTCTTACTGTAACTCTAGTTCCCACTTTGAATCTTCCCATATTTCAAGGGGACAGTCTTTCCTCAAGGATAAAATCCAAACTGAGGGTCACATGTAAGACATCCTCTAACATTCTGCAATTGCTTAGGCTCCAATCATAACAGACTGCTTGTAATTTTCTTACTACAACAAAAATGTAAAATCTTTGTGTTTTTATACATGCTGCTTCCAAGACCAAAAAAATACCCTTCCCTTCTTTTTTCTTGTTCCTTGTCATTCTTTAAAATTTAGCTTAAGAATAACCTTTTCCAGTATGCCTTCTTTGGCCACCCCCACTTGGTTGGGACTTGCTACTCAGTGTTTCTATAGCACTCTATGCATGTAACTTTACAGAACTTATCATATTTGTAATATTGATATTTTGTTTACTGATCTGTTTCCTCAACTAGACTGTAAACTCCTAAGTGCAAAAAGTGCCTGATTCATCTTTGTATCCTCACTGCTCAGGTCAATGACCGTCAGAGAGTTGGAGTATAATAACGGGACAATATTAGGCAGTGTTGTTTAGTCCAGTAGTTCTCAAAGTGTGCTCGCTGGACCAGCAACATCAGTATCACCTGGGAACTAGTTAGGGCTATAAATTCTATGTCCCATTCAGCTTTATTCAATCATTCTGCATTGCTCTGGAGGTAAGACCCAGCAATCTATGGTTAAGAATCACTCCTGGGGGAGATCAGCTCTGTGCTTTGTGTCCACCTACAGGGTTGGGATAGGGAGGGTGGGAGGGAGACGCAAGAGGGAGGGGATATGGGGATATATGTATACGTATAGCTGATTCACCTTGTTATACAGCAGAAAATGGGAGGAGATATGGGGATATATGTATACATATAGCTGATTCACTTTGTTATACAGCAGAAACTAACACACCATTGTAAAGCAATTATACTCCAATAAAGGTGTTAGGAAAAAAAAAAAGCACTCCTGGGGATTCTGTTGCCTGCTAACATTTGAGAAACATTGGTTTAGTAGCTAGGGAATGACTGGCAAGTTTAGCAAGACCCACTTTGAATTTTGCCTCTGTCAAATTCTTTGACCTGGAATAATGTAATTAATACTTTTAAAACCTTTGGTCCCTCATATATAAAAAGGGGACAGTAGGAGCTATTTTTATAGGACTAAGATTTAAATGAGAAAATTTAGGTAAAGCTTCTAGTATAATAAATGACCCATGATATGTCCTTAATAAATGATAACTATGAATAGTAGTTAATAACATCATCATAATCATGCTAATAATATAATAATTTATACCAGACGGAAACAGAAAACTTCTGCTTATGGCAGTCTCTCTGGATATTATTTTGAATCTAAAAGGAGAGAAGAACAGTCATGGGGAAGTAGAAGAAGATCATTCTTAGAATCAAAATAGCCTAAGAAACCGCAAAATCAATGATGAAAAGGAAAAAGTGAGGGAGATGGACTTATTTTAGGAGGAGAAAAATCCGATGAATATATTATTTGAAAATGTGGTACCCATATTTTGTAATAAGATTCAGCACTACAGTTTATTTTGCTTGGTTGAGAATAGAGACTCAGCGATATTCGAAGTCTGAGTCTTACTCAATTTGGAAGTTATCATCTTCTTTCAGTTAAAACATTCCATTAAGCAACAACCACAGCACAGGCATGGTACTAGATACTGGATACAGAGATCAGGACAGTGTTCCCCACCTAAACTAAGCTGAGTCTAGTGGTACTTACGAGACACTACCAAGGTGATGTCTAAAGCAGATTAAGCAGATAATTCCTTTAGGATTTTAAATACTTTATAAGGGGAGAAATGTAAGGAGGGAAATGTATCTGGGCTAACTGTTAAGATGACCCAAGTGTTTGATATATCTGTGAATGAAGAGAAAGGGATTTCCTTCAGCATCAGCATTACTTAAGTGGGTATTTCTCCTGGAACTTGTGGCCCTGATTTTGTTGGCATTTTCACTAGATCCATTATATACTTCCAGACACACACCAACAAGATGGTTAAAAAAAAAAACAAAAAACAAACTGTGTTCATTATTTTTGTTTGGCACGGTAGAATTTCAAATTTGATTTAATGCTCCAAACATGTTTTGGCTGTTTATACATTCAAGGCAGTATGCTAGGAAATACCAAAGATGAATAAAATGTAACCTCTGTCCTAAAAGAGTTCAGTGTCTACTGAGAGAGAAGCATATTCAGTTAGCGGCAATACATTTTTATATCTCTTTACACTTGACAAACTGCATTCACATAAATAATCTTAACTGGTTTTCACAGAAGCCTTACAAAATAAATAAAGTAGCATTGGTCCATTCTACGGATTGAAAATTAGCGTAAAAATAATGCCCATTATTTATCTGGAGACTTATACTACATTAACTCCATCCCCTATCTTACTGCCCTTATGTAATCAATTACCAAGTTGTATTGATTCTACCACTTAGATGTCTCTACAATTTTTGCTCCCCTCACTATTTCCACCACCACTGCCTTAGTTGAAATAAGCTCATCTTTTCTTGCCTGGGCTATTTCAATAAACTCCTAATTGGTCTCCCTGCCTACGAGTTCTGCCCACTCCAATCTGTCACCAGAATTATCTTTCAAAAACAGAAATGATTATGCCACTCAGCTGAAAAACCCTTGCTGGCTTCTCTATCCATCAATATGGGAAGGTCCCTTGCTAGGGTTGCCAGATTGGTGAACAGGATGACCAGTTAAATTTGAAGGTCATAAATAATGAATGATTGTTTAGTATGTCTCAAATATTGCATGGGACATACTTACACTAATATTTTTAAAAATGTGAAATTTAAATTTAACTGGCCTGTATTTTTATTTGCTAAATCTGGGAACCCTAACCACTGTGGACCTGAAATCTAGCTCCTAACCCTCCTGGCAGTTAAGCACCCCCACATCGCAATGTCTAGTGAAAACCAAAGCTGAAATTTCTGCCCCACCCTCATGGAGCTTCCGGCTCAGTAAAGAAGTCACAAACACTATTTCTAGAATCAACAGTTAACATTCAACAGCTATGTGTCTTTGATAAACATTGACATGGTAAAAACTACATGTCTGAGGGCACACCTAAGTATTCATTTTATGGGAGAAAATAAATCCAGTTTTGTTCAGTTGCCTGATAAGAATATATTGAAGGGAGTCTGGAAAGCTTAGTTGAAATGGCTTGGTTACACTTTTAATCAAACAACCACAATATTGAGATTAGTGTAAGCTTAGTCGAATTGCTTAACCCTTCTGTATTTCCTTTTAAAAAGTGTGTATGGGGAGGGTGGGAGCAGGGCAAGGAGGGTAACCAAACTCTTTTGCCTAATGAAATGACTGTCAAACTAAATATGTAACTTCATAATACACATTCAGATGAGGGCAGAGGCAAAAGTCAGGTCAGGAGCATTACCAAGTTTTCAGTTCTTGTTGCAGAATGCACAAACCTGGAATTGGAGCCAGGCGATTGCAAAAATGATTCCAGATCTGCATGGTAACAATTTAGACTGACTTCCACTCCTGCCTGAAATTTAGCAGCAGAGGAAGTTCTTTTCCTGGCTGTCTGCCTTCTCCCCACCTCCCCCACCCCTCGGTACCTCAGGCTGCTCACTCCCCACATCTGTTTCCAAGCCAGCGTGTAGGGTCACAGCATGGCGCAATAAGCAGCATTAGCAGGCAGCATGAATCAGTGGTAAACCTTTGATTTTAATTCCTTGCCTCTCCTAGAGAGGAAGTGTGGTCTAGTGGTTAACCCACTAAAAAAGCAGCTAGGAGGCAAAATTCCTGGTCCCCTCCACTCCCCTGTTCTATTCTTATTGGAACACCCTGCCCGTCAAACATACATTTTTTTCTACTTTTGTTCTACCATGTTTTTCCCTGAACTGACTTGATCCCAAGATTCACTTGGGAAACTTGTTAAATGACTCCTGAGACCCATCCCAGAATCTATCAAGGAAAGTCCTAGGAATTTCTATTTTTAACAAGTACTGCAGATAACTCTTCATAATCAGACTCAGCTCAACTGTATGCTGGTCACACATTACACAAATGACAAGAGAGCAATAAAGGAAACCATAGCAAGAGAACTGAGATGAAAGCATCTGTACCATCCGGTTTGCTATTACAAGCCTCGTGTGAAAAAGGCAAAAGACAGGGAATAAAAAGAGGCAGATTCTAGATTTGGCTGTGTGTATCTAGAACTGTGTGAGCTTGGGCAGGTCAGATAGGCTTTCCTGATTGCATTTTCATCTTTTAAAAAAATACAAGTGGGCTTCCCTGGTGGCGCAGTGGTTGAGAGTCCGCCTGCCGGTGCAGGGGACGCGGGTTCGTGCCCCGGTCCGGGAAGATCCCACATGCCGCAGAGCGGCTGGGCCCGTGAGCCATGGCCGCTAGGCCTGTGCGTCCGGAGCCTGTGCTCCGCAATGGGAGAGGCCACAACAGTGAGAGGCCTGCGTACCGCAAAAAAAAAAAAAAAAAAAAAAAAAAATACAAGTGATTAGTTCATCTCTTTCAGTTCTGCGATTCAATGTATTATTTCTGTGATTTCACAGAAATGCCAAGATGGACTCAGAACATCTCTTTTCCTGAAAATGACAGTGGGTGCAGTTCCCGAGGTGTGGGCTGGCTTGTCTGGGGTTGTGGGCAGACAATGGAAACAAGTGGAGGCCGGGAGGTTTGGGGCCATGGCCACAAGGAGGTTTCTCCCCCAACACCCGCCTTGAGGCTCCGCAGCTGGCCTACTTATGCAAAGGCTTTGGCTCCTCTTTTCTTTTTAAAAAAATTTCTGACTTGTACATTCCCCTGAGGAAAAGAGATTCATCGTTTTGCGGAGAACTTGCACATGCTTTCCTGAAAGGAAGAAAGGAGGGAGGGATGGGAGGGCTTGGCTGGACTAGTGAGTGGGTTAGGGCTGCCAAAGCAATGAGTCTCCCCACGTATGATTAACATATACCCAGCACATCGTTAGCTCTGAGTATGCCCAGCAAAATCCTTTGTCCTACTTCCACAATGCCTAGAAGTGCATTCTTGTTAGTGGACTGCACAACCGCCTACTCGTCCGTCATTCTCTGGAGTGGGGGCAGTCTTCCACCCCAGAACAAGTGGGGGGGGGGAAGTTGGGAGGAGGAGGAGAGAGCCTTGGAAGTCACAGTGAGTCATGATTGTAGGAAAAGGATGTCTTATGAAGCCAACGCAGAGCTAGCTTCCTAGAAACATCATGACAGGTCCTACGAAGCCCACGTTTGGTTCTAATTATAACATTGCCCACATTTGAGCATTTCACAGTTTTCCCATGGTAACAACAGGGTTTCTGAGGAAGAGGACTTTGACTCAAATGTGCTCTGTACTTCTAATAGTGGAAGCTGGTTGGACTTCAAAAAAGCAGTTATTTTTTGCTAATTTACAAAGGAGATATCATTGCATTGCCTATGCCTATTAATACACATTTAAACTGGAATTAAGCACATTGTACTATATAAAAAGGCCAAAATGAGCTGCATAAAAATTTTAAAAAATGTTTTATAAAGGCCAAGATGAGCAACATAAAAAGAAAAAGAAACCTCAAATAAGTGGAATTTGTTTCTCCCCTCAACTTGAGACAAATGACAAGCTTAAAAAAAAAAAATTAATGATTTAAAAAGCAACTTTGGAAGGATTCCACAAGTGACTTATTTATAGTTCCATTGTCAATACTTTCTGATTCTATTAAACAGTGAATGCTCTTTCTGGGGATGATCATAAAGCACAGCATGTGTCTTTGAAAAATCATGTTCCAGTGTGATTTTAGTGTCATATGCTATCTTCCTTTATTCAAAAATATTTGAAAATTGCTAATCTGGGTAATCTACTAATGATAACTTTTAATTACATCCCAGCTCTTGATCATTTTTGGTAAATGAATTTTTTTTTTTAATCTATTCTTTCCCACTTTTAATTTATTTAGATACCAGAGACACTAGCCAGGGAAGCTGGGAGGCTGAAGATAATTCTCTTTCTTTATAAAACGGATTCCAGGTTGGATTAACGTAGGGGAGATCTAGGAGAGATGTTGAGGAGAAAGGGATTTCCCAGGCTACTCTGGAGACGGAGTTGAGAAATAGTATGCATACCTGCTTGGAGCTGGCTTGGGGCTGGTTGGAATTTTTTTTTTTTTTAACATTCTGCAAAAGCGGACATATGTGGCATTTAGAAAAGGAAGAGAAGTACTGACTATTCATTTTTACAAGATTATCAAGTGACGATTCACTCTGTAAATCTCAGCAGTTATGAAAGTTGGTGTGGTTTGTAAACCCCACCACAGGAAGTAAGGGTGATCAAAAAATATGTTGGCAAAGTTTTGAAATTTTCCAGAAGTATGAGAGATTCTCTTCCTGTATAAAAAATAATGACGTCAGGTTTAGTAACTGCTTAGGAAATGATTAAGACAAAAGATACACACTTTCCTCAATACCCCATCTTAGTTTCTTCAGATAAATTCTCTGAATTTTATATAGATTCAGAAAATTATAACTTATTTTTATGATAAGTGAAGTCATAATATAACTTATTATCTTCTCCATTTTTAGCAATTTGCTTATTTTTACAGTAAAATATCTTTTACCAAAAACTAGGGGAAAATGCGAAATAAGGAGAGCAGTAATGTTTTGAGGAAGGACCCATATACATTGTGGGTAGTATAATTATTGATCAAAGTAATCAGTGGTATCTGGCAAAGCAAAGTATGATAGTAGTTAATTTTTACATAATTTATACAGCTTACTACATGCCAGACACTGTTTTAAATACTTGAAAACAATTATCAGTAATGTAGTTAATTCTTATAACAAACTTTATCCTCATTTTACCAATGGCAAAATTGAGGCAAAGAAAGATTACATAATTTGTCCTAGGTAACCAGATAATAAGTGAAGGAGCTGGAATACAACTCTGGCAGTCTGTCTCTTGAGCCTGTGTTCTTAAACACTACCTGATACTGCTTCTCTGAAAAATGATCAAGGGCCCTTATAGAAAACAATGTTGACAGGAATGTGTTCAAAAGACTCAGGCTCTTGAAACTTAGCCACTAACTCAGTCAAGCACTTTCTACAAAATAGTCAGTAAGATGAATATGCTTCTTGTAGGAGTAGGAGGGGTTCTTTGCTGTGACCATAGAGTACCTGTCTATGAAATACTACTTGAATTAGTATTATTTTTTTTAAAAAAGTCCAAATTCCCCAATGGGTTTCAGGCCAGCCTTTTATTTTATTTATTTATTTATTTTTTGGCCATGCCGTGCAGCATGCAGAATCTTAGTTCCCTGACCAGGGATCAAACCTGTGCCCTCTGCAGTGGAAGCACAGAGCCCTAGCCACTGGAGCACCAGGGAATTCCCTTGAATGAGTTTTAAGAGAGTAAAGGCCAATAGATGAAATGTTCATCTTCTTTATCAACTAAAATACTGTGGCTATGAAGTGTCATAAAGGTGCATTTCCTGTCTAGAAGGAACTTGTGGTGTGATAAGGCAAAGGTAATTATTGACATTTGATAAACATTTATTGCAAAACTGCTATGTACAGGGTATATAAAGATAATTAAACCATAAGACTTACCTTCAAGGTGGTTGTAGCCTGGATGGGGAGATGGACCATCACCACAGGGTATGGTAGATGCCAGAGTAGGTTAAAAAAAAAAGGAGGCTCTGAGAGCAGCAGGAGGGGCCCCCCCGACCCAGGCAGGGAATTCCAGGATTGCTTCTCTAAGAACATGATGCCTGACTGGAATCTTTTATAATTTTTGCTTTCCATTTCCACATCACTTCTCACCCTGTCATCCACATTTGAATTTATAAGTACTAGCTTTAAGGATATGATCTGTTCTTATTTCCCAATCATATGTCTTCCTTTCTGTTAACTTCCCAGGTGACATGCTTGGTTCAGTCTTGACAGAAAATGCCTAAGAAACTTTGGACCAGGACAGCTTCTAACTGTTCAGAATGCATTTTTTTTTTTTTTTTTTGCATTTGATGCTCCCCATTTGTTTTGACACTGGGCTGCCTTAGCCTTCTGGGCAGGCAGACCTCCTGGTTACTGACCACTTACCTGAGCGGTCTCCTAAGTATTGAATTTCCCTCTACTTTGCCCTTGTTAGCTTTTTTTCCCATATATTTACAAAATCTGATTTCTGCTTCCTTGTTTAGTTCCTGTCTCTCTGCTAAGTCTGACCTTTGATTTATGTTTTCTTCTGGGCTTGCTGAACCAGGCTTAGTCAAGTCTCTAGCCTTAGATATATTTCTGCCTCTTGTTCACATACTGTCTCCATGCCTTTTTTTTTTTTTTTTTTAGCTGCTCCACGGCATGTGGGATCTTCCCAGACTGGGGCACGAACCCATGTCCCCTGCATCGGCAGGCAGACTCTCAACCATTGTGCCACCAGGGAAGCCCAGTCTCCATGCCTTTTGCCTTGTGCACTCATATATTCTACAGTTTCAATTAGGAATTAGAATTTTGACAGCAGATAGAACTTAGTGCTAGGTACTCAAGATACAGCCCAAAATAAGATATGGAAATACTGCTTTCCCTTAACCAGAGAAAACTTCTGGGAGAGAAATATTCTCAAAAACCTTTGACAATTAATGGTTATTACATTTGGACAAATAGTCTTTTGATGAAAAAGGAATGTTTTAGACTCAGGTAGGAAATGTTGGTTGACAGTTATGTGCATTCCCTTAGCTTTAAACAAAATTAATAGTGATGTGTGAACATGCAAGATGATGTCAGGTTTCTATCACCAGATGCCTTAAACCTGTTGCCAAAACCTGCCGTGAGTTCCATAGTGGGTATATTGTTCAAAATTCCTCAACGGGCAAGAGAGGAGATTTTATTTGAAGAAGGAACCAAGGGCCAAAGATCAAGGGCTAGCAAGGTTAGGAACGGGAATATTGGTGTAGAATATTCCAGACACACACACATTTCATACTCTAAGTTTGTATTCTGAAAATGCTTTCTGCAAAAGTCTAAAAGGAAATAGTCCTTATTGCACAAACAGTGCCCACTCTAAAAGCATTTCCCTGCCACAAATAACATTTATTTCCTCAAAACAGAAATACCAGAGAGCATTTCCTCAGTGCACCAGTCAATTTTCTCAAAGTACAAGCACACTAATTTGCCTTTCCTTCTTTTCCTGCTCCTGAACTAGGTTTCTCTCTCTAGGGTCTTATTCCATGTTCCCATCAAGCAACAGCAACAACCATTATTTCACACGGTGGATGGGGAAAGACATGGATAAAAACTGGCATCAGAAGGGCATACTAAGTGAGATGCAATAACAAAATTAATATTTGTGTCCTCCTCCCCAACTTTTTTGTTTCATAGAATACATAAACATTCAAGAGAGACATTTTTGAAATAGTGTGTGAGGCAGTTTATGAACAAACCAGTAGGGCAGTATTTCTCAGACTCTTAATGAATCTCCTGCATCGACACAGGAAAATTGCGCTTACTTAAAATGCAAATTTCTGGGCTCCACCCCAGGTTTACCTACTCAGAATCAAACCAAGGAAATCTGCATTTTTAATAAGCTTTCTCTGTGATCAGATGGATCATATGGCAATCATTACTCTAGGACTGTGCTTAAAATAGGCAAGAATCCTGTAATTGTAGTCAAAATCACACCTGGCTCCAAGTAAATCAATTGAAACTCTTATGACTGGCGGGTGCATTATAAGGAAGAGAAGGGGGTGGTGTGGTGTTTAAACAGAATTAAGTGGAAAAGGATCTCTTTGTGATAGGGAGAAAGGAAGGCAGCCCTTATATGGTTTCAGTGGCATCACAGCACTGTATAGATTGTTCCTCCTCTGCCTGTGGAGAAAGAAAGCAAAAGCTAGACAAATGGACCACATGCGGTCATGACCCAGCAAAGCATGACCTTCTGCTAAAAGATAAGCAAACCTCATATTAAGCCAAATCAAGAACATTCTGTTTTCACCCCAAAAAGGATTCAGTGTATGTTGATGGCAATTTCCACCTAGCCAAGCAGAGAAAACCAGGGTAAATAAAATAGAGGTTCTCAATGTTTTGTATCCTCTGAACATGTTTGAACACTGGAATTTTGGGTAGCACACTTGAAGGAAATAAAACAGGTGGAAGGACCAAGAGCCATGTCTCGAAGCCCTAAAAAGTCCCCCAGTGACTATTCTCTTCTCACCTGACTGGCTTCAGCTCTCTGCTAGTCTGTGAAGGGATCCCATGGCTTAGGGCTCTTTCTGGGCCCCTCTAGGATGGGTGTGGCACCATGCCTATACCTCTTACTCCTATACCGTGCTAGTCACTGGGTCACAGGACCCGTCCAACAAAATGACATCTGATAGACATCACTATAATACTATAAATACTTAGTAATAGCCAAAACCCCAAACACGCCTCATTTAAAATATTGAAAGGCCAGCCTCTAAGAATGAAGTACTGACAGATGCTACATCATGGATGAACCCTGAAAACATTATGCTAAGTAAAAAAAAAGCCAGACACCAAAGGCCACATATTGTATGATTCCACTTACAAGAAATGTTCAGAATAGGCAAATCAATAGAAACAGAAAGTAATTTAGTGGTTGCCAGGGGCTGGAGGAGGGGGTGGGGTAGAGAGCAATTGCTAATGGATATGAGGTTTCTTTTTGATGTGACTAAAATGTTCTAAAGTTAGATAGCTGTGATGGTTGCATAACCTTGTGAATATACTAAAAAAAACCCCACTGACCTGTACACTTTAAAATGGTGGATATTAAGGTATGTGAATTATATCTCAATTAAGCTGTTCTTGAAAAATAAAATATTTGAGAGGCTTCTGTGAAAATTTTGTTACGCCAGTATGCTACGATAGAGAAGTTAAAATTGAATTAAGCAGTGACCAAGTGATAAACTTGAGAAAATGCTGATGTTTTATTTAAATCCAGAGTTTTTAAAAACATCTTAACTATATAGTGGGTCTCTTTGATTATAACTAACAGGTAGAATGGGTAACTAACACTTTTTTTTTTAACTTTGTTTTCACATATAATACAAAATTTGAGAGTGCTTTGATGCTAAACAAGATTAGACCTTTCATGAGCCAGATTATAGTTCATAGTGATGATTAAGGTTAAATTAGAACTAGTAAGAAAGGTACCAAACTCTATCACTGGCATTCATTTCTTTTCAAAGTTGTTTCACAAGATATATCTTATTCTCATTAGTAGTTAATAATATGATATTATTAAGGAGAGATTTTTTTTAAAAAAGACTAAGAGAAGAAAATCTGCTTATCAAGATCTCACACAGTTGGAAGCTAAATTACTTGAACTATAGCACATGGTTGTAAGTGGTAGAATCAGGATTTGGAGAGAGGGTAATAAATTCATTTCAAAGACTGAATTGCTAAAACCAGGTCATGAGGGTATAGCATGTTACTTAATGTACAGTGCTTATAAATCTAGACTAATGCTTCTGGTGCTTAACAGTTTTTATCAGGTGCCCTTTTGAGAATATGAAAAAAATCTATGAACCCTCCCTCTAAAAGGCACATATGCAGATGCCAACTTTTTTCCACAGCATTCTTAGGAGGACGACCACTCTGAAATCTATTCATGGACTCTTCACCCCATGCTGAGAACTCCATGACCACATAAAGAATAGTTTAGTCCATACTAATGTTCATTTTGGTCAATTCAAGCTCTTGTCAGTAATTCTACATTTGCCAAGATGCTAAATTTTTAATGCACTCAACACAGTATGTTGGGCAATGGATACCCACCCTCGCACCAACTCTTGTCAGTTCCAAGATTGGACTTTAACGATCATATCTCTCTGGGATATGACAACTACTTAGGGGAAGCGGGATTGTGTAGGATTATGAAGTGTTCAATCCCCACTTCCCGATGAAACCAGAAGCTTCCCTTAGTAGGTGGCCTCCGAGGTTCTTTCTACTTATGCTCTAATGAGCAGCTCCATAAATAAACCTTCAAGGAGAATCTGAGACCTTTTCCCAATATGAGCGCTTCAACCCTCCAGAGCACACCCAGCCCCAAAATACTGCGTGGATCCAGAGAATTCAGGCAAACACCAAGTTTTGGTCTGAACTCTCCACCAAGAAGCCTCAATGTTTTCACTTTGTTGACCATAAGTGATATATTTAGTTATCCAGAAGGGTAGTCAATCTGCTAGAGAAAATGTCCTGAAGAAAGTGAAACAGGCAATTATGTTGGGCAGACCTAGGGGTTAGTGTGGATGGACTTTGTTTTAAAACAGATTCCTAACTCAGTCAAAAAGTCTCCTGTCCATGTGTTTTCCTGGGGAGAAACTTCCAAAGTGGTAATGCGAAAACTCACAGACTCGATGAAGGGGTGTGTAGCCATCTGGTTTGCTCACAAGCAGAGTTGCTCTTTTTATCAGAATTATTTTCAGATTTTCATATGGAGGTGGAGTTGGCCATCTTGAACACCAAATCAGTATTAACCCTCTCCTTAAACAATTCTATTGAAAATTCTCCTAATAAGGATACTAGGAAATGTTTTCCCCCTTTTTTTTTTTTTTTTTTTCTGAAACAGGGAACAGAGGCCAGTTGAAATCAAGCAGCCAGTCTCAGATGGGGGCGGGGCATCCGATCAATGGGATTTCCCCTGGGACTCCCAAGGCTTAGGAAGAAGGAATCCCAGTGACTGCCTGCCTGAGGATACACTTCCCTCAGACTGAGCTTTCCATTCGCATGGAAATAAGAGTTAGGCTCTAATAAGGTGACTCTCAGTCTCTTGAGAACTGACTTATTTATGGTTGAAGCCAAACCTCTTAGTTCTTCCCATTCCCACCCGTCCCGCCCCAGCTGAGGTAGATGAAGAAGTTTGGACAACGAAACAGAGTTCGAGAGATAACAACAGCTTTGCTCCTATTTTTTGTTGTTATTGTGTGTGTTTTTTTGCTTTAATCATGCAACACTTCCCTCCCAGAATTTTGGATATTTAACATCCACTGAGAACAGCTTGCCTGTAGGTTTCTGTTGGGGACAAAAAAAAAAAAGGGTGTTGGTGGTGGAGAGCTAAGTTTATTTTTCTTGCCTTTTTTTCTGCGACTCTTCTATATACACTCATTCTTATTTTGAGCCAAACGGAGGGACAGGTTTCTTTTCATTTCCTGCCTGATCGAAAAAAAAGTTTCCATAGTCAGCTCCTGGCAGGCGTGCCCTAGTATCTTGGGGAGGGCCGCTTGGGAGTAGCAACGCCCTCTTGTGTGACCAGGAGAGCAAACTGAAGGTAGCAGCTACCAGCAACTGTCACAGAGAGGCACCAGCATTTTCCCCCTTCCATGAAAAGGGCAAAGTCAAAAGAGAAAGACAAAGTCCAGGTTGTTGTTGGAAATTTGACCTCAGAAGAAAAACTGAAAAAGCATAAAGCGCTGTGTGTGAACTTTTCTTTTTCTATCTTCTTGGTCAGTGTTGGGCTGCATGTGATAAACCAGTGGGGTGGTTATTTTTTAAAGGGCTTCCTTTTAGTTTTCTTGCGGTTCAGAGTGAGCCTTGTTGGTTAAGCATATATATTAAATTCTGATCCTTCCTTAAATTTTAAAGAAAATCTTCTACTTAGAGTGTTGTGACCTTGGGTTCCAAAGCCAAATGAAGAAAGAAAAGCAAAGCATAAGCTACTTCTAAAATTCTGGAACTAATTTGAACTAACGGCCTTATATATACCCCCATTTGCCCCCATAAAAGGTAAATTTTTTGTCTCCAAAATTATTTCCCAGAAAGAAGGAAGTCACCTTCAATACACATCCTAATGAAGTCATCCTCTGGTGCCTGCTCAATATCTGATTTTGGAACAACAAATTACTGTTGGGGAAGATGCATCGGGGTGAAATGGTCTAAGTTAATGCCTGTTTCGGAGGCTTATGGAGGTCATCTACCAGAACTGGTTAAGAAAAAAAAGAGGAAAAGAAATTTATCACTGGTCTAGTAATTGTTCTTGAAGTTATTAACCCTGAAATGCAAGTGTTACATGTGTTTCTAAATAGATCTTTTAGAGAACACACAAAAATACAAATTCAGTGAGCGATATGTTATGGAGATTATAAATATGCACCTATAGGAAATGAAAAAATGACCACGTGCTACGCACATGGGTGACTTGGTATATCATTTCTGAAGACAGCATTGTACATGAATTCAATGAGTGTTAGCTCTCAGAAACTTAGAAGGGACTAACAATTCTGTGTTTGGAAAACTGTTGGATTAGTCACAAAATAACATTGGTGAGGAATAACTTTGTTTATGAAGTGACAGTGGACAAATATTAGTATTTAAAAATCAATATATTATTTTATAAATATGATTTTAAGTATGTATGCATTACTAAGTAGTTAAGATTTTGAGTAGACATTGACTTATTTGTCCACACCCCTAAAAGTGGCCAAAAGAGAGTTTTCTTAGGTTTGTCATATATTTAGGCATATATGGGAGATAGATAGATCATAGAGCTACAAATCTTTATGAGAACACGTGGTCTAGGAGGGACTTTCCTGTTTTACAGACGAAGGAATTAAGTTATTAGCTCAAGGTCACAAAGTTATTTGGGGATAGAGGGGGATTAGAAATGAGACTTGCCCTTTTCATTATGATATATCACTGTCTCAGTGGGATCTTTCCTTTAGAAAACTATGAAGCCCTTGCAGACAGAAAAGAAAGATTAAGAAAAATGGTTCCAAGGTCTCACTTTGGGGGAGAAACTTACCTGCTTTCCCCTAGATGCGCCCGCACACCCCCCCCACACACACACCAGAATCCTTTCATCCCAGCCATGTGCTACCAATTACTGACCTCCCTCTGTGAGGCTGAATCCAGTCATACTGGCATTGGCTCTAGTGGGAAATTTATAAAAGCTACACGCCCGAGGCAGTTGCTTGCTCTAGTGGAGTATAGGGGTTAGTGCCTTGGGAATCCCAGGTATTATTAAATGCACCAGCCCTCCCCAACTCTGCAGACCAAAGAGTAGTATGTCCTAAAATCACTTGTGAGACAGTTGTACAATGCATAAAGGACAATCTCAAAACCATGGCATTGGCCCCTTAGGCTATAAAGTCTCTACAACCTGTAACTCACATCTTATGTATGCTAAAAGCATTATAAGCAATGTGGGGAGGGTAAGCTCAAAGGAACATGAGACAGAATCATCCCCAAATGGAAACCAGTCACTCCCTGGGGCTTGGGTGTGGTTGGATTTTCATCATATTAACCAACAATATGGAAGTGCCAGAGTCCCACTCAGTCAGAATGTTCCTGATTTATCAGAGGGGCTAAAGCAGTCATGGACCCCCCACTGAAAATTATTCTCCTGCCAAGAACATCCTGTTGCCACCACTCAAGGGGCTGAGGGTGGGAAGTGGTTCAGAGGTTCAGGGTAAAGAACCAGTACCAGATAAACGGGAACAAGCCTGGTATCCTGTAGCATGAGAACACACAGGCAATAAGGGCGAAGGGGCATGAGCTAAGTCACTGAGGAAGAGTGAATGCTGGAATAACGCAGGAGTTTTGAGAGGTTGTGACCATGCTTGTTGACTTCAGATAGAAGAAAGGACTTCACAGTCAGCCGGGGTTTCAAGAATCAGGGAGGAGGCCAAATGGATGTTAAGTCAAAACTGCTTGTTCTACAGTTTTGTTCTACAGTTCTACAATTAGCTGGACTCTAAAAAGACAATTTTTTCTTCTCCAGTACTTCTTTTAGTATGTTCTTCTTGCATAGGCCACTTCTATCTGTCTGGATAAATTTCTCTCTATTCTCAAATAAATCATACATCTCATCCTGCCAGTTTCTATAAACAACTTCTCTTTCCCCAATTCTGGTTACCTCAAGGCACTAGCTCACATGACTGATGACCATTCTTGAAGTTAGCATTTCTAAAACCTGTTTATATTTGAAACTTGATAACCTTTTATCAACATAGGGAGGGTTTTGAGGCAATATAAATTTGGAAGGAGGCATCTCAGGGCAGTTACCCCAGTCAGTGTCTCCTCCCCTTTCCCATTTTGTCTCCTGTGGCTCTTCACACTGGCAAACAGAAATCACATTCAATTAAACGACCAACTATATTTTTAAAAAGTTAACTCCTCCCCCCCAAAAAAAACCCACGAAAAATTAAGCTTAAGCAAAAACTGGTAAGTATTCATTGTGATTGAATGTATCAATATTTCTAGTGTCTCTGGTTCCAGGCTTATTTCAAGTGAAAAAGACCACCTGTTGATGTGGAGTGTACCTGATGGGAATTCCCGACACCTGATTTTTACTCTATCAATCCTTGACTCACTGAATTTCTAGGTAAGTGGTCAAACTTATTCTTCTCCACCGTTTGTACAAAACAACAACAACAAAAAAAAAAACGGGCTATGAAATTGTTATTCTCTCCTGTCAGTGAATGAGACATATGGCGTTTGTGACTATGAAATACTTTTCTAATGTTTGTTTAGGGGTGGGCAAATACAATGAAAACTGGTGATCTCAAGAGCATTGCTAAGAGCATTGTATGTGCATGTCCTGTAATTAGCATCCATGGTGAAGAGCACGGTGTGGAGATCAGACGATTTCTGTTCTGTTTATTTGCTTCCTTTTTATCGGCTAGCCAGTTTGAATGTAACTTACAGTGGTCTCTGGATATCTTTAAGCTTTTTATATTTATAGGATTGCCAAAAAGTTCTAAGCACGCATTATGGAGCATGGCCTGGAATTAGGTGAAGAGGTAGGCAGAGGGACCCAGCCAGGGCACTTGGTGGCTGCTGCTCTATGCCAGGGTGCTTGATTCTCAAGGATCAGAACTCAAACACAGGGTGATGGAGTAACAGGACAAAAGATGTTAAACTTAAGTATCCCCGAGTTAATGGTTCCCTATATGTTTCCTGTGCTGGACACAAAAGTAGCACCAGATGTCCCCCAAAAGATGTGTACACAATGTTCATAGCAATGTTATTCAGAATAGCCCCAAACTGGAAACAACCCAAATGTTCCTCAACAGCTGAATGGATAAACAAATGGTGGTGCAGTTATGCAATAGAATACTGCAGCAGCCATACAGAGGAAAGAGCTGCTTTCCTTAATCCAAGCAAATTGGACACCTTTACAAACAGAACTTTTACATTCATTTTCTATTGCTATATAACAAATTACCACAAACAATGCAGCTTAAAGCAATACCCACTTATTAACTCACAGTTCTGGAGGTCAGAAGTCCAAGCACAGAATGACTGGCTTCTCTGCTTAGGGTCTTAGAAGGCTGAAATCAAGATGTTGGCTGGGTTGTGTTCTCTTCTGGAGGCTGTGGAGAAGGATTTGCTTCTGAGCTCATTCAGGTTATTGGCTGAATCCTATTTCTTGCAGTTGTAGGACTGAGATCCCTGTTGACTTGCTAACTGTCAGCCAGGTGCTATTCCCAGTTCTTAGAGGTTTCCTTCTCATGCTTCAAATCTCTTTCTTTAGGAAGAACCCTGTCCCTTTTATGGGTTTGCCTGATTAGATCAGGCCTACTAAGGATAATCTCCCTATATTAAGATCAACTGATTTGTGACCTTCATTACATCTGCAAATTCCTTCTTAGCAGCACCTGGATTAGTGTTTGACTGGATACCTGGGAGAAGATGTGTTTATACCGGGGGCTGGGAATCTTGAGGGCCACCTAAAACTCTGCCTACCACAACTCTTAACTTCACCCCTTTCTCTGCTTTGTCAAAACAGTGTATAAAAACAAAAACAAAAAACTCGGGACTTCCCTGGTGGCACAGTGGTTAAGAATCCGCCTGCCAATGCAGGGGACACAGGTTCGAGCCCTGGTCCGGGAAGATCCCACGTGCCACGGAGCAACAAAGCCTGTGTGCCACAGCTACTGAGCCTGCACTCTAGAGCCCGTGAGCCATAACGACTGAGCCCACATGCTGCAACTACTGAAGCCCGCGCACCGAAAGCCCATACTCCGCAACAAGAGAAGCCACTGCAATAAGCCCACGTGCCGCAACTGGAGAAAGCCTGCGCACAGCAACAAAGACCCAGTGCTGCCAAAAATAAATAAATAAAATAAATAAGCTTATTAAAAAAAAACTGCTATAGAGGAATAGACCTGGCCAGCTGAGTCCAGTACTCTCACTTTAACTATGGCACAGGTAGGTAGCACTAGGAGGGTTTGATTGCCCATATAGTCTCACCTTTCGTAAAGGAGAGAAAATTTTATAAGAAGTAGTACATACGTATATTTGACTAGGGGATAACAGGGACCATAATACTAAAAAATGTCAATAATTAAAAAAAAATAATTTCCAATTGTCCTCCAATGAGCATGTGCTATTCTTGCAGTCAGATACAAAAAAAAATTTTTTTTAAGTATATAACCTTACAGCACAATTTCTCATAGTTACCCCTCATGGATTTATCACCCTTGATTTTATCTAAGCTGTTGGTAAGAACTTTTCTTCCATGAAAGTTATTCAGAAAAAGTTTATAAGCTTCATTTCAACATTTTTACATAAAATATTTTATTATATAAAATGGATAACTGGCTTGTACCTATCATGACCTATTGTATTGAATGCAAGAATATCAATGAGAAAATTTGCACTCCTTTTTCTACTGAACTGTTGAAATTGGACACTTTTGAGAAATGGAAACACAACCACAACCAAGTTTTTCATCATTCAACCCTCATTTGTAGAGCACTTTAGAGTTTCTAAAATTTATGTATGTATACTATCTCATCACACTGAACAATGTCACTTGAACTTTGAGACTCAGCGATGATGATACCTGCCCCCCAATACAAAGTGAGTTAGAGACAGAGATAGGATTAGAATTAGTTCTGGTGGTGTGACATGGTCCTCCCTCTCTACCTATTATTAAGGTGGAGTACAAGAGTAAGTAGAACCAGAATATGTCTTTCTTGAGTTGGGAAACCTAACAGCCTACATACTCTTATTGTGGAAACCCATTCTTGATAGAGCTGTATATGAGATAAATGAAAAACTTTCTTTATCCTATTAATTCTCATATTGGAGATCCTCTATTGAAAGGGTGCTAGAAAAGAGCTACTTAATTATAGTGTTCAATAAATATGTTTGTTTTCAAATATGTACATATCAATACTGGTAAAGAAGCACAAGCCTGTCTTTCTTGACTACTGAAGCACCTCATTCCTTGATTCTGGGTAAAGGGGTTAACTTATCCTGCTGCCATTTTATCCCAATAATCCACGGTCAACTAAGCTAACCACATCTGCTTTGTCTATTTTGGTCATGATGTCAAGATCCTTAAAATTGCATGTTTTGGTTTGGGACTGTGCCTGGTGGTGAAATTCTATACAGTTTTATTTCTTTTGTTTGCAGTTTGTTTATGGTCTTTTGTAGGAGAGGTGCTGGAGCTGAGTAGGGGAAGTTACATCAGATCCATGGTTTTCTTGATTAGATCATTATAGGCTCCAAAATAAACTGTCTCCTATGAAGTATAGCTAAATATTGGCAGATAGTAGGTAGTCTTGCTTCCCCAATCCCTTGAAAAGAGAAAGACTGAAATCTTCAGTAACTTTTGTTGCCAGAGGGCACACATGGTAGAAATTAAGTTAAGCCGTCCTTTAATTTATATAAATAATCAAGAAATGGCAATTGACTTTGTTCATAGACCAATTTAAATTTATTAATATGTAAACTCTGTACAACAAAAGTATATCTGCCACATGCATGTACTGTCAGCATCTTTCTGATTTCAAACCCCTGCAGGATTGTGCTTCCTGGATTGGAGCAAACAATCAAAAGTAGATGGTGTGGAAGGCTTAGGAAATTCGGACAGGTAATGAAAGTTTCCAGAAAAAAAACTCTATTCACCACAGTTAAGTTCAAGGAAGTGGAAATTACTTTAACTTGCAATAGCTCATCAAATTAACCCTCCAATTACAGAAGACTCTAGAATGTGATTCTTCATAGTGATTAATTCATGGCACTCATAGGCGGATGATGGCTCTTGTTTTGTTTTTGAATGAAGTTACAGATACATGCATTGCTACCTGTATATGACCGTCCTAAGGAGCATTTCTGGACAAAGTGGTCACCATACTTGACAACAAATGAAGTGACTTCTGATCTTGATTCTCTGCCAAAATCTCAAGGTAACTTTCCTTTTAGCAGTCTGGGCTTAGAACACAGATGTGAAATTGAAAGCAATAATTCCTATATCCTGTGGGAAGAAATACATCTTGAGTAAGTCCTACCTGAGCCTACCAACATAAATTTCAGCTACCCAATCTTTAAGATCTAATTAAAGATTAATGTAGCCCCTTTCAGAAAAATAGTTATTAACTAATAAATATTTATATTATGATGATTGTTTTTATTAGCTAGTAGGAATGAAGAACTTGCCTTCTCTGAATCTTTAAAATCTAAAATTGTTTCATTTAACCTTCATACCAATTCTGTGATGTAGGTACTATAATTATGTTCATTTTAAAGATTAAACAACTGCTCTGAAAGTTTGAGTACCTTGTCCAAGGACACACAGTTTATAAAAAGATGGTCTGGAACTTGAACCAAACTTTCTTTGACTTCAGAGCTGGAATGTTTTCACTTGCTGTATTAGTTTCACCTCTTTTCAAGTACAGACTTTTTAAAAAAGATAAAATCTTTTTTAAAAAATGACTTATTTCTTGACCTCTGTCAGTTCCTAGCAGGAAACAGGTGGCATACCAAATTAGGATGATTCCAGGAGTATTTATTTACAAAGAGACTGTTTTTGTTGTTTTGGCCACGCTGCGTGGCATGTGGAACTTCCTGTACCAAGGGTCAAACCCGTGCCCCCTGCAGTGGGAGCAAGGAGCAAAGAGACTGTTTATAAAGGTACGTGTTAAGGGTGAGGGTAGAGTGTAGGGGAACCACAAGACATAATGCAGCAATTTGAGGCTAGTAGCAGTGGATGAAGTGTTACTATACCTAGATCTGAAAGGATGAGGGAAGGGGACAGTTACTGACCAGAAAGGAAAGCTGAGTGGAGAAAGTTGCCTAGAAAGGCACATTGACCCAGCTGAAAGGACATGTCTAACCAAAGCTGCCTCCCAGGGAGGAAGCCAGGGGAATACACACCCTGATCTCACGCTCATCACATCCTCTTATCTCCTGCCAAGGCTCTCACTGACCAAACCCAATGGGAAACCAGAGGTCACAGGAGTCTCACTGACGTGGTTTTTGTAGACCAGCTGAGAAAGATGCAGAGCAGAATGGAGAAAATGGAGAGAGGACTTGGAGAGACAGACAGAGAGTATCCAGTATAATGACACATATGAAAAACGAACTGACAGTAATTACAGACTGTTGGCTTTTTCTGTGAATAAAGATGTAACGTAGAAACACAGTGTTTCTTAGGATGTGAGGGAAGTGACTGCACATGGATGTGACTTTCTTGGACCTGACTCTGGCTACTGCGTTGTATAGAGCCTGACTTTGGGAAACTATCTGTTACTGTCAGCAGAAGAGCTGTGCTCCTAGAGCAAGTATCTGGCAAAGATCATAGCCCTAGGTCACCTCCCAGACTAGGGTTCCTTCTTACTCCCCTTTGAAAAAGGTAGCTTCCTTGAAAGGTCACTAGGGAAACACTGGGTTACTCTCAGCATTTCCAGAGAAGAGGCAGGTATCTACCCATTTAGACAGTTGCCAAGAGAGTTTGATACAAAGGATTTCTTGTTACCTTTCAAAACAAAACAAACAAGAAAACTAAAAGAAGAAAATGGAAGAATGAATATTAAACTGTGAACGCTGCAGGATCCTGGACGGGTCCTAGGTGGGATAAAAGGCTGCACCAGTTTTCAGGGAGGGAGAAAAATAAAGAAAAAAAATAAGGACAAAACTTGTTAGTGCTCAGCTTGATTATCCAGATTTTAGTTCCTCATGGAAGATATTGGCCTGCCATATATTTATAATAGTCACATGTTTACAATTCTTTTCCATTACCAATTAGTCATAAACATTTCTGCAAACATAAATCAATTGCACTTTAGTTTCTTATAAGTGCACAGTGTTCCAGTTTGAATGTTCCCTCTTGCATCTTCCTCCTCTTTTGAATAATGTGAATTACCTCTCTGTTAAGTTATATTCTGAACTCTTATGCAACTCCCATCTTCAGCATGTGTGCTGTCCCAGAGAATCTTTTATCCCACGTTCACCTTTTCTCTTTCTAAAGATTCACGACCACGTCCTTTATAGCTGTAATCCACCCACTCACTCTCCCCTTTTTGAAAACCTTTAGCCTAGCACATCTTGGCTTCTTCTCTATAAAGTGTTCAGGAAGCAGATGTTGCAGATCTGCTCCTTTAACTACTAATTTCTTTAGGAGAGGCTAATTGTTGTGCCCAGAAATTCTACCATAAAGAAGAAAGAACAGTTTTGTTAGGTATAATTCACAGGCTATAGATGGGAACTTGGAGGTGAGGCAGTATAGTGACTGTCTCTCACTGTACATCAAGTCCAAGGTGCAGCTAGGCCCACAACCTGGAGTACAGTGGGTTTATTATTATTGTTGTTGTTATCCATGTTTTTCTTACCATATTTTTTTCAACTAAAATGTGGAATTGATGATAACCTACTTACAGTTTCCTTGTAGGACTCTTCTGTTTTTGCCAAAAACATTCACAATTCCCCATGCTTTCTCTGTTTCTCTCACTTGGAATTCCCTCATTCTCAATGGCTTTCCAAATTCTATGGAATTTGAGTACTACTTGGTGAAACCTGCCCTTGAATTCTAGGCCAAGGAGATTGTTTTCAATTCTCAATGCCTGCAGTGATTAGCTTTATCAGTTCCTGTCAAATAATCAGATATAGTACTTCATTAGCACTTTATCATATTTATAAAAGTTTGTATTAATTTCTTCTAGAATTTGCTCATCTATCTGTATTTTTTCTCTCAACTTGTGTATAAGTTCCATTAGAGCTAAGAATTTCTTGTATCTCTTACTCTCCACAAATATATACCAGTGTTAAGAGAATATTGGCAAATAAATTAATCAACCATGGTGGAAAGAGGAGCGAGGGACCTGTAGTCAGGTGGAACACATGAGTCATCTCCTCAGACTCCACTAAAATGATAGGAAAGAAATGACAAAGGTTCAAGTTCATCTGACAGAGAAAAGGGATGTAAAGTGCCAGAGAGATGTCATCAAACTTTGGAAGATGTTATAACTTAGTAAAGAAGGGAGGCCAAAAACTAAGTGCCTGCAAGAGGTAGGATAAAAGGAAACAAGTGGATTTGTGCCGACGAATTTGAGAAAAACTAAGGAATTGGAGACAAGCTACTCTGGAAGTGGGTGTGGATGGAGCTAAAACTTGAGGTTTATAAAAGAAGCGTTAGATGCCCAGATACTCCTCAAATCAGTTCCACTGTGACTACTCCGTCTCCTCTGGCAGAAGGCTCAAATAAAGCTAAAGAGGTTCAGCCAGCAAGGCTTTGGATTAGGGAACACAAGGAACGTGTGAGGATATGCGTGAGAAGCAGTATTAAAAACTGGGAGATTAATGCCAATCTGCATTGTGAGGAGTGTGACCTCAACCTCCTGTCCCCACAGGACATGCAGAGTCCTAGCAGCCAGGCAGGAGATAAAGGGATTATTCTCTGGGAAATCTGGCCCAGGAAAAAAAGACTTACAGGCTTTGACATTTGGTACACCCAGTAAATATTCCTAATCATACTACAGCAAGGCCCACCAGTTATGAAACCCTACTAAAAGTTTGAATTACCCAAAATGCTTTTAATCCACTCTTAGGTGCCTTGCTTAAATATGAACAGAGAGTGCAGGATCCCCAGATCCTTTTAATGTGGAATAAGACACTGAACCCAAAAGACATTTAAAAAAAAAAAAAAAAGGTAATGCAGCCTCTTCCCAGGAGAAAGAAATTTCAAAAAAACAAAAACAAACAGAAAAACCAAAATCCATCTCCTCAGAAAGATAAAAGAATAAAGTGCACTGCGAAATGTACAAAGAACAAGGAAAATTGTTTGCAAATTAAAAATGAGAGCAGAACTAAAAGCATTCAGAATAAAAGTTAGAAAATAAAGTTGAAGAAATCTCCCAGAGAAATAAATGAAAAAGTGAGAGGGAAAAGATAAAATAATTTGAGAATTCACCCAAAAGATTTAGCCTCAACCAAAATAAATTTCACAAAGAGAGCATGGAGAAAATGAAGAGGAAGGAATTATCAAAGAAGTAATACAAAAGAACTTTCCAGGACTGAAGGCTATAAATCTCTAGGTTGAAAGGGTCTACCAAGTGCCTAGAACAGTGAATATAAAAAAACCTACACCAAGCCTCATCATCATGACATTTCTGAACTTCATCATTAAAGAACAAGTCTAGAATTTCCAGTGAAGGCAAAAAACCCCACCACCACCACCAACAACCCCCCCCATAAACCTCCCCCAATGACTGGGAATAAGAATAACATCAGCCTTCTCAACAGCAACATTGGAAGCTAGTAAGCAATGGAGCAATCTATTAAATTTCTGCATAAAAATTATTTCCAGACTAGATTTCTTTACCCAATCAAACTACCAACCAAGTACGTTAAGTAGCACAAAGATATTTTAGCCATGCATGTCATTTACCTCTCATGAAGCCTTTCTGAGCAATTTATTGGAAAACATGTTCCATCAAAATGAGGGAATAAACCCATGCAGAAAAAGACATGGGATTCTGAAAAACGGACTCAGTACAGAAGAAAAATAAGGGAATTTCCAGAATGATGGTGATTAAAAAGTCCCAGGATGACAACTGTACAGGAGGCCTAGAGAACACATGGTTCAGGTTGGAGCAAGAGGGGAGGGGGCTTCAGAAGCAAGGGATCCTTGCGGGGGACGGGGGCATGATTTATGGGTTAGCTGATGTGTTTGTGTATATTGAGAGGAGTTTTGTAATTGTCAGAGAGTTAGGCATGGATTAGTGATAAGTACATGGAAAACCAAAATGGTGACAATTACTAACTGTAAGAAAAACAAAAGTTTTACAAGAAAGAAAATGCAGTCCAAGTACATTACGTGCCTTAGGTATGAATGATATTTATACAGTTATAATAATTATTGATAAATATCAATTTAATAAAAGCTCAAAATTGGAAGGGTGGAAAATATGTGTATTTGGTAAGGGGTTTATGTAAGAGTTAAATTCTATCTTCTCCAATAGGAAGCCAGTAGATCATATATAAAGGAAAAGAGCTAAGAAATTCCAGTGTAAAAGAATTATTCAGAGACATAAAGTAAGAAGCAGAAGAAATAGTTCAAAGAGTAGAAAGTGATTGCCTCTGGAAAGGGGTAACACAGAAGACTGCTATTGTTTAATTATAAGACTTTTGGTATTACTTGACCTTTTGTATGACCTGATACATATACAACATTTTTGATAAAACAGAATTTTAACTTTTAATTTTTAATCAAAAATTTAAAAAGAAAACAAGAGAAATGGCAGTACAGGGCAAACAAACATATATAGGTATATAATGAAGTGGGAAAGAGGCCAGAGGGCTGTTCTCATGGATGGCTGAAGGCAAAACATGAATTTCCTCTCCTCTCAGTGTGTTTTGACAAATTCAAGTTCGTAGGTATGTGCCCGTTCATCACAGATTGAGAATGCTGGCTAGGTCTCTGAGGCAAACTGCACTGAGGCAAGGACAGAATAGGGAAGTCTGAATGGAACGGAGAGGTTCTTACTGAAATCCTTATCATATGCATACTTGGGCTTTGGCAGCAGGTAGGGTTATGTGTTAATGGCGTGTCTGGGAAACGTGATAACAGTGCTGAATGCTGCTGTGAATCAGATTTCATGTGATGAATGTGTGGCAAAAATATGTATGATAATAAGGATAATAGTCTGTTACCAACCAGAGTAAAAAATCAGCCTCCTGCTAATTATTCAAGACTTGCTAAGTTCTCAAAAATATCCTGAACGTGATTAGCAGCTTCGATAGTTTTTCATCTTATTGATGTTGCTTTACTAGCTTTCAAACTATTAAAATTCTGTATTATTTCTGTTCAAGCTGAAATATTCCAGCAGAGTGGATCATGAGGGTTCCAGTCTTGAGATGGGGCTGCAATATGAATGGCACACCTATGGTAGAATCTTTTTTATTTTTCATTTTTAAATGTATTATCTCACCTTTTTCAGAACAGGAGTTCTCTTAAGCAATTCTGGGATATGATCAGATAGTGTATATGTGTATATATAAGTATGTTTATATATACAGACAAATATATGTAATAGAGAGTCAATTTGGCAAGTACTTTTTATTTGTGTGATATTGGTGTCCTACTTTCTAAAGAATATAATCTAGTCCTTTAAGAAAAACATTTTACAGTCACACAGAGTTTGTTGGAATTGGATTCTTAATGAGGCATTGTAACTTGGGTAATAAACCAGAGTCAGGGACTCTGAGTTCTACCCTATTATTGAGCCGTTAAAAATTTGGACAAGTCTCTTGTCCTTTCTATGCTTAAATGTTTTCATTAAGGACGGAGTTAATAATATTTAGCCCTGTTTACATCATGTGGCGATTGCAAAAGATCAATGATAAATGTGATAATACTTTGAGATCATGGGGGGAGAATTACAATTAAATTAAATAAGATATTATAGTTCTGTGAACAAACTCTTTAAAAAATTCCAGATTTCTTTCTCTCTTTTTTTCTGCGCATTTGATTCGACTCAGGAAAAGAAGGGAAACATATATTTATTGCTTACCTATTATATGCCAGGCACTTGTGCTTAATTCACTATGTACATTACAATTGAACATACAACCGAAATATGTTTTTCTTGGTATTAACAGTCTTTTCTTGAGTGAGAGACCATTTGTAAAATCCCCAATTGACTAGCAGTAAAATCCCTCATTGATTATCCTAAATATCTTCAGTCGCAAAGTAGAATATATGCAAGAAAAAAGGTATGGTTGGCACGGTGGATGTAACACTTCCCCGATTTATTGTATTATCAACCTTTTAAAATAGGAACCCGTTTTCCTTTTAGAGCGGAAATTTGTGCTAGAGAGGACAAGAAACATCTTCTGTTATATCCTGATTGATCTGGCCTCGTTCAAAAGCCACACTCAAAAAAAAAAAAAAAAAAAGCCACACTCAGCCGTTCAGATGGGAAAGGATGTGAAATGTAAGGTGTGGCAGGTCTGCTGAGCATCTGCTTTTTGATAGTATTGCTGATGCTCAAAAGCTTATTGATCTCCATCAAAGGAAATGAGTTAGCAGGCTTCAAGATGCTCTCTACGTTTACTGCTCTTCCACTATCATTCTCTCATGAATTCCAAGAGCAGAGCTTAATAAGTCCATGTGCATTGTCACTGGGGTTATAATTTTGAATGCACATTGGAATTTAAGTGACACTAAAAATGCCCAGTTTAGCAGGAGCGTGTTTGAATGCCCCGAAGACTAATTTTGCTGGTGAGTATAAGGTAGATTAACTCACTTTTGAGATTCCAGTTCCTTTAGAGACTCACATAATTGGCTCCCAAATAGCTTGAAACAGTGAATGAATCTACTAATAGGCAACTAATTTACCCCATGAATCCTAATCTCCAGAGTACAAAAACACTATGCAAACTACAAAACCAAGAGGCAGACCTGCTAGATCTCTTCCCTGAATGAATATTCCTCCCAAAGCCACAACACAAGTCAGATAGCTCTTTTCTCCAAGTAGCTATTGTAAGAGTAGATGTTAACCTCTTAGGAGAATTAGCATGTTAGAGATGGAAGGAGCCTTAGAGATTGGGCATCAGGTAAGAACTGGGGAGCAGCAGTGAATCATGCAACTTTACATGTTGCTGGTTAGTGGTGGAGCCTGAAACTTCCAAGTCTACTGATTTTTTGACTACGCAAAAATTTATCTTGTTGGTATATATGTATTTTTTCCTCATGAAAGAACATTAAAGTATATTTTATAAATTCTCTTGTTAGTGGAAACCAACTAGGGAAAGAAAGAATTCCCAAAGGTTTAGCCTAATGTTTTTTCCGTTTGTCGATTTGTGACCTTTACATTTAAAATATTTTTCAGTGAGAGGAATAATTAATATCTTCCCAGCACCCTCAGGGAGTGGAACCCCAGAGTCATGTTGATACTATAAGACTCTGCCCTTTTGTATTTCCACTGACTTAATCAGAAGGAGAGAGTTCACCCATGTTGGGCCAATCTGATTGTCTCCTGGGATTTGCAGCTGGGCTTTTGGTCAGACTCTGCTGATTGAGAGGTGTAAGGAGAAGCAAAGAAAGTGCTGAGAGGTAAGATGGAGGCAAAGCCTCAGAAAGGCAGAGGTGAGAAACCGTGAGGAGAATGGGAAAAAGAAAAAGAGAAGGAGAAGAGAGAAGGAGATGGAGAGAGGTGGGGAGGGACAGAGAGGACGTGGCAGAGAGAGAGAGAGAGAGAAAAAAAAAAAGGGAATCAAATCACTGACTTAGCTCCTGAGAATTTTCTGGTGTCTGACACTAGTCCTTATAAGGCCTTTTCTCCCTACACTTGGGGTCCATAAGATAGTCTTATAATAACTCCCTCTTCCCCTATTAATTAAGGTGGTTCAAACAGACTTCTGTTATTTGCAGCCAATGAGATTTGTGCTTTAAGATATTTGTTAAATCCCTATTAGACAGCTCAAGGTTACAGTTTTTGACTGCCAGAATTTCAATTGAATTCCACTCTGAGGCTTTGGTCAACATTCGGGCTTCTAAAAAATGACTGCAGCTTTTCTTGGTGAAAGGGCATTAGATCCACCCTCTAGATCTCAGGCTGGAATTTTAATGACTAGAATCATTAACATTCAGCTTTTCTGTTGTGCATCTCATGAAAAATCTGATTTGTCTTTTAGACTATTATCTTTTCACTCTAAGGAAGGTTATTTTTTAGTTGCATTCTACGTGATCCTTTGCTAAACCAAAGTATTTGTTTAGTAACGTCTTTGGAATAGATCCCTTATAGGAGTGGTGTTTGCTTTTGTAATAACAGTGTCATTGCGAGTTTTTGTGATAGCAAAGATACTTGGAGATTGGTTCAGGGGATGATGAGTAGACCAAGACTGAGAGTGGAGTTCAATATCTTCAGTGGAATCAGAGGGGTTCCAGGAATGGGTAATTTTGAGGTGTTGTAGGGAAAGTAAAGTGACCATTCAAAATGAAAGCAAAGCATCTGTGATATTGTGGGCTCTAAAAAAATATTTGTGGGTGGATATTTCCTTGTTTTATGAGGCTACCCTCATTATGTTTTCCATGTTGGTTTCCAAGATTTCCATCAGAAAAACAGAACTGCCTATTCTAGGTCAGGTAAACTATGTCCTGTCCACAAGGGCAAAATGAAGGTTGTTGGTTCCTAGCATTCCATACTTAAAATATCAGTCTGTGGAGAGGAGCTGATGGAAGCTAGCATTCCTCTGGGTTTCAAGAGTCAATACCATTAAAAATAAAGAGGTGATAGAATGCATAGTTTTCCTCTCTTGCCTTACTTTGGCAGACCTGGCCTATTAAGTGGAATTTCAAGTGACCTAAGCACTTGAAAAAGATTTTAGCAAGTCTTTAGCAAAGTTTTGAGTAGGGGAGAGAGTCCAGTGTTTAGGTGAGATATGCACCCATCGGCATGACGTATTTGGGAGAAACCCAGGAAGGCTCCCTTATCCCAAAATATCTTCTGTACCAGCAACATAACTGTAGCTCCATAATTAGAGATTCAGTTTTGTTTTAGAGAATTGCCTCATTAACACATAAATAGCCGTGGGAAGTTAACAATGAAATTAGTATCTAGCTAACCCAGTGACTCTCAAGAGAAGTCATTCAAGGACTATGGGGGCTCTTTCAAACCACATGCTTCATTCTCCTTAAAATTCTGATATAGTCCCTCGCCTCTCCCCTTTTCCCCACTATATCACATGTCAAAATTCCCAGGTGTGTTGAGGGGTTGAGAAGTACTGACGTAACACTCAGTGACTTTCTGGAATCTCCTTCTTCAGTTACAGCTACATAAGACTAGAATATTAGGAGATTAAACATTGGGATGGGGGAGGGAGGAAGAAGGTAAAATTTTGATGCCAGGAGGAGGAAAGGAATAGTTTTGAAGATGCTTTATGGTGGGCAGGCATGTGTGGGTGCTACAGGAGAGTTCCTGAACCGTCTGATATCAGTTTTGAAGACTGCAGGGAACAGACGTGGAGGTTCAGATTTCTCCCAGCAGTAGGTGAATAGGAGAGGTTTAGAAACAGGAGAGTAGTAAGATCTGAAGATTCGTTTAGGGTACATAACAATTTTGCCTGGGGTTCTTCCTGCTTCTAGGTGAATGGAAAGGACAGCCTATTTGAATGCTGACACAGATTTGTTCTGCTCTTGAAAATTATTTTCCTTCCTGGATACTAACAGGGCATGCTGATCTCTCTAGAGGGAGGGAGCAAGCTGGACCCTCTTAGGGAAACGGTTTTGATATTTGCTAATTGAATTCACCCATGTAAACCAAATTGTATTTCTCAGTATCTTCTTGAATCTGGCCACACTGCTGCTGCATGTGAGCGTGGGGAACCTTGGACTTGCCTGTTCAACGGATTTGAGAAGATCCTGTGTTGCAGAGACTGGTGTTACCCCAAAGACGGTCCTATCTTAAACACATGTTTTTTCTGGAGCAGGACTCCGAAGAAGCTTCAGAAAGCAGTGAGCTTGAGAGGATCCACAGAGTCAAGGAACAAGTGTTTAAATAGTCACTTAATGACTCCTAAACTAATGGAAACTAACAACAATTTCTCTACAGTGGTTTTTAATTCCAGCTGATCATCAGAATCAGCTTAAAAATATAAAAGTATAAAAAGAAAGAATGCCTATGGTAAACAAAGTTATAAAAGGCTATAAATATATAAAGTAAATGTGCCCCTCCTCTCACCCATCCCAAGTATCTTGATCCCTAGATGTAACTATTGTTTACTGTTCCTTCAGAAATTTTCTGTTTATGGACAGGATAGATAGATAGCAGATAGATAAACTTTTTACTATATATATAAATGATATCATGTCCTTCATAGTATTCTGCACCTTATTTTTCACTTTAGCAATGAGTATACATAGATCTATTATATCTTTTTAACATCTCATAGTCTGAATTGAGGAAAGCTCATATGGCTTTGATTATCATTTCATGCTGGAGTTGTGTGGGAGAGACAAAGGCCTATAAGCCACGGTTCTCTAGCTTTACCTGAGGGCTTTTAAAACAAAGGTTGCTGGTCATACCCTCTACACTCCACCCAAAGATTCTGATTCAGAAACTTCTCAATGGAGAAATCCTTCATAAGAAATGTGCCTTTTAATTTTATGCTTGTTTCCTATGATGCTTTACAAACCGGATGAAATTGCACCGGGCAGTTAATAGCTATTTGTTTTTCCCGTGGTGGAACACAGGAACACACGCTCCGAACGTGGTCCTTCTTGTATCTTCCTTTTTGTACAGTTGGTTCCAAACAGGGGAAGGTTTACTGAATGGTGAGGAAGTGGGTGAGGACTCTTCACACGTCCTCCTTGTGCATGCTCCCAACCTCTTTCTGTGGTCTTTTGCAGTCCTTGGAGTAGTTCCTCCATGTGACTGGCATTGCACTGCTTGCCTTCTTCTTACCCATCCCCATCCTCACTACCAACCTCTTCCTTCTTCTGACTTGAAGAGAGCACTCTTAAATAGTTGAACCCTCTAGTCCACCAGGAAATGGACTGAGATATGCTGTTAGAGAGACTGCTTTATAGGCTCTTTCAGTCCAGAGGGATTAAACAGGATGACCTCACTGAAAAAGAAAACACACTTAATAGCTTTAAATGAGACTGCTCGTAACTGGGTCACCCTGAGACACTGCACACACTTCTTATTTCAAGTGAATGTGGTGGGTTGGCCTACATGGGTTGTTAGTGAGATACTTTAACTGCCTTTGTCTTTCAGAGATGAACCAACACCTTAAATTTTAAGCAGAATGAAGAAATATGTAATAGGTTGTCTGATATCCAGTTCCAAACCTTGAATCCTATTGCTGGGACATCTGGGGAAACTGACAATCTTTCTCTGCCTCTCTTGGCAAGGGAAATGAGAAATTTGTGGAACACAGTTCTTCTGAATAGACACTCCATCCATCGTTCAACTACGTTTATACTGAATTAGGGATATCAGCTGAATATGGTGTGAATGAAAAATGTTGCCTGCCATATCAGTTATCAAAGGATGTTGCATCCATCAAACCACTATAGCCACCCAACAGTGCACCCTGAGGGAACTCAGGATGTGAAAGAACAGGATACTGGCCCTAAATAGCTAGGGTATATACCAAAGGAGTGATTTCAGTCAGTACAGACTCTTGCATCTTCTCATACATAGAAAAGCATTAAATTCCTTAACTTGAGATATCTGGTTTTCTTTTCTTTTTTTTTTTTTTTTTTTGGTAGGCGGGCATCTCACTGTTGTGGCCTCTCCCGTTGCGGAGCACAGGCTCCAGACGCGCAGGCTCAGCGGCCATGGCTCACGGGCCCAGCTGCTCCACGGCATGCGGGATCTTCCCAGACTGGGGCACAAACCCGTGTCCCGTGCATCGGCAGGCGGACTCTCAACCACTGCGCCACCAGGGAAGCCCTATCTGGTTTTCTTTAATTAATCTTTTGATGTTCTGACTACCTGGTCTTTGTTGCAAAACTCCTATATATCCTGGCTCCTCCCTTACCTCTTCAGAGCAGTCCCTCAGAGATATTTAAGAGACTGCAACCCGGCTTGAAGTCCTCAGAAAGTCGGCCGAATAAAATATAGTTCTAAACTATTAGGTTGTGCTTTTTTTTTTCAGTAGACAACAGTATAAAGTAACAGAGAAGAACATGTCCTTTAAGTCAGAAAGACCATATCTCCATTCCCAGCTTTACTCTCAGGGTTGTTGGGGGGGGTGAATAATAACTTATTCAAGAACTTATCATAATAATTGGGCAACAGAAATACTTAATATATTTTAATTTTTTGTTAGTTTTTACCCTGAAATGTAAACTGCCTCTGTTAGTAGTCAACATAAAGAACTCTGGGACATGTCCCAAAATATGTGGTCCAAATTTTAACTAAACCAAGACTTCCAGAAGTAGTTTTTCCCTAATCTTTTTGCCTCCATGAGTGATACTAACTTTCAGTAGCTTACTCTCTCTGTTTTCTAAAGGGGAAATAGATTTTGCCAACATTAGTAAGTCTTCATTATTAATAGTCATTGCTTGGAGCTTTCCCCCTGGCCAAATCACTGACTCAATGCTTCTTGTTTTAGAAAAAGGAAGTAGCTGAAAGGCACCTGCTAATGAGACTAAAGCAACACAGTGTGTGTGTGTATGTATGTGCTCGAGAGCTAAATCCCATCCTTGAAGTGGGTATGAAAACCCTCATATAGAAAGATGAGGCTCAATGTGTTTTAATTTTCTTAAAATGTTTAACTTTTATTTTCTCTTAGCTATGCTTTTTTACTATTGCCTTTAAAAAGCATCTGGTAAACAAATGAACTGTTACTATAATTAAAAGATTTATTTCCCATAGGTTCCTTGATAATCAAAATTATTTAAATTGGAATAGTCATCAATTTAGTCATGAAGTTCTGCAGTGTTACATCAAGTTATGTATTGAAGAGATGGAAAGAGAATGTTGTAAGATGAGTGCATGGTGCGTTTCGCTTCAATGCAAACCTGTTTCTGAGTACAGCCTTTTCTAATCCAGCAGGGCAAGGCCTGTAGCCTTAAAGAAAGGCTTCAAACAAGGCAGGATGCTTCACTCTTTTATTTATTTTATCGAACCTATAATTACAACACACTTATTAGATGCCGGCTATGTGCCAGAACTTGTGCTAGAAGGTGGGGATATAAACTAGGGAAAACCTGACATAAGGAGGTAGGATAAATTCTACATTAAAGGTAAGAACAGAGAACTGTAGGAATGGAGGAACCAATGACTAATTGCCTGTGGTCAAGGAAGGCTTAACCGGAGGAACTAACTCCACCCCATGCCAAGACAACACACTTTGTGGTACGACACCAACCAGTTCCTATATTCTGATTCCTGACTGACCCAACTTTTGCTTCTGATCATTTCCTTTGGTTGGTCAGTCCACCTGAAGACTCTATTCTATTCATATTCAATTCTTCTGTATATTCCTAGAATCTAGGCCAGGATTATGTGCTGGACACATAATAGGTCCCCAGTCAATGTTAGCTGAAATGACTAAGGCTCATGGCTTCAGTAAGCTTCCAATCTCATTCCTTTATGTATAGGCTAGACCTTCCTTTTTGTATTTAATCCCATGTTTCTCCTCAATTTTAACATTAATAGTAAATTATTTGTTGGAAATTTTGCTTCTCCACTTCCAGTCAGAGTCCTATACATAATCAATGAATCCTGGGGTCCTGCTGCTCTGTTGTCTCCTCCTGATACCTGGCACACTGCTAAAGCCTCTTCATTGCCCTGAGTCTGTGGGTTTAATCCCTTAAGATGACAAGTTGGTCCTTGGATAGCCTTATAATTTCCAGGGATTCTCAGACTACTTCTAAATCAGATAATCTACTTACTCCAGGGTGATGGTCCAAAGACACACTGAATTTTAGGGCCATGGACTTCTAATCCTTTATTTCATGACATTGCCTAGGTGGAGTTTCAAGGAATACTGAATCTGATCTCATTGCTTTATGAGCTAATCCCCTTATATTGTTCTAGACCAGAGCATGGATATTTCTTCCGAACCCCTGTCTAACCTAAGAATGGGATTCTCTATTTAAATACCAAAATTAAAGGCATATGCCAGGCTAAAGGGGATTAAGTTCCCTAAAGGAGTAAAATGGATCACTGATGTGGTCAGGGCTTACTGAACACAGGTTATCATGCACTGTGCTATCTTCTAATCTTCTATCTCCTTTACTCCTGGCTGAGACTAGCAGTTTCCTCAAGAAGTATTTGATAGGGAACATTTCTCAGTAGGACCAAAAGTCCAGTATGAAAGCCCTAATATTCTAATATTGTCCATTTTTCCTGAGCATTCCATATGTTTACCATTCTTTCTCCAGTTTTCTTTTCTGCCCACTATATCGTACGTTCCTTGAGGGCAGGGCCTTGGTGACTGCTGTATCTCCAGCCTCAAGGAAAGAAGCAGATGTACATAGGTGCTCAATAAACACTTGTGGATTGTGTGTCTGACTGCCAAGTTGCTGAACTTGGAAATCTCAAACTCTTTATTTCTTCAAAGATAACTCATACATCCTGAATAAATGGTGATGGTGATGATGACGATGAAGATAGCTATCATTTACTAAGTTAAAGTAGTTTACTAATTTTTTTCAGCATTTAAAAAGGAATAGCACCCAATGAGTTATGAATCTTGGTATCTACAACTTGTACAGTACACTCCTACAATGACTCTGAAGTTGACAGTGTGACTTGCTTTGCCCAAAAGGACATCAGCAAACATGATGCAAGAAGAGGCTTGATAAAGCACTTATGCACTGAGCCTTACCCTCTTGGAATACTGCTGCTGGTGAACAAGCCCGGACTAATCTCCTTTAGGATGCAATACCATATGGAGGGAGACAGCACTTGGAGAGAGACCATCCCAGCCATTCTGGCCTTTCCAATTAACCCACCTAAGTCTCTAGACATGTGAGTGAGGCCATCCAGGACCAGCCAGCCCCAGACAACATGTCAACTGATGTAAATGCATGAATGAGCCCAGCCATTGCTCTATGGAGAGAAAAAAACTACCCAGGTGAGTCCAGCCCAAACTGCCAATCCACAGAATCATAAGCAAACAAACAAACTTTAATCCACTAAGTCTTGGAGTGACTTGCTATACAAGAAGTAATTGATACAGTTACTATGAGACACTGAGATGATTAATGTATTGTCTTAGTTCACTCACAGGATAACTCTCTACCTTATTATTATCTCTACCTTATAGATAAGGAACCTGACATTTAGAGAGGTTAAATGACTTGCCTAAGCTGACATAGCTAGTAATGAGGGAGCACAGATGCAAACCCAGGTCGGCCTGATTATAAAGTCTAGTTCTTAACCTTTGCCCTGTATTGCTTTAGTGATGACCTTTGTCAATCTGGCCACATCTAAGGTCTATTTCCTCCTGCTTCCTTAAATAGACCTATCCTCCACTTGGCTCCTTGTGGGGCTTTTGCTTGCTTCAAGAAAAGATTATCAATCTTTGATACTTGAGATATTTTCATATGAAGAGAAAACTGAGATGAAGTGTTTGGGCAATTTATCTTACAAATGATCCCAGGATATTACAGAGAGTACAAAGAGTTTAGACTTCTATTAATTTTGCAGTAGTTTTCTTTTATTGTTTTTAGTAGTTATAGAGTATTGTTAAATACCAGAAGCAAATAGGATATTGTAAAGTAAATGGAATTATGCCAATACAAGTGACAGATTTAGCAAAATATTAAATATTTCTGTCTTAATGCTTTCAATGAACCTAATATTCGTAACATAAATTGTGGTGTAAAAATCATGCAGTCTCCCAACACTTTTTTGCTATCAAAATCTTAGAGGATGTAAAGAAGCTGGGATTGTTCATCTTTCTGAAGTGCATTGGAGGAGGTAAGTTGAAATTATATCAGCACAAGAATTTTCATTTTGAAAACCAGGAGGATGTTTCAAGGTCTATGTGGGGGCATTCCCTAGGCTTCCTTATCAGGAGGCAGACAAGTTTTTTCTAAGACTATTACTAATCTCCGAAATAAGAAACTTCATTACCTAAGAGACTTTAGCAAATAAGTACAGTATTTAATTTCAAATTACAGGATCTGTCAGAGACAAAACCAAAGCCATCATTCCTAAAACCTTGGAGGCGATAGAAATCTTTGTAAAAATATCTCTCAGCAGGGAGCTATAAATCAATAAAAACCATCCAGTGCTTGAAAGCTATTATTTGGGGATTTTCCCTAATGTGGGAAAGGCAAGGTTTCTGAAAGCCATTGGGAGAGCTATTGGCAATGATTATTAAGAAGAAATAATTATATATGTACTTATTTCCATCCAGTATATTATAAGGCTGTAGGGAATGAGTTTTTCAGCCTTGGAAATGTGACATGAGTATTGTTAGATCTGTTTCAGTTTTATAATCTCAGAATATCTGGGGACATTAGAAGTTTAGCTAAACTAAAGCTTTTGTTTTTTCCATAGATCTCTGGCCATTTAGTTACTCTTTAAACACTTCTGTTGTTTAGCACAGTTATCACGCTTGATAAGCCAGTCCATTTCATTTTTGGAGAGACATTTTGTTGCAAATCTACTCCACTGAATAAACTCAAACTTTCACTTATATCTGCTTTTTGAAGTGTTTTTCAGTAAGCCAATTTTTCTTCCGCAAGGGAGTCTTTTTTATCATTTTAGACATCAGCCTCTGGATTTCAAGCATGAGAACATAATATTCCAGAAGTGGTCTCAACTGTGCTAATAGAAAATAGGCTAGGTTATGATTCTATAACCAACAATCCTGAAATCTCAGTGGCTCATTCCACATGGCCATTTTGGATTGGCTGGGAACTCCATGTTGTCACTGTCATCCTTGCTCTGGCACCCAGGCAGATAGGGCAGCCACTATGCACAGGTTGCTGGTCACAGTGGCAGAAGGAAATGAACACATGGTAAAACTCATACTAGATCTTCTGCCTGAGGCTTGCCCTCTTGGCATAAGTAAGGGACATACCTTATTTCTGCTTACATTTTTTTTTTTTTTTGCCAAAACAAATCATATGAGAAGGACTGAATTCAATAGGACAGAAAAATGCATTTCTTTCACTTGCCTAGAAAGAGAGAGACAGAAGAAGAAGCGAGGAGTGGGGAGGGGAACATTTGTGAATTGCTCTATCACAGAATACAACTAATCTTTTTTTTTTTTTTTTTGTGGTACGCGGGCCTCTCACTGTTGTGGCCTCTCCCGTTGCGGAGCACAGGCTCCGGACGCGCAGGCTCAGCAGCCATGGCTCACTGGCCGAGTCGCTCCGCGGCATGTGGGATCTTCCCGGACCGGGGAACGAACCCGTGTCCCCTACATCGGCAGGCGGACTCTCAACCACTGCGCCACCAGGGAAGCCCAGAATACAACTAATCTTAATAGGAATGTCAGAATATTGATGAACACAAAGATCCTTTTTTAATTTTTTAAACCCAGTTAAAATTTTGGCTTAGATAGTTGCACTATTGTGACACATTTGTTGGCATGAGTTAATGCACAAACATAAATTCCTAACAGGATACTAAACAATTGATTCTGTAAAACTTAAAAGATAGAATTTTACATTTATCATTGTTAATTTCATCGTTTATTTCAGCATAGTGCTTATTTCCCTATTAGGTATCCCTTCCAACTTGCCATCAGTATAACCAGCAACTCTCTGATGCTTTCATTTAAATCAGAAAAAAAATGTTGAAAAGGGCAGCTTTGATTATGGAAACTTGTGATCTGTCACTAGTAATGACAACCTTGGAACAGGCTGACATCAAATAATTAATCAATGTTCTCTTGGCACAATTGTTCAGCTCTTTGTGGATGCACATTAAATGAACATTGTCCAGCCCATATTTTCCATCTTAAAGAAAAGATGGTTGTTTCATTTTGATTAGCATATAATGGCACATGATAACACTTAACTTAGATGATTTAATATAAAGTGGGTTTGCTGCTTTTTTTCATCCCTTGGAATTTTTATTGGTATAACAACGCATACCCATACATATTTCCAAAAAAATGTAAGAAAAGTAACCTAATTAGATGTTCAGTAAAACATGTAGTTTGAATCTAGTAAGAAAGCACCACTCATAAGAAGGCAGATTTTTCAGGGAAAATATCTTAAGAAAAGCAAAGATTCCTGTGACCTTTGGCCAAGCCTTGTGAGAAATAGATCTGACATACTTTATCTTGCAGTTCGGGTGTCAGGGAATCAGTAGCACCTTGAAAATAACCACAACAGGATAAAGGATGGGAGGAAAAAATAAACACTGTTAACAAAATAGTTTCTAGGAAGGAAGTAAAATGAAACACACTGAACCAGTCATGTGCAGAATAAATATAGAAAAGCACATTTCCAGAGACACACTAGGAAAAAACCCAACCCAAATATACTGAAAGGAATCCAAGGATAGAAATAATAGCTAAGTGGGCTGAGATATTATCTATTGTTCAGAGGGAAAACGCTCATATAGAAGGAGAAATGTTGAAAAGTAGAACTGAACAGTAAGAGTGGGAAGAAACCACTTTGACCAAAATATGTATATATAGTAGTAGATCAGGCCCTTCAAATTCCAGAGTGGTACGGGAAGGCTAACCATGCTTTTGAAGGAGTGATTTGGAGGAATTTTTGAAGTGTGTTAGAAAAGGAGTTACCAGTTTTTAACTACAGCTGACATGAACAGACAATTAAAAAGTTTAAGAAACAACTGTTTATTGGACTAAGTTTTGCATTGTTTTTCTTCTTTTGGGTAAAGGTACAGATACTCTTTGAGCCACAGGTTAAAAAGATTGTGTAATTGTTTATGTAATATTTCAAATAGACATAGGCCTTCACACTCCTTTAGACCAGGGTCAGCAAACCTTTTCTGCAAAGAGCCAGACAGTAAATATTTAGGTTTTTGAGGCATATGGTCTCTGCTGCAGTTACCCAACTCATCATAGCACAAAAGCAGCCAGAGATAATACATAAATGAATGAGTGTGGCTGGATTCCAATAATACTTTATTTAGAAAAGCAGGTGGGAAGCTGGATTTGGCCCAGGGCCTGTAGTGTACCAATCCTGCTCTAGACAAGTTACTTCCAGATGGTGAAATAACTGATACCTGCCTTCTGTTCATCCAAAATAAATAGTCCTTACTGTCAATCCTGCTGACTTTATAATGTTGATTTGTCCTCAATGGAACAGGTGAGCTGAGCACTTTCAGAGAGTAAAATACCTTTTCTGAGATAGGCGGTCTGTTTTCTAGAGAGGGCTTCAATGTTCTAGACATGTGAATTAACACTTTACTTATTGGAAGTTTAAAAACTCTACCTTGTTTGTATTTCAATAAAAACTACTATAATTAGAGTTCCTAGGCTCTATGCTTACTGGAGTTTAACTCAGGGAAACACAAGTCTCAAAATCATTTCAACTTGACATTTGGGTAACAGGGCGTAGTAATCTAGAGACTCCCATTAATCCAGTGGCACCAAAAGGACCTCAGGGCGTGGTTTCTTTCCTCAGTGAGTTTACAGAACTACCTAGGTAAAGTTACCTTTTGGTTTCTTGGAATAGTTTTGGGGTAGAATTTTGAGATAAACAGAACCAAATGTGATTGAGTTATTGTTCGTCTTTTTACTAAGTGTCAGGGGCTAAAAATGTCACTATCTTGGCAGCTAAACTCATCATTCCTTCCTTTGGATTATAGTATGCCAGGATTGACCAGTAGGAACAACCGTTCAATCTTTTCAAGTTTTGTCTTTATCTCTTGAAAAACCCTTGCTCATCAAGCTATTCAAAAGTAATGCTTCTGGGGACTTCCCTGATGGTCCAGTGGTAAAGAATCTGCCTTCCAATGCAGGGGACACGGGTTCGATCCCTCATCGGGGAACTAAGATCCCACATGCCACAGGGCAACTAAGCCCACGTGCCACAACTACTGAGCCTGCACGCCTCAACTGGAGAGGCTGCGTGCCACAAACTACAGAGCCCACGCACTCTGGATCCCACGAGCCATAACTAGAGAGAGAAAATCTGCACGCCACAACTAGAGAGAAGCCCAAGGGCCACAACGAAGAGCCCGCGTCGCAATGAAAGATCCCACATGCCTCAACGAAGATCCCACAGCGAAGACCTGATGCAGCCAAAAATAGTAAGAAAATAAATAAATTAAATATATAAAAAAATAAAAGCTATATAAAAAAAGTAATGCTTTTGTTCACATGACACTTGATAAAGTAGATTTGTCCCTACTAGCGCCCCTCTTTTTCCTTTTTCTGGAAAGGTCTTTTTATTCTTTTGGCTACCTTAAAAAAAAAAAACCAAAAAACAGCAAAAACAAAACAATGACGAAAAGAAACAAAACAAACAAACAAAAAAACCCAGGCTGTGGGTGAAAGAGTGGTTAGAAAACACAATCTGTCTTCTTTGTCTTTGAATCCTACAGTGCCTTGCACAAAATAGATGTTTAGTGAATGTTTCTTAGAAGCCTCCTAGAAGCATTATGTCTTCAACTTCATGAGATATCCATTTGTATGGGAATGATTAATCACTAAGCATTCAGCAGCATACTCATAATTCTATATTTATTTCCCAATGGAATTCCGATACCATAACCAGCCTAGATGGTTCTCACTGCATTTGATACATTGCATTTGATATATACTGGTATAAGAGGAACTCTTTTTCTTTTCTTAAGTTTGTTCTAGATATTGGCCTCCTAAAACTCCTTTTAATCCTTAAATAATAACATAATGTGTTCTTATGAAAACATACTTGGAGACCTTACAATCCAAAAAGTAAACAAAGTCTTGCAAAATTTGAGAATCGAAGGAGGAAAAGGTCAAGGAATGGACCTTTGTAAATGTCTGAAATTTGATGAATAGAGAAATATCTAGAAATATCTCCATTTTCTTTCTTATGACTAATTTGATTAAATTTGACCAAATCCCTTACACTGTACTGTTGTGATAATTTGCATTTTGGTTTTTATGTTTTCAGAAGTGGCAAAGCTGAAGGTTACTCTGGTAGGCTACTTCTATTCAGGAATGTTTTGTTTTAAAAAAACATAATATAGAAGAACAAATTTTACAAAATAGTAAATAATGGGATGGTTATTCACATAACAAGGGCATTCTTGCTTTGCAAAACAACTCCCTGCAGGGTTTCTGTAAAAATACTGTCCTTCTCTTGTGCCTCTCTGGTACTACACATTTGTTTATTGACAGCTTCTTGCTAAATGATGGAAGAGGAAGCTGGGTAGAGAAAATCTGGCTAAATTATTAAGAGACTGTCAATTGAAGATCAATCTAATAAGAGATGACTTTAAAGCAATAAGCAATTAAAAGGAAAATATTTATTTTCCATTTACCCTTCAGAAACACCATTATGGTATAAATAAAGACATGGTATTACTCTGCTTCCACACCAGACTTCATGGCCCCTTAGTTTGTCAGTGCTAGTTTGGGTGCTGGTTTTGAGTGAAAGTGAAATAATAAATACCTTACATGTTAGCACTAAAGGATTATCTACTGCTCACAACAAGAAGTGTTTGTTTTTAGACTAACATTATCTCTAAAAGATGGAGAATAGATAAAATAAGATTTGCTATTCAAGTTGACTAGACCCTGTCTCCTAGAATTTCCTTTGACCACTAGAATTCTGTAGAAAGTTTCATATTTGAAAACAATTTTGAAAAATTCCTTGCAAAGGATGATTTCATCTCATTATTGTCTTTTCTACTTAAAGATCTATTTTTAAGAAATTAGCATGAGTGAGATTAACTGAAGGAAAAAAAGGTAATTAACAGAAAAAGTATTATTTCTATCAACTAATATTTTCATTCTTTTTATATTACCCACGTTTGGTCTCCAGATGTATAGCTGTGATAAACCAATGGGTTTTGAAAGAGTAAATAATTTAAAGTGGGTTAAAAGGAAATATAACTCAAGACTAAAACACTTCAAAAAGAAAAATATAATATTCCCTAAGATAACTGCTTTCCTTTTTTCTTCTTCTAACTTATGGTAAATGGGTTTCTCTGCACGCAGTGATTTGCAGTGCATCTTTGTTTCTTGGCACCTAAGGTCATGCTTAGGTAAGATCTTGAGGAGGGAAGAGAAGGCAAAGGGAAGTATCAGCTAGCTATTAATTTGATGCCTTTTAGGGTAGACAAAATCTATAAATTCTAAAAGATCATTGTTATTTTAAAAGTGCCGGATTCACATAAGATAGAATCTTAGACCTAATGTCCTGCTAAAAACAGGCAAGGAGAAGAGCTAGAAATTACGAGCTCTTTATACAGGGAGGAATGTTTGGCAACCTATGGTTGATGTGGTAAAAATTCCAAGAGGAAGAGATAGCAGTAGTGAAATATGTGTTAAAAGCCATCCCCTCCCATCTCCCCTATCTTGTATCTTCAGTTTCTTCCTCTATGTGGAATTCTTCCTTTTAATCTATAAACATATTCAGGCCTCTCCTACCTGCGAAATTACCCTCCCTTGATCCTGAATTCCAATTTAAGCTACTATCCTGTTTTTTTCTCTTTTCCTGTTGGCTAAGCTTCTGGAGAGACAAGTCTTTATTCAGTCTATACCATCTTACCTCTCCACCTCATTGCATCTATCTCTCATTCCTTAACCTGGGAATTTTTTCTGCAATTGCCAAATCTAGTGGGCCCTTTCAGTTGCCTCTCCTGTTAACATAGAGGCATGTGCTGCCTCATATTAAATCTATCCCACTGCCAGATTGATTAGTTATTTGCACGTTTCTTTCCACAGAATGTATGTCCTGGGAGGGCTAAGACATTTAATCTGAAACCTTAAGATGATCCAAGTGCCTGACCCACATAGGTGCTTAAGAAATGTTTGTTAAATAAACAGATTTTCCCTATTGGACTGCAAATGATTTTCAGGAATGTGGGAGTAACAGGGCATTCATACAGACTTGTATTATTGTTGGTTTGTTTAAATGATGTGGCCTGTCTTCCCACATGGTTTGGGTTTGAGGGACTCATTTCCTGTTTCTTTTAAATGGTTTCTTGCTCTGAAACCCTCCTGCAAGTTCAGTCCCCTCTCTCGGAGGTCTCAGGCCTTCAGGAGGCCTCATGGTCAGGTCTGGCGGTGATGTACATTGCATTGTTTGCTTAGCCACCTGGGTGGTTCCCCTTTTGAGGGGGAGGAAGCAGCTACAAGAAAACCCTGGGGAACCCAAATGTGGCCTCCACATCCAGGCAACTGGGGCTGGCTCAGGAACTTCTAAAAGAGCAGTTGCTACACAGCTTTCCTAGCTAGCATTCTCATCAGATGTGTCCCTCGCTCTACTTATGTTTTTAAAATTATTATAAATCAATATAACCATAGTCTAAAATTCTGGAATATTAAAGGAAAAAATTGTTCCTCTTGTCTTCATACAGGGATACTTTTTTTTATTTTATAAATTTATTTATTATTTTATTTTATTTATTTATTGTTTCTGGCTGCGGTGGGTCTTTGTTGCTGCTTCGTTGCTTTTCTCTAGTTGCAGTGAGCGGGGGCTACTCTTTGTTGCAGTGTGCAGGCTTCTCATTGCCGTGGCTTCCCTTGTTGTGAAGCACGGGCTCTAGGCACGTGGGCTTCAGTAGTTGTGGACGTGGGCTCAGTAGCTGTGGCTTGAGGGAGCTAGAGTGCAGGCTCAGTAGTTGTGGTGCATGGGCTTAGTTGCTCCGCAGCATGTGGGATCTTCCTGGGCCAGGGCTCGAACCCGTGTCCCCTGCGTTGGCAGGCGGATTCTTAACCACTGCACCACCAGGGAAGCCCAACGGAGATACTTTTTATGTAGTCCTCAATAATCCTTTTCATAGTCATTAAAAAAATATGGTTGTAATCGGAGTGTTTCCTTTTTTTGCTTAATGTTGTGTAGCAACATTCTTCTCTGTTGCTACACAACCCTATAAATCATTCTTTTAAACCAGGCCACTTTATACATTACAATGAAGAATTTGGTCCCACTGTCATCCCTGAGGCTGGTGAGCCAGGGAATTCCCATGATGCCAATAATTAGGCAGTTTCCTACAGCAGCTCCTCCCTATGTTCTGTGTTTCTACAAGTAGAGGTAAAGGCTATCACATGGGTCAGATTGCTTTTCTGCAGCAAAATTCACACAATTTTACCTACTTATTCCAGCCTCAAGAGAATTATATATGCAGATAGAATTTAATGTATCATAATATTCACTTTAGTGCTATTTTTAATATTTATAACATTAAAAAATCAGTAACAATCTAAAATACCCAGCAGTAGAGGAATGGCCAAATAATACAATAATCTGAGATTGAATATATGCAGAAGTCAAAAAAGAGAGAAGTAGATGAACATTTCCATGTAGGTCAGTCAATCAGCAAGGCATGTGTTAAATTAACTCCAGATGAGGTTTAAATTGTTCAGAAAACAAAGGCAAGTTCATTTGAAATGACTTGGGAAATGTTGAGGAGAGGTTAAGAATCATTTCCACAAGACACAGCTGGGCCAATCTGATGTGTGTGAGAAACAGAATACCCATGATGCTCCCTGTCACTACAGCATCTTTCCTAGATACTCTCTTAGTTTTGTGGTCAAAACTTGTGTTTGCTCTTATTCACATAGCATATTTTCTGCTCCCTCTCACGATGAACTCCAAGTTGGGTATGTCAAAGTGGAGCACTTTAAGTGTTTTTTTTTTTTTTCCTTTTATGGGAGGGTGGAGCTCCTAAGAAGCAGAACACCTCTGCACCCTGGTGCAGCCAGAAGCTACTGTTGAATCTTATCAAAACATGACTCCTGAGATTACAGTGCCTTCTGCATTAAAGCAGCTCTTTAATGCAGAGACTCTCAGCCATCAAAATGAACGAAATAATGCCATTTGCAGTGACACAGATGGCCCTAGAGATTGTCATACTGAGTGAAGTCAGACAGAGAAAGACAAATATCATATGATGTTGCTTATATGCGGAATCTAAAAAAATGGTACAAATGAACTTATTTATAAAATAGAGTCCCAGATGTAGAAAACAAACTTACGGTTACCAAGGGGGAAAGCGGGGGGAGGGATAAATTGGGAGATTGGGATTGACATAAATACACTACTATATATAAAATAGATAACTAATAAGAACCTACTGTATAACACAGGGAACTCTACTCAATACTCTGTAATGACCTATATAGGAAAAGAATCTAAAAAAGAGTGTATATATGTATATGTATAACTGATTCACTTTGCTGTACAGCAGAAACTAACACAACATTGTAAATCAACTATACTCCAATAAAAATTATTTTAAAAAATGCAGAGACTACCTATACATTTGGAAGTTGTAAAAAAGGACTAGTATTTGCTACCCTAAGGAAGAAGAATATTTGTTTATTGAGCGTGGTGAAGTCATTAGTGCTGGTCACCAAGTATTTTCAGTCCCCCTCCTCCCCCATTCTAGGCACATGGTAGTACTGTACTTCTTGGCCTTATTGTAGTTGGGTTGTGAGATGGGAGGGAATGTATTAGTTCTGGCTGATGAGTTATAAGGGAAAGTGATGCTTGTAACTCCCAGGCTGAGCATTTTATTACCAGAATAATTACCTTCCAATGCTCTCTTGTCCCCTGTGCCATAACAACTGGCAAGGTTTGAGATGGCAGATACTTCATCAGTGAAGAGAAATGGAACAGAACTTCCAGCTAACTTGGAATGGACATATATAGAGAGTGAGTGAGAAATAAATCTATGTTGTTAGAATTAAGATTTTTTTAAACCTAGTCTACGGGGATTCATACAAATACTGACCGTAGGATAAACACTACGGTGAACAATTTACATGGAAAATCTCATTTAATCCTCATAACAACCAAATGAGGTAGCTGTTCTTATTTTCTTCAGTTTATAGATGAGGAAACTGAGGTTTATTGTGTTTAAATAAATTTCCCAAGGTCTCATCTCTTGGAAATAGCAGATCTGGACTCGAACCCAAGTTTTGTTTGACACGGCACACTGAGACACTGTCATAAGCTTACAGGGCATTGCTTAAAAGATAAAATCACAAGGCCGCTCACAATAGGTAGTGACTATTAACTTACACTATTTTGCATTCTGAAAGGGGAGTTTCAGTGTTACATTAGTAAATCCTCAAAAGGGTCGTCTTTCTTTCCAAGTGGGACTGGATGAAGCAGCTTCTTCCTCCTATAGCCCTCAGGCCTGCCAGTGTGGCCTCTTTCAGAAGCACAAAGACCTATGTCTGGCTGGAGCTTCCCAGGCTTCCAACTCCAGATGTCTGTGCCCAGGGTGTGATCTTGTGTGTTTGTGCATAAAGTTTCAGTAAAGCCTAGTGTGCAAGAGATCAGGCCCAGGCATCAGGCTCCCCTGCTTGCCCACTTAACATTCTGTGATCTTGTTACAGTTAACCTCTCTCAGCCTTGATTTCTTTTTCTGTAAAATGAGAGTAAGACTAATAGTAAACCTCAGAGGTTACTGTGAGGATTAAATAAGGTAATGTATATCAAGTGCTTAGAATAGTGCCTGGGACGCCACAGCACACTCTCTCTTTCTGTGTGTTTACTGATTCATTTGTACCTTCACAAATAACCACAGCAAAGTAACCCTATCACCATTTGAAGATGCTGAAGGTTTTCTCCAGCGAGAGGAAAGGAGCCTTAAAGTGGTGAGTAACCAGTTTTTATTTTGTTGTGTTTTTTAACCACATCAAGGATGCAATATTTTACTTTAAGGAGGGAGGTCAGCAGTGTTCAAAATGCAGGGAGTAAAAGAAACACAGGGAGCGTTCTTTCCGAAAATACTTGAAGATTCTCTTCTAATCCTCATTTCAAACCTGGGTTCTCACCTTTCCCCCACCAACCCAAGGAGAGGTCCCTTCTGACACAGAGGAAAAAAGAAGACATCAAATATATTTTTTTGAACAATAATTTATCTTGGAGTTTTTCTTGTTGAAAATTATTTTTAGTGTTATTTTGCAAGTTTGCTTGAGGGCAATTTTTACTAAGATGAACCAGCTTCCTTTTGAGGGTGGGCAAGTCATTTCCCCTCCCAGATCTTATCTGCTTCTTATCTGTGAAATGAATGGATTAGGGTTGGTAAGTCTTCCTATATCTGGTGTTCTTTGATTCTGCCATTCCCTGTTTCATCTACATCATAGGAATGTGGATCTGGAGCCTGTTTTTGCTTTAGATTGTGGACTAGGAGTCAAGCCCTAGCTCCCCGCCCCCCCCCCCCCACCAGCTGCCTGGGAGTTAAGTGAGGCTGCAACCCTTTTATTTGACGTTAGAGCTCTCTGTGGCATTAACCTGTTGTTGGTCTAATATGTGGGGCAGAGGAAATGTGCTTGATGGCTGTAAACTGGGGCGGTGAACAAGTGCGTTCTCTTTTCTGTTTTTCTTTTTCCCAGGAATGAGATGGGGGGAGGAAAAACAGTGGTCTTTGTTGTGAAGCCACAGTTCCAAACTTCAACCTAGAGGAATGTTTAAGTTCTGAAAAAAGTTAACGTTGAAGGCTTGCAATTATGTACTTAGTCACAACAAGAGGGTAAGAACTTTCAGGGCACTGGATTGAAGAGACACAAAAGTCAGGAAGTGACCCTTTCGTCGGGATTTCAGAGGCCGCGGACGAGAAACAAAGTCCTCTCACAACTCGGAGAACTTTGGGCCGTACCATCCAGAAGGGCAGGGGTGGCGGAGCCGGGGAGAGGGCCGTGGAAACTGACATCTTGGTTCTCAACGAGCCGTGAGTAAACTCAGGATTTCCACCCTGAAAAGACTCAGTGTCCACAGATCCCACGCCCTGAAATGAAAACGGGGTTCGGCGGATCCTCCTTGCGGAGCCTGCCGAAATAGAAGCCGGGGTGGCCCTGGCCAGAGCCGGCCTCTTGAATTGGGGTCTGTGCGCGCCCGACCGGGCCGCGCGCCCGGGTCTCTGGATGGCCTGCCGGGGCCAGCCCATCTGCGGCCGCGCGGCCGGGAGGAAGCCGGCCCCGGGGATGAATGGGGCTTTGTTCGCCGGCAGCCGCGGCTGCCCTCGGCAGGCTCGGCCCGCACAACGGAGGCTGTATGCGAGCGGAATGGAAATGAGCCTGCGGGCCTCCCGAAGGAGCCCCGTCCCCTTCCCTTCGCTGAGCGGAGGAATGCTGGCAAGCCGGAAAGGAGCCCTCGCTGGGAACGCTTCTCTCGCGGCTCTGAAACCCCATTGAGAAGAGCCCTTTGATGCAATTAAAGCCCATTTCATTGCAGGCCTGGGAGGAGCGAAGGCCCGTCCAGCTTTTTTTTCTGTCTCGAGCGTATTTGTGTGTGCACCTTTGTGGGGCGGGCGACTTAGAGAGCAGGCGGGAACTGGAGCCCCGTCTCTCGCAGACGTTCTGTAACATCGTAAAGGCGCACCCATAAACAGATTGGTTTTCACCGTGGGTGGAACCCAATTTGGACAAGATCCAGGCCGACCTGCAGGCCGGAGTTCCTGCTTTGAAAGGCTCTTTGGTACGACTCACAGCACCTGCCCTGCTGTAAAGGTTTAGGCGGACAAGAAATTGCGTTTGGAGGAGGAAGTTTTTCTGAGGTCATTTCTCCTGGTTTTCCATTTTCTGAGGTGGAGTGGGCTATGTTGCAGGTCCAGAACTGATCACAGTAAAATGATGTAACCTGAAAACTTTGACATTCTTGGATACGACAGTTATTTGATACTAGGATTATTCTCTAAGATTTCCCTGCTTCCTCCATTGAGACAACTGTGTGGCCCCAGAAAACCCATATAGCCTGAGTTTAATATTTTTCATCTTTTAAAACGAACATTAAAAGGCCAGATAACTGATACCATAAACCTCTGGGTGCTGGTGGAATTCTTTCTAAATTGGAGGTGAGCACCTTATCTCCTGGCACATGTGGAAGATGTATGGGACTGGAACTGCCGTAAACGTCGATGTAAAAATATCGTACAGTTCCTGTTTTGTTGCCTTTGTACCACTTATTACTAGGGTTAATAGTCTTATGTCTGTTTCCACTAGAATATATCTCCTTGAGGACAGGAACTGTCTTTTATTCTGGCATCCCCTGTCCCCAGAGCAGCCCCTGACCATCGTAAGTGGGCAACAAAGTGGTATATAAAGAATACTAACTTGTTGCCGTTTTCTGTCACTTAAAATGTAAACAAGAAATAGGAGGAGCTCAGTGGGTATTGGGGATTCTTGGCCAAGTAGAAGTTTGAAGGAAACGGCAGGAAAACATTCTGAGCTCACAAACATGCTGCAAATGTTTTCTGGAATGACCCAAGGCAGAGTGGGGCACTGATGTGGAGGAGTCATTCTTTTTCCCTGAGTGGATAGTTTATACTGACAAACTTGAATCACGTTTTATATTTGCAAAGGGGTGTACAGAGTTGATCATTCATTCTTTAAACATCCCATGGATATGGGACAGTAAGACACAGTGGCTATGTGTGACGGCCATCATTGTTTCTTATATATTGATCTAAATATGTCTCTATGGTTCTTGTTATGTTGGGCCTTCTTTAGACCACTAACTTGAGTGTTTTCCTCTGAGGGCTTGAATACATGAATATTTTTCCCATTCAGTAAAAACCAGTAGATTTTTGCATCCAAATGAGGAAGCTCATAAATGAGACAGTAGAGGACATCCTACTCCAAATACATCTCCAGGTATCTGCAGGAAATACCACTGAAGTAACACTGACATAAACAAATGGATGTTTCCCTCATCTCCCCAAACTTCCTTAACACACACACACACACACACCGATCAGGATAGTGAGAAATATAAAGTCCAGTTTACAGATGGAAACTCAGTGATTCCTTGTTTGTGTCAGGGTACAGTATGCCCAACATACTTTATTTCTTGTCATGTGGCCCTGCCTAGCTGTCATTCTGGGTTGCATTTTGTTTTGATGTGGATATCATCCCTGAGAGTTGAGACTTTCAGACTGTTCCTTACTGTCTATTTAGCCAGGTGGGCACAACCCACATCAAATCCCACATATGAAATGATTCTCGGATAGAACAAAAGTTATATACAGTAACAGTAGCAGTGTCCCTCACTTTACAGAACTCCTGAATTTTCTCCAAATTATTGAGTATTTCTGTTTCCTTCTGACAGTATTTCTTTTAGAGCAGCTTTATCCTTATTTCAGATTGGGTCATTAATAGGGAGTGACTTGGATCAACCTACCTGACTCTACCAGATAATTAATGATCCAAATGGATCGTTGAAGGCCAGAATGGGAGGTTCTTATCTGATTACATTGATAGAGTCAATAATGCCATGTGAACAGTCATGTCTCATACATTTAGATGTATTTAGTTTTTAAAGGACTATACCTATTTACTTGGAAATCCTCAGGATTTGGTAATACCTTTTATTTTAAAAACCTAGAAGCGCACATGCCTAGAAATAGTTGGTGAGGTTGAAGTTTGCAGAGATAAGTACCTGAAGAGAAGAAAGCAAAAACTATCATTCCCTAGTGCAGATTAAGAAGTTATTTCAGAGAGGTAAAAGTGGCTTGTCCATGGTCACAAACTGTGGAATTACAATTGCGTCTCTATTCTCTTGATTTGCAAGATAGTCATTACAGTCTCTGGTGTTTTAATGCTAGGGAAGCCTGCACTTTAGACAGTGACCAGATCCTGGATCCCAAAGGACATATGAAAGCTAGTTCATCTAATCTGTTAGATTGGAGTAGCTATATCACATACTGCCTTTCCATTTTTGAAAGATTTAAATTATTAGCTCAACTTCCCTTTTTTTCTGTCTTATTTGTCCAGCAGCCAGAAAAATGAAGAGAAGACCTCTCCTTTATTTACCACATGATCCATGGCGTTCTTAGCTAGTGCACTCTAGAAGTTAGGGTGGAGACTTTTATTTGTCCTGCTTTTTTGGCAATAAAAGGGGAGGGGATGCCTCATTCAGCCAGTCTTTGGCTCCTAAGAAACCAAAAAGCAATGCTATTCACTAGTCCAGAGTGGCCTGTGTTGACTCAAATTCGTGTCCTTGCAGCTAGGTGGGGCTCTCTAGAGCTGTTAGTCCTGTGAGGTTGCCAGGGCAACTTAAATCTTCTGAGCTTCGAAGGCTTCAAGAAGTACAAAGAGGAGACTACAGGGCACATTACAACTTACAGGCATGTGTTCAATAACATGTCATCTTTTGGTAATGGGGCTTTTATTTTTATTTTGTGGGATTGAAAGATCAGAAGCCGGAAATTAGCTGGGAAGGATAAAGAAAAGGAAAAATTAAAGTGGGGGGCACTATTTCTGTTCCTTATGTGGGCAATGGTTAAACAAGGAGAACATCTGGTCCTGGAGTGGGTCTCTGCAGCACTGCTTTTAGTTACCCCATCATTTGGTCTCATGCTAAATTAGTGACTGTGGGAGCAGCTCAGATCTCCATATCGACAGACCCAGAAAGCCCCACTTAGCCTGCCACATAGTCAGAGGGGAAACATGGAGCTTCCGGTTTCATATTTAAACCAGGGATTGACTCATAATTGTAGCTGTCAGGAGGGTGATGGAGACATTATGTAATCTGGTTCTTATGGCGATGTGTGTTTAAGGTTTCTGCTCTGTAAATTCCAGAGGAAATTTCAAGTCCATTGAGAGAGAGCTCGCTGGCTGCTCTGTGGTGTGCCCTGCAGGATAATGACAGTGCTATTAAAGGTTCCTCAGTCTGCCTGAATCCAAACATGAATGAATTTCCCCCTGAAAGGCTCTCCTGTTTTTCCAGACTTTTAAATGTGGATGAGGTTAGACAAAATTTGGTAAACTGCGAGGAGGCAGTATGTTGGCCCAGTAGGGAAATTTAATAATGACAAGCCGTTCAGGCCCACACGTATTTTTTTCTGGACCACACAGTTCCCCTATCATTTACAGCCTTAGAGATTCTGGAAGTGGACACCAGTTGCTCCTAGAAACAAAGCACTGGGGCTGTGGATCATTTGTTCCTTTTAAATTCTGCTTGTTACTTGCCTCTTGGAGGCCTCTGAGCTAGTATAAATGTGCAGGGTGGCCAGGGAAGGCTTGAGACAGACCCAGTGTTTGCTGCCATGGGGTAAAAAAAGTCAGAGGAAGCTGTTTAATTTTAACCTTAAAGGAATGTGTTTTCAACAGTTTTGCTGGAGGGAGACTTCTGTTTTCATTTGATTGTTCTCTGAATTCAGTTAGTTGTACTTGCATGATAAGAAGGATTCATTAGATAGAGAATAGTATTCATATCAGGAGAATAATAGTAAAGACTAAATAAAAGCTTAAAAGGTGAATTGAGAAGGGGTTTGTTTGCTCCTGGGGAGTAATGGTGGTGAGGAGTGGAGAGGATGGAACCCTCTGTCACTCTCTGGTTGCTGGTCCGGCTGGTCCAGAGTGTCTCACCTCTGCTTCTTCACCTTTCCTTCCTCACTTGGAGAATTTTCCAGGCTACCAGTACTTGGGGTTCTTTGCCTGCCTCTTCGTGCCGGTCAAAGAAGACAATGGTAGTTATAAAGTAGTTTTAGCCAAAATTAATAACTAAATGTGTGAAAATGTGTATGTCATTATCATCATTTGTATTGTAACTGACTGTCGTAAACTATTTTTTCTAGAAAAATGAACAATTTGGACAACTGGATATTTGCTCTTTGGTCTGTGGAATGTGTTATTGGGAATGGGTAATTTTTGCTTTTCATGAAGAAAGTTATTTTAATTAAAAATAATATAAAATACTATTATGTTAATATAACATGTTTAATAAAACATAAGAATATGTTTAATATACTTGTGTATTTGTATACACATAGAAATGTATATTTAGGACTTCCCTGGTGGTGCAGTGGTTACGAATCCGCCTGCCAATGCAAGGGACATGGGTTCGAGCCCTGGTCCGGGAGGATCCCACATGCCGCGGAGCAACTAAGCCCATGCGCCACAACTACTGAGCCTGCACTCTAGAGTCCTCGAGCCACAACTACTGAGCCCGCATGCCTAAAGCCCATGCTCCACAACAACAGAAGCCACCACAATGAGAAGCCCACGCACCGCAATGAAGAGTAGCCCCCGCTCGCTGCAACTAGAGAAAGCCCACGCGCAGCAACGAAGATCCAATGCAGCCAAAAATAAATTAATTTAAAAAAATCTAAAAAGAAATGTATATTTAAAGGAACAATGAAAAGTTTCCCCCATTCTTTCACAGTCTCAGACGGTGAAATCTTTATTAGGCAACAGTGACAGTGTAATGACTTGATTTCTTCTCTCCCATGAGAATGAAGTTTCATATGAGTATTATGCAGTCACCATAGCTTGGGACATTATCGTATGACTGCTGCATGATGCAGGGATGGATAATTTCATGAGCTGTCTCGCCTAGGTTTGTTCATTTTCCTAGTCATTGAAATGAAAAGACTTGATGTGATTCCTGTTGAGCTACTTCCAGAGGCAACCGTCCTTGTAATGAATTCTCTCCATCAGAAAATTAGGTACTGATTTGTCTGTTTTTATTTTCCCTGTACTAGAACTTACAGATGGACTAGGGATTTCTCTTCCAATTAAGGGCCATCAGCTTATAGAAAACAATAATTGAAGACAACAAAGCAGTACTATCCTGGAGTTTGAGCAAGTTAAGCTGAGCATTGGATCTAGTCACCAACAGGACATTTTCCCTTCCTTGCCTCTTCTGAATTCTCTATCCAAACCTAGGCATTCATCATTGAGGATGTGGGACTAATCAGAACGGATAATTGCCAAGTTAATACATTACCTTTGATTAAAAATAATTAATCATCTTTATTTATTCCATGACACTTAATTCGGAGAGAAAATGGTTAAATGTAAATAAGTTGAGATTTGCTTTTCTTCAAACTTTGCAAACTAGAGTTAACCCAAGTGTTTCAAGTTTTCCCAAAACTCTTTGAGAACTTCAGTTGTCCCACACCTAAATTTCAAATTCCTTATCTAGATTTTCAAGGCCCACTACAATCTGGCTCCAATTTACCCTTCTAACTTTATTTCCTACTACTCCCAACCCTCCCTTCTGTGTTTCCCACTTATCCTCACATGCCCATGCCCCTGCTAATCTAAAGGACTCCATGTTTTCGAAGCTGCTTTCTTTAGACACTATCTTCAAGTCCCACAAAGGCTCCCTTTATTATCCCCAACCAGAAGAAACGATCTCTAACTGAACTCCCATAGCACTTGATCTACAGATTCTCTAATGGCATCCGAATGGTACATAGATTTATGCTCATGTCTCACCCATTTATTTCCTGTAAGTTCCTTGAGGGCAGAATCTATGTTTGATTCATGTTGTGCCTGCGAAGTGCCTTACACTCTGCTTACCCATGATAGAAATTCCACAGATGTCTGTAGAAGGAATGAATAATATCTAGCTACAACATTCAACATAGCTGAATTTCTCCTGAAGTCTGGACAAGAGAGAACTACAGTTTTGTTTTTGCTTTTTTTGCAATATGTAGATGGGATTTTGACTCCTTTCACAGATGACACCATTGATTCTACCTAAATTGGATGGACTCAGTGCCTACCTCCCATCCTCAGAATGCAGCAGGACTCAGAATCTAGTGCTGGGACATGGCAAACCATGTCAGGTAATGGGGAATTGTTTGGTTCTCACTATTACTGGGATAGAGATGAGGTTAAGGAAGAAGTGGGTAAATTCATTTGCTAGACAAGGAGCAGGTCTGTGGCCAAGTGTTTAAAAATTTTTTAACAAAATTCCCACGAGATCTTCTGTTGTTTATGGTCTTTTATCATCTTTCCTTTCCTTTCCTTCTCGTCTCATTTGTCACCTCTGGCCAGTTACTTTTAATTGAATGGGGCTCTGGAATTATGGGTTAAGTCAGGAGACTTCGATTCCAGAGTTGGCTCTGCCACTTGCTGTGTGGTTTAGGAAAAGTCTATATAAGAATTAATTTGCTCATTTGTATAATGTAGGTAATAAACACCTACCTTTTCCACAGTGGTGTTCTGAGGATCCAGAGGAAAAGTTTACAAGAAACAATATTGAAAAGTGCGGTGTTTTACATTTGTAAGGGATTATTATAAAAATTAATAATACTGGAGGCTTCCTTTGGGGATACCTATTAAATCACTATTCCCATTTGGACCACTGTTATTTAATATGTCTAATTAGGCAATGTAGAGGCATCTGGAATTTTGGCTCTGCCATTTGCTAGCTCTGTGACTCCAGGCAAGTTATGGACCCTCACCCAAATCTCATTTTCCTCAATTGAAAATGGGGATGAAGTATCTAGCTCAGGCTGTAGTGAGAATTATTAGTGTGGCAGCTTTGTCATATGTTAATGTGGCTAGGTTGAATTATGTTTCTGAGAAATCCCTTCTCTGAATGTGTCTGGTTGGGATGGGCCACAAAAAACGTTTTCGATAGGTTTGGAGGTTGAAAGTGAAACAATGTCAGGGCAGGCACTCTGGTAGCTCACACTGGCAGGCATTGTTGCTATCTGTTGGCTTACCTCATTGGCACCAGGCAGCAGCCACCTTCCTGGGGATCCTCCATAAAGTTCTCTGCCTCTTGGGCCACATGTGTATTTAGTTCTGTGACAAAAGTCCCTGGCTTCTTCAGGCAGGATGTCTACATCATCGAGATTAGAGGCAGCTATCACTGACAAGGGTTCCAGTCTGTCCCTGCCCTTGTGGGTCCCAGATTGTACTTGCTTACCCCGACGTTCTATCTTACCTTCTTATTCTGATGACCTGCCCTGTGGACTTCAAGCTCCAGCCTCAGACAAAAGACTAACAGAGATTGTTTGACCGGCCCCCACCATTGTGTAAGGTGTAAGGCCAGCAGGTCCGAGGAAGGGCCCAGGGAGCCAGACGGAACCCCCGCCAAAGTGGCTGATGCAACCGACACCTGACATTGCCACACCATTCAGCCCCGGTCTTCCAGCTTCCCGAGGGGCGGAACCAACGGCTCTGAGGCTGATGCAACCGACACCTGACATTGCCACAACACCCGAGAGATTACTAAAAAAGGGCTGCTTCACACAGCAAGCACCTCCCCTGCGTCCGCCCCTATAAATTTTGTTCGCGCCCACACCCGGGCGCGACTTCTCTGGCCCCTTTCTCTCGGACCAGTGAACCTCGTCCCGGAGCATTCCCAAATAAAGCTTGTTTAAGCTCTCCTCCGTTTTTGGTGCTGTTCCTTACATAAGGTTCCTATAATGTCCACTCCCTTCCACCACCAAAATTCACACACACACACACACACACCCTTCTAATGCTGTGGTCGTTATTACTAATATTGTCATCCAGATGTCAGAGACTAGGTAGGATTGTCCCAAAGGCCTCATCCATTCCCTATAGAAGCCCAAAGTTCTTTCTAGGATTTCTCCAAATTCTTGTGGAGTTCATATTTTCATGATCACTTCTGGCTCACCAAACCCTTCCCAATTTGTACAAAAGACTTATTTATTCATACACAGCACTTGTAAGTATAATTGGCTTTACTACAGATTTTAGTGGCATGAGCAGGCCAAAGAAGGGTTCATGCTGCAACAAACCAGATAATTTCTAGTTAAATTTCACGCATCCCTATGTGTAAAATGTTTTTGCACCAATGTATCCTTAGAGAATGTGTCCAGTTCCCTCACCCTGTAAAATCCCTAGCCTCACAACAGCTCCTTGGATCCTCCCTCCTTCTTCCCATTTTTCTCCCAATCTCCCACCGTCTTGTTTTCAAATGCAGAGCAGCTTAACTAGCTCTCCTTTCTTCTTTGCTCAAATTATTGTAGACACATATCCATGCCCTTAGGATCTCACTTTCTATTCCCAGAGGCTACTTTTCCAAGAGGAAAGCTGTTGTAGTTGTTAAGAAAATAAAACTCTTATCTGGTTACAACCATAACAAGAGCAAGAGGCATATATTTAGCCCTTACTGTGATCCAGCCTCCAAGAGCTCCTTATACATCTTATCTCATCTGATTTCCACAACAATCCAGTGAGGTGGTCTGCATTTAGTCTCATTTTTACAATGTTGAAATCAAGTTGTAGGAAGACCACTAGTAAAATAAAAGCAATAACAAAACCTAATATTTATTGAGTTCTTATATGTCAGGCACTGTTTTAGGCACTTGAGAAGTATATATTTATATCTATATCTATATATAATGCAATATATATATATTGCCTTAACTCCTTATAATTCTGCAAGTTAAGTATAATTTTCATTTTACAGATAAAGAAATTGAGAGCCAGAAAACTTGGGAAATTTGCTCAAATTCACACATAAATAAAGAATGGAGTTGTGAATGGAAGCCGAGCTGTTGGAATCTAAGAATTCAGGATACTGTTTGAGAAGATAAGAAAGTGTTTCAGGCCTTCCCTGGTGGCGCAGTGGTTGAGAATCTGCCTGCTAATGCAGGGGACACGGGTTCAAACCCTGGTCTGGGAGGATTCCACATGCCGTGGAGCATCTAGGCCCGTGAGCCACAACTACTGAGCCTGCGCTCCACAACAAGAGAGGCCGCGATAGTGAGAGGCCTGCGCACCATGATGAAGGGTGGCCCCTGCTTGCCACAACTAGAGAAAGCTCTCACACAGAAACGAAGACCCAACACAGCAAAAATAAATTAATTAATTAATAAACTCCTACCCCCAACATCTTCTTTAACAAAAAAAAAGGGCTTCCCTGGTGGCGCAATGCTTGAGAGTCCGCCTGCTGATGCAGGGGACACGGGTTTGTGCCCCGGTCCGGGAAGTGGGCCCGTGAGCCACGGCCGCTGAGCCTGCACATCCGGAGCCTGTGCTCCGCAGCGGGAGAGGCCACGACAGTGAGAGGCCCGCATACCACAAAAAAAAAAAAAAAGAAAGCAAGTGTTTCAATGTTTTCTCATGCAGTCAGCCTCCTAACTCATCATCATGAGACCTTTCTTGGCTAACTTACTATTTCAACCCATCCTTCACATTTTATATCCTTCATCCCACTTTTATTTTTTTCTCTTTAGCACTGAATACTATCTAACATGTTATATGTTTTACTTACTTATCATTTTTATTTTTCTGTCTCCACCCCTGGAATGTAAGCCCTGTGAGGGCAGGGATGTTTTGGTCTGTTTTGTTCACTACAAGACAGTGTACAAAACAGCCTACAAGAGTGTCTTGCATATAGTAGGTGTTCAATGAGTAGTTACTGAATGAATGAGTGAATAAATGAATGAATGAATTGGGCTGCTTACACAGAGGTCAAGGCCTTCTAATTAGATCCTGGAGATACTTCTGGAACCAAATCCTTTTGGATTCTAAATTGCTGGGCTCTAGATATGATCGCACTCATGGGTGGAGTGGGGGGACAAAGACTGTGTTCCTCCTCATTTCCTTCCTCCCCTCCTTGCCCCTCCCTCTCCCAAGTGCATATGCTTCATTGTTTTCATCTGGTTTAACTGCCTTCGCTTTGAGCCTGCTTTGCAATACTGAATAACAATCCTTGACTTGCTTATTTTCTCCATTTATAAAATGGGGAAAACTGTACTTCTGACAACTTTACCAGGACTTGGAAGAGATCAATGAGATGATAGGAAAAAAAGCAAACAAGGCACTGAATCTTAGGAGGACTCTGGCTATAGAAACATACATGAAAATTCAAATAAAATACTTTTATCAGTCACCTCTCCATAATTTGATGCTTTTATTCCAAGAAAGCTAATGCTTAACATTTGTGGAAATAATGACTTTTGTGGCTTGTTACTATTTTGGCCTTAAAAGAAAAATTTTTAACAATTATCAGAAATTACCTAGCATATAAGTGTAGAATTTTTTAAAATGAGGAAGTTACTTTTGCAGTTTAATTTTCTATTTTGGTTGGTAAAGTGCATTAAAATTATATCTTGAATTAACTAAAAGGATAATGTTCACTCATGAGTTTAACAAATGTTATTTAAAATCTGTTATGCCAGACAGTGCTGAAGTATGTAAAAGAGCTAATACCAGTGGAAAAACAGACTAAAAACCCTATCTTTCTGTTATGCTGATCAGAGAGGGCTGTGTTTAGAGGCTGCCTATTTTATTAGTTTGCTAGGGCTGCCATGACAAAGCACCACAGACTAAGTGGCTTAAACACAATTTTGGAGGCCTGACATCTGAGATAAAGGTGTCGCCAGGGTCAGTTTCTTCTGAGGTTTCTCTTCTTGTGGATGGTCTGTCATATCCCTGTTTCTTAACATGGTCTTCCTGCTGAGCCCATCAGTGTTCAAATTTCCTGTTCTTAGAAGGACACACTGATACTGATTAAGGCCCACCTGAATGACCTCATCTTAATTTTAATTACCTCTTTAAAGACTATCTCCAAATACAGTCACATTCTGAGGTACTGGGAGTTAGTACTTTAACATATGAATTTTGGAGTGACACACTCAGCTCATATCAATTATTCTAAAGTATTGCTGAACTCACTGTGCCTCAGTTTACTTGTTTAAAAATAATGATGCCTGCTCTACATGTATTTTATAAGCACATCACTCAGTGTTTTCTTTATGGGACTTGCAGTTAGGTAGAAATAAATCTAGTTTTTGGAGAGACAATAATATTATCAAAGGTCATAGATGGACCAAGATTTGCTCAGAGCTACACAAAACCAGCTAAATGGACAGGACAACTGTCTTCTAAGATTTTACCATTTTGGAAAATGGGCATACATAGCTGAGTCTTACTTAAAGGGACTATCAAAATTATTGGATCAGGTTAGACATTAAACCAGACAAGATTAAAAGTTCATTTTCCTTTGGCCAACCAATGTCTAGAAACTTGCAAGAGAAGGCACAGATGAAATAAAGGAGTTAACTTTGAGATCCTGACCGATCACCATGATCATCACCATCATCATTGCTGTCATCATCATTTTTACCATGTCACACTGGATGCTTTTTATTGTCTTATCCTCTAGTAGTTCTAGCTTCTTCCCAACAAGTTTGTGAGCTCTTTGTGGGTAGGAAGTATGTCTAGCATTGTTTGTCCATGTCCTTTTCTCCCTTGCATGGTGCTGGGCATAGAGCTGGGGCTTGGTAAGCACTAGTTGGCCGACTACATTGACTTCTAGGCCTGGTTTCTGAGTGCATCAGTCAGAGGAGTGGTGGCGGGAGAAGGATAGTAGGGAAAGGGGTGGTTGGCTGCCATGGTATAGCCAAGAGTGGATACCCAAGTGGTGATAGTTAACTTAGCCTTGATCAAGTTGTTGATGGAAGTCACTATGAGGTTCTGAGGAGGAAAATGGAGAGATAGGACTTTGCAACTACGTGAAAGATGGGCTTCAGAGCAGTTCTACAGACTTAGGAAATATAGACTTGCTATGTTTTGAAAAAAAGTCAAATTACTAGCTTCTTCTTAGCTTTAAGCCATACATTGCCATAGAAAATGCAAAGAATTGATTTGGTGGTGGGTGTGGGTAGGGAGAGGAGTGGGATCCAAACAGAGAGCTTCTACCTAATTTTCTTTGCAATGGTTATAGTAAAACATTTGGCTAGGAAAAGATTAATTTCTGTTTTCAAAATTAAAAAAACGTAACATGTGGAAAATATTATGTTGATGCATGTTTTGCTGAACAGATGGTGACAGTCTGCAAACTTCTCAAGGATTTCCCTTATAGGATGAAGGGGAAGCATTTTAATTCCTCCAAGTAAATGAGAGTCACTGAACCTCTATGATTTTTCTTATAGAAAAGTCCTCTCTTTTTATCACCAAACCACAGATTTTTCTTCCCACTAATTTTTACTCAATTACTTTAATCTGGGACATCCAATTAGCATGCAAATGTGAATTTTTTTTTGCTAGTCTGGTCTCTCTCAGAAGCGAACCTCTCGTCTTTGTATTAATACATGCTCATGACTTTCATTCTGAGTCTCTGAAAACACATCAGATGTAATATGGGTTGCCCAGTTATTCAAATCTTCATTTTACAGATGGGGAAACCGAGGGCTGGAGGTTTCTGTGACCCTCGCCAACGTTTCATAAGTCACAGCTGAAGTAAACATTAGACATGAATTTCTTGACTCTCAAATCATTGACCCCTCACTATCCTTTAGAAACTGTGATTCTTACTGTGTTTGAACCTCCTTGTGTATTTTCTTTTTGTGCTCCCCTTCTAGAAGAGTACAGAAGACAAAGGGAAGAGATTTTTCTATATAGTATCTCACTCTTCCACCCCCACTTTTTGGATTCCTTTGAAATGAAACCACAGCTTCAAGTAGAACCTCCCAAAGGTTTTTAAGATGAGTCTGCTACACAGCTGGAGACAGACAGATTGGTTACTAATCAAGCATTTTTCTATGTCATAAGTCATTTCTGCATCAGGGGACACTTTTCTTACTAGGAAAGAAAAAAAGTTAAAATCAAAGACAGTGAGCAGTAGCTCACTGGAAATAGGAGTTCTCCTCTGCTCCCAAATAACTAACACCTCCCCTTTAACAAACAAACAAAGAAATACGCAAACAAGAAACAAACCAAGAAAACCCTTAATGTAGCTATTCCCTGCCTAGACTCATCCAGACTGCCAAGGTGAGTTAGGTGGCCTTGTGGAGAGCCAAGTGAACTTAGGCCCATGTCACTGATGGTGAGGTTCAGGACCTGGTGCTGATCAGGTAGAGGTGACTTCAGTACACATCAGTTTGTGATTCCACTGTATTCCAAACCTGTGGAGAGGCAGGGAGACTGGGATCTGGGGCTGTATAGGCTAGCTGATTCTTCTTTCCTTTCTCTAGTGATTCTTATGTTTAAGACTGTCCTAAATACAACTGCCACTTTCTTTTTTTTTTTTCCGGTACGCGGGGCTCTCACTGTTGTGGCTCCTCCCGTTGCGGAGCACAGGCTCCGGACGCGCAGGCCCAGCGGCCATGGCTCACGGGCCTAGCCGCTCCGCGGCACGTGGGATCCTCCCCGACCGGGGCACGCACCCCCGTCCCCTGCATCGGCAGGCGGACTCTCAACCACTGCGCCACCAGGGAGCCCCAATTGCCACTTTTTAATTATTTTGTAAATCCCTTTGACCTTTATTTTCCTTTTTTATTCCTTCTCTCAAATATTCTTGCATACATTCACACTTTATCCTTGCAGTCTCTACTGTAGTTCATTGCTTAAGGCTTTCTAATATGAGGAGTAAAAGAAGAAAGAGATGTTCTCTCGCTCTTAACACGGACAGCTCAAAATAAATCCAGAGTGCAAGTGCGTTAAAACCCAAGCACTGGGCTTCCCTGGTGGCGCAGTGGTTGGGAGTCCGCCTGCCAATGCGGGGCACACGGGTTCGTGCCCCGGTCCGGTAGGATCCCACATGCCGTGGAGCGGCTGGGCCTGTGAGCCGTGGCCGCTGAGCCTGCGCGTCCGGAGCCTGTGCTCCGCGATGGGAGAGGCCGCGGCGGTGAGACGCCCGCGTACTGAAAAAACAAAACAAAACAAAATAAAAAAACCCAAGCACTCTCTAATGACTTTAAATGGAGTATAATCTAGAAGAATTTTGAATCACTATGTTGTACACCTGAAACTAATATAATATTGCAAATCAATAATACCTCAATAAAAAAATCAAACCCCGAAACCGCACCAAAAGCGCAACAAAAACAAAAAAAACCCAAGCACTCTCATAAGTTTCTCTTTCCACCAACAATTTAAAGGGAAAATACCAGGAATGAAATGAGGAGATAAACAGTGGATTTATTGAGTAGTTAAGATACGGTAGGTTGTTTGCACAGGTCGTCTCCTTTAATCCTCACTACAACCCGGCGAGGTGGCTACTATCATTAGCCCCATTCTGCAGTTGAGGGGATTATGGTTTAGAAAGACATAGTGATTTGCCAAAGTTATACAGGGAGGTGGGGTGAAGCTAGAATTTAAACCAAGGAGGTCTGATTTCAGAGACCATAAGTTTAGCAACAATGATATATTTTCGCATGGGAAACCCGTTACTGCTTTTTTTTTTCTTGGAGTATAATTGCTTTACGATGTGTTAGTTTCTGCCGTACAACAAAGTGAATCAGCTATAAGTATACATATATTCCCTCCCTCTTGGACTTCCCTCCCACCCTCACCCCCCCATCCCACTCCCACCCCCTATCTCACTCATCTAGGTTATCACAGAGCACCGAGCTGATCTCCCTGTGCTGTGCGGCTGCTTCCCACTAGCTATCTATTTTACACGTGGTAGTGTATATAATATGTCAATCCTAATCTCCCAATTCATCCCACCTCTCCTTCCCCCTCTGTGTCCACACGTCCGTTCTCTACATCTGCATCTCTATTCCTGCCATGGAAATTGGTTCATCTGTACCATTTTTAAATGATAAAACTGATGTTTTGAGCATATTTGGCATATTTATCATCTGTTCCAGATAATAAATCATGGGAATTAAGAAAATGCTACACTGTGGAAACATGCTTTGCAATTGTTTGATTAACTTAAAAAGGGTTAAAACATCAGGGTCTAGAGCCCTCAGTTTATGTTTCTTTTTCCTTAGTTCTAAATTTAAGTTGAGTCTTTAAAGTTGCTTTGGTCTTAAGGCAAATTTCTTTTTAGGCTGAGCAGTTAATAAAGAAGGTGACTTTTCTTCTGTCCAGTGTTCTTCTGTCAGGGAAGGCAGAACTGCAGATTCTGGATCCTGAGCTTGCTTGTAAACCGGATGACCTTCTTGCAGCACAAGTGCTATGCATTTCATGCCTTACCACTGAGTAAGTCAGAGGCTAGTTATTATCTAACTCTTCCTTACCTCTAGATTTAAAAATTCTGAAGCAGAGGCTCTGCAACCTGCCTCAAATTCCACAGAATTGCTGACTTGTCCTAGTTACTTCTTTTTGCCTTCCTGGCACTGTTCAGAAGGGAAGAAAAGTTGGGTAAAATGCAGGAACTGAAAACTTCTAGGGTTTTCCCACAGCATTTGATATGTCTACTTGGTGAGAGGGGCAAGCAGTTCAGAGAGGGCTCCCAGGCTGGTTGTCCTTATTACTGAAACAAAAAAGCAGGAGATTTTGTTTTCTTTCAAGTCTTGATTCAAGTGAGTTTTCACTGATTTTTCTGTGTAGTTCCACTATGTGACTTTAAGGAAGTTCCTTACACACTAGGTTGCTTGTTTTGAATATAGGCATCTTATGGAGCACAGAGACTTTAGGCATCAGAATTCTGACACATGGTCACCTTATCCAGTGCCTGGCAGACCCTTCCCCCTTTCTCTGGCTGGCAAGCCTCCACTCATTTTCTGAAGTCAGCTCAGCTATCACCTTCTACGTAAGGCTGTCCCTAACTCATCCAGATGGTCTTAGTCACTATCCCTTTGCTCTCAGAGTTCATGACTCCTATAAGACTTATTTCATTGTTCAAGCCTAGTGTGCCCACCCAGGGCCACCTCACTGTATGCCTCTAGAGGGCATTCTCTGAAATTCTGCAGCACAGCAGCCCTGTCTCCGTCTGCTCTTAGGCACCACCAAGGCAGCACTCCCATCTTTGTACCCCCAGGACCTGGCATGAGATCCCTAGAACAAAGTTAGTGTCTAATAACTCTTGAATAGTGAATGAGTGGCTGAATTTATCCTTTTTTTTTTTTTTGCGGTACGCGGGCCTCTCACTGTTGTGGCCTCTCCCGTTGCGGAGCCCAGGCTCCGGATGCGCAGGCTCAGCGGCCATGGCTCACGGGCCCGGCAGGCGGACTCTCAACACTGCGCCACCAGGGAAGCCCTGAATTTATCCATTTTGACCCCTGGATCTTTATCAGTTTTATCACACATAGCTTTTCTTTTTCCATCTTGCCATTTCACGGTCTTTCCTCCCTCCTTCCCTCTGTTTCATTTTTGCTTGACTTTCTGTGTTGGTTTCTATGCATTAGAGAAAAGTCACTCACCTCTCACAGTCTTGAAGGAGTGGGCTCGTGTACGAGATGAAACTTCTCGCTCAACTCTGCCCCAGCTCTTGGTTGTCTCTCAAACATTTGTGAGTGTCCAAGCAGCCTATTTTTTTTTAATGGCCCCCAGGAGTTGAGGGGGCTAAGAACTGTCAGCGTTCCAAAGCATTAAGCTCCTAGATTTAGGCTGACTGGAAAGCAACAGCTTTGAAAGTGAGCAACTCTATACTGTCCGTTTGACCCAAGCGTAAGGCGCTGAAGCCCGCTCATCTCCCTCAGGCCCCAGAGCCACGTGATCAAGGGGCGTTCCCAGGGCAGCGGCTGCAGGGATTGGCTCACCAGCCGCGCGAAGAATCTCCCGCCAGAGATCCCTGCGTGAACGCCGCAGCAGCATAAAGATGGCGTCCTCGTCTCCGTCCCGGAGGGCGGGGTAGGCCTCCAAACCAGCTGCTTGACCCTCAGGCCGAGGCTCCAGAACAAGCACAAAGCAAATGAGCTTCTCCCACACGCTCTGGGCGGTCCTGGATCTGCTGCTCCTGTGCTGGGCCCTGGGCAGGTGAGTCTGAGCACTGAGCCCTATGAGAGCCCATTCTCAGATCCTCATAACCTGCGGGTCTCGGGGACACAAGCCCTGTTGGTTTTTAACGCTGGACGTTTTGGAGGCCTGTCTCTCAGGTGTACGTCTTAAAATTTGGGTATGCCACATGTGGGGTTCAAACCCTTTGCTCCTCAGGGAGAAGCTCGGGTTTTGAGTTCCCACCCCATTGTGGGTTGCTGTACCGAGTGTGGGGTTTATGACGAGATTGTCCCAGCCTCTCTACCTGCTTCTATGTGGGCTTTCTCTCAGCGACCTGATGTATAGGAGTTGTTCAGCCAGTTTTCAGGGTTTTTTTTTTTGTTTCCAGAGGACCGTGTTCCATATATATCTGTAGATCTGGTGTGTTTGCGGGAGGAGTTGAGTTCAGGACCCGTTTATGTCGCCATTTTGAACTGGAACTCTTCCTTTTCTACTCTCCGTTTCTCACCTCTTTCCAAAAAAAATTTGCAAATATATACATATTTATAAATATACGTGTATTATTCAACTGTATAAAAAAATAAATGAGGCCATCAGGGAAAGTTTGCACTTTTTCCCTTCTTGGATTTATCTTCACTTGCCTTGAAAAAGAAACATCAAGTTTTTTACTGCAGATTTTCTTAAATTTATGCAAAATATATCAATTGGTTTTCTAAGTGCTGGTCACTTACTCTGTTCCCTCGTGGTTGATATCCCAGCATCCATGTCTCTTGGGCAAACGATAAGGAATATTGGAACTGAGATGACCTTGGCAAGACATTTCTAGCTATCCCTCATACTACCCACTTGCCAGTCAAAATAAGTAATTTATATGGGGTAAAATTTCAGGTAATTTACCCATAAATGGTTGTGTGTTTTCAATCTGTGATTTTCAAGCTATGCTTCAAGGCTCTCTTCAGTTTCCATGGATGTACGTGAGGACCAATGTAGCGGTTAAATTGGGTTCAGATGTTGGATGGGGCTCTGTTGTTAGCAAAGAAGTCCTACTAGGAGAGGCAAACTTAAGCTAGATAGCTAATCTCCATGCAGAGAGAAAAGTATGACTTTGCAAGCAAAGGTACTCTAACTATGATCTACAATCTAAATGAACAGAGTCCCATAATTTATACCATTGCAGTGTTATAGATGGTGTCTTTGGTACCCCACGTTAAAACAAGCAGAGATGAGAAATTGGCACCCTTAAGACCGATAAAACTGGGGCTTCTTACCACAAAGAACTGATTATGTGTGTTAAATGCCAGAGGATTTGGAAGAGTACAGGATCTAGCAGCAGGGAGACAAGAGTCCTTAGCCTCAAAGACTATGTCTAGACAAAATCTTTAGCTGTGGTTACTAATGCAAGGAATTGACCAGGACCAAATAGACGGAATCTACTAAATTTTTGAGAGGAACTTCATTGTTAAAGATGAAGCAAGCCTCACCAACCGCTGCATATAATTGTTGAACCTCAAAAGAAATCCTGAGGTGTCTAAACTTGTACCAACATGTAGAGGTTGCTAAAATTAGAAAATAACTTTCTCCTGAATGCCCATCTCAGATTTAGGTATTGAAAATAGTGGTTAAAGAATATCTTATAGAGGAAAGAACCAGAGGCTATGGAAGAAAAATAGATTTTCACAAGCAGAAATAGGAACTGTCAGATTGATTAACCAAGGAACTTTCTCCATTGAGAGGACAGGCATTTTCCACTATTCCTTTCTAACTGGATGGAGTATATGATAGTAAATATTAACTATTGATTTAGTCTTTTCCCACCATTGTATATTAAGTGTGTTGGTAGCAGATAACCTGTTCTTTAGAGAAAACTTCCAGATCTATAAGTAGATATCTTTGGACCAAATGAAGAAAATTGAGCATCACCTAGAGATCCTAGATTTGGACCTGGATATAGTAGCTAGATGGGACTTTGTGGTTTATCTCCTTTGGGGAGGATGTGAATACACCTCTATGAACTGCCTGTGTAGGAAGAAGGATATGTGTGTGGCAGTTAGATTGCCAAAGAGGCGGACAGTGCTGGGCACTGTTAGTTGACTACCAAAATGCGCTACTTATCCAGCTTTATTCCTTGTTAATAGTTCTCTGTACCCTCTCCTTCCTCCCCAGCATACACACATTTTCGGTAGAATTCCCTTGGTTTCAGAGATAGTGAGCTTAGTCATGAACTTTACATAGGTATGTCATCCAGATCTAGCCAGTGATACATAAGGAGATGTCTTCTAGAGGTTTCTGGAGGCAGATGCTGCCACTTCCAAGACATCATTAAATTGCTAAACTAACATTAGCAAATACTTGGGTCTAAATTTGTTATGTGAGATAAAAGAAACCCTCATTTGCTGTAGTCACTGTTAGTTTTTATGTCTTGTAGGCAAATACTTCTAAATGATATAATTATAAACTTATATTTTGGTTGTTATCTAAACTAGGAGGTTGCCAAATTATGGTGTATGGGTCAAATCCAGCTCCCTATCTGTTTTTGTAATTAGTCGTATTGGAATATAGCCACTCCATTCATTTATATTATCTATGGCTGCTTTCATATTATAAAGGCAAGTTGAGCAGTTGCAAATGAGACCACATGGCTTGCAAAGCCTAAACTATTTCTAACTGACCCTTTATGGAAAAAAGTTTGCTGACTCCTCATGTAAAAAGTCATATGTGGAAATCAGAATTAAGTGGGATAAAAATATCATATATTTTAGTACAGTCTTTTCCAAACTTGCACAGCACATGAATGAACTGCAACCCTTGTAAATTACGTATTCCAAGTTCCTGTGCTGACTTTTCAGTGGAGAGCTCTGAGAATCTGTATTATTAACCATTTCCCTACATATGACTCTTGACCAGGCAAGTTTGAAAAATACTGTTAGAGATTGGTGTCCTGGAGCAGCTTAGCTAGCCTACCATTTAATCTGATCTGTAACTGTTCCCTGTCTGTGACTCACTGCAGAAATGAAGCCCTAGTATGACCAGGAGATAGAGTGACCTGATAGAATCTTACTCAAGGCTTGCTTATGGAATGAAGTACGGTGGATCAGGAGATTTTGATGCAGTAAAAGTGATAACCAGCTTTAAACATGAGACACCTGGGTTCAGGTTCTAAATCAGCCTCTAACTAATGATTTGACCTTGGGCAAGTTTCTCTCTAAAATCCAAGATTCTCAACTATAAAAATGTCAGTTGAACGGGCTGTCTCCAAGTTGATTTTTGGCAGTATGATTTCCAGACTCAGGAAATAGAAAGTGCCTTGTTTCTTGAAATTATTTTCTTCTAGATCAGGGTTCCTTATTCCTGGCTACACATTAGACTCACTGTGACGATTTTAAAACAGCAATACTATAGGTCCCACCCAGAGATTTTGATACAATTAGCCTGGGGCAGAGCCTAGCCAGTGGAATGAAAGCTTTCCAGGTGACTCTACTTGTTTAGTCAGAATGAGAACCACTATCTCAGCTGGTATTGGATTCTTTTTTTCTATTTCCTATTCAAGGTTTATATACACTTGGTGAGACACGGTAAACAAGAGGAGCAAACAAGTTCAGCAGCTCCCGAATACTGCGAGTCAGGAAGGCTGGGTAACAGTCAGAGGAGAGCCTGTTAAAAAAAAAAAAAAAAGCTCCTGGGCTTGGTAATCTCTCTCTCTCTTTCTTTTCTTTCCTTGAAACATACTCCCCAGGTCCTCCTAATACACAGCTGGCTTGGGAACCATCAGGCCCCGTAATCTCTGAAACTTCTTCCGGCTTGCAGGATATGAGGTCCTCTGTTTAATTTTATGAGAAATAAATCACAGTTTTAAAAACATTTTGAAAAGGCAGTTTGCACTGTAAGTTTAAGATATTGTGAAAGGAATGTTATTAACCGATAGGAATGGGCCTCCAACAGGTGCTGTTTGGTAAAAATATTGTTCGCCTGGTTTACCTTATCAGAAAGAGTCATACATATATACTGTGTCCATACAGTTTATTTGTCCTCAGTAACACTTGAAAAGGTTCTTTACTTTGGCCTTTTATATGCAACTATAAGTTGTAGTTGAAAACAGCTAAACTCCTGCTCTCCACATATAGTGAATCACATATAGTTTATCAAACTATATAATATACATAGCAAATTGCAAATAAAATCAGGTACAGCTATAACTTAGTCTTGCATTTACTACTAATCCCTTTAAATTCAGGTATTAATAATTCTCTCTCATTTATTCTTTTGTTCTTTCTCTCAACAAATAATTTGACTCAACTATGAGCCAGAAATTGCTCTAGGCCCTGGGGATACAGCAATGAACAATAGTCTCTGCCTCCTTGAGGCTTACACTCTACTTGGGGAAATTGATAATAAACAACTAGTTAGAGCTTTAAGTGATGCTGATTGTTAAGGAGGAAATTAGGTCAAGGAAAGACAATAGAAAGTGATGGGAGCTAGAGGGCAGTGCTATTTTAGAAAGGTAATCAGGGAAGTCTGCTCCATTAAGACAATAACAGAGATCTGAAGAAAGTAAGAGAAAAGTCATGGTGGTATCTGGGGAAAGAGCATTTTAGACAGGAAACAGCCAGTGCAAAAGTCCTGTGGTGGGGAGGTTCTGAGTGTGACTCAGGAACAGCTTGGCTATAGCATCTTGAGTGGAGTGCCAGCAGGTGAGAGTGTTGGAGAGGAGTCAGAGAGTAGCAGGGCCCCATCGTGCAAGCCTTGCCAGGCTAATTATTAGGGCATTGTATTTAACTCTGAGATTTAAGGGTGCATCCAGGATTTGTGGGGTTTGGAATTTTAGTCCTTGAGGCCTTGTATTGAATATATGTAAAGGAATATAAAATTAGGGACAAACCTGAATACTTATTTGGAATGGGAAAAAAAGACCCCACAAGAAATCACCAATTTTGGGCTTCCCTGGTGGCGAAGTGGTTAAGAATCTGCCTGCCAGTGTAGGGGACACAGGTTCGAGCCCTGATCCAGGAAGATCCCACATGCCGCAGAGCAACTAAGCCCGTGCACCACAACTACTGAGCCTGTGCTCTAGAGCCCGTGAGCCATAACTACTGAGCCCATACGCCTAAAGCCCATGTTCCACAACAAGAGAAGCCACTGCAATGAGAAGCCCACGCACCGCAGCCCCCACTTGCCGCAAGTAGAGAAAACCTGTGCGCAGCACCGAAGACTCAATGCAGCCAAAAATAAATAAATATATTAAAAAAAAAAGAAATCACCAGTTTTTTAAAAGTGACAAATACCAATATAGGGGATAGGAATATGCCACCCCCAAATATACCACTTTGGCATAAGGATTATTTTGAGCTGAAGACAATGAGGAACAGCAGATGTAAAAAAAGCTCCTGTCTTCCCCACTATCATATGAGGAAGGGCAAAAGGACACCTAATCATTAGAGACTCTTATCAGTGCAGAGATAGAGAGGAATCTATATAACAAACTACTAAAACAACCCTTATCTTCTATTCATTTCCCCCATATATTTACTTTCCCGGTTTGCTGCCCCTAAATGTCAAATCCCTTTTCTTTTATCTTGCCACTTCTATAAAAATTTATTATCCTTTGGCAAGATACTATATAAGCCCCAAGTTCTAACTACCCCTTGGAGTTACTCATTGCTTAGTTTCTTCTGTGTGTCTGTGCATCGCTCCTGTTAATAAACTCTGCTTATTTTCCCCTTGTTAATCTGTCTTTTGTCAATTTAATTCCCAGGGCCCCAGATGCAGAACCTGGGAGGGTAGAGGAAAAAAAATTTTTTTTTCCTCCCCTGCACTACACACACCACAAAATAAAAAAAAAACAACCCATAATAATTTTACTAATTAACTGAGACACCCCTCTGTATTACCTTATTCCACTTCATTATTTCTGGCTCAAATCTCTTTGATTACCTCTTTATTTAAAAAATTTTTTTAAATTAAAACATTTTTTTCTATTTTTGTCTGTGTTGGGTCTTTGTTGCTGCGTGCAGGCCTTCTCTAGTTGTGGCGAGTGGGGTCTACTCTTAGTTGCAGTGTGCAGGCTTCTCATTGTGGTGGCTTCTTGTTGCAGAGCACGAGCTCTAGGCACGCGGGCTTCAGTAGTTGCGGCACGTGGGCTCAGTAGTTGTGGCACACAGGCTTAGTCGCTTTGCGGCGTGTGGAATCTTCCCGGACCAGGGATTGAACCCGTGTCCCCTGCATTGGCAGGGGTATTCTTAACCACTGCGCCACCAGGGAAGTCCTTTTGAGTACCTCTTTACATATTATTTTGTAATACCATTTTCTAGAGGAAGAATAGAAAGAAAATTCAGTCTTTCCTTTACCTTATTCGATCAAAACTTTTTTATTTTTTATGCATAGTGTAGCAGAGTTTTATTTCACAACTCATTATGGGTAATTCTGTGTACTTTTCTAGGATTGTTGTTAAATTTGGGGAAGTTTCTCTCAGATTTCTTTTTTATATGAACTATAAGATTTGTAAGAATTTTCCACAGACTAGCTTCTGGCTCCATGTTTCAAGCCCCTTTTCTCCTTCACTAGCCACTATTTCTTGTGTGATGAAGAGAAGTTCCTATCTTTTGACCTCTAGGTTTGATCTTTAATGTCACAGTGTATGCTGGCACTGAGGATAGTAGAAGTATTCCTAGAAGGCATGCCTATGCCAGCAAAAACTTTACACTGCAATAACCTTGAACTACTATAGTATATACCACTAACTCAAACTAAATGCTTTTCTAACTCAACTTCTCCTTAACTAGATCCCAAAGTGCCTGTGGCTATTAGCACCACTCAACTCATAGAGAATTGTGACAGAGGGAAATTCAAAATTAGACAGTGGAGGTTAAAATATCTCACAATTAACAAATTAAAAATAAAATGACCATGTGAATACATTGCCAGGGCCTCCAAAGGTCCTTGTGCAAGTGAGGGTCCTGAATCTGCAGCTTTATTAGCTTCAAGGAAAATCTTCCTCTGGTGAAATGTGAAGCCATTGGAAGGTTTCAAGCAGTAACATGATCTAAGTGCCGTTGAGAAAGGACCATTTTGTTTGGAGAGTAGACTATAGGGGAGCAACCCTGGAAGCAGGGAGATCTGTGCAGAGGCTGAAGTTCAGGCTGTAGCTGGAAAATAAAAAAGCAGACATAACTCTTGTGAGTTTCCGGAAAGCTGACTCTGTTATCCACTAAGCTATTGTATTTCCTGATAATTCACTCCTGCTTATGTCACACTGGTTTCCTTTCTCAGCTATTGCTGATTCAGTGATTATAGGACATTCTCCTGATATTTTCTGATGCTCAAATTCTCTAAAGTTCAAGTTTCATCAACAATATTTTTATTACTGTAGCTATTTGTGTTCCTACTTGCTGCTGCATGGATGCCTGCAATCTGGCTGGTGGATCATTCTTTTCCAACATAATTTCAATTCATAGTATCTACGCACTCTGGATCTGGGTTGAGAACTACCCAGGAAGACTCTTTTCTATGATATAGAAACCTTAGAACCTGGCAATTTATCACTTCATATTATCAAATGTCCCTTTGCCTGATGATGAACTATCTGATTGATAGCTTCAAGCCTTTAGTGTTTAATCATTTTATCTCATTTATTTGAGAGTTAACTTTATGACATCTTGCTTTAGAATAGAGGCTGGTAGACCTTTTCTGTAGAGAGCCAGATAGTAAATATGCTAGGCTTTGTGGGCCATATGTTCTCTGTCAGAGCGATTCAGTGATGCTGTTGTAGCACTAAAGCAGCCATAGACAATTATGCAAAGAAATGGACATGGCTGTGTTCCAACACAATTTTCCTTACATAAACAGACCGTGGGGCCAGGTTTGGCCTACAGAATGCAGTTTGCTGACCTCTGCTTTAGAATTTTCTTCTATCTGTTTCACGTTATGTGTCCCAAATCTTAAACTCACTTAACCTCTATAAGTCTAGTGTCTCTATCTTTAAAAGAAGGATGGTAATATATGACCTGTCTACTACAAAGCATTATCATAAGGGTCAAATGAGATATTGGTTGTGGAAGCCTCTTATAAATTTTAAAGTCGCATACATCTGTACATTTCTTTCTCTTCCCTACCACCCTGCAACACATTTCCCTACTGCCCCCTCCACCAAAAGTTCACATATAAACACTCAATCACAAAGTAAAACCATGGCTTGCTGCTTTATCTTCACTTCTGGGCCTTAGGTCAAATACTAGCTCTCGAAAATGTCACCAAAACTACCTTTGATAGTGCAAAGCTGAGTTTGTTCTTACCGTGGTAAGGGAGAACATAACCTTGATATAGTCTTAATAGAACCTCAGAAGTGGAAGGGCAAAGTCAGGATATCTTTTGAGATTTTGAAGACCTACCTAGATGAAGGTGGGTCTTTCAGTGCAGGGGCTTGGTTAGGATTGGATATAATAGTCTAGGATTTGTGGACCTAACAATGTGAGGATTTTGAAGAGGGAGTCCAAGAGTTTTAGTGTGTATACTGTCATTTAATAGTTTCTACTGAAGAATATATTTTTTTACATCCATTCTTTTTTAAAAAATATAAATTTATTTTATTTATTTATTTTTGGCTGTGTTGGGTCCTTGCTGTGCACCGGCTTTCTCTAGTTGCAGCGAGCGGGGGCTAATCTTGCTTGCAGTGCACGGGCTTCTCATTGCGGTGGCTTCTCTTGTTGCAGAGCACGGGCTCTAGGTGCGTGGGCTTCAGTAGTTGCGGCACGTGGGCTTCAGTAGTTGTGGCACGTGGGCTCTAGAGCTCAGGCTCAGTAGTTGTGGCACACGGACCTAGTTGCTCCGCAGCATGTGGGATCTTCCCAGACCAGGGCTCGAACCCGTGTCCCCTGCATCACTAGGCAGCTTCTTAACCACTGCGCCACCAGGGAAGCCCCTGAAGAATATTTTTTAAATTTAATTTTATTTATTTTTTTATACAGCAGGTTCTTATTAGTCATCCATTTTATACACATCAGTGTATACATGTCAATCCCAATCGCCCAATTCATCACACACACCCCAAACCCCCACTGCTTTCCCCCCTTGGTGTCCATAGGTTTTTTTTCCACTTCTGTGTCTCAATTTCTGCCTTGCAAACAGGTTCATCTGTACCATTTTCTAAGTTCCACATATATGCGTTAATATACGGTATTTGTTTTGCTCTTTCTGACTTACTTCACTCTATATGACAGTCTCTAGATGCATCCACATTTCTACAAATGACCCAATTTCATTCCTTTTTGTGGCTGAGTAATATTCCATTGTATATATGTACCACATCTTCTTTATCCATTCTTCTGTTGATGGGCATTTAGGTTGCTTCCATGACCTGGCTATTGTAAATAGTGCTGCAATGAACATTGGGGTGCATGTGTCTTTTTGAATTATGGTTTTCTCAGGGTATATGCCCAGTAGTGAGATTGCTGGGTCATATGGTAATTCTGTTTTTAATTTTTTTTTTTTTTTTTCCGGTACGTGGGCCTCTCACTGTTGTGGCCTCTCCCGTTGTGGAGCACAGGCTCTGGATGCGCAGGCTCAGCAGCCATGGCTCACGGGCCTAGCCGCTCCGCGGCATGTGGGATCTTCCCGGACTGGGGCATGAACCTGTGTCCCCTGCATCGGCAGGTGGACTCTCAACCACTGCGCCACCAGGGAAGCCCTGTTTTTAGTTTTTTAAGGAACCTCCATACTGTTCTCCATAGTGGCTGTATCAATTTACATTCCCACCAACAGTGCAAGAGGGTTCCCTTTTCTCCACACCCTCTCCAGCATTTGTTGTTTGTAGATTTTCTGATGATGCCCATTCTGACTGGTGTGAGGTGATACCTCATTGTAGTTTTGATTTGCATTTCTCTAATAATTTTTGATATTGAGCAACTTTTCATGTGCTTCTTGGCCATCTGTATGTCTTCTTTGGAGAAATGTCTATTTAGGTCTTCTGCCCATGTTTGGATTGGGTTGTTTGTTTTTTTAATATTGAGCTGCATGAGCTGTTTATATATGTTGGAGATTAATCCTTTGTCTGATGAATCGTTTGCAAATATTTTCTCCCATTCTGAGGGTTGTCTTTTCGTCTTGTTTATGGTTTCCTTTGCTGTGCAAAAGCTTTTAAGTTTCATTAGGTCCCATTTATTTATTTTTGTTTTTATTTCCATTACTCTAGGAGGTGGATCAAAAAAGATCTTGCTGTGATTTATGTCAAAGAGTGTTCTTCCTATGTTTTCCTCTAAGAGTTTTATAGTGTCCGGTCTTACATTTAGGTCTTTAATCCATTTTGAGTTTATTTTTGTGTATGGTGTTAGGGAGTGTTCTGATTTCATTCTTTTACATGTAGCTGTCCAGTTTTCCCAGCACCACTTATTGAAGAGACTGTCTTTTCTCCATTGTATATTCTTGCCTCCTTTGTCATAGATTAGTTGACCATAGGTGAGTGGTTTTATCTCTGGGAATTCTATCTTGTTCCATCGATCTATAGTTCTGTTTTTGTGCCAGTACCATATTGTCATGATTAATGTAGCTTTGTAGTATAGTCTGAAGTCAGGGAGTATGATTCCTCCAGCTCTGCTTTTTTTCCCCTCAAGACTGCTTTGTCTATTCGGGGTCTTTTGTGTCTCCATACAGATTTTAAGATTTTTTTGTTCTAGTTCTGTAAAAAAATGCCGTTGGTAATTAGATAGGGATTGCATTCAATCTGTAGATTGCTTTGGGTAGTACAGTCATTTTCACAATATTGATTCTTCCAATCCAAGAACATGGTATATCTCTCCAACTGTTGGTATCATGTTTAATTTCTTTTATCAGTGTCTTATAGTTTTCTGCATACAGGTCTTTTGTCTCCCTAGGTAGGTTTATTCCTAGGTATTTTAGTCTTTTTGTTGCAATAGTAAATGGGAGTGTTTCCTTAATTTCTTTTTCAGATTTTTCATCTTAGTGTATAGGAATGCAAGAGATTTCTGTGTGTTAATTTTGTTTCCTGCAACTTCACCAAATTCATTGATTAGCTCTAGTAGTTTTCTGGTAGCATCTTTAGGATTCTCTATGTATAATATCATGTCATCTGCAAACAGTGACAGTTTTATTTCTTTTCCCATTTGTATTCCTTTTATTTCTTTTTCTTCTCTGATTGCCATGGCTAGGACTTCCAAAATTATGTTGAATAATAGTGGTGAGAGTGGACATCCTTGTCTTGTTCCTAATCTTAGAGGAAATGCTTTCAGTTTTTCACCATTGAGAATGATGTTTGCTGTGGGTTTGTTGTATATGGCCTTTATTATGTTGAAGTAGTTTCCCTCTATGCCCACTTTCTGGATAGTTTTTATCATAAATGGGTGTTGAAATTTGTCAAAAGCTTTTTCTGCATCTATTGAGATGATCATATGGTTTTGATTCTTCAATTTGTTATTATGGTGTATCACATTGATTGATTTGCGTATATTGAAGAATCTTTGCAGCTCTGGGATAAATCCCACTTGATCATGGTGTATGATCCTTTTAATGCGTTGTTGGACTGTGTTTGCTAGTATTTTGTTGAGGATTTTTGCATCTATATTCATCAGTGATGTTGGTCTGTAATTTTCTTTTTTTGTAGTATCTTTGGTTTTTGTCTCAGGGTGATGGTGGCCTCATAGAATGAGCTTGTGAGTTTTTCTTCCTCTGCAATTTTTTGGAAGAATTTTAGAAGGATGGGTGTTAGCTCTTCTCTAAATGTTTGACAGAATTCACCTGTGAAGCCATCTGGTCCTGGGCTTTTGTTTGTTGGAAGATTTTTAATCACAGTTTCAATTTCATTACTTGTGATTGATCTGTTCATATTTTCTATTTCTTCCTGGTTCAGTCTTGGAAGGTTATCCTTTCTAAGAATTTGTCCATTTCTTTCAGGTTGTCCATTTTATTGGCATAGAGTTGCTTGTAGTAGTCTCTTAGGATGCTTTGTATTTCTGCGGTGTCTGTTGTAACTTCTCCTGTTTCATTTCTAATTTTATTGATTTGAGTCCTCTCCCTGTTTTTCTTGATGAGTCTGGCTAATGGTTTATCAATTTTGTTTATCTTCTCAGAGAACCAGCTTTTAGTTTTATTGATCTTTGCTATTGTTTTCTTTGTTTCTGTATCATTTATTTCTCCTCTGATCTTTATGACTTCTTTCCTTCTGCTAACTTTGGCTTTTGTTTGTTCTTCTTTCTCTAGTTCCTTTAGGTGTAACGTTAGATTGTTTATTTGATATTTTTCTTGTTCCTTGAGGTAGGCTTGTATAGCTATAAACTTCCCTCTTAGAACTGCTTTTGCTGCATCCCATAGGTTTAGGATCGTCGTGTTTTCATTGTCATTTGTCTCTAGGTATTTTTTGATTTCCTCTTTGATTTCTTCAGTGATCTCTTGGTTATTTAGTAACGTATTGTTTAGCCTCCATGGATTTGTGTTTTTTACGTTATTTTCCCTGTAATTGATTTCTAATCTCATAGCGTTGTGGTCAGAAAAGATGTTTGATATGATTTCAGTTTTCTTAAATTTACTGAGGCTTGATTTGTGACCCAAGATGTGATTTATCCTGTAGAATGTTCCATGTGAGCTTGAGAAGAAAGTGTAATCTGCTTTTTTTGGATGGAATGTCCTATAAATATCAATTAAATCTATCTAGTCTATTGTGTCATTTAAAGCTTCTGTTTCCTTATTTTCTGTTTGGATAATCTTTCCATTGGTGTAAGTGAGGTGTTAAAGTCCCCCACTATTATTGTGTTACTGTCGATTTCCTCTTTTAGAGCTGTTAGCAGTTGCTTTATGTTTTGAGGTGCTCCTATGTTGGGTGCATATATATTTATATTTGTTATATCTTTTTCTTTGATTGATCCCTTGATCATTATTTAGTGTCCTTCCTTGTCTCTTGTAACCTTCTTTATTTTAAAGTCTATTTTATCTGATATGAGTATTGCTACTCCACCTTTCTTTTGATTTCCATTTGCATGAAATATCTTTTTCCATCCCCTCACTTGCAGTCTGTATGTGTCCCTAGGTCTGAAGTGGATCTCTTTTAGACAGCATATGTATGGGTCTTGTTTTTGTATCCATTCAGCAAGCCTGTGTCTTTTGGTTGGAGCATTTAATCTATTCACGTTTAAGGTAATTATCGATATGTATGTTCTTATTACCATTTCTTGATTGTTTTGGGTATGTTTTTTTAGGTCCTTTTCTCCTCTTGTGTTTCCCACTTAGAGAAGTTCCTTTAGCATTTGTTGTAAAGCTGGTTTGGTGGTGCTGAATTCTCTTAGCTTTTGCTTGTCTGTAAAAGCTTTTGATTTCTCCTTCGAATCTGAATGAGATCCCTGCCGGGTAGAGTAATCTTGGTTGTAGGTTCTTCCCTTTCATCACTTTAAGTATATCATGCCACTCCCTTCTGGCTTGTAGAGTTTCTGCTGAGAAATCAGCTGTTAACCTTATGGGAGTTCCCTTGTATGTTATTTGTCGTTTTTCCCTTGCTGCTTACAATAATTTTTCTTTGACTTTAATTTTTGCCAATTTGATTACTATGTGTCTTGGCGTGTTTCTCCTTGAGTTTATCCTGTATGGGACTTTCTGCACTTCTTGGACTTGGGTGGCTATTTCCTTTCCCATGTTAGGGAAGTTTTCAACTATAATCTCTTCAAATGTTTTCTCGGGTCCTTTCTCTCTCTCTTCTCCTCTGGGACCCCTATAATACGAATGTTGTTGTGTTTAATGTTTTCCCAGAGGTCTCTTAGGCTGTCTTCATTTCTTTGCATTCTTGTTTTCTTTATTCTGTTCCACAGCAGTCACTTCCACCATTCTGTCTTCCAGGTCACTTATCCATTCTTCTGCCTCAGTTATTCTGCTATTGATTCCTTCTAGTGTATTTTTCATTTCAGTTATTGTATTGTTCATCTGTGTTTGTTTGTTCTTTAATTCTTCTACATCTTTGTTAAACATTTCTTGTATCTTCTCGATCTTTGCCTCCATTCTTTTTCCGAGTTCCTGGATCATCTTCACTATCATTATTCTGAATTCTTTTTCTGGAAGGTTGCCTATCTCCACTTCATTTAGTTGTTTTTCTGGGGTTTTATCTTGTTCCTTCATCTGGTACATAGCCCTCTGCCTTTTCATCTTGTCTATCTTTCTGTGAATGTGGTTTTGTTCCACAGGCGTCAGGATTGTAGTTCTTGCTTCTGCTGTCTGCCCTCTTGCTATTGAAGAATTGATTGGCCTTTCAGAAAGTCACTGGAATTAAGAGTGAAGTTATTTGTAACTTTTATTTTCGGGGGGGCAAGTTTCTTGGAATAATAAAGTTATATTGAGAAACACATTAGAATAATAAGGGTTTTTTAATATGGTTAGTAAGCGGTGTGGGTGTAGATGGTTTTGGTTCTTGCTTATAAGATACAGTGGAGGTATTCTGTGAGAATAAGAGGAAAAGGTAAATAGGATATCAGGATTTTCTTAGAAAAGGTTAGAGAATAACTAGTAGAGAAGAAGACAGTAGATGCAGAGAAAAGAGGAAGAGGTGGCAAGACTGAAGAGCTCAGGACAAGTGTTTTGTTTTGTTTTTTATAAATTTATTTTATTTATTTATTTTTGGCTGTGTTTGGTCTTTGTTGCTGCACATGGGCTTTCTCTAGTCGCGGCAAGTGGGGGCTACTCTTTGTTGCAGTGCGCAGGCTTCTCATTGTGGTGGCTTTTCTTGTTGTGGAGCATGGGCTCTAGGCATGTGGGCTTCAGTAGTTGTGGCACGCGGGCTCAGTAGTTGTGGTTCACGGGCTTAGCTGCTCCGCAGTATGTGGGATCTTCCTGGACCAGGGCTTGAACCTGTGTCTGCTGCATTGGCAGGCGGATTCTTAACCACCACGCCACCAGGGAAGTCTTCAGGAGAAGTTTAAAGAAAATTTTGAAAGAGAAGCGAAAATTTGGGGGATTAGAAGCTGGAATGTAAGCTATATCATAGTGTTGAAAATTGCAAGGGAGAATTTTAAAAGCTGTCAAATATAATTGCTTTCAATTAATTGTTCTTGCTGGACAGTTATATTTTTGTATGTGAATATGTGTCAAGATAGTAAAATATGTGGGCCTGGTTTGGAGGAGATTATTTTTTACTAAAACGATATATATGCACATACATATATGTATACACATACATATTTTTTTTCATGGAGAAAATTTCAAATATACACATAAACAATTCAAAGAAATAAAGATAACTGTTAATAGGAAAGTGAAATTCCATAATGGATATGTAGGATTCAAAAATAAAGAGAAATAGGAAAGATGACTTGCATTAAAAATAAGCATTTCTTGGGGGAGAAGAGTGCACACATGGGAGAGTGATAAAGAGAAGAGAAAGAGGAAGAATAAATAAAGAACGTGTTGTGAGGCTTTTGGCTGATTTGTGGGAAATGGTCAAAGGCTACTGGATTTTTACGAAGAATATCTATTAAGTTTTCTTTTCATTGCTGTGGTAGTGCATAGAGTTTTAGGCCAACAGAAAAATAGAGGGAATAGTCCTTACATCTGATAGCAACTCCAAGTTCAGAGGGTCCCCAAAACCATCGTCAGGTTTGATAATTCATGAAAAAGACTCATCGAACTCACTGACAGTTATTATACTCATGGTTGCGGTTAATTACAGGGAAAGGATACAGATTAAAATTGGTAAAGGAAAGGTTATATGGTAGAGTCCAGGAGAAGTACCACACATGGAGCTTTTGTTGTCCTCTCCCTGTGGACTCAGGACACATCCCTCTGCTGGCATCAGTGTGTGGCAGTATGACAAAGTATTGCCAACCAGAAAAGTACATCTGAGCCTCAGTGTCCAGAGTTTTTTATGGGGGCTTTATTACATAGGCATGATTCATTGTTGCCCACATAGATGATCTCAGTCTCCAGGTGACTGATCCTGCGTAACCCAAAGTTCCCATCCTAACTGACATTGTTAGTTTTTTGTCAGCTCCTCCCTCCTCCTCCAGACTATATGGCGTGGCCAGCCCTTCCCCTAAATCACATTATTAAACTGTCCAGTGTGACCCAAGGCTTCCATACAAAGACACTCCTATCTGGAGGGCTCAGAGATTTCCTCTCAGAAGCTGAGCACATAGGATGATGTTTTCTTTGAGCAAGATCAGATTCTTTACTACACAGATATAAATCCCTTTCGTTATCCCATCCTTAGGTAAAGACTTCTTCACATATGTGAAGGAAAATATCCATCCTCAATCCCACCAACTTGATGGAAACACTTTAAACATTTTGGTATAGATACTTCTAGATCTTCGATAGGCTAGACATAAAAATGTTAACTCATTTTTTCTTTATTGCTCCTCAAATTTAAATGAATAGCTATTAGCACAAGTTAAAAAACTCATCAGGAGAATCAAATCATCAAATGTTAGAGTTAAATGAGACCTTGGACTATATCTGGTCTTTTGGAAAGGTGAAATGATTTTTTTTAAGACCAGTGGAGTTAGTGAGATGGAGCCAAGCCAAGATTTCAGGTCCTGTGGCTTTTCTCTTGCAATAAAGGGAAACTCAAGAGACCTCCTTGTGGATCTAAAAGCTGTTACTTTTGAAAATAGCACTGCCTTGCTGACATGTGGTAAGATAACCCTAATGGCTTTTTGATGGATTTGGTTTTGCCCCAGAATTTGGGATGATTTCCAGATCCATATATTAAAGTGTATCTAGAAGACAGCTGCTCAACTGCTTGCATATTTTTCTGATTAGCTGAATTGTATATGCTGCTGAAATAGTCAATTGGATTTCATGTTGTTGATAGGAACAGCACAGGATCTAAAAGTGAACATTATCTGTATCTCTCTAGTCCTTTGGAAGAATTTCCCTCCCATTTGATGCCTCCTGGTCCTTCTTAGGAAGATACTAAATTTTATGTTTTTCAGATTCAGAGCTGGAACCTGGTTTTCCGCTTCTTTCTCATTTTGTCCCACATTTTATAAAATCTAATCAACTTCTTTTTCTGTGTGTATTGGTCAGGGTTGGAGATTGTTAATCGATCCAGATGGTATAAAAAGGGCCAGCACTTACTCTTTCATCAAACTAGTTTGTGGTTTGGGAGGGTACTATAGACTAAAGTTCTTGTCCCCTCAAATTCATGTGTTGAAACGTAATCCCCACAGTGATGCTGTTTGGAGGTGGGGCCTTTGGTATGGGATTAGGTCATAAGGGTGAAGCCCGCACAAATCGGATTAGTGCCCTTAAAAAGAGACCCCCCCCCCAGAGAGCTCCCTTGCTCTTCTTCCATGTGAAGAAACAGCAAGAAGACAGCCAGCTATGAACTAGGAAGTAGGATTTCACCAGACACTGAATCTGCTGGCACCTTGAGCTTGGACTTCCCAAGTCTCCAGAATTGTAAGAAATAAATCTGTGCTGTTTATAAGCCACCCAGTCCGTGGTATTGTTATAGCACCCCAAATGGTCTAAGACGGGGGAATTAAGTGGATGCACTCATTTTCATTAGCAGGAACAGCATCATGCATGGGCCCAGTAGGTAAAAGCTTACTTAGTCTCCTTTCAGCTGATGGAAGTGAACTACTGTGTCAAACCCTTTCCACCTTGCTGCCTAGATTTGCCTTAGCTCTGACATGAACAATGAGCAAATCATTTGGGTTAGCTGGAGATCTGTTTTAAAAATGCAAAATGCAAACATGCATGAGGGACATTTAGTACCTTAAAGCAACCTCAGGTTGATTATCTCTTTTATATACTTAACTGAAATCAGCTGCAGTAAAGAGGCAACATTCTGATGAAATAAACTTGGAACTTGATGTGGAGTCAGGCCCAGGGTAGGACATCGCAGGTCTTCAGGAATGCGGAGAGCATCAGGAGAACAAGGAGGAGAGGGAGGGAGGCAGAGATGGATAGACTCTCCACTTTCTGATTTGGTGTAGTTCTGAACTGTAAGCTTAACGTAGTATCAAGATGGAGAATTTACTAAGGGGTGTGGGCATATGTTCTTTCAACTACTGAGAGGAAAATTACTTAAGTTGTTGGTAACGTGATAGAAAGGGCCAAAGTGTGATAAATCAGTTATGTACATTATGAAGTGCAAGTTCTAACTTTATTGGTTCTCCCAATGCATAGAAATAAAAGTCAATCTAGAAATACAGAAAATACTAAGAAGCTTCACCAGTGCCATCTGATGGAGCGAGCCACCACTCCCGTGTCCTAAAATCTGTTCCTTCCTCTACTTCTATTTTTCCAACACAGCTAAACACTCTTGTGGTCCTGTGTTTATATGCTAGACAGTGCTGTCCAATAGAAATATAATATGAGCCGCATACGTATTTTTAACTTTTCTAGTAGCTACATTAAAAAAGCAAAAAGAAACAGGTAAAATTAACTTTAATAAAATATTTAATTTAATCCAGTATATCCAAAACATTTCATTAATATCAAATTATTAACAAAGTATTTTACATCTCTCCCCCCCTTTTTTTTTTTGTACTAAGTCTTTAAAACCAGGCACATGTTTTATACTTACAGAACATCTCAGTTTGGACTAAGTACATTTCAAATGCTCAGTAGCCACATGTGTCTAGTGCCTGCTGGGTTGGACAGTGCAGCTCTAGATGGAAGATATCATTGCAGGGATACTGTCTCTTAAAAATCATGAAAATTTGTTATTAGCTATAAATGACAGAATAACTTATTAAAGAAGGCTTGAACTGTGGGGGCATTTTTTTTTTTTTTTTTAATTAACAAGGTTACTGGAGGCAGGGAGTTGTTCAGAGGACTAAAAATGTCATCAGAGATCCAGGTCTTTCCAGCCTTTTACCTCATGTGTCTTCCTCAGCACACTGAGGAAGTGTGCTTTCTTTGTGCTTGTCATCTCATGGTCATAAGATGCCTGTAGTAGCTTCTGATATGACATCCTAATACCTGGAAGGGGAAAGAGCAAGTCTTGTTCTCTCAAGTCTCCTTTTATCCACGAAGAAAAAAGATTTTCCCTGACAGACATGGCCTGACATCTCATTGGTCAGATCTGGGTCACATGGTAACTCCTAGCTGCAGGTGATCTTGGGAAATGGAAAAGTTGCGAAGGAGAAGAGAATGGCTAGGAGGGCTTTGCTTTGGAAGACTAATCTTAATATACTGCTGCCCCAACAAATCAGGCTTCTGTTAGCTCAGAAGAGAGAATGGGATGGCTACTGGGCAGGCAGCCAGTGATGTTTGTCACAGGGGCATTCTCTCAAGGGGATGGGGACAGAGGAACAGCAAAAATCAAAATGGTCTTATAGTAAAATTGTAATTACATTAATAATTGCTCTCATCTACTAAGTACTTAGGTGCCATGTGTGTTTAACACACACACACACACACACGGGTTACCTATTGCTGCAGTGGTTACTGATAATAAAATCAGTGCAGAATTGTCAGATTGTACTATGAGCTCCCCAAGAGCTCCCCAGGAACCATGCACCATCCACTTCTCTTTTTTTTGGTTTTGTTTCGTATCGCATTGTACAGTGTTCATCAATATAGTTGTCCCTCAGTATCCTTGGGGGTTTGGTTCCAGGACTCACCATGGATACCAAAACCTATGGGAGCAAAAGTCCCATAGTTCTCCATATCCACGAATTCCATATCCACAGATATTATATATGATATATATATATAGACTGTATATTTATTGAAAAAAATCTGCATGTAAGTGGACCTGCACAGTTCAAACCTGTGTTGTTCAAGGGTCAACTGTATTTGTTGAATAAATGACTTCTTTTATTTCAAGATATTTTATGTCTCCCTTTCAAATCTTATTTCTGACCTGTGTCACCTTTTCTCTTCAAAATCTAGTGTGTTTCCCTGTTTAAAATAATTGATACCAGTGCCCACACTCCAGCCTCAGGCATAGATCCTGGCCCTCACTGTGAACCTCCTGCAGCTCCTTCCAAGCCTGCCAAGTGTTCTTATTTGGTAGGGGGTTGTGGTTAGAAACCACAACTGACCAATGACCCAGCAACCTCTTCACTGGAGTTTCCTCCCTACCCAGACCTATTTGAAGACATTAGGGAAATACAACTAGTTTCTCCCACATGGAGTTGATGACTCCTGGGCCTCTGTCTTATGATCTCTCTGTATTACAAAACTTGCCTACAGTTTGCTAGTTCAGTTGGTAAGGAATAGAGATAAATCAAGTTTCCTAAATTATTGGGAGTTTATTATATGGAAAAAAAGAAAAAAATACTTTATTGCCCCCACCTACCCAGGCCTCACAGAGAATAGAAGTGTTGTTCGGGATACATCTGTAGCAGTAGCTGTAATAATACAGCAGTAGCTGGGGTGACTCTGCAGTGATTTCTGAATTTCATCTCCTTAGAAATAGGCATCCAATGGTCTTAGTCTAGTACGTGACCATTGTGGTGACTCAGCTGTTTTCTAATTCTCCTCCTCTACCTCACAATCTCTTTCTCTACTACCTACCCAATGGCTTCTGTTTAGTCATAATAGCTTCTGCTGTTTTACAGTCTCTGTATTCTTCTGCTATCTGAATTGCTCTGAAGTCTTCTTTTTGAATTCCCCATGAAAGTATATATATTTTAGTTGACCTTCCAGGGTCTTTCCATGATTAGGGGCCTTCATTGGTTAGAGGCCCCATGCCAGGCCAGGCTGTAGATCACTGATAATTATAGATGCACACTTTGTATCAGGCACCTTTCTCTAGTTCAGTCTTCTGTCTTCAGGATGACAGAGTCCTGTGGTAAACAAAATATGTTCTGTGTATAAGCCAAGTAACCTAAAGTGCTCCAGCCTTCAGGTTTACCCTAACCTGTTACACCCAACTAAAAATAAGTCTGAGCCTTGTGTTCCAGATGATCGTAGGAAGTCAAATCATTTATCAACTTCTCCTCTCGAGTTTTTTGGGTCCCATCTGAAGAATACTTACTCTTCAGATATGAATCCTTCCTATTTGTTACATGTCAATTTCTTTTAATTAATTTATTTGTTTTTATTTTTGGCTGTGTTGGGTCTTCATTGCTGTGTGTGGGCTTTCTCTAGTTGCGGCGAGTAGGGAGCTAGTCTTTGTTAGCTAGTTAGCTAGTCTTTGTGGTGCGCAGGCTTCTCATTGTTGTGGCTTTCTTGCTGTGGAGCACGGGCTCTCAGCATGCGGGCTTCAGTAGTTGTAGCACTCGGGCTCAGTAGTTGTGGCTCGCGGGCTCTAGAGCGCAGGCTCAGCAGTTGTGGTGCATGGGCTTAGTTGCTCTGCGGCATGTGGGATCTTCCCAGACCAGGGATCGAACCCGTGTCCCCTGCATTGGCAGGTGGATTCTTAACCACTGCGCCACCAGGGAAGCCCTACATGTCAATTTTAATCTGCCAAAATTTGTTCTTGGTCTTTCTCTTTCCATTTTGTGAAAAGTGGTTTCACCCAGTGTTTGCCTCTTTGGAGTTGGAGGAGGTAGCCCTGAAAAGAACATGAGGGTACTTTCTGGGTGATGGAAGTTTCATTTATCCTCACTGGAGTGTTGGTTACATTGTCAATATTTACGAAGTGGACTCTTTAAAATCTGTGTGTTTTTTATCTATGGAAATTATTCCTTAATATGATTGGTTAACAATAACAACAAAAACAAAGTGATTATGGCAGTCACAGTCCTAATGGGAAACAGATAAACACTCAATTTGGTAATTTGAAGAGAGTTTAGTAAAAGGTCAACTTAAAAAATGGGTCAGTAGGGTGTAGTACCCTAGCACTGGAACCTAAGTCCCATGAACACTCCGATAAGAAAGAGGCAAAGGAAGGAAGCAGTTACCAGAATGTGATGTGCAAGATGTGATGGATCCAAATGTGCCAAATGGAGAAGACCATTTTGGCAGAAGCTGGGATCTTTGGTCAAGTGATGTAGCCAGTACATCTCAACCCTATGATGAGGGAACTGGGGGAACAAATACCCTAATCTCAGATTCATCCTTCTCTCCCTCTGATCTGCTCCTTGGACAAACCCAACCAGAAGCCTGGGAGTAAGGAAGCCCATAGCTGTATTCTGTACAGCTCAGCCTCACAGAGCACAGAGGGTAGAGGAGGATGGAGAGCAGATCTGGAGGGGCAGTCAGAAGACCCCTAGCGTCAAGTTTTCCATTTTCCCTGAATCACTTCATTTTAAGTGTGGACAGTATCCCTATTATAATTCTTTAAAATGTAAGTAATGTAAGTAAGGAAGATTATGACATTTAAAATATTTTACTGAAAGCCTGAAGGTAACAGAAGGGTTTACAATGAATAAAATGCAAATTTAAAACCTCAGAATAGTTTTCCCAGCTCCTGAGCCCATTGACCACGCCTTTTACAAGGAGTTTCTCATTGTCTTCTTTTGGCCTCTGCTCTGGCCATGTCACGTTGAAAGGGCCAGTCCACCTGACCCCAGTGGTGGTTTCTTTGATCTCTTCCTCCATGTCCAAAATTTGATCCTACTCTCCTAAACCCCTTTCCTTTCCCAGGATGATCAGTAGTGGGAACATTAATTTCGTTTGGGAAACCACTATGCTCTCTAAAGGTAATGGTCTGGCCATGGTACATATTCTTCCAATCGGCTGTGGTCAAGCTGATAATGTCATGAGCTCCAAAAGTTCTGGAAGATGAGGAGTCACGTCAGGGTTGGGAAGAACATGAGTAGAGCAAGGCCAGGCCAGGGTCTGGAAGAAGGAAACATGGACCAGGAAACTGTCCATGAAGGAAACTGTCACAGGTCTGTAGGTAGATACTCAGGGCTTCTCAAGAGTTCCAAGTTGGAAGACCTTGGATTGAATTCCATGTTTATCACTTGTCAGCCATGTGACCTTGGGCAAGTGACTTAATTACTCTGAGCTATAATTTCTATTTTTGTTTTCTTTCCCTCCCGCCACCCCTCTTTTTTTTTTTTTTTTAAAGGGATGATGATGAGAAAAAGTACATGAAAACACTTGCAAAACTGCATGGTCCAAATGGACATAAGCATTTCCTTTCTAGTAATTGTCAATCTTATTCGGTTGTCACAATGTTCACATGCATAATATACTCCCATCATGTCATGCAATATATTTCAAGAGCAAAAGTGAGCATTGTGGAGGGGGAATAAGCGTAAAGGTAGATTGTAAGTGGGAGCTTCGTTAGTTGAAAAAGCCCCTCACAGAGAGTTTTATACAAGGCTCCCCCATGTCACCCCCAGCTGGATCATACCTAGTTGAGAATCACTTTCTAGACAGGAGGTTACAAACTGGTGGGAGGTAGAATGGGTAGAACATATGTTTTGTTTGGCTTTCACAGAATTGTGAGTTTAAAGTAGGTGTCAAAATTTTAAAATCAGAAGTTTTTGTAGGACAAAACATATTTCTGCCTTCTCTTGAAATACAGAATTTCTGGTGAAACTAAGCCTACATTCTTGAATGCCAGAATTTGGCTGGAGCTAAATAGTCGCTGCCCCTTTAGACACAGCATACATTCTCCAGTTGGTGTCACCTATTTGTGTCACCTGCCCCTTGACAATTGAGTTTGCCATCCCTGGACTAGACTATGAAGGAATCATTGATGCTGGAGCCAGAAGGACCTCAAGATGTAACGAAGCCCTGCCTTTTAGTCAGGTCAGAATTTGCTTTCCCCATTTATACAAAATCCTCCTCGTCGCAAAATGATCTGCCCAACCTCACCCAGGTTGGGGTGAAGAGGGACCCAGCGATGGAGGAGGCTGGCCATATCTGAGGTCAACTCCCTCCCAGTGAAGGGCCTTTTCCTAGCACGGAGTGTTCCTTCTCAAGCAGCGTATCATCATTTCTTAAGCCCAGGCAGTGGAGCCATTGTGAGGAAAGGTCAAACCTTGGAAGAGTGAGGCTCCTGGAAGCTCCACCGCAATGCTTCCAACACCGGAACATACACAGGCTCTAGTGTGGCGGATCTTGAGCCTGCCGCCCAGCTGCCCAGCCCCACCGGAACAAAAGTGACTGGCGGAGCAGGGCTGGAAGGGCTGTGAGCCTGGAACATCTAGTGTCCTTGACCCTTTGGCCAGGATCCCAGGCTGAAACCTCTGGGTTTATCTGTGTGGTATGGAGAAGGAAGATGAAGGTGGGGAAGAAGGGGAGAAAAAAAAAGATACAGAGCATAGCTGTTGTCTCTTTTCTCCCAGAAACGGAGCTGTTGTGTTCCTGTGCCACTTGTTTGCTGTGATGTTTTCATTTCCTTTCTCTTTCTTTTTTTCTGGTGCTGGGATTGGTGTGTTTCTGTTATTGCTGAATGTTTGTTTTGGCTCCTGGAGGAAGTATTGACAAAGGAAGTGGGAGGATGAACATAATTTTGTAAGCAGCCGGCCTGAGAGGCACAATAAAGTGGAACTGGAGACAGCATGTCGGGGCTGAGATTCCCTGAGACTGTGTAATGCCAGCATCCCCGGGGCTTGTGGCCACTGAGGAATGGGAATGAGGCGCTTGTAGAGATACAGGGGGTTGCAGTGATCCCTTCGGGGGGCTCTGCTGAACTGCGTTTTGCAATTCTCATTTCTAGGCTCTGGTAGATGCCTTCTCAGGGCCTTAGCTCCTCTCCTGCCCCCACCGTTTCCTCCCATGTGTCAAATCCTAGGGCAGCAGGCCCATCTAATGAGGAGATGGTCTGTACCAGGAGAATGTCTGTGTGTGTGTGTGTGTGTGTGTGTGTGTGTACGATTAAATATTAAGATTATAAGATTATGAAGAGGATCCCATAAAAAATTTGGTTTTATCTGTAGGAATTTTAAAAACACTTGAAGTTTGTCACAATTCCAAGTGATTGTTTTGTGAAATCTGAAAAGAATATGCTTTCACTTTCCACCTGTCCAAAGACCATCTAGGGGTTGGAGGAGACTTTTCACACATTCAGTGATGGCACCAAGGGAACTTGGTGGGCTTGAGAGACAAGCCCAAGGGCTAAATTCTGAAAGGTAAATGTACACATAGCATCATGGGTATGTGGCTGGAGAAATCCCCTTTGCTATAGAATTCTTGGAAAATGAATCAAGGCATGTCAGAGGTGGCCAAGGTGCAGTCCTTGCTAGAGACAGAAGACAGAATGACATACCCTTGAATTTTTCCCCAAAGTGCTAAAAAGATGGATGAAGTCCCATGTTTAGATGACTGCTATGAGTTGTCAAGTGCTGGAGCCTTGACTTAGGCTGAACCCATTCCCTTTGCCTCTGGATACAAATGTTCTTTTAAAGTGGTGGTGTTTTCTAATAGATGTTCTGCAGCTAAGAAAAAAGTATATCTTTTTCTGTGGAACAACCTTAGAAAGCCACCATTATTGTCTTACAGGTAACAGCTCTGCATGGAAAGCTGTACTGTTTTCTTTGAAAGGCTAAATTGCTTCAAGGTCTATAACATACTTTGATTTTTCTCCTGCTTCCCAAAAGATAATAAGGGAAGGGATGGGGGAGGGCAGGCATCAATTAGAGCACTAAGGAATTTACAGGCTATATCACTGTTTTGTAGAGCACGTCTGCAGCAGTTAGGTCACTCAGATATGTAAAGCCTCTGGTTAAGTACTATTTCTCAGGATTAGGTCTTTTTCCACATGTGGATCTGGGCAAAAGGGCAGATGGAAGCATGAGGTAGGTTGGATAGAGAGGGAGCTTATGAATGTACAAGTCAATAATTGTGGGAAATACATCTCTAAACTGGTATCAGTTGAAATTTGTCTCTATAAACAGGTATGAGCAGGTGTGCTTTGCTGACTAAGGTTTCTGGAACTGTTAGTTCTCTGGATCCCTGCTGAAATTGTCACCTTGAAAACTAGTTACACTTTATCCTTTAAGGTACTTTCTGGAGCTGGTACCTGTTGTTCTGAATGAGGAGAGGATAACCTTAGTACTATTTCTTGACTGTTCTCTTGAATTTTCTTTTTTTCTATATTTTTGACAAAAATTGTATATATTTAAGATGTAAAACTTGATTTTTTTGTGTTTTTTTTTTTTAAACCTCATTTAATCCTCTCAACAAGCCTGAGAGAAAGGTGGTTTTTTAATTATTATTTTTTACTGAGGTATAGTTGATGTACAATATTATATAAATTTCAGGTGTATAACATAGTGATTCACAGTTTTTAAAAGTTATACTCCATTTATAGTTATTATAAAAATATTGGCTATATTCCCTGTGTTGTACAATATATCCTTGTAGCTTATTTATTAGTTTGTATCTCTTAATCCCCTACCCCTATCTTATCCCTCCCCACTGTTGATGTTTTGATATAGGTATACCCTGTTGAATTTCTGTATTCTGAAACACAGAGAAATATCTTTTGGGAAATTACTAGTTTTCTTAAACTGTACTGGTGTCTGCTTAATATTTGAGTTAACAAAGGAGCAAGAGGAGACCTTCACCAAAGAATATGCAGAAAGGAATTCTGGCATAAGCTCTGGAAAACCTAACTTACTTTTGCTGGGCTGTTGGGAAAACGCTTGCCATCCATGTGCCTTGCTTTTACCTTTCTATGTCTGTACTGTGGAAAGATCTTATTATAGCATATGGTCCCCATTTTGAATATTGATAGTGCCTATAAATCATTTAAATGCCAGAGAAATGCAAATAATTCTATATTTTAGGATCTAAGTAATATATTTTAGATTTCTTTTTATAACGCTCTTCTGGCACTCTTCTTTTTTAAAAAGCAGCTTTATTGAGATATAGTTCACATACTATAATATTTACCCACATAAAGTGTTTAGTATAGTCACAGAGTTGTGCAACGATTACTGCAATCTTAATTTAAAACATTTTATTATCATGTAAAGAAATCCATTACCAGTCATTCACCATTCTCCCCTCCCTCTAGCCCCTGGTAAACATGGATCTACTTCTTCTCCCTATAGACTTGCCTATTTCGCATGCATGGAATTATACAGTATGTGGTCTTTTGTGACTAGCTTCTTTGTCTAAGCATAATGTTTTTGAGGTTCATCCATGTTATAGCATGTCTAAGTACTTCTTTTTATTTCTGAATAGCATTCCATTGTATGGCTATCCCACGTTTTACTTATCCATTCATCAAAGGACATTTGCGTTGTGTCCACTTTTTGACTGTTATGAAAATGCTGCTATGAATATTCACATATAAGATTTTGTGTGGACATTTTTAAAAATTAATTAATTAATTTATTTTTGGCTGTGTTGGGTCTTCGTTGCTGTGCACGAGCTTTCTTAATTGCGGTAAGTGGGGGCTACTCTTTGTTGCGGTGCACGGGCTTCTCACCACGGTGGCTTCTCTTGTTGCGGAGCACGGGCTCTAGGTGTGCAGGCTTCAGTAGTTGTGGCTCGCGGGCTCTAGAGCTCAGGCTCAGTAGTTGTGGCCCACAGACTTAGTTGCTCTGCGGCATGTGGGGTCTTCCCAGGTCAGGGCTCGAACCCGTGTCCCTTGCATTGGCAGGCAGATTCTTAACCACTGTGCCACCAAGGAAGCCCTGGACATGTGTTTTTATTTCTCTTGGGAATACACCTAGCAGTGGACTTGCTGGGTCATATAGTAACTCCATTTGCTCACAGAGAAGTAGAATTATGATTCCAAGAGAATGCCAGAATCTGTAGCCTGGTGAGCTCTTCAGTGCTTATGTAGTCCTTGTCATCAAGACACCATTACAGAAGTTATGGCAGACAGACCCTAAGGTGACCCCTAGTTACCCCTGCCTCCTGGTATTCATGTCTTTGTGTAATTTTCTCTCTTTGAGTTGGGTGGGACCTGTGATTTGCTTCTAACCAATAGAATATGACAATGATGGGATGTCATTTTGGTGATAATGTTATATTGTGGAAGATTCCATTTTAGCAGACTGGAGATTCTCCTTGAGGGCTTGATGACGTAAGCAGCTCAGTTTGAGAAACCCATGTATCAAGGAACTGTAGGTGACCCCTAGGACCTGAGAACCACAGTTAGCAAAATAATAGGGCCTGAGCAATACAACTGGAAGGAGATGAATTCTGCCAACAACTGGAATGAACTCAGAAGTAAATTCTTCCCCAGTTAAGCCTTTGATGAGAAATGCCACTCAGCTAATACCTTGATTGCAGCCTTGTGAGACGCTGAGCAGAAGACCCAGCTAAGTAAGTTGTGCCCAGACCCCTGATCCATGGAAACTGAGATCATACATATGTGGTGTTTCATGCAGCTAAGTGTGTGGTAATTTGTTAGGCAGCATTAGAACACTAATTCAGAAGTCTAGAATTTGGTTCCATTATATAATCTGAGCTGGATGCCACGAGTTGCCTTGTCAAGGCAAATATCCTCTTTATCAGTGTGATTATCATAAAAGGTTAAACTGTCATATAAGTCAGGTATGTGCTTGGTGGCTGTGAAGTAATCCATACCTGGGGTATAATTTCTAGTATGGGAAAAAGAGAATGGCAGAAGTAAGAAATGGAGTTCCACTCTGCCTGCCTGACTTATAGGGAACACATACATTTCTACAAACTTTATTCCAAGAAGAAACAATAATCAGAGTAATCGTAATTTATATAAGACCATAGGGATGAGAGAGTAAGCACGAACTTCAGGCCATGCCCTGATAGAGTCATGCAATAGTTCTAATTTGCCTAGTCCTCTTTGCAGACATAAGCTTGAAGTTGATACTAACTTTCCTTTATACTTCATTGGCCACATCGTAACCAAACAGTCCCAGCATGGTGAACATCATTTCTATTTTTAGAACCCACCTAGGACTATTCCATCTTTCTTAGTCACCCATTTCTATATTTAACACCTCTCACACTCAGAAATTTTAACTTATAGCTCACATAAATCCCTTATTCTTCAGTGAAAGCCTGTGTTCTTTCATACCTGCCCCCAAACAGATGGCGACAGCTGATTATGTGAATCTTTTGACTGCCTTTGTCATATCATTTTGTTTTGTTACATTTAATTCCTGACTGACTTAGGTGAGGAGAGTGAGCTGGATTTTATCCTGTAGCACAGAGACATGTGGAATACCTTTTTATTTCCAACTGTGATCTGATTTTAATTTCAAGCTCTGTATAGATGACTCAACGTACAGTGACTAAAATGAAAAGTCACGCTGCTTATAACATACAGCTAAATAACTATCTCAGATGACTTGAAAATTTCGTACTTGGGGAACAAAGCCATTGAAACTGATGGAAAATGAATGTATGATAACTTAGTACTGTAGAGTGGAAGATTCAGTCATCGCTGGCATTACATCTCCCTATGTCTCACACCAGTTGTCTCACAAAAAAAAGCAAAACATTGTTTTGCTAAGAGTGGAATCAACTGTGTTTCTCCTTATTTTCACAACAGTGCCATCCATATTCCAGTCATAGGTAATAGAGATAAGATGGATGGAATCATTTTTTAGGTGATGTACATCGTAGAAGAAGTTTGCTAGGAAACAATAAAAGATTACTTGGACAGGATAGGGGTAGCGCCTTACATGAATAGGTTCTCATCATTTTTCTTTGTTTTCATTTTCTATATTGATTTTTTTTTTTTTTTTTTTTGCGGTACGCGAGCCTCTCACTGTTGTGGCCTCTCCCGTTGCAGAGCACAGGCTCCGGACGCGCAGGCCCAGTGGCCATGGCTCACGGGCCCAGCCGCTCCGCGGCACGTGGGATCTTCCTGGACCGGGGCACGAACCCATGTTCCCTGCATCGGCAGGCGGACTCTCAACCGCTGCGCCACCAGGGAAGCCCTTCTGTATTGATTTTTAAAAAGTGCTTGCAGAACAATAGGGATGATGTTTATATTTACATAGCTGATTCCATTGACTTCGGGCAATTTGCTGGGACCTTATGATGTCATGTTGCTCTAGTTCCCCATTCCTTTGCCCATTTCTCCAATTCCACAATAGAAGTCCTTGAGCCTCTATTTGCTGTTCTCCACTTACTCCTCTTGGCAGCTGGTGGGAACTTTCTGGATGACAAGTACTGTCCTGGTTGCTTTTTCTAGTGTCTGTGTCCTTGGCCCTCCTGAGTTGGGTATATCACTCTGCCAACCCCCAGCTCTGCAACTGTAATTCCTAATGCTTCACAGATCCTTTTAATAAAGGTATATACTTGTTAACTTGGACCCAAACAGAAATTAGCTAATTTTACATTGCAATTATAAATTGAAAAGCAAGGTTTTAAATAAATAAGTGTAAAGGGCATACATTGTCATAAGGATTAAAATGAGATAGAGCTGATGCTGAACATTTGTTGTTTTTCTCTTCCTCCTAAAGGTAGGCTTTCCTAGGTAATTTTCACAGCATTAGTCCTGCCTACTCCAGTTCATTCTTTGCTATTACTTGTTGTTCATGTTAAATAGCACATTAACACCTCCTTGCTACTTCCATAAGAAACACCAATGACTTAGCTGGTTTTCAATCTACTTCAGCTCTCAAGCCTCTGCGGGCATCAGATTCTGTTCAGTACTGTTTCCCTTCTGAATTCTCCTCTTAACTGTCTCTGCTCAAGTGTGTCTTAAACTAGGAGTGTGTAAGTTATTAGTACATGCCCCAGTTGTTCTTGTTTTACTCAGAGGCATTCATTCTTGAATTCATCTAACAATTGTGTCACTTTGTTTTGTGTTTGTTTTGTGCCAACCACTGTGCTGGGAACTAAGAATATAAAGATAAATAAAACATTATTCCCTGACTTGGAAGGACATCCAAAGATGGAGAGTCACATAAGCACATCATTATGACAGGATTTATGTGCTCCAGCAGGGCTAGGAGCATTGAATCAGCCTGGAGGAGTCCGAGAAGGTGATGTTGCAGTTGGGTGGTGACAGATGCATAAGAATTTAGCAGACGTGTAGTTATGTGGGGGTGGCAGCTGCAGAAGTGATTTCTAGATTGAGGAAACAGCATGAATGGCTATGTAGAGACATGAAAGGACACGGCTGGCTTGGAGAATAGTGAGAAATTGGGTATGACTGGAGTGTAGGGTGTGTGTGTGTGTGTGTGTGTGTGTGTATGTGTGTGTGAGAAAGAGAGAGAGAAGGAGATGGGCTCTGAGAGATGAGCTGGGCGTGGGGAAGCTTGGGGAGAGAGAAGGATGTTGTAGACTGGGTGTGGAATTCTGACTTGTGTAGCAGTGGGGGACAGTGGAAGTCCTAAAACAGAATAGTAACATGATAGGAAGATAGAACAAATAGAAGTATATAGATGAGAGTACAGTTGGGAGAGATGTGTCAGGAGGCTCCATAAAAAGACATCTAATGCTGCCTACAGGACGCACCTGCCGTGGAGCCCTCCATTAGTAGATCTGGGTATGAGGTGCTTGGATTGGGCTAAGACTCAACCCAGTCACAGGGAGGGAAATGCAGAGGAGGGACTCCAGCTGAGAAAATTACAGAGGTAGAATTTTCATGATATTGTAACTGATGGGATGAGAAGGATGAGGGAGGGAGAATGAGGGTGAGTCCAGAATTTTCTCCTTGGGTGATTCATTGGCTGTTGGCATTATTAATAAAAATAGAATACAGGAGAAGGATATAAGTTTAGGCTGGGAGGAAGGGAGGTAGGGTGGTATAGCAATCATCTGGTGTCCAATTCATATCCTCTTGGCCTTCCCTCTGTTTTTGACCATGGCTGGAGTTGACCGTTATAGGGCAGCTTCAGTTCATTTGTGCTGAGAGCATCTTGCCTCCTGTGTGTGCACACTGGGTCTTCACTTTGTCTTGGGGCTCTTGAGTCCAAGCATATACCTCGAGGGAGGTAACACTCACAGCACAAGGTCAATCAATGCAGAAGGGATCCAGAGGATAAATGCTCCCACTTCTATCCTGTGAGTGGTCAATCTCAAGATGCATTCTGTACCTTCTCAGGAATGTCTGTCAGAACCAAGCCTTGATGCTCACTGTGGAACCTCAATAATGCACTTCTATGTTGGCTTTTCTTGTCTTTTCCCTTTTCCTTGTCTCACCCTTTCGACTCCTACAGGTCTGCTCCTTAGGATCACCTCTCAAGTAAACTACTTGCAACTAAGTTCTTATTTCAGGCATGACTTTTCAAGCAACCTAAGCTACGATAGGTGGAGAGGCAAAGACTGGTTTGGCTTTAGACGAATTAAGTCTGTGGTGACTGGATCCTCTGCTTATATTTGGGACTTGGTTAAAGGTTACAAATGGAGGCTCACATCTCATATTTCTAAATATTTAGAAGTTATAAATCAAGCAAACATGTTATTAAATAAAATGTTACATTCTCCCACATACCTGTATGTATTTGAATGTTGAATTCTTGGATTCCTCTGAGTTCCATGCCGGAATGTGGCTATGTGCAAATGTCCAGGCCCACCGCTTACCCCCCTTCCCTTTCAACCTCTTTTTCTATCACATACTGTGTGTGGACACTCCAGCCTGCAAGCTCTGCCCACACCTCCAGCAAAGAGCCACCTTCACACCTAGGGATGTGTACAAAGCAATGCAGCTTGCCCTCAGGAGGGTCAGTGTGGGAAGGAGGACACTGAAGGTTCTGAGAGTGGGTCCTGGCTACCTGGAGCACTGTTTAGAAGTGGGGGCATGAGCTCTGGTGGACACATCCCACTGGCCTGGAGAATCCTCATGTTGTGGTGAGAGTCCTACTCAGAGGAAAGCCACAGGGGAGCTGGTTAGACCTTGGGGCTCAGGGGGCCTTTCTGGCAGCATTTAGGCATGGTGCAACCATGGGGCATCCTGCTGGAACTGTCTGGTAGGTGATTGGTAACATAGATCTGGAGCTTGGAGAAGTTGGAGCTTGATATAAATATTTGGAAGTTGGCAGTATATGGATCATCTTGGAATGGTGGGAGTAGAGAGACTCAACTAGGAAGATGAGGTGGACTGAGCAGAGAAGCAGGTCTAAGAACAGAACCCCGGGGGCGGCTGGGAGGTGGAGCCAGGGAAGGAGGCAAAGGAGCAGCAGCCTCCTGGAGTGACTCAGAGCGTTTCGTCTTGACATTTTAAAAGAATTTTTTCTCCTAAGCTAAAAGGCAAACAAGTTGGTCCCTAAAGCAGCAAGATAGAGTTAAAGTGTTCTTTTCTTATACTCACTCCATGTCCTGTGTATGTAGACTCTTAATTATATCACTGGTCATATTATGCTCATCAAGCTGTCTGAGACGGAGGACTCTAGTGTTCAGTGTCCACATGAAACAAAGTCTTACCTGGGGAGAAGCATAGTGACTTTTTGGAAGCATTAATATGATATTTAGACAAAGGATGTTATGGGACTGAGGGGGAAATTCCTCAGATCTCAAGTCCTCATATGTCTCTAGGTGTTCATTTCCTTAACTGTAATATAGGATTAATACTATCATCCTTAGTTTATTGTAAGAGTCAGGTAAAATAATAGATAGGGAAGCCCTTTGACAAAAATTAAATGTTCTATACAGATGCAGTGTATTGGGCTGATTCTAATGCTTTAATGTAGAAGAATATTAGATAGAAGCTTAGAGCTCTGGAAGAGCTTAAGTGATCATCTAATATGACTCATCCATTTTCCAAATAAAGAAAGAGAGGGTGCAGAAAGCATAGAGAATTACCCCAAATTTTACAGCTGTTTAGTGGCAAAGAAAGACCAAAAATCTAGGTTCATTGGCTTAGTCTACTTCTATTCATAGCCGTTTGTGCTATAAGTAAGGATACTTGATGTCCTTAGGGAGAAAAGGAGGAAGGAACAGAAAGATAGGCATATGAAAGCGTGACAAAAGAATCTGTTAGGAAAGTAAGGGAGAATGAGTTTTGTGATGTGGTTTCCTAACAGTTCTACTCTCAGTTCGTTGTGCATTGCTCTGATGAGGATTTGAATGAATGAAAGCATGGCTAGATACTTGGGCAGTCCTGGGGAACAGCAAGGTGTAGTCCCCATGGGATTTTTTTCCCCAAACTTCTTTTTTTTAAATTTTATTATTATTTTTTTAATTGATGTGTAGTTGATTTACAGTGTTGTGCCAATCTCTGCTGTAGAGCATAGTGACTCAGTTATACATATACAGACATTCTTTTTTTCATATTCTTTTCCATTATTGTTTCTCACAGGATACTGAATATAGTTCACTGTGCTATACAGTAGGACCTTGTTGTTTATCCATCCTATATATAATAGTTTACATCCGCTAATCCCAAGCTCCCAGTCCTTCCCCACCCCCGACAACCACAAGTCTATTCTCTATGTCTATGAGTCTGCTTCTGTTTTGTAGATAGGTTCCCTTGTGTCATATTTTAGATTCCACATATAAGTGATATCATATGGTATTTGTCTTTCTCTTTCTGATTTACTTCACTTAGTATGATAATCTCTAGTTACATCCATGTTGCTGCAAAGACATTATTTCATTCTTTTTTATGACTAAGTAATATTCCATTGTATATATGTACCACATCATCTTTATCCATTCATCTGTAGATGGACATTTAGGTTGTTTCCATGTCTTGGTTATTGTGAATAGTGCTTCTATGAACATAGGGATGCATGTATCTTTTTGAATTATGGTTTTATTATTGTATACATTTCTTGAGGTGGGAGGACCTGACTTAGTGATCCAATCACACATAGTGGATCTATATACACATACATAGATCCAATCACACATACATTGTGACTCAAACATACAAGTCTGTTCATTTCAGGAATCTGGTCAAGTAAATCACACACAGTGGTCTGTCCAAGTGGGATTGCTGGATCATATGGTAATTCTATTTTTAGTTTTCTGAGGAACCTCCACACTGTTTTCCATAGTGGCTGCACCAACTCCTCCATGGGGTTTTATGCCAGCAGAAAAGATGGAAGTTAACAAGTAGTTATAAATATCAAATGTGTATAATCAAGTAAATGATTGTGTGAATAACTAAGTGAAGAATTACTCTAGATTATGAACTTTATGAGGGCAGGATAATGCTTGTTTTGCCCCTTACATAGTCCCTTACGTAGTACAGCATTTGGCAAACAGTTGGTGATCCCCCAGTAGTTACTGAATGATATGATAGATGTTAAAAGGGCTAAGAAGGAAAAAATTCCTGCTGTCCTGAAAGCATATAAAAGGTGGACTAACCTGGTCTGTGGGGACAGGGAAAGCTCCTGAGGAAATGCTGTTTAGGGTGATATAAAAAGCAGTTGTCATGGTGACAAAACAGCATGTGAGAAGACCTGCAGGCAGGAGGGAGCCTGTCATGGTTCTGGAACTGAGGGAAGTCTAGCAAAGGGCAGTGGGCAATGGTAGGGCTAGAGTGTTATACTAGTTGCCTATTGCTGGATAACAAATGACTCTAGAACTTAGGGCCTTAAAACAACAAAATCTAATGGTCTCATAGTTTCTGTGGGTCAGGTATTGAGGAGTGGCTTAGATGGTGATTCTGGCTCAGGGTCTGTCGTGGGGTTATAATCAAAATATTCGTTGGTAGTATTAGTAGTAATATTAGTAATAGTAATATTACTATTCAGATTACTGTAGTAATCTGAAGGATTGACTGGGGTTGGAGCATTTGCTTCCAAGAGGCTCTTATATTTGGCTCTTGGCTGGAGCCTTCAGTTCTTCCATGGCTTTAGAACCTTGCTTCTTCACCAAAGGGTGAAGTCTCTCCATAGTGTTCCTTACAACACAGCAGCTAACTTTCTCCAAAGTAAGCAATCCACAAAAGAAAGAGAGGCAGAAGATGCAATGACTTTTATGATCTAGCCTCAAAAGTGGTATGTCATCACGTTTAATGTATGCTGTTGTTCACACAAACTAATACTGATACCATGTGTGGTAGACTACAAAAGAATATGAATACCAGGAGGCTGTGGTCATTGGGGTCATCTTGGAGGCTGTCTACCACAAGGCTAGATGGACTAGAAGCCATATTTAGGGTTTTAGACTTTATTACAAGAACAATGAGAAGACTTAGAAGGGTTTTAAGCAGAGTCTAGCCACAAGACTACGAGTCTAGCCACTGAAGAGTGTAAGGAAGTGGCAAGGTAGAGGCATGACCTCATTCCTAGGGCCTGAGTGTGCATTAGTTCATTCAGCCAATGTTTACCTGGGAGCATGGATGTGCTACCATATGTACCAGATGTGAGAATGCAGAGGTGAGAGGACCTACTCATAGTCTGACCTCCTGCAGCTTACGGTTCAAGGGGACATAGAAATTAATAAGTGGGCAGTTACACTTTAGCATAATAACTTCTATAATAGGGTAAAGTACAGGTTTCTATGAGAGCATTAGAAGGGAACATAACTCATTCGGGAGAATCAGGAAAGGACTTCTGGAGGAGGTGCCATCTAAGCAGGGACCTAAAGAATGAGTAGGCAAAGGGTAATGTTCTAAGCATGGACATAGGCTGGGAAATAATCAAGAGAATGGCCTGTTTGGGGAACTGAAAGTAATTCAGTGTGTCTGGAGTCTAGATTGGAGGTGAGTGTGGGTGGAGGGGTGAGCAACATAAAGTCAGTACAGTATCAGGATGAGCCCTTTATTCTTGTTAAAGAGTTTGGCCTTTATTTGGGGAGCAAGAGCAAGTTACTAAAGGGCTTTAGGGAAAGAATACACACTTAAGAAAGATTACTCTGGCCGCCACATGGTGAATACTTTGAAATTAGCGAATGTGGAGGCTGGGAGAGGAATTTAGAAGCCATGATAATAATAATAATACAGGTGCAAATTGATGGTGGCCCAAATTGGGGTCAGTGAGAACTGGACTCGAGATATTTAGGAGGTAAAGTTGCTAGAATCTGATAATTATTAGTAGGAAGGTGGGGAAGAGGAAGTTTAGGGTAATGCCCAGGATCATGACTTAATTGTCTGTGACCGACTGTAAGGAAAGAAGGCAGGAAGGGATATAATGACCAGAAATGAGGTACAAGTTCTGGGCTGTGTCTCTTTGATCCAGTTACTGGGATTCAGCTACAGGGGTAGAAGTATATCATCGGTAAGGTCGACTTTGTTCTAAATCTTCTGAAAATTATGTCACAGATCCTGGGAAGAGGGGAGCTTGCAAATGTAGCTCCTCCTTACCGTGGAGGTTGGAGTACAGGAAGTAAAACAATTCCTAAGAATTATAAAGATTTCCTCCAACTCAAGGGCAAACTAGTATGAACTCTTATATACCCCAGAAGACAATGGAGTGAGTTCCAGGAGGTTTTGTATGGTGGCAAAGGAAAAGTCAATTCTTACCTGAGATAATTTAACCAAAAATGTTCTATAGCAGCAAATTTGCCTCCGGTAGGAAACTTCATTTTTTCCCCTACTGGTATAAAAACCTCTTGTTTGTAAATACACATCAGTTATTCAGTACCTTTCTCTTCAAACTTCTCAGTTCTGAGAGAATTGAATTAGTGATGAAATCGACTTTACAATACCGATTTCCTGAATTACACTTCTAGGAATAGTGAACAATCAGCAGACAACCACTCTGTGTGTGTGTGTGTGTGTGTGTGTGTGTGTGTGTGTATGTGTATGTGTAGATACTATATATGTAACAGCAACCCTAAGTGAGACCTAACTGGCATTGGGGGTTAAGATTTAAAATTATGTCAAACACAGGGAGCCAGATAACTCTCCATTTGGCTCCCTCTTCTCTCCACTTTATTCCAGATCATTACTACTCCCACTAGTCCTTTTATACACTCAAGCTAGTCTGATTCATCTGCTTCTCTTTCCTCCTTTCCTCCTACAGAAACTGCTAAAATTATTTTCTATTGAACAGTATAGCAGTATTTCTCTAGAATCTCAAGCTCCACCTTTAGGTTCCAGTGAGTATAGGCTCAAAGATAAGTCTCTATTTCGGATGACTTTTCTGACTTTCTTGTTTTTCTTTCTTGTTTGTGTCAAAGAATTCCTTTGTGGTCCATTCTGTGAGCTTATGGAAGAAGTTTTGGAGTCCAGTAGGACTAACTATTTTGTACCAAGTGAGCTGAAGACCCTTTCCAGGAAGAAAAAGCAGTTTTCTTAAGCTGTTTACTGCCCTGTCCCCTTGCCTCTCACCTCTCATTGCTGTTCTGTACATTCCGTCCCCCACTGATTGTTAATCCTTGACTCCCTGCCCTTTTGGAAGAAACCATTTATACAACCACAATTATCTTGACTATTTTTTTCCCCAAAAGTGATTCTGCAAACAGATCCTGTGCTGTACTCTTTTCCAAAATACTTGTGTTTGAGACAATTCATAGAGAAATTAACCTGTAAGCACAAGTGAGTTTGCACAGGTAGATGCATTTGCTGAGAATTATTGAATGGAACATCAGCACTGGCTGAGCCAGTCACTCAAGTCAGAGGCTTATCCCATGTGGCAGCTGTCATATAAAGAGGCTTGAAACAGGCTGAATTAATGTGAAGCTAGCAATTCACTTCTAAACTCTTGAGCTCACTTCCTCAGCCTGTTACCTATAAAACTGGTGTTTTACCTGGTTTACCTATGTTTACCTAAACATATTGAGCTATGTTTAACAAACACTCAGACAAAAACAATTTTGTTGAACACTACTTGCTCACAGACTTCAAATATCTTTTAAGGTGTCTACATATTATCAAGTTTTGTTCCATTTTACTGATGAAGAAAGTTAAGAATAGGGGGTTAAGTGACTGGATCTAGGTACTATGTTACATTGAGTAAGGAAGTGAGTTAGATGGAGAAGCCAGTTTTCTTAAATTGTGGCTTAATATTAGATCCTCTTAAAATACTCCAAATTTTCTTTTTCTTTTTCTTCAACAACAAATATTTATTGAGTACCTCTTTGTAAGAGATGCATATGATACTGTGCCATATGTTAAGGTCCAAAGACATAGTTCCTACTTGCATGGACCTTGTAGGTATGAAGATCCTGGGAATAATGATGTACTTAGAAAGAAATAAAATGAGTCAGAATATGTCAAAGATAGTTCCAATGCATAAATACTATAAAAAGTAGGTCAGGGTGGTTAGAAAAGGATTCTAGAAAAGGAGGTGACAAACATGAGATAAGATCCTTCTACTACACTATCCTCCAGACTGGTAGGTAGAAATGCAGGCTACTAGGAGGCTTCTGGAGACAAGGTGAGCATTTTGGTCAAAGAAAGATATAGGGTAGTGGTGGGAGCTTCCTTTCTGGAGATTAGTAGGCCTGACTGCAAAGTCTTCAATAACCAGTTGAGTGTGAACTTTCCTTTCAAAGTTACTAATAAGGTCCTGAAGGTTTTGAACAGCAAAATGATAGCTTCCTAAAATATATTTATTGAGTGACAGTTACATGCCAGACACTATTCTAGTCTAGGGATTCAATATCAAGGAAGACAGTATCTGTACTGTCAACAAGCTTGCAGTTTAGTGAAGACAGACAAGTAGACAGACATCTACAAAATAGTAGACACGTTTGTTAACAGTCTTATAGACATCTATAGACAAGTATAGGTGGACCTGGGAACAGATAGAGGAAGGGTCCCCAACATGGGATTGAAGAATTAGGAAAGGCTTCCTGGAGGAACTTATAATTGAACTAAGTCTTTCAAAGCACATATTTTACTTTCTCTGATTGAAAAAATAATACATATTTTAGACACCAGACTGTTGCCAAGGCAGTGGAGTAGTTGTACACCTGGCAGTAATAAGCTGGTGATACCTATCCCTACCCCCGCTTCCCCTGCTGGAGTGTTGTCAGAAGAAACCAGGTAAAACAGAAAGTTTAATTAAGATTCAGAGTCCCAGAAGATCATATGCCAAATTTTAATTGAAAATCACTTATATCAACAACCAGAAATATCTCTTACTGAATGAAAAAAAGACAATCAATAGATGCTGTGAACTAGCATCTTGAACAGAAAAAAGACAAATACTGAGATGACAAATATTAGGATGATCTGCTAAAGACTGTAAAGGAGCCGTCATAAAAATCTTTCAATGAGCAATTATGAACGTGTGTGAAATAAGTGAAAAAAAAATCTCAGGACAGAAATAGAAAATGTAAAGAAAAACCAAATGGAAATTATGCAACTAAAAAATATAATAATTGAAATGAAAACTCAGTTAATGGACTCAACTGAAGAAAGGGAGAGGACAGAGGACGGAATCAGTGAACTGGAAAATAGAACAATAGAAATTACCTAATCTGAACAACAGAGCGAATATAGACTGAAAAAAATTAACAGGGCCTTAGGGACATGTGCGATTGTAACAAATGTGTCATCAGAGTCCTGGAAGGGAAGGAGAAAGAGGGAAGTGTTTAAAAATGACTTGAAGGAATAAGGGCTGAAAACCTTCTAAATGTGGCAAAAATAATATATTTACAGATCCGAGAAGCTGAGCTAACTTTAAACCAAAAAACATGCCAAGGTACATCATTGTCAAACTTGTGAAAGCTAAAGACAAAGAAAAAACTTGAAAGCAGCGAGAGGGAAATGACACCTGACCTTTGGGGAAGAATGATTTGAATGGTAGCAGTTATTGATCAGAAACCATGGAGACAGAAGGAACTGATACAACAGTTTTTTCAAGTGCTGAAAGAAAAGAACTGTCAGCCCAGAATCCTATAACCAGCAAAATATGCTTCCGGAATTAAGGGGAAATCAAGATGTTTTTGGATGAAGAAAAGCTAAAAGAATTTGTTGTCAGTAGACCTAACGTAGAATAGCTTAAGGAATTTTAGCCATCTTTTCTTTCTTTTTCCTTTCTTCCTATCATAGAAATAATAAAAGAAGGAATCTTAGAACATCAGAAAGGAAGAAAAAAACACAGTAAGCAAAAATATAGGTAAGTACAATACAGTTTCCTCCTCCTCTGGAGTTTTCTAAATTATATTTGATTGTTGAAGCAAAAATTGTAATGCTTCTGTTGTTATTCCCAATGTATATAGAGGAGTTATTTAAGATAATTATAAACAAAGGGGGGGTAAAAGTATATAAGAGTGGTAAGGATTCTATACCTTACTTAAGCTGGTAAAAAGACTAGTAGGCTATGATGTTATGTATATAATGTATACATATAATGTAATACATAGAGCAAACACTAAAAAGCTATACAAAGAGATATAATCAAAAATATTATAGACAAATCAGAGTGGAATTCTAAAAAAAAGTTCAAGTAATCCATAGGAAGGTGAGAAAAAGAAAACAAATGAAAAAAACCCAGAGCAAACAGAAAACAAAAAATGACATGGTAGATTTAAACCCTGATATACTAATAATTACATTAACTGTAAGTTCAAATGCACCAATTAAATGACAGATAATAGGGTAACCCCCCCAATTTGAACTGAATAAAAGTAAATATTGAACTAAATGAAAATGGAAATAAAACAAGTAAAAATTTATGGAATACAGCTGAAGCAATGCTAAGAAGGAAATTTATATCATTAAATATTTACATTAGGAAAGGAGGATGGGTCTCAAATAATTTATTCAAACCTACACCTCAAGAACCTGAGAAAAAGAGCAAAATAAACCCAAAGCAAGCAAGAGGAAGGAACTACTAATAAAAAGAAGAGCAGAAACGAGTTCAATTTCAATGAAATTGAAAACAGAAAACAATGGAGAAAACCATTTCAATAAAGAGCCTAATTCTTTGAAAAGATCCATAAAATTGACAAACCTCCAGCAAAACTGATTAAGAAATAGAGAAGACTTAAATTACCAATATCAGGAATGAAACAGGTGATATTACTACAGATCCTGCAAATATCAAAAGGATAGTAAGGGAAAACTATGAACAACTATAAACATAGATTTGACAACTTAATATGAAATGGACCAATTCCTCAAAAAACAAAAACTTCCATTCACTATGGAATAGTTACTTACAGTGGCCTATAACTATTAAGGAAATGGAATTATTTTTAAAAATTATTTTATTTTTATTTATTTTTGGTTGCATTGGGTCTTTGTTGCTGCACACGGGCTTTCTCTAGTTGCAGTGAGTGGGGGCTACTCTTCATTGGAGTGCGCCGGCTTCTCATCGCGGTGGCTTCTCTTGTTGCGGAGCACGGGCTCTAGGCGTGTGGGCTTCAGCAGTTGTGGCTTGCGGGCTCTAGAGTGCAGGCTCAGTAGTTGTGGCGCACGGGCTTAGTTGCTCTGCGGAATGTGGGATCTTCCTGGACCAGGGCTCGAACCTGTGTCCCCTGCATTGGCAGGCGGATTCTTAACCACTGTGCCACCAGGGAAGCCCCAAGGAAATGGAATTTTTAATGAAAAGACTCTCCAAACAGAAATTTCTAGAACCAGAGGCTTGCGCTGGAGAATTTTACTTTTAAAGAAGAATTAGCACCATTTCTCTATCATCTTTTCCGAAAGACAGAAGAAGAGGGAGTATTTCTTTCTTTTTTTTTTTTTTTTGCGGTACGCGGGCCTCTCACTGTTGTGGCCTCTCCCATTGCGGACCACGGGCTCTGGATGCGCAGGCTCAGCGGCCATGGCCCATGGGCCCAGCCGCTCCATGGCATGTGGGATCTTCCCGGACCGGGGCACAAACCCATGTCCCCTGCATCAGCAGGCCTACTCTCAACCACTGCGCCTCCAGGGAAGCCCCACAATTATCTTAAAGTCAAAAGTTTAGTTTAAAAAATTAAACTGTTTTTAAGATTGGGTTAGCTGAGAGGCGATAGTAGAGAGGGGCATTCTAGGTGGATGGACAAATGGAACTGAAACTAGGCCAGTAAAACTGGAGTGAAGGGTGTGTGTTAGGCAGTGAATAAGGCTGGAGTGGTCAGTCAAGGCCAAATTGTAAAAAACATTGTTTAAGGAATTTGAAATTTTTTAAACTTATAAAGAGCCTCTGAAGAATTTTAAGTAGGAGAGTAACACAGTCCAATAGAAAGGGGCAGGCTGGGGAAAATGTAGAATTAAAATTTTAGAGGTATTGATAAGGTTTAAAATAGGGATACAGAAAATAAAGAGTAAGAGAATGTGAAGATGCAGTCTGGGGTGGATATCAGGATTTTAGTTTAAGAGGTGGAATAGATTTAGCAAATGGCAAATAACTGGATTTGGAATAAGAGTAAATTGCTGCGATAGAGTGGAGAGACAGGGAACCATGATGCCAGATACCTTGTACACATGGACATCAGATTCACTTAGGACCTAGAATGATGACAGCATTAGAGAAGAATGGAAGGTAATAAGTATGATCCAGGTGCTCTAATCTGTATTAAATGTGAGTAGTCACTATAAAGTCAATAATAACAATGACAAGGGAAACAGTGGGGGCTATAGACAGATGATATAATCCTCAACAGAAGTGTTTTTATGTGCAGGAGGCGGGGTAGTTCTATGAAGGCAGCAATGTAGAGCAAGAAAAATGTGATGTGTGTCCCTCCCCTCATCATATGGATAGTGAGAAAATGAGCAACGTAGGATTAGGAGGTGGAAACAGGCAGGTAGAGGGAGTGTTTGGGAAAAAGGTGGATAATCAGGGATAGTTTACAAAGAATGGGAATCCCAGAGAATAACATGAGAAGGGCTGGTGGCTATGTCAGTATTGGGAGGATGATAGGTGAATACTGGGGACAGAGACACAGAACTGAATGGGGGTGAGCATAGAAGAAAGGACATGTGACCGGAGGGGCTTGCATTTTGGGTAGTGGCCATGCCACTGACCATGTCACTGACCATGCCAGTCAGTGACAGGCATGGGTGAATTAACTGGCCCCAAGACGCTGACTGGATTTCTGCCATCAAACAGCTTTTAGACTGGCAGAGCCATTAGGCCCTGGTGTGACAGGATGACATGTGTTGTTTGTGTCCTGGTCAGTGGACTGTAGCCTTCAGAAAGCAGTTGGTTTCTGTTTCAGTAAAGCCCAACCCAAAGGGTGGGAAGAACAGTTAGGCTAACATGAGATTGGAAAGAATTTCCAGCATTCGAAACACTTGGGCCTTGGTAGAGAAGGTTCATGTGGTTAAGTTCAGACTGGCCACTCCTGACATTTGTGGAACGTGGTGCAAAGGGACAAATTGAGGCCCCCAGCCTTGTTTTCCCCCTTGTCTTCTCAGTCCTGGCTTTGCTGTACACCAGGTAGTGTCCTGGGGAATCCCCAGCCCACACATCTGAGCTTTGTCCACTAAATCCTGACAACTGCTTTTGCCTGCCATTCTGGCCCAGTGGAGAGGACATTATTGGCCCAGTTCTTGTTCAGGAGATATGTCCTGGGACAAAGTCCAGGCAGGCCCTGGAAATGAGCTCAGGGCTATTAGCAGGGGGGGATGCAAGGGTTCTGGGTACCTAGACTCTTGTCTAGATCGGGAGGTATGGGCACTAGACTGGCATGTCCCCATGAACTCCTTGCCCTTTAAAAAGGGGCACAGCCCCAGTGATGGTTGTTAGAGAGGAGCCATTTAAATGACAGGCACAGTGCAGGGACTAAGGGTGGGGACCCATTTTGCATGGGTCTAAGGGTGGCGCTATGTTCAAGTCAAGGTAGAATGATGTTCCTCAGGTCTTTTGGCCTGAGTGAAACTCAGCACCTGGTAAAAGATAGGGACACCTCCCTTCACCCTTCTTCCTCCTCTCTAGTTTCATTCTCCAGAGGTAAACATTGTAAATATTCTTCCAGAAGTTCTCATATATTGTTCAATAATTTCTTTCTTTTATCCTAAACATGTCATGGATATGTTTATTAGCTGGTATACATAGATATACAACATATTTTAAGAGAGCATAATTTTTTCCGCAATGGTGTTACCATTATTTATTTAAAGAGCATTTAGATTGTTTCTAATTTTTTCTTTTCATGATTAAAAACAATGTTGAAATTCATCCATTCATTTAACACATTCTTATTGAGGCACCAAGAATTGTTTTGTCACTGGAAATACAGCAATGAACAACAGCAAAAATGGAGTTTACGTACTAGTGGGGTGAGTCAGTCCATTAAAAAAATTAAATTATATACAATGTCAGATGAAGGTAAGTGCTACAAAGAAAATAAAGTAGGAAAGTGGCATAAGGGTGTTGCAACTTTAAATAAGATGGTCTAGAGGAACCTTCCTGAGAAGATGAGGTCTGAGCAAAGAACAGGAGGAGGTGAGGGGATAGAGGCAGTAGGTTCCTGGAAAGAGTATGTTTCAAGCAGAGGGTTTCAGTCAATCCAGCAATGATTTTTTTTATATCCTTGGGTTAATATTTCTGTAGAATAGACTCCTAAATGTGTTATAGCTGTGTCTAAGGCCAGGTGCATTTTAAATGTGACTAATGTAATTAATTTATACCTCTATCAGCTATGTCTTAGGGTGATTCTTGCCCCAACCCTTGCCAAAGCCCTTGAAAGCAACTATTATGATGGGAAAATATTTGGTAAGATTCTTAAGGTGGAGGGTGTACCTCCAAATTACTTTAGATGAAGTAGGTAATTTCTGAATTGTTTTCCAAGGAGGTTTCATTTAGCTATCGGAAAGGCTTTATTGATTTGTAGCCACTCTTTGTGTGTTTTGGAAACCAACACTTTTCATGTATGTTGCAAGCATTGCCATGCATATACTAGTAAGTCCCCAGGGAATGTTGGAGCCCTAGGGTGAAAGTCTCCTAAGTTCCTGTATTACATCATGGAGAGCTGCATGTTGACCTGCAGCACTTCCTCTGAACTATAAATAAACTTATTATCCTTTAAGTAACTAACATTTTGGTGTTTGTTACAGCAGCTTAACCTATCCTAATTAGTGCTTTGGGTTTTCTAGGTAGATTATCATATAATCTGATAGGAGTATGTTTAATTTTGTAAGAATCTGCCAAACTGTCTTCTGAAATGACTGTACCATTTTGTATTTCCGCCGACAACGAATGAGAGTGCTTGTTGCTCCACATCCTTACCAGCATTCGGTGTGTCAGTGTTTTGGATTCTGACCATCTAATACATATGTAGTGGTATCTCACTGTTGTTTCCTAATTCCATTTTTATACTCTGCATTCTGGTTGAAAGCTGTCTTTGCCCTGAGAATCTTTCAATGCCCTAGAATTAATTATGTATTCTACTTTCTCTACTGCCATACATATACTGAGAAGCAGAATGACAGTAAAGAGTACTTGGAACAGAGAGGGAAATAAAGTAAGCAACTTTAGGCTTGTGGGGTAGGACTTCGTATGTGTGTATGTGTGCCAAATGGCCATTTCCAACTGTTCATTAATCCAGAAATCCCTCTAAATCTTGGAAGACAGTTCAAGTTAATGTAGAGAGGTTAGTAGAGTTATTAATGGTCTGTGAGGAAACTTGTGTCATTAGGTCTAGTAAATTCAAAAGCTAAAGTATCATCTGTCATTTAATAAAAAGGAATTACAAGGAAGTGAAAGTAGATTAAAATTAGGGGAGCTGAAGAGAAACCAAGGGTATCTGGTGGCTCATTTTGGCATCTTGGAAACTGGTTAGGTAGGTTTTGAGATCCTTTTATATAAGAAAGTACACATGAAGCAAAAACTAGGTAATATTCAAGAGACTTTAATTTTAGGAAGGATTTTATGATACAAAAAATAATGGCCTCCCAAAGATCTCTACCTTGATCTCTATAACTTGTGAGTATATTACTTTTCATGGCAAGAGACTTTGCAGATGTGATTAAATTAAGGATATTTAGGTAGGGAGGTATTCTGGATTATCCTTGTGGGTCCAGTGTAATCACAAGGGTCCTTGTAAAAGGGAGGCAGGAAGGACAAGTCAGACAGAAAATGTGAGGACAAAAGCAAGGTCAGGGAGAAGATAATACTGATAGCCAGGACATGGAACCAACCTAAATGTCCATCAACAGATGAATGGATAAAGAAGATGTGGCACATATATACAATGGAATATTACTCAGCCAAAAAAAGGAACGAAACTGAGTTATTTGTAGTGAGGTAGATGGACCTAGAGTCTGTCACACAGAGTGAAGTAAGTCAGAAAGAGAAAAACAAATACCGTATGCTAACGCATATATATGGAATCTAAGAAAAAAAAAATGGTACTGATGAACCTAGTTGCAGGGCAGGAATAAAGATGTAGACATAGAGAATGGACTTGAGGACACGGGGTGGGAGGGGGAAGCTGGGGCGAAGTGAGAGTAGCATCGACATATATATACTACTGAATGTAACATAGTTAGCTAGTGGGAAGCAGCCACATAGCACAGGGAGATCAGCTCAGTGCTTTGTGGTGACCTGGAGCGGTGGGAGAGGGAGGGTGGGAGGGAGGCTCAAGAGGAAGGGGATATGGGGACATGTGCATGCATATGGCTGATTCACTTCGTTGTACAACAGAAACTAAGGCAGTATTGTGAAGCAATTATACTCCAATAAAGATCTATGAAAAAAAAAAAAAGAAAATAGAGGAAGAGGCCAGGCGCCAAGGAATGTAGCTCATCTCTAGAAACTAGAAAAAAGAATGGATTCTTCCATAGAGCCCACAGAAGGAATGCAGCCCAGAAGACTCATTTTAGACTTCTGACCTCCAGAGCTGTAAGTGAATAAGTTTGTGTTATTTTAAACCACTAAGTTTGTGGTAATTTGTTACAGCCAGTAATGGGCTGTTTTTACCCAAAACACTTCTGTCACCAAATGTGTGGGTTTTCCACACCAAGCAATTCTCCAGTTTTCTGTGGATACCAACTGGGTGTCCCACAATTTAGTTCAATTCTGACACTACCCAGAGTTAGCAGAGACCCCACAGGATAAAGGCTCAGACCCACGAGACTGCCCCCACTTCAGATGCCAGTCTCAAGTCTGAGCTACCTGTACTTTAGACAAGCTGACTATAAATTGGGGGTTCCCATGGCCCTCTCCTCAGGATCAATAATTTGATAGAATGGCTCACAGAACTCAGGAAAGTGCTTTACTATTACCAGTATTTATTACAGAGGACATTATAATGCATACAAATGAACAGCCAGATAAAGAGGTACCCAAGGCAAGGTCTAGAAGGGTCCTCAGCACAGGAGCTTCTGTCCTCATGCAGTTGGGGTTGTCACCTTCCTGGCACATGGGTGTATTTACCATGTGCAGTAATCATTCTGGGTAGCGAATGATCTTAGACCTAGTGAATCACTATTAACAAAGGCTATGCAGCAAAAGTGATGGGGTATCACTTCTGAGATTAGGTTAACAAGGATGTCCGACTTCCATCTCCCTCCCTGTTGATCTTTCTCGTGCTCAGTCTGATGAAGTCAGCTGCGTGTTGTGAGTTGCATTATGGAGAGGCACACGTGACAAAGAACTGAGGGCAGCCTCTGACCATCATTCAGTGAGAATCTGAGGCCCTCAGTCTAGTACCTTGTGAAGGACTGAATCCTGCTTGGAGTTTTTTTCATTCAAGCCTTAAGATGATACCACAGCTCACACCTTGATTATAGCTTTGTGAGAGACTGAAGCAGAGAACCTAGCTAAGCTGTACCCATATTCCACATTCACAGAAACTGTGAGGTAATAAATATTTATTAAATGTTATTTAATTTATTATTAATTTGTTATATTATTTAGTAAATGTTATTTAATAAATAAATAAGCCACTAAGTTTTGTTATGTAGCAATAGGGAATCAGTATGAATATATAACAAGTGTTACTTTCCTACGGCTGCTCTAACAAGTTACCACCAATTTGGTGGCCTTAAAACAACTGAAGTTTGCTCTCATAATTCTGGAGGCCAGGAGTCCAAAATCTTTATCACTGGGCTGAAATCAAGGTGTTGGCAGGGCTGCACTCTCTCTGGAGGCTCTAGGGGAAAATCCTTGCCTCTTCTGGCTTCTGGTGTCTGCTGAAATTCTTTGCCTTGTGACCACATCACTCCAGTATTCAAGGCTAGCACCTTTAAATCTCTCTGCTCAGTCTTCATATTGGCTTTTCCTCAATGTGTGCATGTGTGTGTATACGTGTGTGTGAAATCACCCTCTGCCTCCTTATAAGTATACCTGTGGTTGCATTTGGGGGCCCACTCAGATAATCTACATGAGCTCCCCATCTCAAGATCCTTAATGACATCTGTGAAGATGCTTGTTCCACATAAGGTAATATTTACAGGTTCCAGGTTTTTGGATGTAGATATCTTTGGGGGGACCATTTTTCAGCCTACCACAAATAGCTAACATTTTAAAACTCTTATTATGCTCTAGATACCATGGTAAACACTTTATATGTATTTTCATCTATATGGATTATCGCTACTCATTTATATTCAAAGAAACTGACTCTCAGAGAATTTCTGTGACTTGTCTCAGGACACACAGCTCGTAAGTGATGAAGCTAGAGTGAACCCATGCAGTCTGACCTCAGAGCTTGTCTATCTAACTGCTATTTGGTATTGCCTCCCCATAGGTTCATATGCTTAACCTAAGTAATTAGAAAAGGGTATATCCATTTCACGGCATAGAATATATTCAGTGAGTTCTTATTAATGGTGGGTTTTGTGGTATCTTTTTTTTTAAATATAAATTTATTTATTTATTTATTTATTGGCTGTGTTGGGCCTTCGTTGTTGTTTGTGGGCCTTCCCTAGTTGCAGTGAGCCGGGGCTACTCTTCGTTGCGGTGCGTGGGTTTCTCATTGCGGTGGCTTCTCTTGTTGTGGAGCACAGGCTATAGGCATGGGGGCTCAGTAGTGTGGCTCACGGGCTCTAGAGCACAGGCTCAGTAGTTGTGACACACAGGCTTAGTTGCTCTACAGCATGTGGGATCTTCCCGGACCAGGGCTCGAACCTGTGTCCCTTGTGTTGGCAGATGGATTTTTAACCACTGCATCACCAGGGAAGTCCTGTGGTGTCTTTTTAATTACTAAGTTAAAACAATGTTAGTTATTTTTTAGTTATTTTGAAATTTTCAGTTATTTTTAAGGAAAGACACTTGAACTGGGAGGACCTTATCTAACATTTACAATCAAAATCCTGTTGCCTAGAGAAGATAGACCAAGTAAATAGCATCCCTTAGAGAATGGATCCTGGATGAGGTCCACCCCTCTTTTGATGTGCCACGTTTACATAAACCCAGTCTCTGGTGTGCGGGCTCTAAAGAGCTGGAACAGTCAAACTGTAAAGAACTGATTGCTTTGAGCACTTAAAGGCACTTCTCCATAACTAGTTTTAAACAGATTTATTTTAGCTTTCCTGGGAAAAGTGCATCTAGAGATGAAATCTGAATAAAGGTAGAGAGAGGTGATTCTTGTGTTGATCGAAGTTCAAAATGAGAATGTGTAATGTATTCCAGATTATGTTCTGCTTAGCATTTGCTATGTTATGCCTTTAACAATTTGCTGATTTTCTGTGTATGACCTGTTAGTCTAAAAATTCAGATCACACATATTTCAACTCTATGTAGATTTAAACTTTAGACTTATGAATCTCTTTTCTATAGATTTCTTCTTGGAAGCAGATTCCAAATTTAAGGAAGTAATGCCGTCAGAGGCCTTGGAGCTATTTCTCCAGCTTTTGTTTTTATTGCCACTGCATTAATGATGGCAGGGCTGTCCCTTCCCCAGTGTGACATGCCTGAGCAGGTGTGCAGATGGTTAAAGACTAGGGAGATGGGACTCGGATGGCAGATGGTGATGCCTTGTCATGGTTCCAACTACACTTTGAACATTCTGTCCCTCCTCCGACATGCATCACTTCAGATGGCAGCCTCATTTGGAGGTGAATTGTTCTTTGCTATTTTTTTCTTTTTTTCTTGTGCTGGAGTTGACCTCATACCTGGCACTGTGTGAAACGTATTGGCCTAGATTCTGCCCCAGAGATGATAGAGGCTTATTGATATTTAGTGTATGCTTTGTCATATCAATTTTTAGAAAATAGAGCCTGAAGAGATCTTCTAATTTTACTGAGATTACCCAGTCGCTGGCACTATTCTATTTACCTTCAACTGGTATCTCTCTAAGGACAGATGCTTCATGAAAAAAAGGAGTTCTGGAATCAAATTATGGAAGAAAGTGTTCTGAGGGCAAATGAGGTTAGGAAATGTTGATTCCTTTCCTCCCCCCATTACCTCTGTAGTCAATGTGTTGACAGCCACACCTTGTCTCTCCAACACCTCTCTGAATATAGCCGTGGTATATGTTTCTGGAATGCTGATAGCTTCTTACCTTAATCCAGCTCTCTTCTTTGCCCGAGGGCTTTCTTCAGCACTCTGGGAGCTTCTCTGGGCTCCCTCCAGGTGCTACCCAGAAGCCATGGGAGTGTTCATGCCCTCAGGACAGCCCTCCGTCTTTTGGGAAGTTGGACTTGATAAATTCTGAGACCACCTCACTCTCTTCGAAATAATTCTGAAGCCACACCATAGTTTCGTGGAGAGTTTCCAGCAGAATTGAGCTCTAGTTTCTCAGAGCAGTAACTTGTTCATTAACATGAACTACATGGTGTTTCCCATTTCCCTATCTCATTTTTCCCTGTCTCATTGTGTTTCCTATTTCTGTCTCTGACATACACTACCTGTACCCAAGTCCTTATCTGAAAGCCTGCTTTTGGAAGTCCCCGCCTCTGGATAGTCCTATGCATGTTAGGTTTGAGAGGTTCTAGAGTAGAGAAATTTACTTAGTCCTGTTCTCTAAACTTGCCGTTCTACACATCTTTTTTTAACTCTAAAATTTTGTGTATCTAATGTTTTTTGCAATATCATTCCTGAATTTGGCTGCTGGAGATATCTGAGAGAAGTATCGCATTATAGTATCCCATGAAAGGGCCCACAGATTCCCTTTCACAGCCTGTTTTTGTCTTTGAGTGCCCTTGGCTAATGCCTCGAGGTCACAGGTCTGCAAGGGACCTTAGAGTCTAGTTACCTCATTTTATCAATAGAGAAACTAAGAGTGATGAACTGTCATCTTGTTCAGTTATCTGAGATTTCATAGGAAGTGTGCAAATTATCTAGCCCAAGGGTTAGTAAACTGGCTTAAGGGCAAAACTCAGCCTGCTGCCTGTTTTTGTACAGCCTGCAAGCTAAGAATAGTTATTACATTTTTAAATGGTTGAAAACAATTTTAAAATAATATTTCATGACAATAATGAAAATTAATATCAAATTACAATTTCAATGTCCATAAAGTTTTATTGGAACACAGACACACCCATTTGTTTATGTCACTAACCGGCAGCTGCTTTACTGCTCCAGTCTCAGAGTTTGAGTAGTTGTGACAGAGACTATATGACCCACAAGCCTAAGACATTTATTACCTGATCCTTTACAGAAAAAGTTTGCCATTCCCTGCTTTCGATTCTTAAGACATGATAAAGGGAATTGCAGACGTCAGTGTGCTTTTCAGCATAAGTCAATACAATGTAGCAGATAGGTCAGAGCTGTTAGTCCTGCATGAGAATCCTATTCTGTGCAGTGCTGTTAACAAGCTTCATTGGATTTTGGACAGATGACACCACATCTTTAAGTATCAATTTCCTCATTTATAAAATGGAGGGACTGGACTGAAGAGTTCTTAAATTCCCTAATGATCTGATTTCTCTTAGATTCTGTGTTTGTCTATTTGGCATCCATTAATCACCAGGCTAAACTAATGGTCAGAGCTGGTTACATCTCCCCTGTGGTCCAGCTTTCACAGGTGCACAAAAGTCATAAACTTACCAACCAGTTCTGAGTCCATACCCCCAACTACCTCCTTTATCTAAATCTCACATAAACCCAATAATTCTCCTGCCCTAATCACCTAGGGCCGGGTACTAGACAACTAGAGACCACCTCTGTAGAGGCTGCCAATATTATTCAGACTAGCCAGTTTCAAACTGCTTTCTCTTCCCTGCTTTGCCTTTTCCATGGAAAACATAATCAAGACTCTAGGCCAGGCTTTCCTGTTCCTCTTGCTTCTGCTTCCTGATTGACTCTGGTGCTTCCCCATGTGCCTCTCATTCCTGGGGACTTGTAACAATACACTCTTTTTCAGTGATACTGACTTTTTTGTATCATCACTCAGTCACCTTTATAAATTAAGACTCGGGCACAGATTGCTTAAGGACAAATTATTTATAACTCTGTGCAGTTATCTCAGAGTTTAATGTATATATAATTCTAGAGCATGATTTGTTCCTGATGTTCAGCCTAAGCCAAACCTCCTTTATTGCAGCTCAGTTCCATCGCTCCTCATCCATGAGCTGTGGGAAAGTGAGCACATAGGCTGCATCCTTGCCACACAGGGAGCCTTTGGCTATTTCTAAAGTTCATATGACTCGTTGGTAAGTCTGTGGTTTGCCTCCTCCTGCGATTCAGGAACACTTTCTCATCATATGGTTTTTCATTTGTCTCTCCTCCTCACACTGCTCTGAGTCCTGGAAACTCTGTGCTTTCTACTTAGCCCAGTATAAGCTGTGCTATATTAACTTTTCTCTAGATGTTTCCTTTAGTTCAGTCAGGTATGGATGACGCTGTTCTTTCCAGAAAATTTTTGTCTTTTGGGACCTCCCTTCACTGTAGGCATCACCATCTTTTAAGGATTTTCTCTTCTATGTGGCCCTCAGGAATCAAGGTCAGTTAGGACTTAAAGGGGCATGTGATGGCACAGATGAGTGAAGTACACCAGGTATGATACAATTGGGGTAATGGGGGCTATGGTGAACAAATGGCCATGTACTGTTGACTCAGCTGTTATTTCTCAGCTTTGAGAAATTACTGTCCCATGAGAATTCTGTCCAGTGGTGACAAAACTTTTCTCTTTTTAAAGTCCAAAATCTAGAATTTTAGATGGTATCTCTAGAATTTACAATAAATTCAAATTAAAAAACAACAACAACACTGTTTGAGCCAAATGAAATGCAACTCTGATTGAGCCTGTGAGCCATCACTTTGCTATGTCTGATCTGTGGTAAATGGGAACATCCTTCCAGACTCATTCCAGATTCATTCTTACTTGTACTCCAAGTCATTGGACCCTGGAACCTATGACTGCTGAACTCTTTGGCTTTTGTCAACACACTTGTCTCATATGGCATGTTCTCAGGATCCAGCTCCTTGCTATTTCCAGGGTAAATCAGGCAATCTAATGACCTCCCTCACTCTAATGGGCATTTTTGCTAGGGTGTTTCCTTTCTTCTCTGTTAAGATGTATATTTTATGAATGAAATTATAGGGACAATATTCTTGCAGCTCTTGTCTAAAGTTGAGGATTTTAAACATGTAAAAGGGTCAAAAGTCCATGGTAGGCCAGAGGGGGATATTTAGGCATAATGGTAAGTGGTACTTTGTGTTATCTCCCAAATCACAGGTATTAGGAAGCTGCCAGTGTCTAGGGCCAGGTCTGAACACAGTTTGGACTTGCATCGTTGTGCTCATGATTGTCATTGTTATCAGTATCAGCATCAGGTGCGGGCTGACTTACAGAGTACTTACAGAGTACCATTAACCAACTATGTCAGTTCTCCCTTTCTAAGGTTGAGGGTGCTTTTGGTGTTGACAGGCACTATGTTTTTAAAAGTTGTTTGTTTATATATCTGGTAATTGGTTCCATCTGGCATCACCTGCTGTGCCTAAGCACTATTTAGCATGCTTAATGAGATCCCCCTGAGCTTTGAAAACATTTAAGTGAAAGAGTTAGATTCCACAAATAGAAGAGGCGGCTGGTGAGACTTGGTTATTACGCCAGGTGGAGGGCATATTTTTGGGTTTAGAAGCCAAAACCAGACTTTCTGTTCTTCTCTGCCCATTGGCCTGGAAGGCACCCACATGGAACCCACCTTGTTTTATTCAGTGACACCAGTGAAATGTCTGCTGTTCCTACCTTCTTAGACTGCCAGCAGCACTTAACAAGAACCCAGTGACGAACCTTATAGATGGCTAGCTGACCAGCTCTCCCCAGGCTACCCCAGCTCCCCCTCAGGAATAATAAGATTCTGTGCCAGGATTGCACGCATCCAACAGCCCAGCATGAGTCATTCTTTTGCCCCAGGGTCGGTAAAGATTGAATCAGTGAGTTGGAAAAAAAACCCACAAAAAACCCCAGTGATTTGGTTCCTTTCATTCCCCCTGGGAAGTAGGGTGGGAATGAGGATGAGGAGAAACTCATTTATTTTACATGCTTATTTGCAGAATTAATGTAGATTAATCACCCTTCCATGAGTGATGTTTTGAGCACAGTATACAGCTTTATCATTAATGAGAGGGAAGTGGAACACTTTTAGTTCCTTTTTGGGTAATTCTTTGAGGCTAGCACCACCGTGTGGACAAAGTGGATACAGACTTTTCTTTGCCTTGCATAACTGGCCGGTGCTGTGCCTTTGGCAAGGTGATTTTGGTATCTTCTCGCCTGTTTCATCTTTTCTGAGTCATCGCAGAGCAACACAGTGATAGAAATATTTTTTGCAGCAGTGTCATACAGTGCTGGGCTCTCAAGGATCTTGTGCTTCTACAAAATGACTGAACCTCATGCAGGGAGATGACAGTGGCAGATTCACAGAGCAGCTTTGTATCAGGCAGAGTGTAAATTAGACACCTAGTTCGGGATTAGCCACTGGGCTCTAAAGTGGATATTACCAATTTGGACTCAGTGATAAATGTCAGGACCTGTTCTGAGGGAACTTTCTGACCTCTGTTACCCAAGAGGTGCAGGCTGAATCAGAGGAAAGGAAGAGACATAAGATCTGGTGGTAGGGTGCAAAAGATTTTTACCAAACCACATGGTTTGCCTCCTGTGGGGTGGGAATGTGAAGTGGAGCTTCTCTCCTGACTCTTTTGGTAGAATGAAGAGGAGAGATGAATATAGAGCAGTTCTACTGACTGTGGCTTTAAATCCCACGGAGGGGAGCGGCTAGCAAAGAGAGGAGAAAGATTGGTACCTCCATAGTGGCCTTTCCTGTGTGGCTGGCACCAAGATCCCTGGAGAGGGGCAAGCCTGCTTCTCCTTGAGAGGTTGGTTCTTCATTTCCAAACTGACTGGTGTGTGTGTGTTGGGATGGGGCTCTAATAGGTGGAGGTAGGGAAGACTGTTGCTTATAAAGAACTAGCACTATTTAACTCCTAACAGGCCACCCTTCCAGTCTTACTCTTTCTGTAGTCTCCTAACCCCAAAAGAGAAAAAGTTTTACCAGCACTTAAAACAGAATGCTGTGATTGTGGAAATTTGGGGGAGTCAAGAACAAATCAAGATGTGCTACCATTCCTCTCTTCGATGAGCTACTAAAGTGATAGGGGAATGTATAGAACAGTCCTTGCCACCCACAAATCACTATTGCCTTTAAATATTTCCTTTACTCCTTCCCATAACTTGCCTGGCTCCTACAGCTGTAGACATTAACATATATGGGATTTCAGATTGAAACAGCTTCTTGTGGCTGAGTATGGGCTGATGCCAATCTGGAGGGGGTTTCAAGGGACATGTTATGGAACTTTCCTCTGTAGAAGGCCATTTATCAAACTTAAATGTGACAAGAAGCTGGGTGGGCCATCTTCACATTTTTATCATCTCAATTGATACAGAAAAAGCATTTGACAAAATTCAGCATCCTTTCATGATAAAGTAAAAACACTCAACAAACTGGGAATAGGAGAAAACCATAATTAAAATTAAAAGCATATATGAAAAACTTACAGTGAACATCATATTCAGTGGTAAAAGACTGAAAGCTTCTCCTCTAAAATCAGGAACAAAGCAAGGATGCCAGCATTCATCACCTCCATTCAATATAGTTCTGGAAATCTTAGCCAGAGCAGTTAGGCAAGGATAAGAAATAAAAGGCATCCAACTGGGAAAGGAAGAAGTAAAATTATCTCTGTTCACAGGTTATATGATCTTATCCATAGAAACCCATAAAGATTCCATACAAAAAAAACCCTGTTAAAACTAATTTAAAAATTCAGCAAAATAGCAGGATACAAAATCAACACACAAAAATCAGTTGCATTTCTAAACACTAACAAGGAATTCTATAAATTTTGGAAGCTAAAGGATGATAAAGGCATATTACTTTCTTAGTGAATAATTGGTTCCTTGAACAGAAGAGGCTCCTACCAAGATATCTTCTTTCTGCAGAGAATATAGTAAAATTTGGGTTAACTTTGGGAATGCTAATATGACTTAGTGAGAAATTGAGTTTTAAATAAATGCAATCTCAAAAACAATTTGATTTGAGAGAGGATAACATGGTAGCTGGGTAGAGGCCATGTTTCAATTAATAGATAAATATGAGCAAGGCAAAACTTTAGTATACAGACATCTGAATGAACACAGATTTTGAATTAAAGGGATTCAAGGTAATATGGGTCACTAGTCTGTCTGCCTTGAAATCATTTTCATAGCTCTCTGTGATGTCTCTAAAGGTGAGAAATTCAACCTACTTAATTATTTTCTTAAAAACAGAATGGAAAGGAATTTTAAAATTCCTAAAAAAAATTTTCCTTATCATGGTACAGTACTACATTTCCTATAATTATCCACAGAACTTAAAAAATTTTACAGTGTATTGCTAGAACTCCAACAGAAACTTATGTTGGGGTGCTTTCACTTGGGGTGAAAGAAGACAGCAAAAGTTATATAATTTTGGTTAATTTGCATTGAAATATTTTTATAAGAGCATGGAACCCAGTAATAAAAACCAGGGTAAACCATTCTAATTTTAGAAGAAAAATTAACACTGTTCTCCCCTACAACCTCAAAATTAAAATCTGGTAGAATGACTACCATTGTACTCTTTACTACTGTGAGTTCAACTTTTTTTTTTTTAAGATTCCACATATATATGAGTTTCTTTTACTTAGCACGGTGTTCTCCATGTTCATCCATGTTGTCTCAAATGGCAGGATTTCCTTTTTTTAGGCTGACTAAAATTCCATTGTGTATATATATATACACACATGTATATGTGTGTGTGTGTGTATACATATACATACATACACAACATTTTCTTGATCCATTCATCTGTCAACGAACATTTAGGTTTTTTCCATGTCTCGGCTACTGTGAATAATGGTGCAATGAACATGGGAGTTCAGATATGTATTTCAAATAGTGATTTTTATTTCCTTTGGATATATACTCAGAAGTGGGATTCCTGAATCATATGGTAGTTCTAGCTTAATTTTTTGAAGAATCTCCCTACTGTTTTCCATAATAGCTGTCTCAGTTTATATTCCCATCAACAGTGTATAAGTTATCCGTTTTTTCCACATCTTCATCAATACTTGTTATCTTTTGATTTTTTGATAATAGCTATCCTAACAGGTATGAAGTAATAACATCGTGGTTTTGATTTGCATTTCCCTGATCATTAGTGATGTAGAGCATCTTTTCATACACCTGTCAGCCATTTATATGTCTTCTGTGGAGAAATTTCTATTCAGATTCTTTGTCCATTTTTAAATTGGGTTATTTGGATTTTTGCTATTGAATTTTAAGTGTTCCTTATATATTTTAGATATTAACCCCTTATCAGATATATGATTTGCAAAAAATTTTTCCATTCTGTAGGTTGCTTTTTCATTTTGTTGATTGTTTCCTTGGCTGTGCAGAAACTTTTAAGTTTGATGTAGTCCCACTTGCTTATTTTTGCTTTTATTGTCTGTGCTTTTGGTGTCTTAAGACCAAAAATGAAAAAAAAAAGAAGGAAAAAAAGAACAAATTAGGGCTTTCCTGGTGGCGCAGTGGTTGGGAATCTGCCTGCCAAGGAAGGGGACACGGGTTCGAGCCCTGGTCTGGAAGGATCCCACGTGCTGTGGAGCAAGTAATCCTGTGGGCCACAACTACTGAGCCTGCGCTCTAGAGCCTGCGAGCCACAGCTACTGAGCCCACATGCCACAACTACTGAAGCCTGCACACCTAGAGCCAGTGCTTCGCCACGAGAAGCCACGGCAATGAGAAGTCTGCACATTGCAACAAAGAGTGGCCCCGCTCGCTGCAACTAAAGAAAGCCCACACACAGCAAAGATCCAATGCAGCCAAAAATAAATAAATAAATATATTTAAAAAAAGAACAAATTAAGCACAAAGTTTGTAGAAGGAAGGAAATAACAAAAATCAGAGAAGAAATAAATAAGAGAGTAAAAAGATAATAGAAAAGATCAACAAAGCTAAGAGTTGTTTTTTCAAAAGATGAACAAAATTGACAAACCTTTAGCTAGACCAAGAAGAGAGAAGATGCAATAAATCATAAATGAAAAAGAGGACATTACAACTGATACCACTGACACAAAAGATCATGAGAGACTACTATGAATAATTAGATGCCAACAAATAAAATAACCTAGAATAAATGGATAAATTTCTAGAAACATACAAACTATCAAGGCTACATTAAGAAGAAATAGAAACTCTGAACAGACCAATAAAAAGTAAGGGGATTGAATCAGTAATCAAAACTCTCCCAACAAAGAACAGTTCAGGATTTGATGGCTTCACTGGTGAATTTTACCAGGCATTTGAAGAATAATTAATACAAATCCATCTTGAACTCTTCCAAAAAATGGAAAAGGAGGGTACATTTCCAGCTCATTTTACAAGGCCAACATTACCCTGATACCAAAGCCAGAAAAGGAATCTACAAGAAAAGAAAATTACAGGCCAGTATTCCTGATGAACATAGATACAAAAATCCTTGACAAAAATATAGCAAATCAAATTCAACAGCACATTAAAAAGATCATACACCTTGATCAAGTGTGATTTATTCCTGGGATGCAAGGATGGTTCAACATATGCAAATCAGTAAATGTGATATACTGCATTAACAAAATGAGGACAAAAACCATATGATCATCTTAACTGATGCAGAAAATGCATTTAACAAAATCCAACATCCTTTCATGATAACTCTTAAAAAATTAGGAGTGGAAGAATTGTACCTCAACATAATAAAGGCCAATATGACAAGCCCACAGCTAACATTATACTCAATGACGAAGAGCTAGAAGCTTTTCCTCTAAGATCAAGAACAAGACAAGTGTGCCCACTCTCACCACTTCTATTCAACATAGCTCTGGGAGTCCTAGCCAGAGCAACTAGGCAAGAAAAAGAAATAAAAGGCATCCAGATTGGAAAGGTAGAAGTAAAAAAATTATCTCTTTGCAGATGACGTGGTCTTTTATAGATAGAAAACCCTAAAGACTTCACCAAAAAGCTATAAAAACTAATAAACACATTCAGTAAAATTGCAGGATACAAAATCAACATGCAAAAATCAGTTGTGTTTCCGTGTACTAACAATAAATTATCTGAAAAAGAAATTAAGAAAATGATTCCATTTACAATAGCATCAAAAAGAATAAAATAATTAAGAATAAAATTAACCAAGGAGGTAAAAGACCTGTACACTGAAAACTATTAAACAGTGATGAAAGAAATTGAAGAAGACAAATAAATGGAAATACATCTCATTTTTGTAGATTGGAAGAATTACTACCCAACGCAATCTATAGATCCAATGCAATCTCTATCAAAATTCCAATGGCAAGTTTCACAGAAACAGAAAAAATATTCCTAAATTCATATGGAATCACATAAGACACCAAATAGCTCAAACAATCTTGAGTAAGAACAACAAATCTGGAGGCATCACACTTCCTGGGTTCAAACTGTATTATTAAGCTGTAGTAATCAAAACAGTACGATATTCATATAAAAACAGACACACAGATCAGTGGAACAGAATACAGAGCCCAGAATTAAATCCGCATATATATGGTCAAGTAATTTTTATTTTTTTATTTTGTGGTACGCGGGCCTCTCACTGTTGTGGCCTCTCCCGTTGCAGAGCACAGGCTACGGACGCGCAGGCTCAGTGGCCATGGCTCACGGGCCCAGCCGCTCCGCGGCATGTGGGATCCTCCTGGACCGGGGCACGAACCCACGTCCTCTGCATCGGCAGGCGGACTCTCAACCACTGCGCCACCAGGGAAGCCCTGGTCAAGTAATTTTTGACAAAGATGCCAAGAATGCACAGTGGGGAAAGGATAGTCTCTTTAATAAATGGTGTTGGGAAAACTGGGTATCCATAGGCAAAAGAGTGAAATTGGACCCTTATCTTACACAATACACAAAAGCAACTCAAAATGGATCAACTCAAAAGATTTAAATGTAAGACTTGAAATCATAAAACTCTTAGAAGAAAACATAGGGGAAAATCTCCTTGACATCAGTCTCTTTGGAGAGAACCAATAGGAAAGAAGAGGTATAGGAGATTCTTCTACACTCTGTTGTAGATGTCACCAGGAGCCACCCTACTCTTTGATACTAGCTAAGATTGCCTTTTCTGCCATCCTCCATATTCCATGTACTGTTCTTTTGTTCTTTTTCTAAGGATTTCTGCAAATCTTTTCTCCTAGTTATTTCTCTATTCTATAACTTAATGGCTGTTTCTTTATATCTGATTCAGCATTGACTCAAACTTGAGAGGTAACAGCTTCTTTTCTCCCAGAATTCACTTGTAGGAGTCAATAAAAGGCAACTTTTAGAGGCAAATATATACAACTATATCTGGTAGATTTTACTGGCCAGTTAAGTAAGTGTGTAAGAGCATATATTGCAGCACCACTTATTAGAAAATAATCTAAAATTGAATATCAGCTTTCCTTGTCCTCTGAAAGTCCCTTGTCCATTTCTACCAACTTGGATTTCAGTGTCTCATCATTTTGTTTAGCTTTCTCTCCTGCTTCTTCTCCTCTCAGATATGATAAAAATTCCATGTATTTCATTATTATGAAGATCATTTCAGTTTTAGCACTTATCACTCCCCCACAGTGCACACTTTGCATAACTCAAGATTTATTAATGTACTCTGCTAGAAAAAGGTTCATGCATGCCAAGTGTCACCCTTTCTTCTCTCCTCTTCCCCTGTTAGGGACAGGGAGAGAAATATAGAGGTTTATTTCCCCAGAGCTAAGAATTATGCCTTTACATTAGAAGACAGGAGGGTGCAGTTGATTTTGGTTTTAAGTAACAATTGCAGCAATATCTTCATTATATTATTGCCTGACTGTAAAGAGCTGGGAAATGGTAGTTTCCCAGAAGGCACACTGAAAAATACTCAAGACATCAAGTTCTTATTCTGGTTCTGTCACTAACTAGTTATGTGATTTGGGGGAAAGGGCCTCACTGGGTCTGAATGAGTAATTTCTAAATTCCTTGCCAATTTTATGAATCTATGATTTGTCTGAGAGTCTCCCTAATTCTATAAATATAGCCATGGCTGGGATTTCCCCCTTCACAGGTGGGTAAATATCCCACCACTCTGGACTATGCCTCAGCCTCTCCCTGGACAGCTGTCTGGTCAATTGTCTGCTATTAATATTAGAAACATTAGAGGTTATAGAGGCCAAGGTTTTGAGCCAGACACAGGCACAGATTCTGGTTCTTTCAGCTCAGAACTTTGGTTGTTTTATTTGCTCTCAGAACTGGCTTATTTGTAAACTGGGTAGAGTATCTACCTTTGAAGGTTGTATTTAATACAATAATGCACATGAACTACGTAGTACAGTGCCTGGCACGTGATACAAGTGCTTAATAAATGGAATTCATGATCATGAACATTACGTCTGGGTCTGCTGAGACATCTTAGTTTGTGTGGTAGAATGTTTCTCTTCTCAAGGGGCAGAAGTTCAGAAAAGTTCCCAGGCACTGGGAAGTGCCTGGAAGGGAAGGTGTGCACCTTGGAGCCTCCCTTGTAGGGTATCATTGAGCCCTTGTGTTTTGAGGGTTGAGTCTTCAGACCAACCCCTTGACCTCCAGAGGGTGGGTTTCCTGAGAGTAGTCTGACTTCCCAGACTGCAGGGCTTCCTGTGGAGGCAAGGGTGATGGTGGCAGAAACTGGAGTCAATCTTAATCCTCTAGGAACTTGACCTTGGAACATACATCTGGGTATGTGAAAGGAAGGAGAGGTGCAGCTTCAGCTGTGGCGCTAGGGTCCTGAGCATGGACACCCTTAACAGTGAAGAATGAGACGTAGCAGCCTCAGCAAAATACACCATGTCAATGAGATCTTGGATTTTATATATATATACGTATGGCAATACATCCTGGTTTGCTGAAACAGTCCTGTCTAGTTTCTCTTGTCCCGACATAATTGTGTCATTTCCTATTATCAGATATGTCTCAATTTGGATAATTAACTATTTAATCAACCTGTGTAGGACCAGTTTTCAACAGTGACATCATGTGGCCCCAAGAAGACATGACAGTGAACCAAAGAGTTAAAGTTAATTCCCTGCTAGTGTGGAAGCCAGAATGACCCCTTTGTGCTCTTCTGTTAAGGGTCCTGATCATTTAGGAGGGTGGGAAAGTTCAAGAGGTAGTTTGAGTATATCCTGTTAATAAGGCACATGGATGGTTCAGCAATTAATTGGAAAAATAGGAGGTTTGACCATAGTTAGGTTACGCCAAGTTTGTGAAGCAGTTTATATGTCATGTGCTATTTACTTTAGAATCCTTGCTTACTTTAGCCCTAGAGACCTGGTTCTTTACATATTTATATTGAGCTCTTTGCAGTAGTTTACCTCGATTTATGATCTTGAGAAGCTATAGTTTTTACTGGTAAGAAGATATATGAAGTGAGCTACAGCTTTGAGTTTTAATTGCCCAAGTCAGATATTTATATATATGGCTAAAACTAGTGATTAAGTGAATGTCAGCTTTTGCCAGTCCAGTATCTCTTTCCCCTTCTCTGGGAATTGAGTGTCCCCTTTCCTTTGGGAAACACATTCCATATAGTTTACATGGGGCTGACTCCCTTATCTCTTTCTTGTCCCCTTACCTCCCCTGCCCCTTACAAGAGTTTGGACATATGGTTCATGGATTCATGCTTGACTAATCAGAGTATTCCCACCCCTTTGGCCACATTGATTGTGGGATGGGGTAGACAGTTGACCACAACTAAGTCAGTTTATCTGAAATTTCCTGCTGGAGCTATTAGAAAAGACTCTTTCATTCTGCTAAGGATGCTAATCTGGTAGTATGAGTCTTAGGCTGTTGGCAGCATCTTCCCACTAAAAGGAAAATGCCCATCCAATGAGATGAGAAGAGAGAGATGAAACTCCAGTGACATTACATTGAGGCTTCTGGATCCAGCCATGCCTGAAGCCCCAGATTTTTAGTTCCATGAGGCAATACTTTTTTGTGTGCTATAAATTTATAAATTAGCTTAAACTAAGGCAACTTACAATGAAAGAGTTCTAATGTAAGTAATGAACAATCTTCTGATTTGCAGGGATCCTGTGTCTTAGATTTTTAAGATTCACTAGAAGAATTGATCAGCTCTAATTTTGCTCAGCATTTATGATATTATTCCAAAAATAGTCTGCTTTGTTTACTATTGGTACTATTTAGCTTATCCATATAGCCACAGAAATCCATTGACAGAGCTCTTTACCGGGCAAGGTTAATCTTGGAAAGACTGTGTGAGGAGGGCTGGTAATCAAGTAGGAAAACCTCAAGGAAATAACTGAAGAAAACCTCTTTCCTCCACAAGTTCCATCATCTCTTAGTCTACGGACTCGGATACCACTTGCCTTCTTTTGCTCCAGGATATTTCTTGGGGGTCAGTGGGGTAACATGTCCTCTGTCTCAAGCATGAGAGATGGAAAGAGAAGGCATCTTAGCTTCCACAAGATGTTCCTGCTCAGTATCTTGGGCAGTATATTGACAAAGAGATCTGGATTTATAAAACTTATGTGGAACAACAAGTAGCCCAGCAGTCTGATGAAAAACAGGGTGGTGAAAAAGAAATATTGAAAAATCCTGGAAAGAGAAAGCCAAGAAACTGTTAACTAGAGGTTAGAAAACCTGGAACAAAATAGTCATAATCTAAATGCATGTCTGACTCCTTGATATTCAAATGTCTCTACTCTTAACAACCCCTTACAAAGGTAGCCTCTTCCCATATGCTGGCCTGCCAGCTACTCTCTCTCCCATCACCATGTTTAATTTTCTTTCAGCATTTATCACTATCTGAAATTATCTTGTTTTGTTTTTTATTTTTATTTTGGAAAATTGTTTTCAAAAGTAGTTGCACCAATTTATTTATTTATTTTTATTTATTTAATTTTTTTTTGCGGTACACAGGCCTCTCACTGTTGTGGCCTCTCCTGTAGCGGAGCACAGGCTCTGGATGCGCAGGCTTAGCGGCCATGGCTCACGGGCCCAGCCGCTCCACGGCATGTGGGATCTTCCTGGACCGGGGCACGAACCCGTGTCCCCTGCATCGGCAGGCGGACTCTCAACCACTGCGCCACCAGGGAAGCCCCAGTTGCACCAATTTATACTCCACCAGCAGGGTTTATGTTTCCGTGGATCCACATCCTCTCCAACATTTGATGTTATCAGATTTTGAAACTTTTGCCAATCAGCTGGGTATAAAGTAATATCTCATTATGGTCTTGGCTTGCATTTCCTTGATGAACGATGGTGCTGAACATCTGTTCATAGGTTTATTCATCTTATGTGTTTCCTCTTGCCCATTTATCTACTATGTTGTTTGGGCTTTTCTTATTAATTTGTAGGAATTCTTTATATTTTCTTGATATTAATCCTTTTCCATTGTGTGTATTTTGAATATCTGCCCTCTACTTTATAACTTTCACTTGCTCTAAGGTGTTAAAGAACAAAATTTATTTACTTTTTAATGTGCATTTTATTTATTTATTTTTGGCTGCACTGGGTCTTCGTTGCTGCGCCCAGGCTTTCGCTAGTTGCGGCGAGTGTGGGCTACTCTTCGTTGAGGTGCATGGGCTTCTCATTGAGGTGGCTTCTCTCATTGAGGTGCACAGGCTCTAGGCTCACGGGCTTCAGTAGTTGTGGCTCACAGGCTCTAGAGTGCAGGCTCAGTAGTTGTGGTGCACAGGCTTAGTTGCTCTGCGGCATGTGGGATCTTCCCGGACCAGGGATCGAACCCGTGTCCCCTGCATTGGCAGGCAGATTCTTAACCACTGTGCCACCAGGGAAGTCCCTAAAGTTATTTTTAATAAAGTCTAATTTATCAACATTTCCTTTAGTTAGAATCACTGCTTTTTGTATCTTGTTTGAAAAATCATTCCCTACCCCAACGCCTAAAAGATACTATTTTATATTAAGAGTTTATGGTAGTTTAAAAATATGTCCACAAATTCTTTGGTATTCCTTCCTTAGAGAGATTCTTCTCCACTGGAGTGTGGAATAGACTTAATGAATTGCTTCTAAAGAATAACGTATCATGGAAATGACAGTGTGTGATTTCCTATACTATGTACTAAAAGCACTGTGGCTTCCTCCTTACTCTCAGGAGAAAGCCAGCTGTCAGGTTATAAGGACACACAAGTAACCTGGTGGAGAGGTCCATCTGATGAAGAACTGAGACTTCCTGCCAGCAACCAGCTGTGTGAGTAAGCTCCTTTGGACATAGATCCTTTAGCCTCAGCCCAGCCTTCTAATGACTGTAATTTCAGCCAACATCTTAACGGCAACCTCGTAACAGACCATGAGCTAGAACCACCCAGCTAAGTAGCTCACAGATTTATGATGCACAGAAAGTGAGTTGATAAATGTTTGTTGTTTGTAGCCACTAAATTTTGGGGTAATTTGTTATGTGACAATAGATAACTAATACTGAGTTTTGTAGGTTTTTTTTTTTAATTGGTATTTAAGTCTTTAACACATCTGGGCTTGCTTTTTTGTTATACTGTATAGTAGTAATTCAATCTTATTTCTTTCTCATCTGGATAACCATTTTTTCCCCACCATATTTACTGAACAGTCAATCCTTTCTTTCCCCTCTGACATATAATCACTGTCATATATCAAGGTTCTATATGTGCACTATTTCTGAGCACATGTCCTTTTCCATCGGTTGATTTTCCTATTCCTCTGATGATACTACACTATCATAATTACTGTAGCTTCCCAGTATGTCTTGATATCTCAAAGAGCATGTTTCTCATTTCTTGCTCTTCTTTAAAATTGCCCAGGTTATTTTTGACCCATTTACTCTCCCATATACAATATTTTAGTATCATTTTATTCAATTCCATGAAAAATCTTCGGGGGAGTTTGATTGGAATTGAACTGATTCTATTAATTATTTGGAGACCATTGATATGTTTATGACATTAAGGCTTCCTATCCATGATCATGGTATTTCTCTTCTTTCATTTATATTACCTTTAATATTTCCTAATAAATTTCTATAAATTTCCTTATGGTAGTCTTGATTTCTTATTTAACTGATAAATTATTTTGCCCTTGTGGTTTTAATATGATTTCCACGAGCAAACCTCCACTGTTGCCTTTGCTATATTACCCTTATCTGGTTGTGCTGGGCTGCATTCTGCCTCAGGACAAATTCATGGCCCATCTCCACTCACCAGTCAAAAACAGCCCCTTGGGCTTCCCTGGTGGTGCAGTGGTTGGGAGTCTGCCAGCTGATGCAGGGGACACAGGTTTGTGCCCCGGTCTGGGAAGATCCCACATGCCGCGGAGCAGCTGGGCCCCGTGAGCCATGGCCGCTGGGCCTGCGCGTCCGGAGCCTGTGCTCCGCAGTGGGAGAGGCCACAACAGTGAGAGGCCCGTGTACTGCAAAAAAAAGAAAACCAGCCCCTCCCCCTCCAGTTTTCTTAAGTTTTCCTGTAGAGTTAATCTTGGTGACAAGAGCCAGGATCCATTCTAATACAGGATCTTGCTCAAAATTAGAATCAAAAGCCTTTTAAAAGCCTCTTCCCACCACTCTTCTTGAAGCTGGATACAGTATTCATGAGAAGGGTCTGGGATGACGTGCCCAGGGACAATCTTAGGAATAACCTAGCTTTCTAATTTCTTATCAGCGCACGGTATACCAGTGCTCCAAGGATGCTGGATCAGAGCAAGAGGAAAGACATTTGTAGTTTGATGTGATGAGCTAGACTTGCTGGGCTTACTAACTCTCTTTATGGCAGATAGTCCTTATCCCAGGAACATGGGCAATTCCATGTTGGGCGCTGGTGTTGAATTATAGGTGAAGGTGGCCTAGGAGTTCTAGGGAAAATTCTGCTAGTTGTTCTGGGAACATGTATTTAAGGATATTGAAATATATAATTCTTCACTTATCTGGTATGAAGGAGTATCCCTCTTAAGCAAATTTTCCAGACAGTTGGAGCTGACCTTTAAGCACCAGTAATTTTATGTTAACCATTTTGATTGGACTTTTTCTAAATCACATTTCATACCACTTTAAATATATGTTTTTCTGTGCCTTCTTAAACATACTATATTGAACATAATTTGACCTTTTCTTAAAAATGCAGGGGCTTCAATACCAATTTTACTTTGCTATCACTGTGATTCCCTAAGGACTAATATCCACTCATTTGTTTGAATCTTGAGTTCTTATTTGGTTTAACAAGATTTTTGAGCAGTTATTATGTGCTGAATACTGTTAGGTGCTGTCTCCTTTTCCCAATCATTTTCTCTCTCTTTTATCTGCTGTAAGGCAGTGGTATACTTGCATTTAGAAATTCTCTCCCTATTTTTATTTTTCACATTAGGGGGTAATGTGCTGACATTGTGATAAAGTTTGAGGGAGGCACATCTCACACAATAGTGTAAAAACCCAATCTTCATGCTTACGAACCACAGAAGGATCTCCCCATTTCTTTTTTTAAGTTTTTTAAAAAATTTATTTTATTGTGATGAGAACACTTAACATGAGATTTACCTTCCTAACAGATTTTTAAGTGTGCAACACATTATCATTGACCACAGGTGCAATGTTATACAGCAGATCTCTAGAACTTAATCATCTTGTTTAACCAAAGATTTATGCCGATGGATTAGTAACTTCCCGTGCCCCCTCTCCCCACCCTCTGGCAGCCATCATTCCACACTTTGATTCATGAACTTGACTGTTTTAGATACCTCATATAAGTGGAATCATGCAGTATTTGTCTTTCTGTGACTAGCTTATTTCACTTAGCATAATGTCCTCAAGGTGCCTCAGTGTTATCATATATTGCAGAAGTTCTTTCTTTCTTTTTTAGAGCCCTCCTTGTTTATTCTTTTTGAAATTTCTTTTGTTTTTCTATTTCTAATTTTTTTATTGGAGTCCCCATTTCTAATCAACTGATGTTACTGGAAAACCAGACACATCAAACTAGTTGAAAGTGTTGAAGGGAAAAGGGGGTAAGTATGACACTTGTCACATCTCTTCTAGGTGATAGGATTCCTGTTTCTGATTACTGCTAGGCCACTGGCTTCTAATACTGGAAAACTGAGATTAGTCATCGCCTTTGGACAAGGAAGTCATAACAGTGAACTGAGAAATGTAGTCATTGATAAAACAAATTTGTTGACTTGACTGTGTGTGTGTGCGTGTGTGTGTGTATACAATGTTCTCCTTGTCTAGACTTTGCTATCTGCTAGTATGGCTAAGTAGAACTCCCAGTTTTCTGGGAAGTTTACTCAAAGGAATTTACTTACGTTTTACAGAATCCTGTTTTCTTCTTTTGGAGAGAGTTATCCTGGGAGAAGAAGAAAGGGCAGTGATAAATAAACAATTTCTGGACTCTGTTAGCACTGCCAAGTAGTACTGAGCCATTAATTAAATGTCATTTTAGGTAAAATTTTACAAATTTTTTCATATACATAAGCAGATGAAATTTTCAAAGCCAAATATATGTACATATATATATGTGTGTGTGTGTATATATATGTGTGTGTGTGTGTGTGTATATATATATATATATATATATATATAACTGCATTACCTTTTTATATATTGATAGGAATAAATGAAGACTTAGAAGGGTAGGGTCATACAGCTTGTAAGTGGCAGGACCAGGCCTGGAACCCAGGTCCTCTCAGTTCACATTTTGGGCTCTCTCAACTATACCCTTACCTTCTACTTAGCCAGTGACCCTTAGAGAAGTTTACAGGCTATAAAAACCACACAAACATATTCCAAGAGATAAATTTTGAAAGCTATAAAAATGTAAAGATGAGAATATATCCTGGATTTCTGTAACATCCCTCTTCCAAAATATTTTCTCAGTTACTTCATTTTCCTTTAAACTTCCTTGTGAGATAAAAAGGAAGAGGAATTATGATCACACTTTAAAACTGGAAATGAGGCTTGCAGAATTGGAATTAGAAAGCAGCTTTCTGGGTTACAAATTTGATTCTATAGCTTGAGTGAGATTAAGTGGCATGCTAGCTGGTCAGCTGCTCAGGCAGCCTCTCTAAAGAGATTGCTCAAACATCATAGGTCGTTGAACCATCACATGGACTCTGATAATCTTGATGAAGACAGTCCTGTTGTTTCTCTGATAGGTGGTCAGAAGGAATACTTTAATAAGTCACCGGGAATAGATGGTGGGACACATCAGGTAGCATGCCAAGCTTGGTTCTAGAGAGGTGGACTTCAGTTAATTTCAGGAGTTTTGCTTGCTGAGTGGAATACATAAGCTTGGGACCAGAATAACCTGTTCGGGACAGTGGGAACTATAGTCACTGTGGAAATGGTCTAACATATTCAAACATCTGGAGCACCTCAAGGGTAATAGTCAAATGTTGATATTTGCTTTTAAGGAAGAGATGACTTCTCTTTTCTGAGATTATAAAGACCATATATCTCAACAACATAAAATTTCTGCTGAATGTCTACTTTGGCTCTAAAGGAAATATAAATTACAATTAAAGTCCAATAAACTTTATCTATGTACTTGCTTCCACAGGACACCAAGCAGGCCAAGAGGCCGGGGGCTCTACATCCACATCTGTTTCCTTCAGACCTTTGCATATGTGCTGGTGACATCATGATGTTAAAGATGAATAGACACTGAAGCTGTATCATAAAGAAGCAACTGCTTCCTATGTTTTAACTCATAGGCCAACTCTGATTAGATGGTGATAGATGCCCTTGGTGTTCTGTGTAGTAAAAGATTCTGGACCATGCTGGGATCATCAGGAAAAAGTGCTGTGATTACAGGAGATAGAGGAGTGGTGTATGTGTCATGTACTGGCCTTCTCTCCACAGAGTGCACCCTCAGTTAATGTTCCTTCTCGCTTCTGTTCTAAACTTTCTTTGGTCTTGGGCTGGTTTCTTTGAGAACACATCATTTGCACAGCTGTAAGAGGGAAGACAACTGTTCCTTAGCATCCTCTTTATTTGTTTAGGGTTGAAATGCTTTGGAATTATATCTGGTACTGTTCTTGGAAAATCCACATGGGAAGATTGCTAGATGTTTGGTGGCTTATAGTGATTTTGGAAACTCCTTTGAAAGGTGATGACACTGAAGAAGCTGAAGATGGAGTAGGTGCTTACCTTGTTATTTTGGCCATTACACTCTTTGCTTGCTGAGTTCATGCTTATGACTTTTGACCTAGGGGGAAAAGAACCAAGATAGAGATTGGATAAAGTGCCCTCAAAGATTCATACTATATGATGGTTGTTTAAAAACAGTCTTATATTCTAATTCTATTGTAGCCAGTTGCTACATGTAGCTATTTAAATTTAAATTAATTAAAATAAAAAATAAGTTCCTCAGTCATACTACCTGTTCTTCAAGCACTCAGTAAGTGGCCAAGTGGATACTTAATAGATAGTATAGAAATTTCTGTTGAATAGCCTTGTTCTAGAAACTTAGCTTAGCAGTCAAGCCACACCTAGTACTCAGGAAGGATTTTGGGAGACTTGAAGGTATCCTTTAGGGGCGAGGACCTTCAAGTCCTAGTGTCTTGGACACAAGGCCACGGTGTACCTGTGTACCTGCCTATTTAGAGGCTTTATGCAGTTTGGGTCTCTTTCTCTTTACCACAAGGTTCCAAAATATTTAATATATAGAGATACTTCTTGACTGAATTAAGATTTAACATCTAAAGAGGGTCAAGAAATGGAAGTGAGGTTTTTGGTTTAGTTTCTCATCATTTAAACTCTTTTGACAAACTCAAGGGGTATTTTTTGGGGGAAGGAAGCTTTTATTTATGTTTAATATGAATGTTCTACTTATCAAGGTGCCTGACCACTAACCCTTTTTAAAGCACATGTTCCTACCCTTAATATAAACCCAAATAATTGGTAACGTGATAAAGCTATGAAGGGAGATGTGTTTCTACAGTCTTTGAAGAAGGATGGGGGAAGGACCTGCGCTTTACAGTTGGTGTGGTTCAGTGGGAGTCGACCTGATCACTACACAGGGGAAAGATATGTGGTGTTGGGGGCCTCATAATTCCAAACTGGAATTAGAGAGATGTTTGCTCTGACCCAGGCTGAGATGGAGTTACCACTAAAACCAGGATGTTCCTTTGTTTGCCAAAGCTTACACTTCTCTCTCGAGGAACTGAGTCTCTAGTTCTTCTTCTATTTTCTTCAAAGTTTCCCGGTACTTCTTCAAAGAGAAATAAAAGAAAGCGCGGTTACTAATTAAAGTCCTGTGCTTTTCCTAATCATAATAAACATGCATTATTACATTGTAACATAAATGTTTGGTATTCCCACTGCCACTTTTTCTCCTTCCTAGCCTCCACCCCACCACTACTGATCTCTCACTATATTTCACCATTGGACAGGTCTCTGGGGGTAATTGGGATTACAAACAGGAAAAGTGTTCATTATTAAGTTAAGGGCACAGAGGCTGGGAGACCAGGGAAGTAACAGAATGATATTGGTGGTGGAGTGTCATAGACCCTAAAATCCCTCTGGAATGACACCTTGAAGAGTTAAAATTGTTCCAGACAGTATGCTCTGAAAAACCTGGTTCCATTTCACCCTGTACCTGAACAAACCCTTTGCTGTCCCTTTACTGAAGGGCTGTACCTTTATGCAGAGGGCCTGATCTTCACAGAGCTGGGCCAAAAGTGCATAGTCTTCTATTACCTGGGGAGACTAAAATTTATTAGTCTTAAATTTTCTCAGTGAATTGCTGTAAGAACAATAGTATACTTGTTTCCTTCTGTGTACCAGACCCTAAATGTGGCCTTCTAATTGTTCTAAATATGTTTTTTTGTACATATAAACTAATTTTTTTGAGGGTAAACAAGCTATATTTTATAGTCCCTTGGGGATTATTTGGGGACAGTTGGGAGTAGAATAGATACTAATTTGTGGAAGATATAGATTATGAAGTGTATCCTATAAAAAATATTAAATAGAAGGTAACTTAGGAGACTATAGTCATCTTCCTTTCCTTCATACCCTCCTGATCCCATAATGGTTTGGGATCTAGAACCTTATTATAGCTCAGTCATTTGAGGAATGCATTAGATCCTCTGACCAAGAATGGAGTATCCCTTCCTTTGGGAGGAGTAACATTGAAGTTACTGTGGTTACCTTGGCCAGCTCCTTCTCTTGGTCTGCACAGGAGGCTTCCAGCTGTTGTAACTTAACCTATAGACAGGGAAGGAGGCTGGTAACTCAGCAAGGCAAAAACAGGATTCCATTCTGAAATGCTATAGCAGAGGTTATCTCACAGGTGGTTGACGTGCATTGGGCACCATTTCAGATATATTTTTGATGGAGGGCAGTCAAACTGTCCTTGCAGCTGCCTGGTGAGCCTGCACTCTTGACCACTGAGTATTCATCAGTGCTTTGTTCGCCCTTAAACTTCAATTCTTAGCTTCCTTCTTCCTTAGCTATTTCTCTTAGAAAAACATCAACCTTGAAAAATTCACTGTCACTTTTGCTTTTATATATTCATGGCTCACTCCTTTCTTTCTCCCTGTATTTCTTCTTTCCTCTCTTCCTTCCTTGAATACTTGATGAAAGCCTATTCTATATCGGCCACTATACTGGAGTGACAGGGAAAGGGCAGGGGGAGTACTGAGGATACAGTGGTGAACGGAATTGATAGGCTTTCTGCCTCACAGAGCTGACATTCTAGTTGGGGGACATAACAGATGAGTCAACATGATAAGTGCTGTGAAGGAAATAAAAGCCGAGTAATGTGCTGGGGGTGAGAGTGAGTGATGGCATAAGAGCTAATATAGGTAGGTTGTTGGCGAAGGCCTCTCTGATGATACTTGAGCTGAAATCTGAAAGATAAATATTAGTCAAATGGAGATCTGGAGGAAATATGTCCCATGCAGAGGTTACAACAAGGGCCAAGACTGTGAACTTTGGTATGTATGAAGAAGTTATGTGGCTGAAGCACAGGGGATACTGGTAAGGTGGGGAAAGGTAGCCACTGATGAGGTTACATACGTAGGGCCTTATAGTTTCTAAAAAAATTTGGTTCTTTTATTTATTTATTTGTTTGTTTGTTTATTTATTTATTTATTTATGGCTGCATTGGGTCTTTGTTGCTGCACGCGGGCTTTCTCTAGTTGTGGCGAGCGGGGGCTACTCTTTGTTGTGGTGTGCGGGCTTCTCATTGCAGTGGCTTTTCTTTCTGTGGAGCATGGGCTCTAGGCACGTGGGCTTCAGTAGCTGTGGCTTCTAGGCTCTAGAGCGCAGGCTCAGTAGTTGTGGCACGTGGGCTTAGTTGCTCCGTGGCATGTGGGATCTTCCCGGACCAGAGCTTGATACCGTGTCCCCTGCATTGGCAGGCAATTCTTAACCAGTGCGCCACCAGGGAAGTCCCCAAAATTTGGTTCTTTATTCTAATTGTAGTAAAAGGCCAGGAGAGAGCTTCAAGTGGTGAAGACACAATCTGACCTGTGTTTTTAAAGAAGAGACTTTTCAATATGTGGAAAGTGAGATTGTTTAGGAGTAAGAGTTGAAGCAGGAAGACTTGTTAGGAGGCTACTTCAGCATCCAGGTGAGGGGTATGGTGGGTTGCAAGAGGGTAGTACTATTAGTAGTAGTAGATAGGGAAGAATGGATGCATTTGGATTATATTCTGTAGGAAGAGAAGATATAACTGTATTTTCCCTTCCTTCCCTTTCAGCTCTGTTGTTCCCACTTTCATCTAGGGATCATTATTTTACATCTGGATGCTTCTAACAGTTCCTTTCCCCTCCAGTCAGTTACAACCAGGGCCAGAAAGAAAAATGTGCTAAAGGCTATATTTTCAAGACAGTGGCCTGAGTCACAAGGAGTTGAAGCAGGCATCCCATTAAACTACTGAACTAATCACCACCATGCAACAGGAACAGAAGCAAAGGAGATGCTGTATATTTCATAGAATTAGAGATATCACCTAAGAATTCTACAAAACAGGTGGGCAAAAGGGAGTGATTCAGAGGGTTAATAATACTCTGGAACTCTTTAGGGCTGGGCTGGTTGCTGCTAGGAAAATAATGGCCATTGTTCTGACAACACCTGGAACTCTATAGTCTGTCAGCTCAGCTCACCTGACATAGCCAGCATTAAAGTGTCCCCACTAGATTCTGGTGGCCTTACTGTCAGGAAAACTTGTTTTGGGCAGGAGAAGGAAGAAAAATCAGTCTCTGACTGCTGCAGTTATATGGTAAGGATAGTCATGGGGCTTCATAATCCTTTCTAGTCTTAACTTCACTTTCTTCCTGATGTACACACAGGATCCAGATTTCTTTCTTTCCAGGTAAATTTCCTGGATGTGCACGACTAAGCAAGCTTACTTGGTGGCCTTAAACGTCTTCTTCTTCTTCTTCTTCTTCTTCTTTTTTTTTTTGTGGCCATCAACACTCATTTGGCCAAGAGAAGATAGGAGAGTGATTCTCTATTCTTTCTTTTTATATTTCTATTTTCAGTGTGTCCATATCTTCATAGGCTTCATATACACAGTATGGGCTTAAGTGTGTGCTTAATAAGCTAAAGAAAAATTAAGGCAAGGATAAAGATGTAATTCTACAGAAAGTATCAAGTTAGAATTTTACCTGTTCTCTAAATAAAAAAAGTAAGTCTCTAATTCTTCTTGCATCTTTGATCGGATGTGTTGTGGTTGTGTCCAGGTTCTTAGCTCTGGAACACAATTAGAGAAATGCTAAGCACTGTCTGATGCACTTAGCATGCAGAACTCACTAGATACTTGAATGACCAACTTAATGATTTCTTTTCTAGATTGGATTCCATGACAGGATGTGTAAGTTGCCTAGCATGCAGTAGAGTTACAGATCCTAGCTCTGCCTCTATGAATTCATACATATGCCTTAGCCACACTCTTAAATAGTCACTTTAAAATTATGTGACTTCAGGTTTTAGCTCTCCAAAAAAAGGAAAGAATACTTTATATACACAATTTCACTCAATTTTCAAACGGAGGCTGGGAGGGACTGATTAAATTGCCCTTCATATACCACACTAAGTACTGGGGACAGGATTTAAATTAGGGACTTCAACTGCCTCCAGTGTTATATATGCATTTGTGTTCTGCTCTTCCTCATGGAAGAAAGAACAAAATATACGGCTTCAGAGTAAAATTCCTTACTAAGAGCAGAGGAAATGTCAGTACTCAGTGGCCCAGGCTTATGCCTGACATGGGTAAAACTACAAAGAATTTATCCCAACTTTGACAGTTGTTTCCACTTGAAAGCTTGTTTCCTGTTCACATAGTCCACACTCATTCAAGATTGCTTTTCCATTTACCTTTGACTCTTCTGGGGTTCCCTTTAGATTGCCTTGTTCACACTTAGTTGCCTTTTGAGATTTCCTTGTAAGCTACAGTTTCAAATAAAAAAACACATTGCAAATAAAAAATACATCAAATAAAAAAATAAAGAAAACAAAGACATTCTCTGGTGTGTGTGTGGGCTGGTAATTTGGTCTTGATAAAAGCTGCCAGGAGGTGGTCCTTTGGTGGATACTTGGTGCTCTTGGAGACATCTTTATTCTACCTCTAACTTCTTCTCACTAGTCTTGGCCACCGAAGCTGGAGCCTGCTCAAGGCAGGGGTACTTTTCTGAACCCCTCATCCATGCTGGGTTATTCAGGAATGGGTCAGAAAGTAGGGTATCATAGGAAGCCCACTGTATTCTGAGCAGGAGTTGAGGTAGAGGGAATGCCTAGACAAGGAAGAGGGAATCCTTAGGAATTAAGTATTTTTAAGTCTCTGTTGAAAGTAAAATTAACTCTCACTACAGAGCTGCCAGCCAATCACTTTAACAGAGTGTCTACTGGAATCCCTTTTCTTGTAATAGAATGAAGGAACCTATGGGATCACTGAATACCCTGAATAACCCACTCCCTCTGTCCATCTGATACTTGCAGGGAAGATCCATGGCATTTATTTAGGTCATGAAGCTCAGCCTCAGGAGAGTAGTATCCACCCCAGCACAGGCCTCTCTAACATGTGGGATCCCCTATGACCACTTTTGCTCCCTTGCCTCTTTGGTGCCTGGGGATTCTGTGGGAACACTGGGGAACACAAGAGCCCCATCCCACCTTTCTTTCAAGTTCTGCTATACTGTGGACCAGAGTCTCATTCTTCCTTTCCTGTTGAGAGAAAGAAGCAGAGTGTAAGTGTGCATCTGCATACCATCATCCGTCTTTATTTAGTTGATTGTTCTCCATTTCGCTCCAGTGATGATTTCCTGCAGGAACTCTACCTTATTGTATAAGGTCAGGTAAAGAACCTGTGGTTTGATCTCAATACATACACACCAACTTAACAGGGATAGAGATGCCCACACGCAGGGCTTCCCAATACTAAATATTACCAAAGAAACCCTACCCTCCACACATCCCTTTCCATGCATGGACACATCCTGCCATGACTTTTTTTTTTTTTTTTTTTTTGCGGTACGCAGGCCTCTCACTGTTGTGGCCTCTCCCGTTGCAGAGCACAGGCTCCGGACGCGCAGGCTCAGCAGCCATGGCTCACGGGCCCAGCTGCTCCACGGCATGTGGGATCTTCCCAGACCGGGGCACGAACCCGTGTCCCCTGCATCGGCAGGCGGACTCTCAACCACTGCGCCACCAGGGAAGCCCTTGCCATGACTTTTGAGTTGACTACTAGTTGTATGTAAAAAGGAGAGACTAGCTTATCTGATAGTTGATGAGAGACAGGATGATGAATAAAACCTATCGTACAGCTCTTCCCAGCTTCTTGCTTACCAGTCTGGCTGTTTCTTCTTCTAGCACCTGCAAGGCTCTTTCCGTTTCCATCGTGGTGCGGTTCTCCTTCCCCCACTCCTCACCCTGTGCCAGGTCTCTGGTCTGAGTGATCTCATTTTCCAGCCTAGATGACGCAAGCACACACTCTGAGGATCTGGCAGTTTCAGAACTGATAAAACACAAATATCAGTTTCAAGGGAACCTCAGTGACAATAAACACGAATCTCAAGTCGGAAACCATTCTTTCCTGGATCCTTAGACTCAGAATCACTTTCAAGGCAGGAAAAGTAAGATTCCTCTGATTCCCAAGTCAAACACCCCAATGTTCTTTCAGCTCAGGTATCACTCAATTTTTTTAGGAATCTCTTTAAAACTTGCTGTATTTCAGAGTTTGAGCCACAGAGAAATGCCAGAGAATGAAGAAGAAACTTTGCTGTACAAGAATTAGGTCTCTAGAACAAACAGGAAAATTTAGTGTTGTCTCTTCTCTTCTACCCCATCCTCTGGATGGAGAACTTCCCTCATGGAACCCCAACACTCACCTCTGAATCTCATCTTCTTTCTTGCGGATTTTGAGAAGAAGGTCCTGATTTGCTTCATCAATTCTCTGCATATCCCTTTCAAGGTCCATATTCAAACTGTTAATGTTCCTCTTTGACTGGGCCAGTCTTAAGATTTCCACTTTCTCTGACCTGTAGACTCAGTCCCCAAATTGAACAAGGGCCAGTTATCTTAAGATCAGTAATCTTTGGACTAAATGGGTTATCTAGAAGGCACGTAATTCATTAACCTGGCTGTTTCTGGAAGCACATCTGTCCTTTTTCATTCTTAGGAAATTACATTTCTTAATCATGCTCTACAGTTTGTTTCAATAATTCTCAACTTGGTCAGCAAGAGAGGTTTTTCTCAGGCTTTCTCAGCCAAAGTGCTCAATATACTAGTGCACCTCCACTCTGGTTCCAGAAGTCTTGCTTCCTTAAATAGTGTCCTGCATTGGTTTCTAAGACAAGTTGTTCACAAAATCTGCTCATGCAATACACTTTTATTGAGTACTTTTATCCAGATAGCTGGCACATTCCTTATGATTGAGCCCAGCTTTATGCAGAGCCACAAGAGATTTCCACCAGCAGGTAGGGCTTCAGTCTTTCCCTTCCTTCTCCCATCTCAAAACTTCTCTTACAGTGCCTGCTACAAAGCTTGAGTATCTATCATGAGAGTCACTTCATTGAGCACACAGATATGATCCAGGCATTCACTTTCAAGAATTCAAAAATCTTTTTTAAGTAAATTTGAATAAAATAAGGGTAACACTAGAGTCATCTAGAAAGGGTACCTGGCACATGGAAGCTCTCAATAAACTTTTCTTTTTCTTGTATCATTAATTAGTTTGCTTTTCAAATGATTAACCATAAATAAGTTAGTGAGGCAGACTTTTGAGTAAGGATGAGGGATGATTTTGGAAAAGAAGACTTTATAATAGCTATCACTTCAGGAGGGCATGAAGGGCTTGAGGTGGAGTGCAATGGGGGAGGGATAGATAGTAGATGGAGAGAGAGAGGGAGACTAGAAGATGAAGGAAGACATCTACAGCAGACCTGCTTCATACCTTGGCCCTTGGATGTGGCTTTGCCTAATCATGATTACTTACTCATCATCTAGTTGATCTTCCTTGTGTTCTTCCATTGTAGATTCCCTAAAATATCAGCAGAGATGTATCTAATGAGTTGGGGAAATGAGTCATTTGTGAAGTAGAGTAACTAGCCAAGAGCCCCCAGATATAGAAACAGAACTGGTCTCTTCCCTCCAACTTCACATTTTGGCCATGACAAAATTCAGCCTTTTGGTTTTCTGCTCATGTTCTGATTATGCCTCAGTAAGGATACAGTGAGGATACAGGGATAATGCTGGAAATTTCAGTATATATCCTGCTAGCAGGTATATTCAGAGATAGTTCACCAACACAAAACCCTTTGGAATTTATACACAGCAATAAGAATCAATAGAGGCTATCAATTGTTCTTAAGTCCCTTTCTACTCTAGGGCCACTTGCTTTCCTAAAGGGCCCATGGGCCTGGGTGTAGGTGTACAACTTCTCTGAAAAGTAATCTCTCGGCTCTCTAGCCTGGCCTCTGTAAGAATCTCCAGATATTAAGATCTTAGTATTAAACAGGGCTCAGAAAAACCAAGCAGAAGTAAATTTGGCTTGCTCTGCCCCTTTGGTTTCCTCTTTAAATCCATTACTTCCTTAAACTCCACCTCTCTTCTGATGTGTATGGTCTTCCTGATTCTGCTCTAGGCAGTTAGCTTCTGAAGAGTCTAATCTTTCCCCAGTGGAACTGTCCAGTAGAATCTCAGAACCTTCTGAGGTGTCATGACCCTGCTATTGACATGGGGGGCAGCATGTCACAGTAGGGTGGGTGGCAACGGTTTCTCATCATCTATGGAGACTTCAGACCCTAGATGGTTGTGTGTGTTTCATGGTCACGTCTTCCCTTTGGCAGCAGTAGTTTAATGGATCTGATTTCTGGGCAGTATGAAGGGGTAGCCCCTGTCTTTTATTTCTCTGGCAGATTGTGCTCCCTTGCTTCAAAGTGTGACTAATATGGAAAGTCTGATTCCTAAGGCCAGCAGTCTAATCCCATCGTGTAGCCAACTAACTACTCATTCATTGAACAAACACTGAAACATTGAAGGAGCTCCTATGTATGCCAGGCACTGTTCTAAGCATTAGGGAGACAGAGTAAACAAAACAGCCAAGACATCTGCCCTCATGGGGTTTACATTCTAGGGCGTGTGTGTGTGTGCTGGGGGGAGGGATAGCACAAGCAGCATGGGCCAGCATACAGCCTGAAAGGCCAGCAGACCCAGGAGCAGCAAGAGGAGCCATGAAGACCCAAAGCTCCTCCTTCAACCCTCCTTAAGTATATGTAGTTTTTCCCTGCACCTGCCAATATCCTGGGAAAGAGGAGAGCTCTGGAGAGGGAGAATCTCCCTAAGACTGAGAAATTACCTGAAAGAGATTTTTAACTGGGAAAAGTCTATGGTGTCTTGAATTGGCCCCACTGAGTCTTTTCTGCCAACTTAAGGAATCAGAGCTAGAGGGGAAGATAAGATCATTTGCAGAATATAAAGAATATGTTTCTGCATACCTGAGTATGTACATTTTGGCCAGATTCTGCACCACTTGTTAACTTTATGTGTGTGAATCATGGAAACCTGGGAAGGTTTGGATCTCAACTTAATAAGGACCGCATTGAGTTGATTTGTGGGCCAGAGTGACTTCTTAACATACTGTAGTTTCCAACAAACTATTTGTAAAATTAATGGCCTCTGATGACCCCCATTACCATCTCCCTTCTTCCTGAAAGAAGGCATTTCATTGCTTTATGAAGCTGTACACAGAAGAGTAATTAAGTAACCATGCAGGCCAATGGCCTCTCCCAGGAATTAATGGTAGGGAGAGTTCATTAACCCCAGCTGGTTATAGATTCTCCAGGAAATGCCCTGGACCAAGGTTATTGTAGCTATTAATGGATTGGATAGGGACTTTAACTGGGATAAAAATAAAACTCTATCTCCTTCCTGGGGAGCTTTTCTACTTGAGGGGCTACCAAAGGCAAGCCTGTAGGAGCAGCAGAATCCCAAGCTTGGGGCCTGTGTGGGATGAGGACGACAAATTGCTATAGTGAGAACTGCTAAATCAAGGTAAAAACAGGGCCTAGGGGGCAAATTAAGGTCCTGGATATAAGCCTTCCTGCTCTTTAGGAGGTTTGATTAACATCCAGTGCAGCTTTAGGGCAGCTGTTTTCACCTTGTTAACTTTTCCATGCTATGCCCTGCCCCACACAAAAGTTACTGAGAGACATGACAGATTTTGCTGTACTGCTGTCAGGAATGCAGTGGCCTTTGTGTGGAAGTCTGTTGTGAAAATACGTGCTCTTTTCCAGGCTGGGCACTCAGGCTCTGTGTGCTGTGCTTCACCTTTCTGCTGTAAGGGGCCTGGCCAGGTGTGTGAGCCCTGAATGGAGCTGCCTGGGCCCTGGCCCTTCTGGCTGCCTCAAGGGATGGAGAACTATATCTTCTGCTCACCTCATTTGTCCTCACTTTTACTTTGGCAAATTCTTCTTTGGATATATATATATATATTTTTCAGTACGCGGGCCTCTCACTGTTGTGGCCTCTCCCGTTGCAGAGCACAGGCTATGGACGCGCAGGCTCAGCGGCCATGGCTCACGGGCCCAGCCGCTCCGCGGCATGTGGGATCTTCCCGGACCAGGGCACAAACCTGCGTCCCCTGCATCGGCAGGCGGATTCTCAACCAGTGCGCCACCAGGGAAGCCCTGGATATTTTTATAAATGAGCTGGATCTTGAGGCTTATAGCCAGGCAAGGCTCTATAATCTCATTTTAGATCATTATTTTTCGAATACAGAATCAAGTGTGCCATTTTCCTTAAGTCCTTACTTATTTTTAGTGGCTATTTCCGCTAAAGGGGCTAATATTCAAAATATACAAAGAACATACGCAACTCAATACTAAAACCCCCCAAACAATCCAATTAAAAAAAATGGGCAGGGGGCTTCCCTGGTGGCGCAGTGGTTGAGAGTCTGCCTGCCAATGCAGGAGACACGGGTTCGTGCCCCGGTCTGGGAGGATCCCACATGCCGCGGAGCGGCTGGGCCTGTGAGCCACGGCCGCTGGGCTTGCGCGTCCGGAGCCTGTGCTCCGCAGCGGGAGAGGCCACAGCAGTGAAAGGCCCGTGTACCGCCAAAAAAAAAAAAAAAAGTGGGCAGAAGATCTGAATAAACATTTTTCCAAAGGAGGCATACAGATGGTCAACAGGCACATGAAAAGATGCTCAACATCACTAATCATCAGGGAAATGCAAATCAAAACCACAGTGAGGTACCACCTCACACCTGTCAGAATGGCTCTTAACAAAAATACAAGAAATAACAAGTGTCGGTGAGGGTGTGGAGAAAAGGGAATCCTAGTGCACTGTTGGTGGGAATGTAAATCGGTGCAGCCACTATGGAAAATGGTATGGAGGTTCTTCAGAAACTTAAAAATAGAACTATCATATGATCTAGCAATTCCACTTCTGGGTATTTATATGAAGAAAACATAGTCACGAATTTAAAAAGATATATATTGTACATCTCTGTGTTCTGTACAATCTTTAGGCTCATAAAATCTTTTTGAATTCCCTTTCAGGAATAACTTTCTCAAAAGCAGAAACTTGAACTAAACCAAAATGTGAAGGAAAAAAGAAAAAAAGGGAGAATGTATCAGTAAAATTAAATATTTAAAAATTTATTGCATCATTGCTATTATAACAGCGATAAAGAACTAAAAAATGAAAGTTCATCAAGGATTCACCTCAGCAAAAAACTGTTTTTCCAAGTTTTCTTCTATTTTTTGTCTATTAATAAACCATCTTTTATAGTAATCGTAGAATAGCTATGTTGCTGTGTTTTGCCTTTTCACTTAATGTTTTTTATAAACATTTTTTCAGGTTGTTACATGCTCTCTATAATTATCATTTTGGTTGCCGCATAAATTCTGCTGAGTTGATAATATGCAAAATTTGCTTCACCATATCCTTCTCACCAAACTATTTCTCTGTTTACTTATCTGTCCCCTCTTGAGGGCCAGGAGAATGCCTGTGTTTTCTAGGGCTGCCATAACGAAGTACTAAACAAGACTGGGTGGCTTAAACAAGAGGAATTTATTTTCTCACAGTTCTGGAGGTTGTGTCCTGATCAAGGTGTTGGCAGAGTTGGTTCCTCCTGAGGCCTCTGTCCTTGGCTCGCAGATGGCTGTGTTCTCTCTGTGTCCTCACATGGTCATTCCTCTGTGTGGCTATGTCCTCATCACTTCTTCTTATAAGGACACCATTCATATAGGATTAGGGCCCAGCCTAATGACCTAACTTTAAATTAATTACCTCTTTAAAGACCCTATGTCTAAACAAAGTCACATTCTCAGGTACTAGGAATTAGGATTTCCACCTATGAGTTTCGGGGGAACACAACTCAACCAATATGAGATACTCAACAATTGTTTTACTGTGACCAAATTTATGAACATTCAGATTGTTTCCCCACCTTCCTCCCAGATGAAAGCAATTCAAAGAACATATTTGTGTAGTTATTATATTTTTCAAGTATAACCAAAGTATAATGTTAAAAATATACACTTATATTTTTACCATTTTTGAATGTCTGTTCATTAGCATATGAGTCAACTGCTTTATATTTTACAAATAGGAAAACAAGGACAAGAGAGATTAAATGTCTTGCTGGGATTAAAAAGATTAAAAAGAACTCCCATACCTGTGACCGCATCCCTCAACATTTTCTAGTTCATTCTGCAGTAAGCCTGGGAAAGTGCAATAGGAAGAGGGAATTTCCTCAGCTATAATATGGAACTGGTATTGTGGAGTAACTGATTCAGTGTAACCCACATTTTAGTGACATAATTTTTGTTTTCAGTGAGGTTATTTCTTCTGAGGTAACCAATGCTTAGTCTCTAATCACCCTTTATTTTATTTTAAATTTGCTTCTCTAGCTTTAATTAAAAATTTACAATCACAGAGTGATCATTAAATGGAGGATTCCTCAAAAGGATAACTAGTGCCTGTGCATGCACACTTTCATAAAAAATGTACACTGAAATTTGGTGTAGTTTTATACTCCCTTCTCAATTTTTGTAACTTTGTGTCCTTTCTGTCCTATACCGGAAACACAGTTCTTCAGGTTATACCTGAAAAATATTACAATAACACAAATTTGTTACTGTACAGTTCTGGAGGTCAGAAGTCTTCCATGGCTGTCACTGGATAAAATCAAGGTGTTGGCAGACCTGCATTCCTTTTGGAGGCTCTAGGAACAAATCTGTTTCGTTGCCTTTTCCAGCTTCTAGAAGCCACCTGTATTCCTAGACTTGTGTCCCCTTCCTTCACCTTCACAGCTAGGAGGAGTATAGAATCTTCACATCTCTCTCAGACTCTGACCTTTGCTTCTGTCATCATGGTGCCTTCTCTCACTCTCATCCTCCTTCCCTTCTCTTATAAGGACCCTAATGATTACCTCCGGTCCATCTGAATAACCCAGGATAATCTCCCTATTTCAAGATCCTTAATCGTCTGCAAAGACCCCTTGCCATGTAAAGTAACATATTCACTGGGGATTACAACATGGACATATTTAGGGGTCATTAGTCTACATCACTTATCTTAAGGAAAGGGAGAAGCAGCTCTCCCACCCTTCCCTTAGGGACTCTCATCTCACTAGGCTAGGGAGGGGTAGCACTCCCACCCTCCCCCACTGTGGGTACAGACTCACAGCACAGCCCTCTGAAGGAATCTCTCCAATCTTATTTCAACTTTAATTCTAAAAGTAGACAAGGAGTTTAAGAATCATCTGAGAAGTTCTCCAAATAAACTATTTACACTCAAGTCTATCTCGAAGTCTGTTTTAAATTCATTTTTTGTATTATGCTTTCCTGATTTCCCTGTTAAAATATTCCAGTAGCAATTAGTATGTCAACTTTGGTGCCTGCATAAGGTATTATAATGGCAGTCAAGTAGGGAAACAATAATATATTATTTCATTTTCTATCAGTTAAATGATTCACTTCCCTCTGATGAAGAGTTAATTTTGAAAATTCTAGGACATATTGTTTTCTTTTACTTCCCACTTTGTGTCCTGATACCTTGCAGTTTTCACATTTATATGACTTAGAATAAAATCTTCAAGTGGCATTTCACAGAAAAGGTTTATTGAAAAAATTTCAAAATGTTATATTGGACTGGATAGCTGTGTGTGATCTGTTTGATTTTTCTGTTCCACCGCCTGACAGCTGCAAGATTCAGCGCTGAGTCAGGCTCCGGGACCACTCCCTCTGATGATGGGACTCTAACTCACATAGAGCCCAGTTAGCCTGCCCTCCTGTTTTCTCTGACTGTGCTCCCAGACTGGCACCTGAGCTCATGCCCCATTGCTGTGACGAGTGTCCTATTTTGTTCCTCAGTTGCAGGGTCTGGAACTCTGTTACAAGCCTACCTGGGAACGCAGTTCTGGCTAATTCTGCAGGTGGAGTATGTTTTTATCAGAACCTCATGCATAGGTCTCTGACCCTAATTTCTTCCTCAAAGCTGGAGCCCATCCAGGGCTTCCTCATCTCTTCAAGGTAGTGCCTGCCGAAGTCCCCGTGTTTCCTTGGCCTGTCTGTTTACAGGGACATGCCCCTCTTACCATTTGTTGGATTTCCTTGGCTTTAAACACCTGCCCTGTCCCCCTCCTTTGTTTATACCAACTCTCTACGACTCAGACAACTTCCTGGGGAGTCATCCTCCTCTTTGCTGCTGAATTGGAATCTTAAAAGCTGCATTTTCCAGAAGTTGTATTTCACTCATGTCTCAGCAGTCCCTCCTCATATGGAACATTCTGCCATGGATAGAATCCTTGTAGTAATAATTTTAATGTATAAATTGAAGTATTTCTTGTGGAAATTAAAAATGAGATTTTTAGAAATGGGATATATTTTGAAAATTCTATGTATGGGGTGTAGTCTGGTGATATTTAAACACATAAAATCATTTTGGGGAACTATTTTCACAAATAACATAGTGTTGTCAAAAGCTGAGTTATGCTACTGTTCAGGAGAGAGGTTACTCCCCATTAAAGTTGATCTTTTTCTTCCAATATTCATTACTTTTTGTTTGGGTCCTTGTAATATTCAGTAGGCCTCTTTCCTGATAAAATATGAATAAACAAACAAAGATAAAGTTGAATGTTTTCTTAAGCCAATTTTAGTTTTGAACAAAACATGTCTGAGAGGTCAAACTCAAGATAATTTCAGAATTCTAAACAGGTTTTATAACCTCTCTTGGCAAGAGATGTGTATTTGCAGAATCCATAAAGCTTTTAAGGTATAGTTGATATTGAAACAATAATGACCCAGGAACAGGATATTTCCCAGAGATTAATGACCAGCTGGGAGGGGTTGATGGCCTGAGGTGTAGTTGAGGGCCATTAACCTCAGACAGTCATTAAAGCCCAGGAAACGTCCTATGTCTAGGTCGTTATTGTTATTATAAATTGAAAATGGAAAAAAGAAACAGGCATACAGATGATCTGAAGGGCGACTCCATTTCCAATGGTTTGAACAGGGAGCGTTCTGGGAGAATTTATTCCCCCATCCATTAGCCAGCCAATCTCTCTGAATCCTTGTCACATTGCCCTTCAACTGATGGGCCTTTGTGCTGGAAACCCCTGAATTCCCCAGGTACTGAGTAGAGAGAACAGCTCCTCATTGTAGCTACCTTTGCTCAGAGTGACTGGATTAAGCAAACATGGTGAATGACTTTGCCACTGCTCTTAATTGCATCCCACATTGCCATCTACTTGCTTCCCCTGGGATCAGCTGTTTTCTTCTCTATTTAGCTGCAGTAATTTCCCACAGCTGAATTTTAAGCCCTTGAATATTTTGTTTGTGCTTATTTCGCAGGTCATTGGGGGTGAAAGTGCACGTTATTTGCTTTGCAGTTGTGTTGTCTCTAGTCAAGCTAGATAAGGCATGCCAGTCCAATTCCTTCTTCAATTTCTAAAAAGTACCATGACTCAGAGATATTTTGAATTCCTAACTAATAAGTAATGCTGAGTTTTGAATGTTATAAGTTTCAACTTTGAATTAGTCCTATAGCAGCAGATTCACTTGCCTCTTTTTTTTTTCCAAGCAAAACATTCAAAATGGAGAAGTAATCACTTTAGGTTTCCAATATCACTTCAGGGCTTCATAACAAGAAGTTGGATATGAAGTATTCAGCTGGTTTATTCTGAAACAGAACTTGCCAATTTGTTTTGTTCATTGGCTATAGGAAATTTCATGTAAGACAAAAAGAAGCAGAACAAGATGAGCGTCATGAGGATACAATTTCCTTTACTCAGTGGTCACAGGGAGGTGTGAGCCATGTATTGGATCAGCCCAAATTCATCGCCAGTGACTGTAAAAAACAGAAAAAATCCCAAAACATTTCCCTTGATAACACTGGTCAGAAATATCAGCTTTGTAGAATAGCATATCAATGTAGAGTACTAGGCTGCCAATACTGTTAAGAATTTTATAAATTTGAAGTCTGTCCTCAAAAGGCTCCTCTTCTCCCTGTAGTGGTGCCTGACATTCCTATGTTACATATGACTTTGGCCTAAGATATTGAAAGGCCCATTTAAAATAAAAATGCTAAGTTTTCAACCATTGATTCTCATCTTCATTTTAAGTTATTAAATCTTCCAGACCACAGTTAACCTGGGGATTCAGTGTAACCCAAATGATAAGATTAATAAAGAATAAAGGGAACTATGATGAAAGTATTCTTTTTTTCAAATCTCTGTCAGTGTAATCTGTGAAATCCCTTTTCTTGGCAGGGTCTTCAGAGTAGTTCACATTCTCTTGTATCCCTGAAAGTCCTCGTATTCCATCATTTATTCTCATTTTAACAACTATTTATTAAACGTGTTTTTTTGTATGTGTGCCAGTCTGTGCTCTGTTACCTTCTAGCTCTCTTCTTTAGGCTGGCATTCCTGGTAAGGTGGACGAACTTTCATTCAGGCCACAGGACTTGTCATTGCCTTATGGTGACACAATTCTTGAAATTCATGTCACCCTATAGGGCTGTAAGTGTTGCTCTGATGATGTGGGGAAGAACTCTCTTTTCACCAGCTACGACTTTTTTGTACAATAATCTGATTTTGAGTTTTATTTTCTTAGTGTGCCTGTTGATTTTCTAATTATTTTTACTTGAATAATTCTTCTCCTCACCCTTTGACTTCCTATATCTCCTCTTCTAGTGGAATTTTGTGTGAGTTATTATGGAAATGGGTTGGGAGGTATTACAAATGATGTTGTCCGTGGTGACCTATAAAATTAACCACTGGCCCTCTACTGAAATAGGCATCTCGAATCTCCTATTGAGATGAATTCCCTCTGTATTTCACACTGCCATGGAGTTCCAGGTCCCTTTTGCTGAATGTGTATGTAACCTGTCTCTACTCCGTGAGGTCATTTCTCATTGATAAAGGCCCTGTAATCATCCTGTGTAGTCCACACATAAGCCCACTGGCATATCTGAACTCTTGCAGTGCACAGGTAGAATAGGGACCCTTTGAGGACTCTCATATCAGATTATTTTTCTGAGTCATTTTTATTGTGCTGCTGTAAGGGATACCAAAAGGCATAAGTATCCTGAGTACAGAACCACAGTATAATCCAGACAAGGGAGAAAAAGGGAGAGAAATCAAATAATGACAGTCTGCTGTCCTCATTCTAAAAGAAGATGAGAGCATGGGAAGATATAACTAAATATATTTGTTGAAGAGTTTCAGTGCATTTGGGTTTAAGCTTCCAATTACTGCTCTTTTTCATTGTACTATAGTACCATTAAGTACTATACTACCTCACTGTAGGCAATTAATAACAGGTACCTTAATAATATGTTGGCTAGATTGCAGAATGTTCCAGTCACTTTTAATTATTAGAATAGTCTTGTGTTGTTGTTTTAAGTTTTAAACTAAATTCGGAGGTCTTTTCCTCTCATTCTACAAAGAATTGACTTCACCCTCCTCCCTCCTCTAGCTTCTGTCATGTTCATGCAGTGTAGAAGAAGAGGGACAGGGCAAACACCTCCTTCACTGCCCATGGTGAGGTTGAGTTCTTTGCTTGGCTAGCTGTCCTCATTGGTTTGGCTCAAGGTAATCATTAATGCCTTCTGTGTGGGTGGCACGTAGTTGCTGGTCCTCTCGTATGTGAGTTCTTTTGAGCGTCTACAAAGTCCTTCCCTTCTTTTTTTTTTTTTTTTTTTTTGCTGTACGCGGGCTTCTCACTGTTGTGGCCTCTCCCGTTGCGGAGCACAGGCTCCGGACGCGTAGGCTCAGCGGCCATGGCTCACGGGCCCAGCCGCTCCACGGCATGTGGGATCTTCCCGGACCGGGGTACGAACCCGTGTCCCCCGCAGCAGCAGGCGGACTCTCAACCACTGCGCCACCAGGGAAGCCCTCCTTCCCTTCTTAATGCATGTTTCCTGGTGTGAGAAATCCGGCTTTACCTTTTCTACTCCCTTAGGCCCTCCAAAAGGTGATCACCTCCAAACTGAGATCCCTTTTCTTGGTGATCAGCCCTCTTGGTGGTCTGGAAAGACAGAGTTTAGCAGATTTTCTCCTCATCTGTTGACCCTTAGGAAAATCATCCATCCATGACATGTCAAATAATGAGGCAAATAATTTCTTGGCTGCCTCTCCTCCCAGCCTCACTGTGCTCTCTAATTCTCTTTTCCTTGGCTCAGGTAACTCAGGTGTGCTAGCCAAACAGATTGCCAACTGGAAAATGAACTGCACATATTCCTTTCATGTAGTCACCCCCTATTTTTTTTATTCTTTTTTTAACATCTTTATTGGAGTATAATTGCTTTACAATGGTGTATTAGTTTCTGCTTTATAACAAATTGAATCAGTTATACATACACATATGTCCCCATATCTCTTCCCTCTTGCGTCTCCCTCCCTCCCACCCTCCCTATCCCACCCCTCTAGGTGGTCACAAAGCACTGAGCTGATCTCCCTGTGCTATGTGGCTGCTTCCCACTAGCCATCTATTTTACATTTGGTAGTGTATATATATCCATGCCACTCTCTCACTTTGTCCCAGCTTACCCTTCCCCCTCCCCGTATCCTCAAGTCCATTCTCTACTAGGTCTGCGTCTTTATTCATGAACATTTTTTTTTTTTTAGATTCCATATATATCTGTTAGCACATGGTATTTGTTTTTCTCTTTCACCCCCTATTCTTAACATGAATTCCCTTGGAGCCCTCTTCCCTTGGTTTTTGGTAACAAGGTAACCTATTTTCTTTCTCCCTCATGGAATAGTGTCTCTTTAAACAGCTGCCCGCCCTCCTTACTGCCCTCTAAGTTCTTTTCTCACATTGCCCAGGGAGAGATGGTAATGATTAGTAGTAAGGCTTGTTCTAAACTGATGCCTATTAGTAAGCTCCCATATATTAGAATATGGGGGTCTTATAGTATGTTAGCGTTCACCTTTGATCTTAGATGCCATACTGGGGAAATTGGAAAATTTCCACTTGATATCCTGCTTCAATCCAGAGGAAAAAGAAAAGGGGAGAACATTAAATAAAATCACTGTTGCTGTTCCTATCCTAAAAGAATAAAATCAGAGTCAAATAACCAAAGATGAATGGGCAGAAACTACTATGAATCATTTGGGGAAATTTGCTGGCCCAGTGAGGGAGAGGCTTGCCAGAAATCCTAAAAGGAGTCCAAAGGGATGAGACTCCTTTCAGGGACACCTGGAATAATAGTCACAGTTAATAGAAAAAAACCAATAATCACATTATGCTTCTGTTATGAGTCCCTGATCTCCTTCCTGGGAAGAGCAGAACTGAAAATATGAAGATAGAATCAAATTATAGGGAGTTGGAGGGAAACAGAGAGTACCAATGTGCTTTAAGTAAGTTCAGATCTTCAGACCCTGATACATTACATCCCAGGATACAAAGAACCAATGAATATGATTTCTGATTACATTTTGGTCATCACTAAGAGTAGTTGTTTTTTTTTGTTGTTGTTTCAGTATTTTTCTTGAAAGTTTACTGAAAGTTTACAGAGAAAATGCCAAAAAGTCAATTAAAAAAAAAAAAGGAAAAGGATTTTGAAAACTATAGCCTAATAATTTTGATGTCATTGTAAGCATAATTCTTGACTAAGCTATTCTGTAGATGGTTTATGAGCAGTTATGAGAGGAGGGTGTTCACTGAGAGTAACATGGATTCAAGAGAAACATTAGCTGGACTATTCAAATATCTTTTCCCTTTTGTTAGACGAGGAATTCAGAGTAAAGCTGAAATATAATGTATCCTAAATTCCATAGAACATCTCACATTCTCTCATTGCATTCTCAAAGATGTCATGGGGAAACTAGGGTGCATTATTGTTTTCATAGGTGGATTCACAGCTGTTCGAGAAGAAATTCATTCAAGAAATATTTTTGAATTCTTGTATTCTAGGCATGTGCTTAACCCTCAGGATAAGAGAATAGAGAATTAACATTCGATAAGCGTCTTCTGTGTATACTTATGCTAGGTGTTTTACACATAGGATCATTTTTTCTTGTCTGAGAGATGGCTATCATTATATTGGTTTTACAGTTGAGGAAACAGAGTCTCAGAGTTGTTGCCCAAGATGATAATACTAGTACAATGGTAGCCAAGATTCAAACTTTGATCTACCTGATGATAAAGCCATGATCCTCCCATGACATGATTTTCATTGCCCCAGAGAGTAAAACTAAGATTAATGATTTGAAGTTACCAAGATGTGAGTCAACATAAGTTCCGAATAAGGTGCTCAGTTAATAGAAGGAGGAACTCTCCATCATTTACAGCTATGAGCCTTCTTGACTATGGATGAACTCTGTGCCTTGCCACTCGCATTCTCACTGCAGGTCTTCAAATAGAGGAAACGTTGATCCACATCGTCTCTGAAATCTCTTCTAATTAGAGTACCCTTTGAGTCTGTGATATCCTGCACCCTCCAAGAGTCTGTATACTTCTGAGAAAATGGGACAGAGGAGCAAGTAACTTTAAAAAAAAATTCCTTTGACTACCAAGATTACACTTATTATAGGCAATTAGGAAAATTCAGAAAAGTAGGGTGAAGAAAATAAATATTACCCAACTACCCAGTGATAGTCACTATAAACATTGGTTTAGTTTTTGCTGTTTTTTTCTCTGCCTACATAATTTTCCAGTCACAATCACATTATAAATGCAAGTTTGTTTACTACCTTTTTGATTTAAGGATATAATGAAAATATTTTACTATGCTTTTAAAACTTTGTAAATTTTATTTTTAATGACATGATTTTTGAGGTTTCTTACACATATTGTATTATCTCTATTTCATATTATTCCTTAGGATGATGATTATAATAATGTGGAATTATTATAACAAAGTGTTGGAGGCTTTAAGTCTTTCTCTCTCTTGTATATAATATAATATATTATCCAGTAGTTCTTTAAAAAGTTGTTGGAGGAGGCCACAGAGAGGACGTGACTGCCTGTTGACCCTCAAGCTGGACCCAGGCAATCAGAGGCTTCTTACCCCACCCCTGTCCTTGGAATGTGCATTCTGCCTATTGTTCCCACAGCTGGAGCTGATTCAAGGACATAGCCTTGAGATAGTAATGTGTTGCTGAGACCATCTGGATTGAATATATGACTGAACCCCATTAAGGCATCCATATAAACTTTTAAGATTCTGGTGGGCAGGTACAGAACTCTACTCATCTAGAGGTCACTCAAGACAAGCCTTGAATGTAAGTTCCCTTGCTTGCTAAGTCTGCAACCTACCAGTCTGAAGTGATCTGCCTTTTTCTTCTGTCTCTCCTTACCCTCATTGTATGGGGGCCAGTTTCAAATTTCACCTGGGAAGCTCCCGAGGTTTTGAACCAACAAAAATATCTGTATAGACTTATCTTCCCACAAGCAGTGCTTGAGAGCACTTGTCTTATCTCATCTTTGTTTCCATTTTTCATGATTATCACAACTTTATAGGTGAAAAATGACATCTAAAATGTTATTAATTATATCTCTTTGATTATTAATATGGTGTATTTAAAATTTTTCATTTTTATTAGCCATTTTATCCTCTTATTAAATTGCTCATTTTTTGACGAGGTTAAATGCTTAACAATTTACATGAGTAACTTATATGGCCAGAAAATTACCACCTTTATGAAATCTATATTGTATTTTTCTTCCCCCCTTGTTTTGAGTTTTAATGCTTTTTGGTTATAAGAGACAGAAAGCCACATCAAAGTAGCTTAATAAAAATGGGTATTTACCGGCTCACTGAAGGCTCCAGAGAACTGCCTTTGGGTAGAGCCTAGTTCAGGGACTTAATAGCATCATCCAGACTCAGAATCTGTCCATCTCTCAGCTGAGATTTCCTCTGGGTTGACCTAATTCAGACTGACCTTTTCTCTTGGTGGTGAAATGACCATGTAGAGATTGAGCCCTCTCAGTCACCACAGTGAAGGAAGATTCTCTTTCCCAGCCATTGTAGTACAGTCTCTTGAAGTGAGTCTCACGGGGTGGACATGGCCTTGTGCCCATTCCTGAAACAGTCCATATCCAGGGATATAAAATGTGGTGGTATTGTCCATATTTACCTTGCTCATCCACTTTTGGAGGGATTGGAGACAGACCCAAATAGACCAAGCGGGAGCAGTGTTTGCCCAAAGGGAAATTAAGGTTCTGCTACCAAAAAAATTAGATGTCTATTATATTTTTTTGTTCAAGGTGTATTCTGATATGAAAACAAAGAATATGTTGTTAAATTTAACGTTTTCTATAATTTCTTATCTAACCTTAAAGCTTAAAGAGCCAAAAAGTCAATAAAATTACTTTTTTTCAATTTTTTATGGTTTATATTTTTGCATTTATCTTTAAAACAGACTAGAATTAAATAGATTTAAAAGCCAAATAGATAACTTAATATTTTAATAATATTGCTGAAACTGATTTGAGTTATCACATTTATAATATATACATTTTAATCAACACTGCTTTCTATTTCTAAGCCAGTTATTGACTTTTTTTCTGTCTTATTCCAGGCCCACAGTATTTTAGTTATTGTAGCTATATAATATGCTTTGATATTTGGTGGGGCAAATAAATGGCAGGTAGCTTGAATGAGAGGGGATAGAAAGACCTGGAGCCAGGAGGTTTACCTACAATAACAGAGCCTATTTTCACCCAGAAGAGGCAGCCTATGTACCTGGACTGTCCTGGAGCTGAGGTTAAGGGAAACAACCTAAGTGTCCATCGACAGATGAATGGATGAAGAAGATGTGGCACATATATACAATGGAATATTACTCAGCCATAAAAAGAAACAAAATTGAGTTATTTGTGGTGAGGTGGATGGACCTAGAGTCTGTCACACAGAGTGAAGTAAGTCAGGAAGAGAAAAACAAATACCATATGCTAACACATATATATGGAACCTTAAAAAAAAATGGTTCTGAAGAATCTAGGGGCAGGACAGGAGTAAAGATGCAAACATAGAAAATGGACTTGAGGACATGGGGAGGGGGAAGGGTAAGCTGGGACGAAGTGAGAGAGTGACATGGACATATATACACTACCAAATGTAAAATAGAAAGCTAATGGGAAGCAGCCGCATAGCACAGGGAGATGAGCTCAGTGCTTTGTGACCACCTAGAGGAGTGGGATAGGGAGGATGGGAGGGAGACGCAAGAGGGAGGAGATATGGGGATATATGTATATTTATAGCTGATTCACTTTGTTATAAAGCAGAAACTAACACACCATTGTAAAGCAATTATTAAAGCAGAAACTAAGACACCATTGTAAAGCAATTATACTCCAGTAAAGATGCTAAAAAAATAAATAAAAAATTAAAAAAGGAAGAAGAGAGTAAGAAAGGGAGGACGTAGCACCAGAGAATCCAAATATTGCTACCGCTATAAAATATGGCGGTGTCTCTGTGTTACAAAAGATGTGGTCTTCTCTGTTTGGAGCTCAAAGCAAATTAAGTGGGCGGTTTCTTTCTGAAAATTCCTTTTTTTGGTCCTCATTTGCTTTTAATATCTCCAAATCAGGCTATTCATGCCACTTGTGCTTCGGAGAGTGACATTAGTTAGATGTTGTACTGTATTTCATGAGCTTGCTGCTCCCAGGGCCATTCTTCCAGGAGAGAGGGCAATGCCTAACACTGAGAAATGACCCTCTAATGGTCACATTTGAGCCTAACATGAGGGCTGTCAAAGAAGTTCAGTGGAAGAAGGTGCCCTCTGCCCTTCTCAGATAACATCACCTAAGCGATGTACATTTTATCTCAGGGTGAGGCTTATTCTGTATCATCCATCTACAGTTCATGGACTCTTAGAAGGGACATCATGCCTCTGTTTAGCCATCACATGTTTATTAAACTCTTTAATATTTTCTGGGCATTGTGCTTGGTACTGGAAATTCTAATATAAATAAAATATTATCCCATTCTTTAAGGAGTTCATTGTCAGGTCCAGTAGTTCTTAGTTCCTTGCGTTTGCTTCCCCAGAGATTAGGCTCCCACTCTGAGGACCTAAAGTACTTGACATTGTTCCAAGCAGTCCATTTAGAGGTTAGAATAAATTGCCTTACATATTTAAACAGACTCTATAGCCTTTAGGGTTCCCACCTATGCCCACTTTGTGGCAAGGACTCCCTGGTTCTCCCAATACTTCTCCCACCCCTCGCCCCAGGCCTGGCTTTGTTTGTAAGTGTGCAGTGTAGAGGTTGGTTTTTGTTTTATTGTTTGTTTGTTTCTACTTGTGATAGGATACTTTACTTAGTTTTTTAAACTCAGTGTGCCCCTTTTGCTAATGTTGATGTTACCAGATTTTTCTACCTTAGACATCACAAATCTGGGCTCGTCAAAGCCTGAGCTTTAACTTGCATACCCCTCTTGGAGTTTGGGGTACTTAATAATTACATTTTATTCTATTTCTGTGAAATTCTGTTGTTGATAGGGACCTTCTGGTAAGTCAAAAGATGAACTTGTAGCTGTGCCCAAACCATCTTACTCTCAACAGGGCAGAGATACAGCAACTCTGGGTGCTTCTCTGTGGCCAGGGATATGCTTCTTTCTTCACTGATCCTGTTAAGTGACAAGATCCTGTCTTCTGGGGTGAAAAATATCCATGTGGTTAAATGCTCTAATTTATAATGCAGTGATCATATTAGCTTTGTCGCTTTCTTGCGTTCTGTCATCTGGGCCCTACTGAAAGGTGAGGCTATTACCCTTCTCAGGAAGGCACTGACTTACTCATCAAGAGGGGGCTACTTCCTGTCTATACTCCTGTGTCTCCCTGGAAGCCTTCCAAAGGAACATCCATCATTTACAGATTGATTTGCACTGCCTTGGCCAACATGTAATTCCAATTTCAGTTTCTTCTCCTGTGGGCTTTCTACAAAATTCCAACTATTTCCTTCTGAGTTTCCCTTTCTTGTTGTCCAATAGTTGTTATTTAGTTTATATTTGTCTATTTGCTGACTCTGACAAAATTTACCTTTACCAAGCTTATTTATCCTTCAAGGCCCTATTTATTTTCCAGCCTGCTGAACTACTTTAACTGACTTCTAAGTCACAATATCAGTTATATGCTACTAGTTTAGTATTTAATTATTGGACACCTTGCATCATAGTGTAGCAGTTAAGGTCATAGTTCTTAGAGACAGATTTTCTAGATTTTCAAGCTGCTTGACCTTGGGCAAGTTATTTACCTTTGTAGGCTTCAGTTTCTTCTTCTGTAAAATAGGGCCGAGAATGACCTTTCTTGACATTACTATACTACAGAGTCCATTAAGTGTTATATACACAGTAGATGCTTAAGAAAGGAAGAAGTACTTGCAGTTTCTTTTTTCCAATGATGGGTTTACTTTAAAAAGTATTTCCCTGCTGTTCTAGTATCAAACTTCTTATAAATGAGTGGTCTGTAGGCAAAAATTTTATTGAGTTTATAGATTAAGCATTATGGACTAACGGATTACAGTCTCAGAATTTCTGAATTAGCAATATAACGAGACTCATTCAGTTAATTTCATTGGAGCTCAAATCAGGGTATTAACAATTGTCATATATTTACCTGACAGATATCAAAAGAATGAATAATACATTGACAAAAGAATGTGGCTACACATAAATTATATTACTTATTGAAACATTCAGAGTGACTGACTTTTCTCATGAATAATATTGAAACAAATCTAAACAGATTTTTAGGAAGTTTTCTTTATGCTTTGGTTTTGCTTAGATTTTCGCAGCAATCTTCTTGTTTGTGTTTAATCATAGTTGTATAAGTGACGATTGATCTCTAGGAGGAGGAATTTTTCCAGAGAACTTGTTCTAATGTTGTTTAAGGAGAGTTCCTGGCTGGTCCTAACTTGGTCTGTCCCTTAGGTCAAGGCATGTCATTTCACGCTCTCCCATTCTCCCTTTCATGTCCACTTGCTTAGTTCGCAATTCTAGTTTGAGTTCTGTTGCAAGTGAGCTGTGCGACCTTAGGGTCTTACTTTTTAAAACAAAAGGATGAATTAGGTGATTCTCAGCAATTCTGAAATTTAGCATATTTCCTATATCACCATCAATTTTTCTTTTTTTGGTAGTAGAAGAAACAATACATTAACTGTACATAGGTTTTATGTATGATTTTTTAAAATAATCAATGATGCATACAATTTCATGCCATTTTCATAACTCTCACAAGTGAAATTTATATTTAAGCATTTTATACTCCAGCATTCAAAGGTCCTCAGTCACTGGCCTTTATAAATGGCATGGTGGTACACTGCTCTTCTTTCTTGTAACCTCATCCTTTTTAGAACCTAGAGCTAAATCTTGTCAAGAGTTCCAGGGTTTTGTTTGCATTTCCGTTTCACTTTTGGTTAAATTCATACGTATGAAAAAATCTTATATAATATATATTCAATATATAACACAGTATATATTCACTATAGATTATATTCGATGTATAATTCAATTGAGGGAAAATTATGTATAATACATGTCCATTATATTTCATATAAAATTTCCCTTAATTGAATTATATGTTGAATATAATATATTGAATATATAATATATTGAATATAATATATATTGAATATATAATATTTTGACCATAAAGTATATAAATATATATTGAATGTAATACACTGAATATACAATTTAATGAATATAATATATAGTGAGTATATATAATTGAATTGTGTATTGAAAGTTAGTTGAAAGGTTTTGTCAGGTGATGTACTAGCTTGAGTGTCAGTCTCCAAGACACATGTGCTCATCATTCCAACCTCTATTAACTTAAAAATTTTTGAGTTATTTTGAGTGATTCAGCAATTTCTATTGCCTCTGATCACATTGCCTATGTGAAACAAATTTCTGCAAACTGAACAAATTAAAAATGCTGTATTTCAATATAATATTTTGAAGATGTTTTAAGCCAAAACTTGGAATCCAAATTTAAGTTAAAAGTTCAACGATGTTGGTTCCAACAATAGAAATAATACAACTGAGGTGATTGGATGAATGTTTACCTTCAAATGTTCACCAGTTTGCATATGTGCAGGCAGTGGTGACTATTGGCACTTCACAACTTATTCTGCTGTCTGGAGGTTGTCAGATATTTTTTAGACATCTATTCTATGCATCTCAATTTTAGAAATGTTGCAATGGAAAATTTTTACCTTAGAAACAAGAAAGCATGGGGTATAACTTTGTAAATCAGGTGTAACTTACTTCCTCTCACTGCCCTGCTCCCAAAGGCATGACAATATTATTTCTGTTGGTTTATCATACATATGGCCTTTAAAAGAGTTAAGGATTTGAGAGCCACAAATACTGATGTTGTTGGGTGTGACCAAAATAAAGGCCATCAAATTGGTTGAAAAGCTTGGTAAGAGCCTTGGTTTCCTCTTATTCCTCAGGGGAGCCTTTCTGTTAAGGTATCAGAAGCTCACCTGTTGCTTCAAGAAGCCCATTGTCCTGCCCAGGAGAGAAATTCAGTTGGAGGGGGAATTTATAGGTCTGTCTTGTTCCTCCAGGACAGAGCAGGAAAAGCCCAACACCTGACACTTGGAGAGCTTGAGTATCTGAATGAAAAATTGCCATGAATTTGAATGAAGATAAGAGAGAAGGGGACAGTGAAAAATGTTCCAGCGGTGAGGGATTGTCGGTGTTGGCGGCCACCCATCCCTCTTATCTCACCTAATGGCGGGTGCCTGCCAATGTTTATTTGGCCATTGCCATTACCAGCTGTTCCTCTACCATGTTGTTTTTCTTCCCAGATGGCAACACGATGTTTCACGATAAAACTGACACAAAAAACAATGCAAAATTTGTCTAAGAGAGGTTCAGCAAGCATGAGAAAAACATCTGGTATCTCTCAGAGCCCGCCAAGTTCACAGCTTACAGTGCCAGAGTAATTATGGCATGATTTGGGCAGAGGCAATGCATGGGGAAGCCACTTCCAAATGTATCAGGTAGGTTTCCAGAAGAGGCAAAACATTCGGCTCTCTCATTTCTCTGGCGCCCTGACAGAATCGATGAGTGCAGTCTGTGGCTCCCAGAAGCCTCATACATTACTGAATCTGTGCTTTACCCCATGCCGCCTAATTAATGGCCCACTATTTTAAAAACTCTTTTATTCAATTAGACTCTGCTTTCAAGCAGAGATAAAGATAAAACACTACTGCTATCAAAATCCTGGGAAACCAACATTTATAGGCTGCCTTCTCGCCAAAGCATCTGATTTTCTGTTGCCCTTGGTCTCTTATTCTGTCCAGTCTTCATTTGGCTGTTTGATTCTGTAACAAACGGCTGCTATTTGGGGGGAATAATGTGAAAGGAGAGCATGTCCCTGCCATCTTGTTACTCTGAGGGCTATTTCCCCCTCAGCCTCTACACAAGAACACAAACTAAAGAGGATTATTTTATTATTATTGATTACAAAGAGCCACAGATGTTATTTAAAATGGGACATTGACTGGATTTCAAATTCATCACTATTACTCAAAGTACTGCCTTTTATGTAGGTTACCATTACTACATTGTTTGTCAGATCAGATTTTTAGGTGAAATGCTAGAGAGCTCTTTCTTCTTTAACCGTTGTGCCTTTTCATTTGACTCAGAATTGTCTGCTAGGGATAATTGTGTTCATGTCTGTTTGGTTAGATTTTTCATCGTTATTACAGTTTATATGACTTACATGAGAGATAATACCGAGAAAAATAGTTCTGAAAAAATATTCTATCTAGCATTTAAGGAATCTGCCCCAAACTGGCCCTCCTGTGTAACTATTGGTTTTAACCATTGTTAATGAAAATATAGAATAGAAAATCTCCAGTAATCTTTTGAGGAAAAATGCTATTTTAATGAATGAATTTATCCTTTCTGACTTATGAGTGGTATAATATATCGATAAAATTTAAAAACAGATTTTGCATTTACTTGTTCTGGGAAGGAAGTTTTTATTTTGGGTAGCATCTAACAGGAAAACAGGTTCAAGAAATGTTGACACATTCCCCTATATAGGGAAAAGCAGTTGAAAGGGCCTTTCTTGACTAAGACCTAAATTTAGGTCTTATCTGTGCTGTTACCTTTGGATGGGTCACTTAACCATTTGTAATTTCTATTTTCTTTTATAGAAAATGGAAATATGTGTAATAATCACCAAATACGACTGTTGTGAGGATCAAATCAATTGACAGATGCAAGAGAGTTTTGTTAAGTTGTATAGCATGGCATAACTATTAGATATTAACATGGAATTGACATGTTTCTCTGTTTAGCTGCAACTTCATGAAGTCTTACTTTTTCTTAGCTATAACTTTCCTTCAGTAGGGAATTTCTTTTTATTTTATAATTTGTTACTGCAGCTTCAGAAGTCCTGGGAGGATAGGGCAGTTTAGATTTTATGACTGTTGTGAATATTTGACCTTCTAAGGGCAGAGGAAAAATCTGAATATATTAACATTTGAGGTCATGCTCTAATTCAGTTTTGTAGGAAGCAACGTCATTTGACATTTCAGCCTTTTTGCAGGACAGATTGTTGGGCATTTTCCAAGGCAGCAAGAGCTGAACTTTTCCTTCCAGCATTGAAATCACGTGACTGTCTATATACAGGTGGAATTAATATAATGTACATATTCTAGTTCATATTCATGTTGGATCAAAATGATTTCATAGAGTAGAACAAGGTCAGGTTGGGGACTCTCAGAATATTGAACGAGACGTTGCTTTTACTAATCTATGCCTGCTGGAGTTCATATTCGTCTAGAATAGAGCAATGGTTCTCAATCCTGGCTTAAAATTACCTGTATAGCATTTGTGTGTGTTTGGTTTTGATTCTCCATAGCTGCTGTAGCATACATAATTATCTATGGTGGCATCAGGAAATTAACACTGATACCCAGAGAACCCACGTCCAAACATTCTGACCAAAATGATTTAGGGTGGCATTTAGTCATCAAAAAATGTTAAGTTCCCCCGGTGATTCTTAGGTGCAGTGAGGCTGAGAACCACAAATTCAGAGGGAAGTGGCAGTAAATTACTACCAAAAGGGACACACTGCTTAGTTATTTGGCTAGATGTGGCTCAGCTAGGCATGATTTTTGAGTGATCACTTGAGCCAACATTCCATGATAGTGTAAAAATCATGTGTTTTGAGTTATAAATGTTGACATTAAAATTTTACATTTTTTTGAGCATTACTTTAGTATTTTTAAATATTAAACCTGGTGTTTCCACATGAAGCATTAAATACATGTCACCAATTTTTGAACTTGGAACAATGGATAAAATAGAATAAATTTCTTATATGGTAAATATCGACAGATATATAACGCACATACACAAATGCTTCAGGGTCCTGAAACCAAAATGTTTGAGGACCATTGCGCTAATCCATTATTTTACTTTCTTTAGAGCTCTTACATCTACCTGAAATTATTTTGTTTATTTATTTGTTTGTACATTTATTGTGTGACTTTCTCCAACGAGAACATAAATACCCCAAGCACGGTCTATTCACTGCTGGACTTCCAGTGCGAGTGTCTGGCACAAAATACGTGTTATGGGTTGAATTATATACCCTAAAAATTCATATGCTTAAATTCTAATCCCCACTACCTCAGAATGTGACCTTATTTGGAAATGGGTTGTTGCACATGTAACTAGTTAAGATGAGGTCGTACAGGAGAAGGGTAGGCCTCAATACAGTATGACTGGTGCCCTTATAAAAAGGAGAAGCTTAGGCACAGACCTGCACATAGGGAGAACACCATGTGAAGACTGGAGTTATGCTGGCCCAAGTCAAGGTCCTAAGAGAGGCTAGGAGAGAGACCTAGAACAGAGCCTTCCCTCACACCTTCAGAGGGTAGGGCCCTGTTGACCCCTTGATTTCGGGCTTCTGGCCTCCAGAACTGTGAGATCTTGTTTTAAGCCACCCAGTTTGTGGTACTGTGTTATGGTAGCCCTGGGAAACGAATACAGTAGATAGTCTATAAATATTGGTTATATACATGAATTTTCTACTGCTTCATGTGTACTACCACATCTTTCACAACAACCTGATCCTGTAATGCTACTGTTATTTACTTTCTGTGTGTAAGGAAACTGAAGCTTAGAGAGGTGACATAACTTGCCCAAAGTCATGTCTCTCTGCCTCCTTGGCCAGAGCTCCTATGCTCTACACTGTGTGGTCTGATAAATATACTGTATAATAGGTATATATGAAAACAGGAAGTTGCTATGAGTTAGCAACACAATGCACAGAAAGAGTACTCATCTTAGAGGACTTCCCTAGCAGTCCAGTGGTTAAGACTTCACGCTTCCACTGCAGAGGGCTTGGGTTTGATCCCTGGTTGGGGAACTAAGATCCCACATGCTGCATGGTGTGGCCAAAAAAAAAAAAAAAAAAGTATTCATCTTGGAAGCCCAGTATTTGGAATGCCAAATATTCAATCTCTCATTCAGTTTAAAGATCCTCTCCCCATCTCCACCCTATAATTCCCAGCCTGACCCAGGCTCAGAAGCTTGCACTGGGAAGAGGATATGTGGTGTATTTTTGCTTTCTATTGGTATATTCCACCTTGTCCTACTCACTTCTCAAGGTCACAGTGAGGTGAGGGAGAGGAAGGGAAGGAGTAAAGTTAATTAGTATAGTGATCATATGACTTTGTAGCCCTCTGAATGGAATATGGGATATATTTCTTATAGCATTGTCCCCTGGCAAAGGAGTTGTACCCTCTGGTTGACCCTGGTTCTGATTCTTTCTGTTAGAGTCAGCTGGCTCTGGAGGGTGACCACTTGGGCATGACCCTTTGATGGCAACTCAAGTACTACTACTTTCCTTGGCATTCGTTCTGGCTCAGAGGAAACATTTGGCTCTTTTGTCCCATAAACTTTGAAGTGCAGGCTGCTCCCACCATAGCCCTCTCTTCTCCTTGGCCAGAAAAAGCAGTAGTTCGTGTAAGCTTCATACATTTGGACTCTTTCCAGACTAGAGTCAGCCTCCAAGGCTCTGTGTCCTCCAGATTCCAGGGGTTGCATGTTAAGCCTTCTGAGAGGTTTTCTTGAAGCTTCACTCATTTGGCCTAAATGGTTGTGGTGGGAAATATCCTGATGCATCTGGATTTTAAAAATGAGTTTAATGATGTCATTATAGATCAGATCTTGCTAGGAGCATTATTATGAACAGACTGTCACAAATGCCGGTTATAATATAAATGTCCATGTTCCAATTCATAGATCCCTCATTTTAAGCATTTCCATCATTTTAAGCAATTAAACTACTTTTACTGAATATCCACTATATGCCAGTACTGCATGATGATAAGATAGCCCCAAATTTCTAAATTTATGTCCAACAAATTCCTTTGGACAGTAGCTCAATGTGCATGTGAGTGGATGTTGGGTGAGGAATAGAGAATGGGCAGAGCACTAGGTAGAGTGATTGGGTGTGTGTGCTCACAGGGCCATGCTCAGCCAAGATGAATACCACTGTGCCATGCATTGGGCCAGTCAAAAGTCTAAGTGCAGAGAGGCCAATCTGACATTCCGTATTTACATATGAAAACTTGTAGTGTTCATACTGCAGCTGGAGGGACAGCCTTGTATAAACAATCACAATACAAGGTGATACTTTATACTAGATTAGTGTTTTGGACAAAGCATTGTGCTAGCTTGGATGGCATATCACAGAAAAGAAGTATGGTTTGGTAGACAAAGCATGGGTCAGATCAGCTCTGTATGCATCTCAGCTCCATAGTTTAGTGAGGTGTGTGGCCTTGGACATATTCCCTTAAACTCTCTGAGTTTCAGTTTCCTTACCTGCAAAATATGGATAATGAAACTTTGTACTTACACACCCACTATATTTACCTCACTTGCTCTTTTTACCTTGTTCCATATATGATTTAAATTAAAATAGATAAAACATGAAATTCATGCTCAGGGAAAATACAAGTACAGTGGGCAATAAAGATTGAGGGGGAAGGTAAAATGTAGAAATATAGTTCATATACTTCAAAAATGTACATTAAAATGCCTTGTGAACTGTAAAGTTTTATTCAATATTAGTTAATAATAATATTTATAAACTATATTGTTTTCTAGGTTCTAGGTACCATCTATTCTTAGCATACTTTCACTAAGTTTGGAACATAAAAATGCCTGAAATTTATAGAGAATTTCTGAAATGAATATTATGAAACAGGATGGAACTAATTTTTAGAATGAGAATTATATCCAAAGTTCCAGAGGCTCAGAAGGACAACTTCTGAGTTCCAGATAGTAGCTTCTGTCCTTCCTGGAGATTTTTTTAGTTCATATTCCAGTTTTGGTGAAACTCTTCATAACTCTTTATTCTGGTTTCTCGGTAACCAAATGACTTGGTGCCCACCAATTATGCCTTTACCAGTCTTTAGGTCTGAAGGACATTAGTTTCTCTCTAAACACGTCTCTTTTTCCCCTCTTCTTGTGCGCCTGTGCATGCACACACACACACATCCCTTCTCTAACGTGCAGCCTGAGAATTTGGTATGCTTAATAAATTCCAGTGATCAAGTAGGGAGTTCTTTAGTCAGTAGGAAATTGTCTAATTTGTCTCTGAAACAAAACACCTTAATTACCTTTTAGAGAATTTGTTTAGTTTTAAATGATTTTAGAGTGTGGGTATAGTTTTCCTTTAGGTAGGTGCAAGGCTTAATATGTTAAGAGCCTATTAAGAGCAGAGTGTGATTTGTGAGTTTATTCATTAGTTTATTCAACAAATATTTATTCAGCACCAACTAGCTATCAGTCAGCATTCCAGGTACTAGGAATATATTAGTGATTAAAAAAAAAGGCAAAAATTGCCCCAATTGAGCTAACGTTTTATTTGGGCATTAGACTATAAACAAGACAAATATGTAAAATTCAGTGCTAGGAACTTTTAAAAGAATTTTAAAAGCACACGCAGGACAAATGAATCATGAGGGGATGGGGAGTTCAATTTAGATAGGTAGCCAGGGAAGGTCTCACTGAGAATGTGACTTTTGAACCCGTCTGTGGCCAGGCTCTTCTTTTTCCCAGAAGAGCAAGTTCAAAGGCCTTGAGGCAGCGTGGGTCTGGGTTAGAGAGGTTAGAGAGGAAGCCAGTGTGGCTGGAATTGAGTGAGTAAGGATGATAGTGGAGATGAGGTTAGAGTTAATGGGGAGTGAGGGGTGATCATGTAGGCCTTGTAGGCCACAGTAAGTACACTGACTCTTACCTTGAGGCCAATGGAGAGCCATTGGAGAGCTTTGAGCAGAGAAGTGATGTGATCTCACAAACATTTTGGCAGGGTTACCCTGATTGCTATGCTGTGTATAGATTGCAAAGACAGAAGTGGAGGCAATTTAGGTAGATATCGCAAGAATCTAGACAAGAGGTGACAGTGGAGATGGTGAGAACGGTTAAATTCTGGCTGTATGTTGAAGGTAGAACCAATGGGATATGCTGATGGACTACTACATGAGGAGGTGAGAAAAAGGAGAGCTAGAGATGACCGCACGGCATTTTGTCTGAGGAGCTGGAAGAACTAAAGTGATGATGGTACACATCAGGGAGACATGTGCCAGCTTCTCCCCTCCACTCATCTCTGCATCTCCTACGCGCACGTTGCTTCTTTTGCCTTCCTCATCTCTTTACAGCTTGTTCACTGTCTTTCACCTTCGAGTTCAGTTTTGAAATTGTCTCAGTTTTTCCTGTGATATATTATTTGCCATCTTGTTTATTTTTCCATTTATTTTTAGTTTGTAGTTACTAAAAGCATAACAAAACATAAAAGCACACCCCCCAGAGCTAAATTTAATGTGATGAGAATTATGGCCTTTTAACTCAGAGTTCCTATTTTCTTCTCTTCTTAATATATGTTAGGGTGAAGCCAAAAGATTGGTGGACTGGATGTTAGGAAATCCACATTATTATTATTATTTTTTTAATGTTGAGCCTTCTTTTAATTAATTAATTTAAAAATTTTTGGCTGTGTTGGGTCTTCGTTTCTGTGCGAGGGCTTTCTCTAGTTGTGGCAAGCGGGGGCCACTCTTCATCACGGTGCGCGGGCCTCTCACTGTCGTGGCCTCTCTTGTTGCGGAGCACAGGCTCCAGACGCGCAGGCTCAGTAGTTGTGGCTCACAGGCCTAGTTGCTCCACAGCATGTGTGATCTTCCCAGACCAGGGCTCGAACCCGTGTCCCCTGCATTAGCAGGCAGATTCTCAACCACTGTGCCACCAGGGAAGCCCCACATTATTTTTTATGCTGTGATATTCAGTAATAAGCAAAATTTTTTCTGGACTTTAATTTTGTCATCGTTAAAACCCAGCAAAGTAGTAGATGGCTGGTGAGGTCATTTCCGGAGCTGGTATCTAATGAGTAGACAATTATGTCTTCATTCTGGGCATTTCTACTGGTCAGAAGCAGCATGACTCCATGAATGGTACAGAATCATTGGATTTGGTTCTTGTTGATGAGATATTTATGATAATATATAAACATTTATTAAGTACCTGTTATATTCTAGGCATGATAGTAAATGCTATTGAGAATATCAAACATGAGGAGCTTATGATCTTTTGCCGTAAAGATCTGGTCACTCTAACCAGTCATTTACAAAACCAACCCAATGGAGAGCATAATGTGGTATGGTAGAATGCTGAAAGGCCAAAGTAGAGAAGTACAGATTAATTCTAACTAGAGAGTGTTCACTAGAAAAGACTTCAAGGAATTGACATTGAGCTTCATCTTGAAGAATGAGTGAGATTTTTACAACCAGAGATATTATTATAGCATACTAGAGTTGTTGCAGATATCTCAAAATGTCATTTATAGTCATCACTACTTTGAAATTATGGTAGTTATTAAATCCACCACTAGATATTGATGTTTAATAAGTTAAAGAAGCACATATTTTGTTATAATTTTCCATTTTAAAATGTTTTAATATACTTAAATATAATTGTTTTCTTTGTTATAAAAATGTATTTTATTATACACATTTAAAAATATTATTTCAGAAAAGATCCACAGATCTCACCAGATTGTCAAAGGAGCCCATGGCACACAAAAAATTATGAACCCTGGACTAGATAATGTTCTGAAATAGATCTAGAGTGACAGATAGATAGATAGATAAATAGTAGATACCACCACCATAAGGTCTGATTTCCTCCTTTGCCTCTTCTATTTTCATGAAGCGGTGGATGATCCAGCAGCAGTGATACTCTTACCTTGTTGACAAATAGCTGTAGGACTAAACATATTTTTCACAAAACCTTTTTTTTTCTGCTTCCCTAAATGGTTATGCATGATGATCAAATACAGAATGCTTTAGCCCAGACAGAAAATTTATAAAACTGGAACAAAATTGGAAATGTTAATAAATATATCATATTTAATACCATATTTTCTTTGCTGAATATGTGTTCAGGAGAAATGCTAACAAATAGTTTCTGCAAAAGAAATTTATGGGTTTGTCTTTTGATTTAAATATTTCCCCAAGCAACTATGTTTTGTGATTATGTGTATGTGTGTGTGTGTGTTTGTGTGTGTACATATTTATACATACAGGTCTATATTTATGTGCACATATATGGACATATGTAGATATCAAAGTTTTATCAACTGTGCAGTAAAGTTATTTTTGTTAATGATATATTTTAGGGCTAAGACTTAAAAATGGAAGTGTCTCAGTACCTTAAAGACTAGTATTCTCGGGCTTCCCTGGTGGCACAGTGGTTAGGAAACCGCCTGCCAATGCAGGGGACATGGGTTCGAGCCCTGGTCCGGGAAGATCCCACATGCCTCGGAGCAACTAAGCCTGTGTGCCACAACCACTAAGCCTGCGCTCTAGACCCCGCAAGCCACAACTACTGAGCCCATGCGCCACAACTACTGAAGCCCGCGTGCTAGGGCCCGTGCTCCGCAGCAAGAGAGGCCACCACAATGAGAGACCTGTGCACCACAGTGAAGAGTGGCCCCCGCTTGCTGCAGCTAGAGAAAGCCAGCGTGTAGCAACTAAGACCCAATGCAGCCAAAAATAAATTAATTAATTAAAAATATATATAAATGACTAGTATTCTCCATTTACAAATCTCTGTTCTGCTTATCTATTGAGGTTTTTAAAAATAAATTTATAAAATTTATAAAATATCCGCTAATTAATTACTTTTGTCCCATTAGGTTGTATTACTATGTCATATTTCCTCATATATGTCATCAGTTCCTCATATATTAGTTTAAAAAGAGAGGTAAAATTTTAGATTTTAAATTTACTTGTCAAATTATTTATTTCTGAGAAAGATATCTGAATACTTCACTATTTTTTAATCCACTGACACTTTAGTCTTGATCCTTTACCACAGCTTCTAATTGAAAGCAATGTTTCTATTTTAGTTACTTTATAAAGCCTTCTTGGGCTAAGGAAAGGCAGGGATGATATACCTTCAATATACCCCTTCCAACAAATAATCATTTAGAAGATTCATTATCTTTTCATATACTTGTTCTATGCAGATATCAAGTAGACTTGAGTGTGCCGTCTATTAGCATCTTGCTATAATGGGGTTTATTCTGTTTATTTATATTGGGTGTCTCTAGTTGTTTGTGTTTCAACTACTTTCTGTAAATGTCGGCCACTCAGCCAGTTAGTTAAGTGGACTGAGTCCCCCTGGTTGGGGACCGTGGTTCTTGGCAGCATCTGTTGCTTTTCTAGCCAAGTAGCTGCCAAGGTGCCCTGGATCTGGTAGGTGCTCGGTAACCAATTCATGGCAAAGAATGGCCCTCTCTTATCAAAGTGCGCCTAGTACATCTTCAAATCTCTTTTGAGGTAACTGCTGATAAAACTTAATTTGGTCATATAGGTGACCATTATGGACTTGTATTATGCTGTGATTTAGGCTGTATATGGAATATACAGCCAACGTTGTCTTTTGGAATTTCAGAAAGCCACATTTAGTAAAGATGTGATATAACATCTGATGTATATGTCACATTAAAAATTTTCAGTGTAATTTATCAAGCAAGCATTTCCAGTGCACATCCACCATACTCAGCTGTAGCAGTAATAAGAACGGTAAAGTTGATGTGCATATTGCCTGAGAAAATATTTAGTTTAGGATCTTAAGATCTGCTCAAGGATATCTTTCAGACAAAGGCTGCATTTCCTATGACAATATGTTATAAGGTTTGATGCTGACCTGGTAGCTTTTGAATTTGTTACCTTTGTATAACCAACTGTATATCTCTTTGCCAAGGTAGAAGACTAAGGGTTGCAACTAACATCATACTGCATTTTCTGTAAATTTTTTAAAGGCAGAGACCTAGGAAGGGGACCCTAAAACTTTAAGTATCTCCTTTTCCTTTGAAACACTTAGACCACCTAATACCATTGGGTTCTTATTGCTGTGTTCAAGTTCCAAAAGTCCTAGAAGGAAAGCTACTGACAAGTTTACTTTTCCTCAAGGAATTGACGAGCTATTTTGTAAATCGCTAACTACAGTATAGGACAGGATGAAATAAATGCTAAATGAAGAGAAGAAGAGGACAGGTAACTGGTGGCCACAAACTGTCCTCAGAGGCAGCTTATAAGACAGAACCATGCCGTTCCCTGACGAATTGCTATTAAAATCCAGTATTCGACTGAGGGTTAAGAATGAGCAGTGTTTGCCGACCAGGGTTGAGAGGAAAGTATAATGAAACTCATTTAATGAGGCTTTCTGAAAGCAGAAGTGCTTTGACTAGAGGCAACTTTCACTTGCCATCATTGTGGTTTGCTCATAAGTAAAGGGCTTTGTTGTAAACACGTTCTTTTTTACAAAGGGCTCTTTTGACAACAGAAGGGGATTGCAATTCTCTCTTTACGCCAAAAGAGGGAGCTCTCTGAATGGTGTTACAGCTGCATCAGGGCAGGCATTTGACTTAGACTTGTCAGGATGTTTTCTGACTCCCATAGCATAGATCTAATTAAAATATGGTTTTTGAACCTAGAAGGGATGTGGAAGACACAGTTGGTTAGGCTCTGACCTGTTCTTTTCAAGCTGAAGACACACATTTATTTAGGTGCACCTAATATTAGTGATTCATAATCTTATTCCCTTTGTATTTATAGTATAGTAATATATTAGTATCCAAAGGAGCTGCTGTTTTGATAATCACACAATATAGCAGAGAAAAGACATTTATATTCACCCCCAAAACTTACCTTTGTAGATCCTTTGCCAAAACTGCTCAGTTGTGATTTGTTTGGACATTTAATTATGGAAGGCTTCCCTCCTTCCTTTCATTTCCCTTCAAAGTCCTCCATTTCTTAACAGAATGTTAGACTGTTTTGAGGTTTACAGGGCTATAGCAGCTCATAAAGTTCTGAAGATGAGACTGTTAAGCTTGAAAATAACATCCTGAAGATTGGTTTGTGGAGCCAGTATAAACATGACTGACCAACTTTGTTCACAATTGCCAGGATTAGCCTTATTTTTGTTGTGCCTTTAAGGGCAATCCTGCCTAGAGGCCAGGATGAACTAGGAGATCTCTTGAGGTAAGATCAAGGACACTATAAGAATTTCCATTAATCCTTTAAAAACAAAATAATGAACTGATTAGAGCATGGATATGAACTAGGATGCTTAAATTTTAGCTTCTGTCCAAAATGGACCGAGTTGCAGAGTGATCTGAGAAGCTCACCTTTCTGCACTTTAGTTGTCTCCCCAATTAAATGGAAAAAATAGATTTTCGCAACAGAATTTTTAGAGGCACTAGTGTAAAATCTATGGTTGAGTAAGGACCATTTGTTTCTTCTTTTTTTTGATGTATAGTTGACTTACAATATTGTGTTAGTTTCAGGTGTACTGTGAAGTATTTAGTTATGTATATATATATATATACACACATGCACACATATATATATATTTTCAGATTATTTTCCAAAATAGGTTATTACAGATATTGATTATAGTTCCCTGTGTTACATGGTAAATCCTTGTTGCTTATTGATTTTATGTAAGTCGTTTGTATCTGTTAATCCCATACTCTTAATTTATGCCCCCCCTTTCCTCTTTGGTAACCCTAAATTTGTTTTCTATGTCTGTGAGTCTGTTTCATTTTCATTTGTATTATTTTTTGGATTCCACATATAAGTGATATCATATAGTATTTGTCTTTCTCTATCTGACTTACTTCACTTAGTGTGATATTCTCTAGGTTTATCCATGTTGCTGCAAATGGCAATATTTCATTCTTTTTTTATAGCTAAGTAATATTCCATTGTATATATATATCTCAATCACATATATCCCATCTTTTCAAACCAGTCATCTGTTGATGGGCATTTGGGGTTGTTGCCATGTCTTGGCTATTGTAAATAGTGCTGCTATGAACATTGGGGTGCATGTTATCTTTTCGAACTAGAGTTTTCATCTTTTCCAGGAGTGGGATTGCTGGATTATGTGGTAACTCTATTTTTAGTTTTTTAAGGAACCTCCATTCTGTTTTCCATAGTGGCTGTGCCAATTTACATTCCCATTAACAGTGTAGGAGGGTTCCCTTTTCTCCACACCCTTTCAGCATTTATTATTTGTAGACCTCTTGATGACAGCCATTCTAACTGATGTGGGGTGATACCTCATTGTGGTGTTGAGTTGCATTTCCCTAATACTTAACAATGTTGAGCATCTTTTCACGTGTTTCTTGGCCATCTGTATGTCTTCTTTGGAGAAATGTCTATTTAGGTCTTCTGCCCATTTTTCAGTTGGGTTTTTTTTTTTTTTGATATTAAGTTGTATGAGCTGTTTGTATATTTTGGAAATTAACCCCTTGTTGGTCGCATTATCTGCAAATATTTTCTCCCGTTCTGTAGGTTGTCTTTGTGTCTTGTTTATGATGTCCTTTGCCGAAAAATCTTTTAAGTTTGATTAGGTCCCATTTGTTTATTTTGCTTTTATTTCTTTTGCCTTGGGAGACTGATGTAAGAAAATATTGCTATAATTTATGTCTGAGAATGTTCTGCTTATGTTCTCTTCTAGGAGTTTTATGGTGTCATATCTTATATTTAGGTCTTTAACCATTTTGAGCTTATTTTTGTGTATGATGTGAGGGAGTGTTCTAAATTCCTTGATTTACATGAGGCTGTCCAGCTTTCCCAGCACCACTTGCTGAAGAGAGTGTCTTTTCTCCATTGTATATTCTTGCTCCTTTGTTGTAGATTAATTGACCATAGGTGTGTGGGTTTATGTCTCGGCTCTTTGTTATGTTCTGTCGATCCATATATCTGTCTTTTTGTCAGTACTATGCTGTTTTGATTCCTGTAGTTTTGTAGTGTTGTCCGATGTCTGGGAGGGTTATGCTTCTAGCTTTGTTCTTTCTCCTCAGGATTGCTTTGGCAATTCTGGGTCTTTCTATATAAATTTTAGGATTATTTGCTCAAGTTCTGTGAAAAATATCATGGGTATTTTGATAGGGATTGCATTAAATATGTAGATTGCTTTGGGTAATGTGGCCATTTTAACAATATTAATTCTTCCAATCCAAGAGCATGGGCTATCTTTCCATTCCTTTGAATCATCTCCAGCTTTCTTTATCAATGTTTTATAGTTTTCAGCATATAGTTCTTTCGCTTCCTTAGGTTTATTCCTAGGTATTTTATTTTATTTCTTGATGTGATTTTAAACAGGATTTTTTGGTTTTTACTTTCTCTTTCTCATATTTTATTGTCAGTGTAAAGAAATGCAACAGATTTCTGTATTTAATCTTGTAGCCTGCTACTTGCTCAATTTACTTATTAGTTCTAATAGTTTTTGTGTGGAGTCTTTATTAGGGTTTTCTATATAAGGTATCATGTCATCTGCAGATAATGACAATTTTACCTCTTCCCTTCCAATTTGGATAGCTTTTCTTTCTTTTTCTTGTCTGATTGCTGTGGCTAGGACTTCCAATAATACTATGTTGAATAGACGTGGTGAGAGTGGGCATCCTTGTTTTGTTCCAGAATTTAGTTAGAAGCCATTCAGCTTTTCACAGATGAGTATTATGTTGGCTTTGGGTTTGTTATAAATGGCCTTTTTTATGTTGATATATGTTTCCTCTATACCCACTTTGGTGAGAGTTTTTATCATGAATGGATGAATTTTATCAAATGCTCTTTATGCATCTATTGAGATGATCATGTGGTTTTTGTCTTTTCTTTTGTTAATGTGGTGCATCACATTGATTGATTTGCATATTTGAACCATCCTTATGACCCTGGGATAAACCCAACTTGATCAAGGTGTAAGATCCTTTTTATGTATTATTGGATTTGGTTTGCCAATATTTTGTTGAGGATTTTTGCATCTATATTTATCAGAGACATTGACTTGTAATTTTCTTTTTTTGGTTGTGTCTTTGTCTGGTTTTGGTATCAGGGTGATGGTAACTTCATAGAATGACTTTGAAAGTGTTCCCTACTCTTCAGTCTTTTGGACTAGTTTGAGAAGGTTAGGTATAAGTTCTTTGTATTTTTGGTAGAATTCCCTAGTGAAGCCATATGACCCTGGACTTTTGTTTGCAGGGAGTTTTTGGGTTTTTTTTTCCAAAAATTACCAATTCTATATCACTTCTAGTGATTGGTCTGTTCAAATTATCTGTTTCTTCTTGACTTAATCTTGGCAGGCTGTATGTTTATAGAAACTTGTCCATTTCTTCTAGGTTGTCCAGTTTGTTGGGATTTAACTGTTCATAGTATTTTCTCATGATTTTTTTGTATTTCTGCAATATTGGTTATTATTTTTCCTCTTTCATGTCTTCTTTTGTTTATTTGGGTCCTCTTTCTTTTCTTCTTGGTGATCCTGGCTAGAGGTTTGTCGATTTTTTAAATCTTTTTAAAAACCTGGTTCTTGATTTTGTTAATCTTTTCTAATGTTTTTTGTCTCTATTTTATTTATTTCCTCTGTGATCTTTATTATTTCCTTCCTTCTGCTTATTTTGAGTTTTTTTTTTGTTGTTGTTCTTTTTCTAATTCTTTTAGGTGGTAGGTTAGGTTGGTTGAGATTTTTCTTATTTCTTGAGGAAGGCCTGTATCACTATGAATTTCCTTCTTAGGACTGCTTTTGCTGCATCCCATAGATTTTGTAAGGTTATCTTTTCATTGTTGTTTGTCTCGAGGTATTTTCTAATTTCATCATTGACTCATTGGTGTTTTAGTAGCATGTTTTTTAGCATGCATGTGAGCTTTTTTTCCTGTTTTTCTTTCTGTGGTTGACTTCTAGTTTCATACTGTTTTAGTCAGAAAAGATGCTTGAAATAATTTCTGTCTTAAATTTGTTGAGGCTTGTTTTGTGTTCTAATATGTGGTCTTTCCTAGAAAATGTTCCATGTGTGCTTGAAAAGAATGTGTATTTTTTTTTGTTTTTTTGTTTGAATTTTGGACATAGTGTCCTATAGTTATCAATTAAGTCCACCTGTTTATTGTGTCATTTAGGATCTCTGTTGTCTTATTGATTTTCTGTCTGTTAGACCTGTCCATTGATGTCAGTGGGGTGTTAAAAGTCTCCTGCTGTTATTGTATTCTTGTCAATAGGTCCCTTTATGTCTGTTAGTATTTGTATTATATATTTAGGTGCTTCTATATTGGGTACATATATATTAATGTTTGTAATAGCCTCTTCTTGTATTGATCTCTTTATCATTATACAGTGTCCTTCTTTTTCTTTACAGACTTTGTTTTAAAGTGTATTTAGTCTGATATGAGTATTGCTACCCCCACTTTCTTGCTGTTTCCATTTGCATGAAATATCTTTTTCCATCCCCTCACTTTCAATCTATGTGTATCTTTTGCCCTAAAGTGACTCTCTTGTAGGCAACACACATTGTAGTTTCTTGTGTTTTAATCCAATCTGCCACTCTGTGTCTTTTTTTTTTTTTGCGGTACGTGGGGCTCTCACTGTTGTGGCCTCTCCCGTTGCAGAGCACAGGCTCTGGACACACAGGCTCAGCGGCCATGGCTCATGGGCCTAGCCGCTCCGCGGCATGTGGAATCTTCCCGGACTGGGGCAGGAACCTGTGTCCCCTGCATCGGCAGGTGGACTCTCAACCACTGCGCCACCAGGGAAGCCCCACTCTGTGTCTTTTGATTGAAGCATTTAGTCCATTAACATTTAAAGTAATTAATAATAGGTCTGTAATTATTGACATTTTAAATCTTGTTTTCCAGTTGATTTTGTAGTTCTTTATTCCTCTCGTTATTTTTGTTTTTCCTTTTGTGGTTTGATGGTTTTCTTTTGTATTATGCTTGAGTTCTTTTCTTTTTGTTTTTTGTGAGTGTATGTTTTTGATTTGTGGATACCTGGTTTTCATGTATGTTAACCCATACCTATATCTACTTGCTTTAGGTTGATAGTCATAAAAGTTCAGACGCATTCTAAAAGAGCTGTATTTTTTTACTTCCTTCTTCCACAATGTGTGATTTTGATGTCCTATTTTACATCTTCATGTTTATCCTTTTGCTGTTAATTGTAGTTATAATCACTTTTACAAAAATTTTTTGATTGTTTTTTAATCTATATACTGGCTTATTTAAGTGATCTTCAATCCTTTTATATATTTGCCTTTTCTATTGTGTTTTTTCCTTTCCTATACATCCTTGCTTCTTTTCTATTTAGAGAATCAATATTTCTTTTAAGTTAGGTTTAGTATTGCTGTATTCTTTTAGTTTTTGCTTGTCTGAGAAATTCTTTGTCTCTCCTTCTATTCTAAATGATATTCTTACTAGGTAGAGTATCCTAGGTTGCAAGTTTTTCCTCTTTAGGGCTTTGAATATATCATGCCACCCCCTTCAGGCCCAAAAATTTTCTGTAGAGAAATCAGCTGATAGCCTTATGGGGGTTCCCTTGTAACTGACTCTTTGTTTTTCTCCTGCTGCTTTTAGAATCCTTTCTTTAACTTTTGCAATTTTAATTATGATACGTTTAATTATGATACGATGTGAATCTGTTTGGGTTCTCTTGCTTGGGAGCCTCTCTGCTTCCTGTACCTGGATATCTGTTTCCTTCTTGAGGTTTGGGAAGATTTCAGCCATAATTTCTTTAGACATTTTTGATCTCCTTCTCTCTTTCTTCTTCTTCTGGAACCCCTATTAGGCATAGGTTGGCATGCTTTATCTTATCCAATAAATCTCTTATATTGCTTTTATTTTTTTCATTTGTCTTTCTGTCTGCTGTTCTGATTGGGTGATTTCCATTATTCCATCTTCCAGATCACTTATTCATTCTTATGCATTATTTAATCTGCTATTCATTGCTTTTATCTCGGCAATTGAGTTGTCTGATTTTGATTGGTTCCTCTTTGTAGTTTCTAGTTCTTTGTTACAGTGATCTACATTTCTATTGATAGTCTTTCTTAATTCCTTTAGCATTTTTATTACCTCCTTTTTTTTTTTTTTTTTTTGCGGTATGCGGGCCTCTCACTGTTGTGCCTCTCCCATTGCGGAGCACAGGCTCCAGACGTGCAGGCCCAGCGGCCATGGCTCACGGGCCCAGCCGCTCTGCGGCATGTGGGATCTTCCCGGACTGGGGCACGAACCCGTGTCCCCTGCGTCGGCAGGTGGACTCTCAACCACTGTGCCACCAGGGAAGCCCTTATTACCTCCTTTTTGAACTCAGGCTCTAATAGACTGGAGGGGTCTGTTTTATTCTTTGTTCTTTCAGGGGATTTCTCTTGTTCCTTTAATTGAGAGTAGTTCCTCTTTTTTTTCTCATCTCATTTAAATTTTTCTATCTCTGTGAATTATGAATTTAGGAGAATTAGTTATCTACTGTGGTCTTGAAGGGCTGTTTTTATGTGGGAGCATACCTGTGTAGACTGTATGAATCTAATCTTTTTGGTGCAAGGGCTGTTTTAGGTATGGATGCTAGCCACATCTTTCCTCAGAGTGTGGTGGTCGTTATCCCCTTAATATGGATATGTCCTTGGTGTTGTGGTGACCAGAGCCTGCACTGGATGTGGGGCAGGGCCTCTTCTTTGCTCCGTGGCTGTCATAGCCTTGTCAGAGGCTGGGTCTGCTTCCCAGTTGTTGGAGTGGAAGCTCTGAGGGTCAGATTTAATAAGGCTTTATTGCCCTTGAGTGTGTGCTCTGTCCCCAAGGATGTGTATGCTGGAGCAAGTGAGGCCAGTGTGGTCACAGCGAACCTATGTGCCACCTGTACGTAACTCCTCTATCTGTCCTGGTGGACCTCCCAGCCTGTGAAGGGAGTTCCCATGGTGGGAGGACACCCCTGTGGATATTTCTTCTTTCATAGCTCCCTCCTAGGGACACTGGTCCCATCTCAATGTCTTTTTCTTGTCCTACTTGGTTACATGGGGATCTTTCTCACAGCTTTGCTTGTATAAGAGATCTTTCCTTCCTTCATTCTTTTTGCATATCATATTTGATACTTTATGGAAAAAAAATTCCAATAATGGGGATGATGCCTTACAAGTATATAGTGCTTAATAGCTTTAGTAGCTTGCAAATCCCCTTTATGTATATTATTTCAGTTTGATCCTCATTTCTGTAATTGAGGAAACCAGAGTTGTGATATCTTAAGTGGCTCTTCAAGGTCAAATGTAAGTCAGGTGACCATATCATTTGTTCAGTTGGGATAGTTTTGTGATTAAAAGAGAATAGCATTAATAAGTATTTCAGTTCAACGGCACAAGCTGGAACTGTTCTCAGAAAATAGAGTGTTATTAATAAGTGACAAAGTGAGAACATGTATCTAGGTCTTCTAATTCTATGTTCAATACACTGTGCTCTCAAAGGATATGATTTCTGCATCTTCCCATTGTTAGCAGAGTTATAATAAATGATGATTATGAAGCATGGCTAGATCCTGTGGTGTCATATGAATCTTCACAAAACTGAATTGTATTCAACATAGTTTTGGTATTAAGTTTCTTTTTTCTGTTTTGTTTTATAATTCCTTCAAAACTGACAAACTATAGAAGACTGAAATACATGATTAGCTTAAACACTCAGTACTCTTACTGCACCAAATAATAGGGTGTTCTGTGTATCCTTATACGTATTTACAGTAATACTTTGCATATGCTAAAGAGCTTAATTATCTTTTCACTTTATAGATAAGAGGGATGTATTTATGATTTGTCCAATATAATCAATATGCCATCATTATTAGACTCAAATATCAACTCCTATTAACAAAGAGTTCTTCAAATTTCATGGACAAATGTAAATACATTTGTACCTTCCCTTGCCTTCCTTGGGTATTGGTGGGTATGAACATACCATCACATTTTCACACTTTCTATTGGATTTTATACTTGATAGCCTTAGTTCCTTTTTTTTCCGTTAACATCTTTATTGGAGTATAATTGCTTTACAATGTTGTGTTAGTTTTTGCTGTATAACAAGGTGAATCAGCTATACCTATATCCCCTCCCTCTTGTGTCTCCCTCCCACCCTCCCTATCCCACCCCTCTAGGTGGTCACAAAGCACTAAGCTGATCTCCCTGTGCTATGTAGCTGTTTCCAACTAGCTATCTGTTTTACATTTGGTAGTGTATGTATGTCAATGCTACTCTCTCACTTCATCCCAGCTTACCCTTTCCCCTCCCCATGTCCTCAAGTCCATTCTCTACATCTGTGTCTTTATTCCTATCCTGCCCCTAGGTTCATCAGAACCCTTTTTTTTTTTTTTTAGATTCCATATATATGTGTTAGCATACGATATTTGTTTTTCTCTTTCTGACTTAACTTCACTCTCTATGACAGTCTCAAGGTCCATCCACCTCACTACAAATAACTCAATTTCGTTTATTTCTATGGCTGAGTAATATTCCATTGTATATATGTGCCACATCTTCTTTATCCATTCATCTGTCAATGGACACTTAGGTTGCTTCCATGTCCTGGCTATTGTAAATAGAGCTGCAGTGAACCTTGTGGTACATGACTCTTTCTGAATTATGGTTTTCTCAGGGTATATGCCCAGTATTGGGATTGCTGGGTCATATGGTAGTTCTATTTTTAGTTTTTTAAGGAACCTCCATACTGTTCTCCGTAGTGGCTGTATCAATTTACATTCCAACCAACAGTGCAAGAGGGTTCCCTTTCCTCCACACCCTCTCCAGCATTTGTTGTTTGTAGATTTTTTGATGATGACCATTCTGACTGGTGTGAGGGTGATACCTCATTGTAGTTTTGATTTGCATTTCTCTAATGATTAGTGATGTTGAGCATCCTTTCATGTGTTTGTTGACAATCTGTGTATCTTCTCTGGAGAAATGTCTGTTTAGGCCTTCTGCCGATTTTTGGATTGTGTTGTTTGTTTTTTTGATATTGAGCTGCATGAGCTGCTTGTATATTTTGGAGATTAATCATTTGTCAGTTCCTTTATTTGAAAATATTTTCTCCCATTCTGAGGGTTGTCTTTTCGTCTTGTTTATGGTTTCCTTTGCTGTGCAGAAGCTTTTAAGTTTCATTAGGTCTCATTTGTTTATATTTGTTTTTTCATTTCCATTTCTCTAGGAGGTGGGTCAAAAAGGATCTTGCTGTGATTTATGTCATAGACTGTTCTGCCTATGTTTTTATAAGAATTTTATAGTTTCTGGCCTTACATTTAGGTCTTTAATCCATTTTGAGTTTATTTTTGTGTATAGTGTTAGGAAGTGTTCTAATTTCATTCTTTTACATGTAGCTGTCCAGTTTTTCCAGCACCACTTATTGAAGAGGCTGTCTTTTCTCCATTGTATATTCTTGCCTCCTTTATCAAAGATATGGTGACCATATGTGTGTGCGTTCATCTCTGGGCTGTCTATCCTGTTCCACTGATCTATATTTCTATTTTTCTTCCAGTACCATACTGTCTTGATTACTGTAACTTTGTAGTATAGTCTGAAGTCCGGGATCCTGATTCCTCCAGCTCCATTTTTCTTTCTCAAGATTGCTTTCACTATTCAAGGTCTTTTGTGGTTCCATGAAAATTGTGAATTTTTTGGTCTAGTTCTGTGAAAAATGCCATTGGTAGTTTGATAGCGATTGCATTGAATCTGTAGATTGCTTTTGGGTAGTATAGTCATTTTCACAATGTTGATTCTTCCAATCCAAGAACATGGTATATCTCTCCATCTGTTTGTATCATCTTTAATTTCTTTCATCAGTGTCTTATAGTTTTCTGCATACAGGTCTTTTGTCTCCTTAGGTAGGTTTATTCCTAAGTCTTTTATTCCTTTTGTTGCAGTGGTAAATGGGAGTGTTTCCTTAATTTCTCTTTCAGCTTTCTCATCATTAGTGTATAGGAAAGCAAGAGATTTCTGTGCATTAATTTTGTATCCTGCTGCTTTACTAAATTCATTGATTAGCTCTAGTAGTTTTCTGGTGGCATCTTTAGATTCTCTATGTATAGTATCATGTCATCTGCAAAGAGTGACAGCTTTACTTCTTCTTTTCTGGTTTGGATTCCTTTTATTTCTTTTTCTTCCCTGTTTGCTGTGGCTAAAACTTCCAAAACTATGTTGAATAATATTGGTGAGAGTGGGCATCCTTGTCTTGTTCCTGATTTTAGAGGAAATGGTTTCAGTTTTTCACCATTGAGAACGATGTTGGCTGTGGGTGTGTCATATATGACCTTTATTATGTTGAGGTAGGTTCCCTCTATACCCACTCTTTGGAGAGTTTTTATCATAAATGGGTGTTGAATTTTGTTGAGAGCTTTTTCTGCATCTGTTGAGATTATCATATGGTTTTTCTCCTTCAGTTTGTTAATATGGTATATCACATTGATTGATCTGCATATACTGAAGAATCCTTGCATTCCTGGGATAAACCCCACTTGATCATGGTGTATGATCCTTTTAATGTGCTGTTGGATTCTGTTTGCTAGTATTTTGTTGAGGATTTTTGCATCTATGTTCATCAGTGATATTGGCCTGTACTTCTCTTTTTTTGGGACATCTTTGTCTGGTTTTGGTATCAGGGTGATGGTGGCCTCGTAGAATGAGTTTGGGAGTGTTTCTCCCTCTGCTATATTTTGGAAGAGTTTGAGAAGGATAAGTGTTAGCTCATCTCTAAATGTTTGATAGAATTCACCTGTGAAGCCATCTGGTCCTTTGCTTTTGTTTGTTGGAAGAGTTTTAACCACAGTTTCCATTTCAGTGCTTGTGATTGGTCTTTTTATATTTTCTATTTCTTCCTGGTTGAGTCTCAGAAGATTGTACTTTTCTAAGAATTTGTCCATTTCTTCCAGGTTGTCCACTTCATTGGCATATAGTTGCTTGTAGTAATCTCTCATGATTCTTTGTATTTCTTCCGGGTCAGTTGTTACTTCTTCTTTTTCATTTCTAATTCTGTTGATTTGAGTCTTGTCCCTTTTTTTCCTTGATGAGTCTGGCTAGTGGTTTATCAGTTTTGTTTATCTCCTCACTAGCTTTTTGTTTTATTGATCTTTGCCGTTGTTTCCTTCATTTCTTTTTCTTTTTTTTTTTATCTGATCTTTATGATTTCTTTTCTTTTGCTAACTTTGGGGTTTTCTGTCCTTCTTTCTCTAATGGCTTTAGGTGTAAGGTTAGGTTGTTTATTTGAGATTTTTCTTGTATCTTGAAGTGGGATTATATTGCTATAAATTTCCCTCTTAAAGCTGCTTTTGCTGCATCCCATAGGTTTTGAGTCATCGTCTTTTCATTGTCATTTGTCTTTAGGTAGTTTTTGATTTCCTCTTTGATTTCTTCAGTGATCTGTTGGTTATTTAGTAGCATATTGTTTAGCCTCCATGTGTTTGTATTTTTTATAGTTTTTTTCCTGTAATTGATATCTAGTTCTATAGCATTGTGGTTGGAAAAGATACTTGATATGATTTCAGTTTTCTTAAATTTACCAAGGCTTGATTTGTGATTAAAGATTTGATCTATCCTAGAGAATGTTCCATGAGCATTTGAGAAGAAATTGTATTCTGCTGGTTTTGGATGGAATGTCCTATAAGTATCAATTAAGTCCACCTTGTTTAATATGTAATTTAAAGTTTGTGTTTCCTTATTTATTTTCATTTTGGATGATCCATCCATTGGTGAAAGTGGGTGTGTTAAAGTCCCCTACTATTATTCTGTTACTGTTGATTTCCCCTTTTATGGCTGTTAGTATTTGTCTTATGTATTGAGGTGCTCCTGTGTTGGGTACATAAATATTTACAGTTGTTGTATCTTCTTGGATTGATCCTTTGATCATTATGTAGTGTCCTTGTTTGTCTCTTGTGGTAGTCTTTGTTTTAAGGTCTATTTTGTCTGATATGAGTATTGCTACTCCAGCTTTCTTTTGATTTCCATTTGCATGGAATATCTTTTTCCATCCCATCCCTTTCAGTCTGTATGTGTTTCTAGGTCTGAGGTTGGTCTCTTGTAGACAGCATATATACAGGTCTTGTTTTTATATCCATTCAGCCAGTCTGTGTCTTTTGGTTGGAGAATTTTATCCATTTACATTTAAGGTAATTATCGATATGTATGTTTCTATTACCGTTTTCTTAATTGTTTTGGGTTTGTTTTTGTAGGTCTTTTCCTTTTCTTGTGTTTCCTGCCTAGAGAAGTTCCTTTAGCATTTGTTGTAAAGCTGGTTTGGTGGTGCTAAATTCTCTTAACTTTTGCTTGCCTGTAAAGATTTCAGTTTCTCCATCGAATTTGGTTGAGATCCTTTCTGGGTAGTGCACTCTTGGTTGTAGGTTTTTCCCTTTCATCACTTTAAATATGTTCTGCCACTCCCTTCTGGCTTGCAGAGTTTGTGCTGAAAGATCAGCTGTTAACCTTATGGGGATTCTCTTGTATGTTATTTGTTGCTTTTCCCTTGCTGCTTTTAATATTTTTTCTTTGTGTTTAATATATGATAGCTTGATTAACATGTGTCTTGGCGTGCTTCTCCTTGGATTTATCCTGTATGAGACTCTTTGCGCTTCCTGGACTTGATTGACTATTTCCTTTCCCTTGTTAGGGAAGTTTTCAATTATAATCTCTTCAAATATTTTCTCAGTCCCTTTCTTTTTCTCTCCTTCTTCTGGGACCCCTATAATTCAAATGTTGATGCGTTTAATGTTGTCCCAGAGGTCCCTGAGACTGTCCTCAATTCTTTTCATTCATTTTTCTTTATTCTGCTCTGTGGTAGTTATTTCCACTATTTCATCTTCCAGGTCGCTTATCTGTTCCTTTGCCTCAGTTATTCTGCTATTGATTGCTTCTGGAGAATTTTAAATTTCATTTATTGTATTGTTCATCATTGTTTGTTTGCACTTTAGTTCTTCTAGGTCCTTGTTAAACGTTTCTTGTATTTTCTCCATTCTTTTTCCAAGATTTTGGATCATCTTTAATATCATTACTCTGAATTCTTTTTCAGGTAGACTGCCTATTTCCTCTTCATTTGTTTGGTCTGGTGGGTTTTTACCTTCCTCTTTCATATGCTGCATATTTCTCTGTCTTCCCATTTTGCTTAACTTGCTGTATTCTGGGTCCTCTTTTCGCAGGCTGCAGGTTTGTAGTTCCCTTTGTTTTTGGTGTCTGCCCTCAGTAGGTAAGGTTGATTCAGTGCTTATGTAGGGTTCCTCGTGGAAGGGACTGGTGCCTGTATTCTGGTAGGTGGGGCTGGATCGTGTCTTTCTGGTGCAAAGGGCTGCATCTGGTGGTGTTTTTTGGGGTGTCTTTTAACTTAGTATGATTTTAGGCAGCCTGTCTGCTAATGGGTGGGGTTGTGTTCCTGTCTTGCTAGTTGTTTGGCATGGGGCATCCCACAGTACTGAGTTTGCTGGCCGTTGGGTGGAGCTGGGTCTTAGCTTTGAGACGGACATGTCTGGGAGAGCTCTTGCTCATTGATATTACGTGGGGCCGGCAGGTCTCTGGTGGTCCAGTGTCCTGAAGTCGTCTCTCCCACTTCAGAGGCTCTGGCCTGACATCAGTCCAGAGCACCAAGACCGTGTCAGCCACATGGCTCAGAAGAAAAGGGAGAAAAGAAGAAAGAAAAAAAATTAATATAAAAATTATTAAAATAATAAAAATTTAAAAAGTAATAATAAAAGAGAGCAAGCAAACCAGTAAACAAATCCACCAATGATAATAAGCACTAAAAACTATACTAAAATAAACATTAAAAATCAGAAACAAGTCAGTCACTGACAGCAAACCCCAAGTCTACAGTTGCCCCCAAAGTTCACCGCCTCAATTTTGGGTTGATTCGTTGTCTACTTAGGTATTCCACAGATGCAGCGTATCTCAAGTTGATTGTGGGGATTTAATCTGCTGCTGCTGAGCTGCCCAGAGAAGTTCCCTTTCTCTTCTTTGTTTGCTCAGCTCCTGGGGTTTAGCTTTTGTTTTGGCCCCACCTCTACATGTAGGTTGCCCTCAGGCTTCTGTTCCCACACAGACAGGACAGGGTTAAAACAGTGGCTGATTAGGGTGCTCTGGCTCACTCATGACTGGGGGGGTGGGGGGTGGGGCGGTGGGGGGTTGTTGGCGGGGAGGGAGGGGTACAGTAGTTATAATTGGAATGCTGGGTGAGCCTGAGGCAGCAGAGGCTGGAGTGACGTTGCAGCAGCCTGAGGCACGCCGTGGGTTCTCCCAGGGAAGTTGTCCCTGGATCATGGAACCCTGGCAGTGGCGGGCTGCACAGGCTCCCCGCTGGTGACGGGGGTGGCTTGTGGATAGTGACTTGTGCTTGTACATAGGATTCTTGGTGGCTGTAGCAGCAGTGTTAGCATTTCATGCCTGTCTCTGGTGTCTGAGTTGATAGCCACAGCTTGCGCCCGTCTCTGGAGACTGTTTAGGTGGTGCTCTGGATCCCCTCTCCTTGCGCACCCCGAAACAATGGTCTCTTGCCTCTTAGGCAGGTCCAGAGTCTTTCCCAGACTCCCTTCTGGCTAGCTGTGGCGCACTAGCCCCGTTCAGGCTGTGTTCACGCAGCCAACCCCAGTCCTCTCCCTGCGATCTGACCTCCAAAGCCCAAGCCTCAGCTCCCAGCCCCCACCTGCCCTGGTGGGTGAGTAGACAAGCCTCTCAGGCTGGTAAGTTGCCCGTCCACACAGATCTTCTGTGCGGGAATCTCTCCGCTTTGTCCTCTGCACCCTGTTGCTTCGCTCTCCTCCGTGGCTCCGAAGCTTGCCCCTGCCACCACCTGTCTCTGCCAGTGAAGGGGCTTCCTAGTGTGTGGAAACCTTTCCTCCTTCACAGCTCCATCCCAGAGGTGCAGGTCCCGTCCCTATTCTTTTGTCTTGTTTTTTCTTTTTTCTTTTGCCCTACCCAGGTACATGGGGACTTTCTTGCCTTTTGGGAGGTCTGAGGTCTTCTGCCAGCATTCAGTAGGTGTTCTGTAGGAGTTGTCCCACATGTAGATGTATTTCTGATGTATTTGTGGGGAGGAAGGTGATATCCACGTCTTACTCCTCCGCCATCTTGAAGGTCCCCCCCAACCTTAATTCTCTTGTTAGTGTATATCTATCCCTCCCATATTTGGCTTATATAAAGAACATAAAACATTTTGTGCTTTAATTAACTCTAATTAATGGAGGTATGGAGGGTTCCCAAATATGTAATAATGAATAGCAATTTAGAAGCCAGGGTAAAATCATTCAAAACAGGGTGCCTGGACTTGTGTTGTGAAGATGTTCTTGGCATGATCTCCCTGGGCTCCACTCTTCTCCCAGTCATTCAGTCTGCTTATTTGTTTATTTAAGTATATCTTCTTCTTACCTCAATTCCAATTATCTATTGCTGTTTGAAATTAGTTAGAAAAAATGCTGTGGTAACAACTTGAAATTTTCCATGGCTTATAACCAAAAAGACTCTTTTTTTTGCATGTCCATTGTGGGTTAACTGTTCCATGTTGTCTCACTTTGGGACCCAGGCTAAAGGCACAGCTATGGTGGATATGAGGCTAGTTTTATGGGGCAGGGAAAGAAGGAATGGCCAGTCACATACTCACTCTGAAAGTCTTGTCTTGGCTTGGAAGTGATACATTTCTCCTGCTTACCTACATATGTCCCAAGCAAGTCACATGGCCAAGATTGTCGACAAGGTGAGGGGTTGGGGGACCACAGAAGGAGAACTGGAATATTTGATAGAAGAGTAATGTCATCTACCATGATCCACTTTAGACTTAGCTGAGATACTTTGTTGAGATCACATCTCTCTTCAGAGAACCATTAGGATTCACACTTCTTCTTATGCATTTATTGGTAAGAATTTGACTTTACAAAAACAGTTTGAGATTGAAAACTGGAAGATTCCCCTCTTACCAAATTTTAGTGCTATTTGGCATGCCTCTTCTCCAATCAATATTTTCTTATCAAATACTAGGTGCACATCATCAAGCTAAAATGCCAGCTCTATCTTAAGGGAAATTACAATACCGTGGTTTAAGAACATGTATTATAGTCTCCCTTATCTGTAGTTTTACTTTCTGTGGTTTCAGTTACCTGTGGTCAACAAAGGTCTGAAAATAGAAAATTCATAAGTTTTAAATTGCATGATGTTCCGAGTAGGGTGATGAAACCTTGTTATCCCATTACTTCCTGCACAGGACACGAATAATCCCTTTGTGCATTGTAACCTACCCTGAGTCACTTAGCAGCCCTTTCAGTTATCAGACTGACTGTCCTGATATTCAGTACTTGTGTTTAAGTCACTCTTATTTTACTTAATAGTGGCCCCAAAGCACAGGAGTCATGATGCCGGCTTCCTGTAAGTGAAAAGGTGAAAGTTCTTGACTTATTAAGAAAATAAAAGAAATCCTATACTGAGGTTGCTAAGATCTACAGTAGGAATGAATCTTCTATTCACGAAATTATGAAGAAGGAAAAAGAAATTTGTATTAGTATTGATGTTGCACCTCAAACTGCAGAAGTTACAGCCACAGTGTGTGATAAGTGCTTAGTTAAGATGGAAAAGGCATTAAGTTTTTACAAGATACAGTTGACCCTTGAACAACATGGGGGTTAGGGGTGCAGACCCCCCATGCAGTTGAAAATTCATATATAACTTTTGACACCCCCCAAATTTTACTAATAGCCTACTGTTGAACAAAAGCCTTACTGATAATATAAACTGCTGATTAACACATATTTTGTATGTTATATGTATATCTACATATATCTTATATATTCATGACATACCTAATTTTTCTTAATTTTTTTTTAGTGTTTCTAGACTATGTGGTTCATCTGTGAGGTTACTCAAATTGTTGAAAATCTTCAAAAAATTTTCCAGTATATTTATTAAAAACAGTCTGTGTACCAGTGGACCCATGCAGTTCAAACCCATGTTGTTCAAGGGTCAGCTATATTTTGAGAGAGGGGGGTGGGGGGAAATAGAGACCACATTTACATAATTTTTTTACAGTATATTGTTATAATTGTTCTGTTTTATTACTAATTATTGTCAGTCTCTTACTATGCCTAATTTATAGATTAAACTTTATCATACGTATGTGTATTTAGGGAAAAAAATAGTATATATATAAGGCTTGGTACTATCTGTGGTTTCAGGCATCCACTGGGGGTCTTGGAACGTATCCCCCGAGGATAAGGGGGTCTACTGTACAATCATTTGGCCAAACAAGCATATGTATTTGTAATTCCACACTCTAGGAAACTTCTTCTCCTTGAGTTCATCAGATAGCTTTGATTCTGTATTCTAGGTTTTTGTATCATTATAAACACGTATTTTAAAAAAAACACACATTACATTTCCTGAGTCCAGGAGGATGTTGTTTTATTAGTATGTCTTATTGGAGTATTGTATCTTAGACTTTTTCTTTACCTTTGTCAACTCCAGAACAAATTTTCTAGGGTGGGAGCAGTTAGAAGTTTGTCTACTGTGTTATTTTATGCTTTTCTTGGAAGAGCTAGAAACTGGATTCGTGAACTCTTCTTTTGCCCCCCTCCCCCTGAAATGGCAGAGAAGTTTGCCAAGGTGTTGGTGAGCGGGAAACAGTGTTTTGGGTGCCAACAGAACTCACAGAGAAGCCACCTGTGTGGGTGTGGATGGAACCCGCTGGAGGATGTCTGCTTCTGGGTGCTGCACGCCACTGGCCAGAAAGCCACCTGCTGGCCACTGTGGTGGGAGAAAGAAGGAGAAAACCAGAATCAGGAAGAGTGGTCATTTGGTCTTGTCTCTCTAGTGTCTTCTGCTGACAAGACCTAATGCTGTGGCATCTGGTAAAGGAGAATGTTCACAGGGTCCAGCTCCAGTGTCACAAATCAGAGCAAAGAAGTGTATATTTGGAGCCCGAAAGCAGTAAGTTGATAACTGACACAGTGACTATGGAATTTATTGTCTAAACTAGGAAGCAAAGGGGAGATCCATTAATATTTATACTGAGCCGATAGGTATAAATTAGAACTGTCCTAGGAGAAACTAGAGATATGTTTACCCTATATGGGAGCTGGGCCCAAGGGGCGAATAGATCTGGATGTGGGGAAGAGGAGAATCAGTGAAGAACACTGTGCGTGTAGGGACTTGTGTGAACAAAGAAATGGGTGCTGGAGGTGTGGAGTGAATAAGCTTAATGTGTGGCCTGAGAGAGAAGCACATTGTAAAGATGAAATAGTAATTTCTGAATAAGGTTTTTAGATGGAAGGCTTAACAAATTTATCTTATTATCTTAATATTAATGCCCATAAATTTGTAGAAATTATTCTTTACAAGAACGTGCATTTCCCTTTCTATCAGTTCCATTGTCGGGACTCAGAGTACCTTCATCAAGCATTTATCATGCTGTCTACTAAGAATTCAGTGCCTTCTGCAGACCTACAGTTCAGTTGTTGAAAAAACTGATTGGGTCTCTCAAAATTAGACGAAGGAAACTTGGTGGAGAATTTGTTTATTGTCAGTCTTTGAATGTGATTTTATTTTATGAATTATGAAATAAATATTTTATTTTATGAAATGTGATTTTATTTTATGAAAAAGGAAAAATTGAAAAATTACCTTTCTGTAATATATGGTATAAATAATACCAAAAAGAAGTCTGTGTAGGTTATTTTTCAAGTGTACATGCGTATGGAGAGAGAGAGAGAGAGAATATGTTAAAGTATTTTTAGTCTAAATCCTAAGAACATACAATTATAAGAGCTAATGCCATTGATTTTTCTTCACTTTTTTCCTTCATCACCTGAATGCAGCCCCCAGTAATAAGACTCTTACAAGAAGCCTCTTATTAAACTTTTTACACAGATGATGAAGAAATGGAGGCCTAGAAATGTGAAGTGTTTTGCTCATGTCACAAGAGAATTAGTGGGGGAGCAAGTTTCCTGCTTCTCAGGTCAACATCCCTTCTTTTCCACCAGGATCTCTTGCTTGTCTTTAAGCTCAAGGAGGTATTATCAGAACTCCAGTATCTGAACTTCACATGAGAGCTAGAGATATGCCTCTGGACATTTGCTTTCTAGATAAAGGGATACTGGATTCAATGGCCATGTTTCAGGGTACTGACCCCACAGAGTCATCTTTCCTTCCTCAGTGCTCATCTCCTAATCTACTTTTGTTCCTTTCATTTCTTGCCCAGCTCCCCCATATGTCAGTTATTTTCTCCTTCTTTGTCGAAATTTCACAAGTTTGGAGAACAGGGACTGTGCTTCTTTGGAAGGCAGGGTTTGTATTCCAGACACGAATAGGTCTCCCTTTGTGAGCCGCTTCTCCAGCCCATGTGTTCCTAAACTGGTCCCTCCAATCTACAGCTTTTCATGAACCTCTGGTCCCCAAGCTCCCTGGTCTAACTCTGACATCTGGTAAACCATTTTGGAAAAGCTACTTCTGCAATTTCTATATTATCTCTCTACACATTCCAGATAATAAATGAAAAGTATTTGGGAAAGAATTAGAACTAAACAATTCTCAAAAGTTTTCTTTAGATTGATTTATTGGCTGACCTCTCTGTACCTTTCTAACAATATTGCTATTAAAAACAAGCCCATCTATTCCAATTCACCACATGTGACCCCATTAAATCCATGGCTTTAAAGCTTTGCAGGCTTGTTTCCAGCATTTAACTTCCCTGGTAAAAACAAATGACTTTACTGATAACTGAACCTGAGGGAAAATACTTTTTAAACATCTCTATTTTATAGATTATTATACAATGTTTGAAAATTTGATCAAAATTAATTTTGTAGATAATTGCAAAATATAGACCGGTCTCTCCACCTGTCCCATTTTTTTGGGGGGAAGTGTCCATGCAGAAAGGGCACAAGTTATGGTCAGCTTTTTTTTTTTTTTTTTTTTTTGGTCTTTGTCTCTGATATTAGTCTTCTTCCTGTGGATTGTCATTATTTCCAGCACAAAATACTAAATGAAACATTTATAGAAATCTTTGGAATGGATAGTCATTCCCATTTTCTTAAATTCATGTTTCCCAGATTCTTTAAGTAAGCTTGTAAAAATTTATAAAGCAGCTTTATTAACTGGTAAGATTTTAATTAAAAACACAATAATATTTAAAGAAAAAACAAATCTGGCTTGTGATGTTGTCAGAAAGTCTTACTTTACAAAAGTCTCCACAGTACAAAAAACTATAAATAAAGTAGCATCTCCAAAATTTTGAAAAGAGCCACACCACTCTTTCCTCCTGCCTGATTTAAAAATATGTGACAAAGTAAGAGAATTGGAAAAAACCCTCTTCCCATACCCTGTCTGGCTAATTCAGACCAACTGGGAAAAATCACATGATGGACAACACATCAAAAATCCAGGCTGAAAACGGCCAAATCTATGAATAGCAGATATGGGAACCAGCCCAAGGCTTGTGTGTAGAAGGGTGACAGATAAAAATAGTGCCCTAAATTTTTCAAAGGTGATTTGAAACTTCCCAGTATAGATGACCTTGCTACTGAAAATAAGATGACAAGGGCAAAGTTGAAATTGCAACCTCTTTCAAGGATCTGTAGACTTAAGCTAATGTTCAAGAAAAAGAGCTAATTTCCCCCCTCATCAGCAAGCTGCACACAGGCACAGAGCATTTCTTTTTCTTTGACAAATTCTTAATATATTTATCCTTCCCCTCTGTTCCTTTCAAGAAAGAAAGGCAGTGGCCCAGGGTTGTGAGTTTTCAAAAAGCATATCCCATTTTCAGTTCCCTCCTGTGATGAAAGCAATGTCCAGGAGACGAGGTAGGCTCAGCGACAATATTAAAACAATATATATATTTCTCACATCATAAACCATTTTTTCTTTGTTTTGCTGGACATTCTTCATTGTGCCTTTGCCTCCACACTGTGCTTGATATCAGTGAGGGAGTGGCTTGCAGCTGCTTAAACAGAAGTTTTCAAAACTTGCTGGCTCCCGTATCAACTAGCTACAAAGATAAAGGCTATGCCACTTAATTTTTTTTTTAATTTATGTTTTTGAGAAAGGCAGAAAGAGTAAAGAAGGAAAATTTGTTTTTGAATGTCCATTTCTGAAGTTCTTTACCTCTCTTCCTTGCTCTACTGTTGATTAAAATATCTTCACATGTCTCCAAGGCTCTCTAAGCTGGATGGGGAGAGTTTGGTGACAGTGAGGAATACCATTAGTGAGATTTCTTTTGGTGATAGACAGATGTAAATGTATCCATCTAATTTTCTGCTCTCAGGTCTCTGTCTGCAGATGGATGTTAATAATTAGCAGTTGCATCTCCTCCCTCTTTATCAAATTGGATTCTCCATAAATTCATCATTTCTTTTTTATTTTCTCAAAGTAGCAGCAGCTCTGACAGCCTCTCTTTGTTCTTGTGTTTATAAATAATTTATAACACAGAAATATCTCTTCTTAGTCTTAAAACATAAACTAATGGAATAACACAACACACTGGCCCAAACTGCCTTCCACTTGGGGAGAGAGAAAACCTTAGCATGGGGTGGAGGATGCATAGAGCTTCATTCTTAACAAAGGAGGCTGAAGGTCAGATGAAAAATAAAAAATAAAAAACATTTGTCCACCTGAATGTAGTTTTTTGGTTTTAATTTTTTTTCCCCTTCCAGTTTCTAGCCGGGTATGGGAGTTCTAGACAGCACAAGCAAATTCTTTTGTGATTTCTTCCAAATAGTGTACCTTGCTCGAATTCCCAAATACACAATACATTTCATTAGGCTCTAAAGAAAGGAGACTATCATTCAATTAAAACATCCACAGATGCTAAAAACATACCATGGTACATTAATTCAACAACTGTATGCTCATAACGCATGCACAATCTTTAAACACCAAATTACAGCGCTTTGGTCCAAATTAGCAATAAAATGCAATGTGTTTGCCCTCTACTGGGTAGTAATGACTGTGTAGTTTTTCCTTGCATACCCGGTAGCCTTCTAGACAGCTTCATAACTGTTTCATGTAGTCACTTTCACAGTGTTATAAACAAATATGGCTAGGATTTGTGCTAATTAAGGTAAATAGAACAATGTTGAAACGGGTTTTCTAAGCTAAGATCTTCAGTGGAGGTGCTTTTAAAATTTTTCTTATATTGCTCTAGGTTTGCACATCATATCATAGGAGATGGCTCATAAGTCATCATTTGATATCTTGGAAATATATTCAGGTTGTAGATAAATATTCCACCTAACAATGCTAATGCAGAATGTTTGTCATGTAATTTAGATAGGAATCTGAACACCTTCTTATATCAGCTGTTAAGATTTTTCACTGAAGCAGAAATAACGTCTTATCTTCCATCTGGAAGTGGGACATAGAATAGTGACACAAGTTATTTACAGAGTTACTGTAAAACAAGAGTGGTAACAGTAACTACAAAGCAACTCTCTGGGTTGCTGCTGCACTGTAATGCCAGATAAATAATCATGCCAGGGTAAATGAATTGGGAGAGGCCTGATTTTGTAGAGCATAAATGTAATTTGCATTCCTTTTGGGGTGGAGCTTCTCTTTGCATGTTGATTTCTGAAACATCTTTTGAAGTCCTAGCTGACCCTGTAGAGCAATACGTATGTACATGGAACACTCATGCCATTTCTACCTTTCAGGAAGTTGGGGGAGGAAGCCATTCCACCGCCAGAGATGGAGCCTCAGTCCAGTCCAGAAAGACAAACATACCTTGAGATTTAAACTGGTTGAATAAAGGGACTGGGTTTAGCTGGAGAGGAATTTGGCTGGTATTCCGGGTCAGGTCTTCTCCCTTGGTCCCAGTTGTCTTGCTCTTGGCAAATGATTTATTTTTCTCTTAAAAATGGAGTGGGATTAATATCTTGACTTGGGGCTTTGGAATGTTTTCTCCCCAGAAATGGCAGTCAGCATTATGGGTTAGAGTGATTCAGGCATAAAGCAGTAAGGGAAGTGGTTTTTTTTTTTGTTGAGGTACTGGGGACAAAATAATTACTGGATTGTACCACAGCCCAACAATTAAGAAGAAATAAAATCCTTGCTTTGGCTTAAAAACATTTCTACGTAAGTCCTGGGGTTCCTGCTCCCCCCACTGGTCTACCTACTGCATATCTTCTGGGCTCTGTCTTTATCTCTGGGGTCTTTCTGGGGCAGGCATGTAGCAGTATATCTCAGAGAAAAATACTTTTTATTCAAAGCAGAGAATGTAAAATGCCCTAGTGTCTCTTTTTTTTTTTTTAATTTATGTTTCTTTAGAAATTAACATAACTTTCAGAGTGTATATGTAGGTGTGGGATGGGGGAGAGGTAAGGAAGTAAGATGAGAGCCTTGCACTTTGGGGTAGAGATTAAACAGGAGGAAAACATGGCTTTGCAGAAGACAGTTTGCAGCCGTTGAGAGAACTGAAGGGAAGAAGACAAATCCCACAGAACTTAGTTGATAATTGTTCAATTTAATGATGGTCTGATGGGATCAGAGCATCTTCCAAAATTCTGGAATCTTCCTAACTGCCTACTGTGTCCTTATATGTACGGCATGGCATTTGTTTCTCCGTTCAGGTCCTTGTCATCTTGCTAATTCTGTACTTGGCTAAATGGCTGAAGATGTTTTGGTTTGTAAGGCAATTCTTGTTCCCAGCTGCATTAAACTGCTGTTATTAATTACCTCCTTTGGCCTAACATTATGCCTTTATAACACACATACTGTCAGGCTCTCTGTGATTATTGGAAGGCTATGCCATACACAAAGGCATTAAGCTTAAAACAATAGAGGCTGCTTATTTGATAGTGGAAGATGTCAGAGGGAGACAAGCACAGTTGGCTAGAACTGACTTGAAGCTCGTCATAAGGAAATAAGGGGCGAGGTGATCACAGAACGGCATTAACTGCGCCTGCGAGACACAAAATTCTACATGGCAGCTTCCATCATGCATTTCCCATGGAAGAAGGGGGGGAAACGGGCTCTGAGTAAATGATGGGTGAATACAGAATCAATTGTAATGTGTGACAAGACACTTTCTCTCTTTGTTTAATATATAAATCAGGAGCACTTATGAATTGATATTAATTAAAATAATGTATTTGCTTTCTTTCAACAGTAGTGTCAGCCTGGTTAAAAAACGGAACGCTAAATCTTCATTAGACTTTCAATATTAAAAAACTTGCATGAAATATGAATTAGCATTTAACTTGTTGCTAGTTAGTTTAAAGGGGAGAGAATGCAATAGGCATCTAGCATTTTGGACAAAAGCAGAATCGGCTTTCCCAAACCTGGGAATAAGTTGGTCTCTAGAGGCCACATGGATCAGGGAATCATCCATCATTACCTTCTAACAGGAGTGACTGCATCCCAAATGGAATTACTAAATGCTGTCGCATCCATGGAATTAAGTTTCTATCAAAAGGCTAATGCATGGTGAACCATCAAAATGTCTGAACATGAAAATTCAGCTTATAAAGGTCCTTAGAGTTCTGTTGATATATATCTGGGGACATGGACAAAAACAGCCTTTGTTTTAGAATAAAGCACGTATAGATTTCATTTTTCTACAGTCTTTTCCACACATAGAGAAATTATGAAAAGCTTAAAGTGTCCTTACTTAGCTATGTCAAATTTTGGAAATCAGTAGCTACTTGGAGGGGAACAGTGGGTAAAAGGCTTTTGTTCATTCTGTTCAGATGGATAGTTGATGTCTTCTGATCGTCATTGCACTGGTGGCCTGAAATTAGAACAGATATAAATGGAATGACCAGGCTGAGACCTCCCTCATATTGAATTCAAAAATACATTATGAAACTCCAATGATCGTATCGGCAATGTGTTGTCTTAGGTGAAAGCTGTTCATAAATGGGCTTGCTTATAAAATACAGTATTGATTTTATAATTACGTTCCACCTGGATTTATATATTTGGAAAGTGTGATTGAATTTTAGACCTCTCTCTGGGGGTGGCATGTACATGCACAGAGAAACCACAAGGTGGTGGTATGGTGTCACCATATTTTTTAAGAACAACAAGAAAAGGGGGTTTGTTTAATGAGCTTGCCCTCACAAACCTGCTCATCTAGTGAACTGTGACTTTTCAAATACCAACCTATTAATGTCAAAGGCAATACTGAAGGGAACAGTTGTGTTTGATTTAAAAAATACAGACAATGTGAAGTCCACTATGGCCCAGTATCTATCACTTATGGGGCTCCATTCATGCCTAATGCTTTATTCAAGTTAAGACCTAGTTTTTATATATCAGATTAATACATATCTACAGCTTTGCACCTTTCTAGTTTGATTTTTTTATCATCAGGGCTCACCGGGGCCATTTTCATTCCCTTACTATACCATCTGCAAGCAGGTGGATTAGAGATAACTCTCATTGTGCTTTGTTTTTCTCCCGACACTGTCATTAATCATTCCTTAAGCCACACTTCAACTTCTAGTAATCAGGACTGGCTGCTCCTGAGCTGCACAAGAATTGCCTCTCACAGTGTAATATGGAATTGGAAGCGAATGGCTGAGGCCAGACGCCTCTTTTGCATTCCCCACCTATCTCATCATTTAGGTATTTATCCATCTTGGGCTTGTACAGAAAGCACCTCTCTCCTTCCCATGAGGACGCAGATTGCAACAGAGGATCAGATTTGTTACCAGGCTTTGGGCTTTGATTGTCCTCTTATAAGTTCGGGATTAAAGTGAAATTTCCCACAGGGCTATGCAGGATTTGCTAGCATTTAACTGTTTAACCTGGCTGTTTGTGAATGAGAATCCTGTGGTCAACTATTCCGTAGAGAATATTATGGTAAGCCGAGCCTGAGTGGTACACATTCTGGTATGTGCCTGTAAAGACGGGCACAGTTGATTCCAATTAACTTCATATCTGATGTCAGTTGTTTTCATGTACACAGAGAGCAATGATCCTAAGGTAAAAAGAAAGCAAAAGCATTCCCTCTCATGAAGTATAGATGTCAGTTTTAAATAAATGCAAATCTGCTCCCTCAAAATTATGATTTCCACTTACGCTTTTTACACTGATTAGAGAATTAATCAGTCTTGCATTGGGTTGTTTGTGTTTTGTGTAGTTGTTTTATGTTCTCTAATTTGTTTACTAATTTTAATCTAGCAATGATTTGATTCTTCATTCAACATGCCTTTGAATATAACCAAAACAGAAACAAAGTTTGTGAATTTATTTACACTTACTGTTTTCACATTGATAAATATGTACTTAGAATGTCTTAGGTTATATGTAGAACTTATACAGATACAGTTCCCTAATTCTTTGCTATTTCTGAGGAGCAGAATTTTTCTAATCTGCTCTTCATCCCCTGAATCAAAGCAATGGGAGATTGGAGGAAGGATTATTCAAATATTATGTCCCTATTATCTATTTTTGTTTTTGAGATTATGACTACTTAAGGGAAAGATTTGAAAGACATCAAAATCATTGTTACCTAGTGTTGAGGGGTTGTATGCCCATCCACTGCAGTTATTCTATTTAATGTGAATATTTTTTTAAGTGCCTAAGAAGATAGTGCTCATTTTGTTTGTCTCATGAAAAGAAAGAGAACAACAAGGCAACAGAAGTATGGAATTTAGCAAACCATTTAAAGCTTATGGTGAAACCTGGTTTTTGCAAGGGAACCGATCACATCATTAAACCTTTTATTCTTCCACAAATCCTCCATTACATTTTGTAACCTCAATTTTGTGATGTTAAAAGAAAGTGAAACACACACCTAAGCAGAAATAACTTAAAAAAACGATTTTTAAAATAAAAAAAATGTTGGTCACAACAGATTGAAACATTAAAAGAAAGTTTCAAGCATCTCACTGGATTTCCTTTTGTAATGGCTAGTGTAGGTGGCAAACTGATGATTTTTAGGGAGGAGAGGAACGGGAAGTGGCCAGGCTACAGTGGTCTGTAGACTAATTTATTTGTTTTGCTGCATTTGAGTCAGATACCCTCTTATTAGGGAGCAGCTTTCAAAGCAGTTTTGATGGACACTGATCTTGAGCCTGGTGGGAGCTTGCTTGGGGTTATAAACAAGAACACCACGGGCTTGGTACTAAATATCTTTAACCCCATTTACCATATCCCACAGAATTAGGGAGGCACTGAATTAGGAGTACGTGGTGGAAAAGTTCTCTCTCTTTTAAATGCAAGAGGAATCTTCTCCAGATTCGCATGAGTAATTTTCAGCTGTGTATTATGCTCCTGAAGTAACCTCTTCATTCCCATTGTTTTAGTGTGAAATCATTTCCTCGGGATATAATTAGAGTTGCTCCATTTATTACATTAAATGATTAGCATGCACTTGAAATGATGCAGTGTATTTTCCTTTATTGCTGATGACTCTTAAATATGGGCCTCTATTCTTAATGGATAAATTAAGATTGTCTTGGCTCTTTGTAGCCTACTGTGTAGCCAAACAAGAGTGACTTTCTTTTTCAAACATAGGCCAGGTGGACTGTGGCTGAGGTCTAGGTTTGAAGAGATTCTATTCATATGGATGTCCCACCTGGTTCAACAAAGAGCTCGATAATACTGCTTAAAGGGTTTCTCTCCCAATCCCCTTAATAAAAATGCTTTTAATGACAGTACTTTATCTGGCATTACTCATCCTATGTGTAGAGTAAGTAAGTTTAACATAAAGTGACCCAAGATCACATTTCAAAAAAGTACCTCATAGGAAAGGCATGCACATTATCTGAGTAAGCAGTGTGCCCTACGAACCATGGAAAAATGGTATTTTAAGAATTACCAAATATAGATTCCATTTGGATGCAAGTGCTTCTTGCTGTCTTTGAACTAGCTTGGTCGTGTAGCTGACAGAGTCATCTGAAATCCCCTGGAAAGTTAGGATCAAGCAGACACTACATGCTAAACAGGCATCATTGCACGCGTAATTAGAGAAACGGGAAAGAAACCGGGTGCGTCTTGTAGTTAATTTTCAGATTGTCACAAAATAATAATAAATGGGATAATTTAACCATAATGTTTGTTAGAAAATTTTAAACCTGTGTTTAGTTGCGAGTTGTAAACATGCATAGATATAAAGACTAACCATAATGAGGATTTGCCTGTTTTACATTTGGCCATTCTGTCTAAATGTATGTTTGATCTTTAATAAGTTTCATTATTAAGAGACAGACTTTTACATAAAAAGAGTTCAAAGAAAACTAAAAAATTCTTCCTGCAAACTTCAAATAGTTTTATCTGTTTTGAGGACGAGATCATTTTTCTGCCATCTAGACATGATGATTCAAAACTCTGTCATTTTGCCTTTATTGATTTGTTTATGTATTTATTGTGTTCTAATAGCATTGTTATTTTCATGAAAACACTGTGAGTTGCTGCGGGAGGTTTACGGTTCTTGGCAGCAACTGGAGAATTAAAAAAGAAAAGAAGAAAAAGAAGCATGGGTTGTGAAGTCGAGTTCTACCTTTTGGCAGCAGTGATCCCCTTGCCCCACACAGGGTGAAACTGTTTGGGTTCCCACACTCTGATTTCTCAGGTATAGTGAGTAGAGGAATAAACTACCAGAAATCAGGTATTACCTTAGCAAGTGAGAAGAGGAATTTAATACTTCTCTCATATAATGCATTTACTACTTCTCTCTGATAATTCATATCCTGGGAATGAGCACATAAATTCTCTGTAAACAGTAGCTAGCATTTTCTCACCACGCAGTCAAATAAAAAGCACTCGTGGAAAAGTTCTTTGTATCTCAACTATGGTCTTCAGAAGAGACTCCTGTCAATACTTAGATTCCTGTCAATTCCTTACTTTATGTTTTGGACCAAAAATACTGGAACAACAATGGCAACAACAGAAGACTCTTTTTATTTGTGTTTTATTTTCTGGGGTTGGTTTTAGCTCTCCAAGCCATCTGAGTATGCAGAATTTCTTATTAGAAGTTATTTAAAATATAATAAATTAAAAATGGTAATGTTCTGGTTAAATATCAAAATAACCTTAAATACCCTTGTATTTTTCTACTCAGTTAGATGAAAACTTTGCATGTTTTAGCCTTTTATATGATAGCAAAATTGGGCTCTGGCTGAGCCATACTGACTTGGGAAAACACTGTTTCTGAAGATCTGCTGTATAATGACATTCTCTCTGCTTATAGTTCACATCGTACACTGGAAACATCTTCCTATTCATGTTTACTTCGATGAGACACATCATTGAAGGAGAGTAGAGACCCTTCTAGATCATCTAGTCATTTTTTATATAAAAAGTGACTGAGATCCACAGATACGCTAGGATTTGTCTAGACACACATAGTGGTGATTCAGGACTTCTACCAACCCCTTAACTATGTCCACTGCTCCTTCTACTTCCATGGCAATACAGAATCCAACAGAGAAATATCTGAAATGCCTCCTCTAGCCTCCACCCCTAGATGGAAATGCTATTTACAAATGAGAAATTGGGAGCAATCCAGTATGATTAGGTATGGTCCTTATTGATGAATATTGTCACCAAATATGATTTTAATTCTATGCAACACAGATTGTATTTAAATTACTTTAAGTGGATAGTGGTCAAATTGTATTACCCTTTAGATAACCATACCAAAGGATCTTTGGGAGATGGCAAATTCAATTAATATAAAGGCGTTGGCAGTCTGTTTATAGTAAACCTGTCTTTAATTTCTTTAAGAACTTCTGAGAGCACTGTCAATGCATGGCATTCTGAATTGGAGGAGACATACTATCCTAAAAGAGTGCTGTAATGTTGTTTAGCTCTGACAGGAGAATTCTCAGGGTAAGGGTGCTTGAAAGTTGTCATCAATGTCCTTATAGGAGAAATGATCCACTCTCAAATGATGGAGATGGAGGATAGATTTAAATTGCACTTCTTTTTATAACTTTGTGAATTTCTTTTTAGTGTATGTCTCCTTTTCAGAAGATGAAGTTATAACAGTACTAATACTAGTGGTGTGGAAGGTTACAATGGCTGAACATCTCTCTCAAACATTTATTCCATTTAAACAAAAATACCTGATAGAGAGCATTTCCATTATTCACAAGAAATCACACACTATAATGGTTTCTAGCACTCCTTTTGTAATAGCTTATTTAAATACTTGGGGCTGCAATTCAGATTTCCACTTTGTTCAGACTTCACAGAAATACTTTATTCAATTGATCACATTTTTATTCTTTATTGTACTCTAAATCGCCTTTGATTTCTTAGAACGCCAGAAGTAAAAATCAAGTCTGTAGTCATGTAAAATAAAAAATTCCTCCAATGCATTTACTTAAAGACAAAGTAAAAATAAAAACAGAAACCAAACAAAAACAAGGCAATAAATACAAAAAAAAGAAAAAAAATTCTTTCCACCAATAATTTAATGACGATTCAAGTATATTATGTTAAAGGACAACTATGGTCTATAGATTATTTTATATTTTATACAAATTTGGTATTTTATTTTCTACAAATTCTTTAGATGGAAATTTTGTTTATTCTAGCAGCCTTTTGTAATATTAGACATTTATGAAGACAACCAGAAATCTCAGTTGATGCTTTAGTGATTGCCTCAGATTAAAGACAACCCCATCCCCCAAAATAAATCTCATAAATATACATGAATTCACAAAAACTGGCTAAAATCTTAACTTTTAATAAGCTTGTGTTTTAAATTTAAAGAAGAAGAATGACTAGCCATTGTGGTTGACAGGGTGGCATAACTTCTCTTTATTAAAACTTTATTTTATCCTAAAATTTACAGTCTAGAAAAAGCTTTAAAGCACTTCAGTGCACTTTTAGGGAAAAAAGAGAAACAAAACTAAAAAAGAGATGATAACGTAGTATATATTAAGTTTATTTCAAAAATGCTTTTAATTTTGTCTGTATGCCAATAAGAGAAAGTCTGCTGGAATTAATCCACAGAACAAGAGCAATTCAGTTACTACAAAGAAGATTACATAAGCCACCAAAGTGAAAGGAATTCAGACTCTCAGGCTGGTACATTTTGGTTTTTTGTCTGAGCCCTCCCAGGTGAAAATGGAGCACCTATAGTAGCATATGGGATATTTGGCTTTATTGTGATAATGCTGCAGGCCCTAAAGGAAAGATTCATGGAAACATACCAGTACATGCCTTGATATAATAGAAGTAAAAGACTCCACAGTTACAATACATAATTTAACTATGCAAATACAGACTTAGGTGTGCAGTGATTTATCCATTTGCAATAGCTTGAAATTCTTTGAGAGGATTTTTAAAGACTTTATTGTCTAAAAATGAATATTTATAATGCTTTAAAGACAGTGGTTACACTTAATGGCTAGGCTGTGATGTTTGGAACCAATAAAGAATGAAATGAAAAAACATATTTAGAAAAACTTCTGAATGAAATGAAAAAACATATTTAGAAAAACTTCTAAGTGGGTTTTGGATAGATTCTGTGAAGACATATCAAATTAGTTGAATTGATATAAATCCTTTTAGAATGTGATACCCATATGTATATGTCATATGAGTATATGTGTATACATGAAACCTATATAAGTATTGAGTTTTATTCAAATATTTTTAATGTCAATTAAGGTAGCTACTTATTCTTCGTTTTTCCTTATTCCCAGGAAACTAAGATATTTCTTTTACAATCATGTGAAAATGTTTTTATATACTGAAACAGAAACATCAAAATTCATTAAGAACAAAGCTCTGGCATATTATAATCTGTCTGCCAGTTCTCGGTCTAGTGTGAATTCATCTGCGTGTAAGTCTAGAAAGTAAATATCAAAATAGAAATGCTCAGTGATTTCAGTAGTATTAACAGAATCACCTTTTATTAAAAACACAGCGCTTGATAATCTTGTGATATCTGTGATCTGAATAAACTGATAAGTAGAAAACAGTTTGCCCTCCCACGTTTTATCCTAAATCTATGTGAAGAAGCTTCCATTACTTGCAAAGTTTCAAATGTTATTTGATTTATATGTACTTGAAAGAAAAATTCCCCTTGAAACAACAAGGACAGAATGTCCAAAGACATAGTAAATATATAGTTTCTTAATTGCAAAGCCAAAATAGATTACACACAGCCTTGCAAAATCTAAGACATCTGCTTTATTTGAGGCAAGAAGAAAGACATCTGGGGGCTTGAATGTTTCTTTGTGACCTGCTCCAGTGTGAGTAACCTTGTAGTTAACTAGGCATTTAGTCAGGTCCGCAGAAAGATCATTGCCTGGACTCTGCCTCAGAGGCTGATGAGGACCCAGGCCAAAGCCGAAATGTCATACCCAAAAGATCACTGAAGCCATGCAGTCAGGGTGGAAGTGTCGTAACTGGGGCAGTGTAATAACAGCCATCAACCATTTGTCTCTCTGGCAATCACAAACCTACAGACATGAAATAATCAATGGAGCAGAAAAAAATTTTAAAACCTAAAAATAAAATAATGTCAGCACGAATCTTCTAGATTCATTTTGGTTTTTGACAAATATTTAATCCTATTATTATTTTCAACTATCCTTAAATGCTGGCGTCTTTCGTCATACAGGAAACCTTTGGTGGGCATTGGTGGAATAAATTCACATTAAAAAACATTTCAATTACAGGCTTCTGCAATTACATTTGACTTCTCTAACTGCAAAGAAGCCACAATAAAGTAGCTCTTCTGTTGTTTAGTTATATTCCTGGCTAATGTTATGTGTGTTCAGTCTAGGATAGAGTGGTTTATTTGTTTAAAGCTGCCTCCTTGATGTTTGGGTTTATTTGCTTGTTCATCGGCCATAATGAGCGCCCTTCTGTGGTTCCTGTCCCTGTGTGACTTTGTAACAGAGTCCAGATGCAGCGTGAGGGCTTGTGCTGTTTGACAAACAAAACCAAACCCCAAATTGCCTGCGAGTTGTTGATAAATCTTTCCATTGGAATTATACTTGTCTAAGTGGCAGAGATACAAGATTCACTTCTTACTCAGTATTTGAATGTGCGGACGGCACATTTAATTGCTCCCCATAGGCAGGAATTTGGCAGAGAGAAAGCAACGCATTTTAATCGGTCTGTCTAGCTATGTTTTAAAGCACCCCTTGCCACCGTGCCTGCATATTTGTGTTGGCATTAATAGAACAAAAATGTGTATTGGACTCGAAAGGTGTTTTGATGGTAGGTAAACACATTTATTTTTCACCCGATTCTGTTTTCTGTATTTACAGTGCCAAAAAGGCAGCTGAGGGGATGGCGCTTACATCAGCGGGAATTAAGAATTGAGGGTTTTCTTTTTCAAGTACCACCTTTAGAATGTGAATACGGGGTTAATTTAATTAAGGGACATAATACCCAGTGGTGGAGTTTAGAAGACAGACCCGAGAGTAAAGAAGTGAGGGAGGTTTTTGTACTTAAATAGCAAAGCAGTTGCAAATCAACCGATGGACCAGATGCTTTATTTTAAAAATTATTTGATTTCCTGATTAAAAAAAGTGATTCTCTTTATATGTTCATCACTTTTTATTAAAAAAATACCAACATAACATGTGGCTGATTCTCCAGTGTAGAGAAAAATAGTACAAATTTTTTAAGCACCACAATATTGAAATTCAGTGTTGGTTCATGAAAAAAATCAATAATAGTTAAATTGGAAAACTTTTTGTACTCCTTTGGTGTAGCACTTTTTCCTGATCTCTCTCATATGTCGTAGAAGGATCTCTTTCGCTGTAAGAATGCCTGATATTCAAATATCTTTTGATATCTTTCACATTGTAGATTGTTTCTGCTTTTTTCAAAATAGCATCTCCCACTAGTATCTTGCATTTTACTTTGAAAGTTCCTTTTCATGCTTGTCTCATTTTGAAATAATATGAGTTCTAGAGTCAGACAAACTGAATTATAATATAGGCCCTTCTTACTTGTTAAGCCTTTAGACACACTTACTCCCCTGTGCCCAGGCTTTTTCCAAGGACCTTACCTATCACTTGCCTCCTGGATTAAAACACAGTCAGGTCATTGGGCTTATGTGGAAGGGAACTCTTTTCTCCTTCCCTGAAATGACATAGTGTTTGTTAGTTTGCATCAATTTTTAAGAAAGTCAGTAGTATATAATAGCAAAAAACAAAGTTTTCTGCTTTGTCAGGAAATTAACAATGTACCAAAATAAAAATAAGTACTAACAGCCTGCTGTGTGGCGTGATGCTGGAAGCGAGTGAAATTGAGGCTGCTGTCTTGACAGTTGAGAGAGCAGACTCTTCAGGAAGGAAAAAAGCCCAGGATTTTTGTATAAATTTGAAGAATTTCTCCCAATTATATCTCCATAAAGAATACTTTTCTAATGTTTAAGAGCGGTATCCTCTATTGCCACACTTATTATAGTGAAATGTAAGAATGCCTGAGTGGTGGGTGTTTTGTTGTGACATCTGAACTATTTGTAAATATTGTTCACAGCTTTCTTAGCATATTTTAGCGAGGCAACATTTCAGTAAAGTATAATTTATTGCATATGATATAGATGGTGAGCTTCCCAACCCATTTGCTGTAGATGTGTTTGCACAAAAGAAAACTGACACTAGGCATATTGGATTAAAGTAGAAAATTTTAGTGTGGTTCTTGAGTCCTGTAGTGGTTGTTCTGCCTTTATAAAAACATCAGTGAGGCCAAGAGATTTGCTATACTTGATGTCAAAGTCCCAAATAATGTAAGTGCTAGCTTAGATGGGGAAGAGTACATTTTTCTCTATTACTGTGCCATGTTTGTATGTATGTATATATGTTTATATGTGTTTGTGTCTGTCTGTCTGTTTGATTGTCCATCTGTCTGTATGTGTTTTTGCCCAGGCAAGCTCATCTGATTGTAGCATGTAACCCCACTTCCACTTCACTTCTTTCATTTCCCATATGAAAAAAAATATACATACAGTTTTGTCTCTGATGTCTCATTTGGCTTTGTCTTATTCTTTTAGATTTTCTTCAAAAGGAGATAAAGGTCTTAGATAAAGTGACAGGATGGTTTCTTTCCCTTTCTCTTCCCTGCCTACTCTAAATGACAATAAAAACAAATTCTAATTTAGCAAGTATTTTTTTAAGATGTCATTTTTTTTTTGAAGAAAAGAAAGTTGGGACTATCTTGAAAAGCTGTTCTGTTTTCAGAATACAAGTGAACATTGAATTATTTGGACAGTAAAGTTTATTTGTTTTCTTTTTTTTTTTTTTTTTTTTGCCACACCACGTGGCTTGTGAGATTTTAGTTCCCTCACCAGGGATCAAACCTGGGCCCTTGGCAGTGAGAGTGTGGAGTCCTAACCACTGGACCGCCAGGGAATTCCCAGTTTATTTGTTTTCAGTGAAGGAAGGCTTGGCAGACTTGATCTCCCTTCCCTCCTTTTCTCTTCCTTCTCCTCCTTGTGCAATGGGGAGTTAGCCCAACTTCACATAAATACCACAGTTATTGAATCCCTACTCTGTCCCAGACCTGTCCTATTAGTAACTTTAGAGTAGCTGTGTGAGGTAAGTGGGATTATCCCCATTTTGCAGAGGTAGACACTGAGACTTAAAGAGCTAAAATACCTTGTCCTAGAGCACACAGCTGGTGAGAGCTGTGCCAGGATATGAATCCAGGACTGTCTGGCTTCAAAGCTGGTGCCTTTCCCCCTCTATCACAATGCCTTGAAAGTAAAGGTAAATGTGGCATTTATTATTATAGAGGAGCAGTTATCAACCGTGGCTGTGGATCAGAATCATCCTTGTGGAACTTTAAAAAATTCCAGTGCTTGATTTCCACTTCTGAAAATCTAATTTAATAAATAGATTTAGGGTGGGAAATTGACATCAGTAGTTTTTGAAACACCACAGGTTTCTGATGCCCAACATTAAGAGCCACTGGCATAGACTGTCCCTCCCTCTATTCCAGTTAGTAATAAGACAGTTCTGATAGGACAGAAGACATTTGTGTTAAGTTTGCACCAGATGCAGTATCTATTGGTCCTTAATATAGTTGATATACTGTTCCATTTAAGTTTCCTTTTTCTTCATCCATTTTTCTGGGATAGATAACGCAAAATAGCCACTAATAAGTGCTTGTAGAATGGCTGTTAGAATTGTTTTTAGAGGCAATTTTATCTGTTGAAGATAATAAATAACCACAAGCAAAATGGTGACCTGTGGGTTGAGGGCATTTACCAAGTCACCCATTTCAGAAGTACTTTGCAGTTTCCTCAGCGGAGGGTATTTGGTTTAATGTGTATCGTTCTCAGAGATTCTGAGAGTCCACGCCTGATTCTCAGTGGCGTCAATATCAGTCTTAGGAGACCTGGGTGAGGAAGCCTTGTTTGCCTAGTAAGTTCAAATTTGGTATTCAGTTCATTAGTTTCATATAATATTAGAATTAAGATCAACTACAGCCCCTCTTTTAACTGCCTAGAAATATTGTGTATTGCTTACATCATGTATTACTAAATCACATGCAGTTTGAATAGGACTGTTCATGCCCTGTTTATACCTGCTTCTGGCATTGAGCAATCATAAATGCTATAGTAAACTTCTATAATGAATTTTTTTGAAATGGGCTAAAATACTTTTTTCCTACAACCTTCCAGTTAGTGGTTAGTGTCAATAAATTGACTATCATGTAGAAACCGGTAGAATATGAAAATGTTCAGCTTATGGCTTACTAAACTGGAAAAATGACATATATTACTGATTTCATTTACCTGAGTGCACCTCCCAGGTCTCACAGACCTGTTTGCAGGTGTTTTGCCATCAATGACTATAACTGGCCTCCTAAGGATTACCCAAATATTGACTCAGAAAAGCATCTTTAGGGAAATCTGATCTTAATCCCAAAGTCTATTTACCAAGCATTATTGAAGTTAAATTAAAATGGAAGTATTTTTAAAAAGTTAGTAGCCCAGTAGTGCCATTCCTAGTCTGACAAAGGTATTTGCTGTCTTATAAAATAAAATTTGCTATTTTATAAAATATTCCTGGTATTTTTAAATGACATGCCTGTGCACATCCTATACATGTCTTAGTTAAAAATACTACTCAATGACTTTTTACAATGAAAATGCTCCATCCTGTTCTTTACCTCCTTTCTCTGGTGCCTCATCCCTTATCTCCCCAGAAACAAAGGCGTAAATGCTGAAGCAGCTGAGACACATCTATCTCTGTAACAGAGAAGTGAGTGATTCTGCATGACTGTCCCTAATGGTACCAGCACAATCTCTGCCTGGCTGAACCTAGCAAAGACCCAGTGATTCATGGATGACTTGCAAACATTCTCTCCTGCTTTCTAAGCGAAAACATACATTGAAAAGACCCTCAGTTTATATATAAAGTATAAGCAGCAAAGGTGTGCTGTCTTAATTTTCAGTCTAACCCTCAAGACATCTTCCATGGCATCAGTATTAAAGCAGGAACCAGGACTACATTTTCCTATTCGATAATAAGCTATGGAAGTTGCATAGGGTCGAGTCTCTAGGAAATCCCCTCTTTCTTTGAAAAAATGTCGTTGGTAAGATAGGAGATTGGCACCACAATGAGCAAAATATAGTGCGGGCTGATACGCATTGTCAGGTAGAATTTGGTTTGAGACACTGACTTTTGTCTGCGTGGTGTCTCCGTTCCAAAGAAGATGGAAGATGCAAAACTGCAAGTTTCCAATCTCTGGTTAATGTGGTCTATACAACTGAATAATGTATAAGGAGATGTTCCTTTGATAATGTCACAATTATTCATTGTACAGCCATAAACTCAAATATTCACATTAACAGCTAGGTATTATTTTTCTTCTCTGAAATTAAGTGAGCGGCATCAGTGGTCATAAATGAGAGCATTCATCAAAGGCGGAGCCATGGCAGAGGATTAAGAGAATGCTGATGAAGTGTCCAGATTCCCATAACTTGGAATGGAGCTGCATTCAGCATTCCTTTATTATCCATCTGCCACATAACAAAAAGTCTCCTATATTTAATGCAGGTTTGCCCTAGGCCACGTAATAGGATTAGGAATAATTTCTACAAATTTACAAAAACAAATCACATGGGAAGGCTTAGAATTTGCTAATAATTTCTCCATAGCTGGGAGATCAAAGGGATGTAAGAGTCCCTAGCCAGGCGGTAGTTTGACCCTGGCCAGGCTTTTTTAATGAAAGGGTTAATCTTCTCCGAGGTGACCATAGAGGAGCAGATAGTGTGACCAAAGGCAGATTCAGGCCCCCGAAAAACAAGGAAGAAAATAGTCTGAAAAGCACAACAGCAAGAAAACATTTACAGAATCACACTACATTTTCTGTTTAGAAAAAATAAAACTGCAGAACTTCATTGAAAGGAGCGAGACAAAGGAAGAGGGCTGGCTGAGAAACAAACCCAGGAAAGACCAAAACCCCTCACCATTGCCTTGAGGAAAAAAAAAAACTAGGCTGCTTGCTTCTCCTTTTAAAGGTTGCCCCATTGTGGTCAGGTGAGGGACGCTAGCTTCTAGCCCACTCCCAGTGTTCCTGTCAGACTTGGAGGAGGAGCAACTTACCTGGCAGAGTCTGCTAGTACGGGCAGCCAAGTGTCTAGTAAGGCAGTGCCATTTCAGGGGTACCGCTTTATACATAGGCAGATGCGATAGAAAATCATGAATTCTTACAAGGATTTCCCCATTCTTAAAGGGAAATGAAAGTGAACAAAGGCATGTTAAAAATAATGAGGGCAGCTAGGACTAATGGCATTGCTGCAGTGTCTTCCAAGTTCTCTGTTACTAATTTGGACGAGTGGCAACCTGTAGCCAAAATTTCCTGTCCTGCGTTTTCTTTGTCAGTGGCCATAATGATGTAGCTAGGGCTCACACATTTATTAAAAGCCCCCATCTGGTCTTCTTCTTAGCAATGGTTAGGGGATCCCATTGCCAGCTGCATGGCTTGTTCTCAAGGCATTCTGAACAGAGTGCTTTGTTTCTCCTCTATGTGTTGTGCCACTCATTATAGGGAGGGGTTAAGTAATAGAATCTGTCTGATGTATGAGAAATGGTGGCTAACTTTATAGTGTCTCTGAAGGGTGAGTTCGCTTTTGGATGGGGGTGGGAAGTTCTTGTTGCTGAGCTCCTCAGTCTGAGAGCTTACCCAGCAAGAGGAAAATCAAAGTTACCTGCCCACCCACTTCTGTTACCTGTTGGTCTGTTAAGACTGAGGTGAAGGTCCTTCTTAGAAAGCTCACTAAAAGAGATTGGCTTGTGAGAAAAGGAAGGAGGTTGATGGAGAAGGTGGTATCAGTAGTCAAAGTGATGGTCTCAAAATGAGGGAAATTTGTTTTTTTGGAGTTATTCCTTTTCACTCCTAGCTCCTCATAAGCACCAGTCTTATGATAGATTCTTCTCTTCTCTTCTCTGAGAGGAGCTCAGAAGGCATCGACTCCTTTTCCCCAGTGCCTTCTGATCTTCTGCCTCCTTTCCCCAGAATTGAGGAAAACTGATTATGGCCTCCCTGGGGTTGGTGGAGGATAAAGGTCAAGATGGACTTTCAGAACCTCATGTTTTTCATGAAAAACCAGTTTCATGGAATGCCAGATTTCTTTGTATCAGCATTATGGAAGAATGGTTCATTCTTCGGCAGAAACAGCAGATCTGAGACATAACATACAGAGTAGCTATGTACTCACAGGTGTATTGATTTATAAGATGTGGGGAGTCCCAAGGTCACAGCTAGTCAACCTTTGAGTAACAAGCTGAGAAGTCAAATCTAGGTTCATTCTTGGTCTGTCTTTTATTTGTTAAGTGCTTTGCATAGTGGGTGCTGTTCTAATGCTGTACATGTATTGACTGTTTTAATTCCCCCATAATCCTGTGATGGAAGAACATGGGGTATTTTAGAGAAGTTAGTCTCCTTAAGGTTATGGCTGATAACTGGCAGAGCCAGGCTTTGAACCCAGGCCCGAGTGTTAGGCCAGACTCTCTTTTAGTTTCCCCTTCTTTTCTGGCCAGCTCTTGTTTGTATTTAAAGGCTCAGCGATGAGAGGAATCTTGGAGATAACTGAGTTGTGTATTTATTTCATTTTTCAGATGATTAAATTGAGACTCTGAGGCAGCAATTGACTTAATCTAGGTTGCACAGTTAATGGCAAGTGCCCGACGACCTGCCCCTCCAGAATTCTTTCCATATTGTTTCCCTGTTGCTCCCCCAACTAGAAAGCTCTGCCCTTCTCTCTCTTAACATTGATTTCTATCACTTCTTTTAGAGCACAACAGACACGTTTGTTCATTCAGCAATCATTAAACACACAGTGACTCAAAGCACCGTGTTAAATTTGGGAGATGTGAAGATGAACAGAACACAATCTCTACTTACCCTTGACACACTTTCTGTCTACAGTGGGAGAAACATGAAGAGAAAGTTTCAAGCCAGTGAGGACAATACTGTTCGTAGGGGTGTGTATCCACTGTGCTATGGCAGCATGAAGAGGAAAGACAGAAGTCTTTACAGTAAAGTCAGGGATGACTTCATGGAGAAACTTATGTTTGAAGTTTTTGAGGATAAATAGGATTTTACCAGATGAACAAGGAGAAGGAAGATACTTTGAATAGAAGGGCAGAATGGGTGAAGTCATGGAAGTGCTAAAGCGAATGAAGCACTGAGGGACTGAATTCAAGTTCAGGACAAATATTTTGGACTTTACTTACAGTTGGATGCTGGCTAAGTGTGAAGAATGAGTGCCTGAACTGTGGCAGTGAGAATGGCAGGAAGAGAGCAGATTCGAGAGATAGGAAATGAGATTGACGGGACCTGGTGACCTGGGAGATGAAGAAGAAGGACTCTAAGTTTTCTTTCTCCAGTGAATGCAGAGATGATGGTGCTTTTCACTAAAATAAATACATGTAGCAGTGTCAATAGAGAAGATGAGTCTGTTTTGAATAAGTAGAATTTAAGTGTGTATTGGGTACCTGGGTACACTTGTCCAACTGGCTATTGGAAATATGGGTCTGAGCTCAAGGGAGACAACTGAGTGGGAAATGAAGATGTGGGCATTATCAGCATTTAGGTGGCAAGTAAAACCATGAAATAGAGGAGATCTTTTCAAGGGACATGTATAGAGTGATAAGAGGGTGAGGGCCCAGTGCTTCAAGAGTAGGCAGAGTATGAGAAGCCTGCAAACAAAACAGAGGCAGTATTTGTCCAAGGAGCAAGAAGATAATTGGGCAAAAAAGCTTAATGGCATTGAAGGGAAGGGAGAGAATAGATCAAGACAGAGGGAGTGGTCAGCTGCTCGGAGGTCAAGAAAGTTAAGGACTGAAAAGTAGCCATTGGGGATACCAGATATTAAGAATGGGGATTGGAATAAGGACAGTTTTAGAAGCCTGAATGCACAAGCTCCGTGAGCGAATGAATGGTTAGGAGGAAAGATGGAGAGTGGAGTTCAAAAATGAAAGGAAGGTGAGAGAGAAGGCATTCACAAGATCTGGCTAAAAGACCAAGGGCATAATAAACCCCGGTAGCCCAAGCGGAAGGGGCTGGAAAAGAGGACTAGGTTGAAGACATGGAGTGAGTTCCCAGGGAGGGAGGTGGGACTGGATGGGGTCAGTCATGACTCAGCCTCAATGAGCATATGAATAGAGGGGAAATCTTTCCCTTTGTAACCAATGACTTACCTGGGGGTTTGTGGACATTCCTGGTAGGGGTCTGGGGAGGACTTGGATGATAGAGGCTAGGGATGGGATGGAGAAGGGACTGTTTAGAAGTCCGATTAAAGGGGAAGTATGTTCTGATGGGAAAGGGTAGGGATGACAAGAGGGACTGAATGAAAGTCATGTTTTAAGAGAAAAGATGCGAGAGAAGAAAGGGACTACTCTCCAATGGTGGGAGATGGAGTCTGACACAAGCCTAACTTAGCAGCAGGGCCTCAGGGGGTAATTGCAGTTTTGGGGGCAGTGCTGTAGCTCTCATGGAATTGTTGTAGCCCATCCTTCTATCAGGTATGTATGTGTCTGTTGAAGGAGCTCTTTCTCAAAATACCAGAATATTTTGGGACCAAGCCACTTAGCCCCCTTCTGGAGCTATCAATACACAAAGATAGGGAAGATGTCTTCTTTCTCCCTTCTTTCATCGACACCAAAGGGACAGTGGTGCTATTTCTCCTCTGTCCTTCGGTGGGCACAGAGAATATAGGATTCCATTCTGATAGGTGGTGAGACAGCAGCTGCAGCTTGGCTGGTGGCCCGAATGGCAAGGCTTGTCTGAGTGAAAAAAAACAATCTGTCTCATTGGGATCTGGAACACTCTGGGACTCTGATGAAGCTCCAACTCACCATCACACAGAAGCAAGGAAGGAGGCAACATTCTTATTTTACAAAAGTATCACTGGCCGCTCAACAGGAATCAACAAGCAGGAAATGGTGACTGTGTGGAAGGTGGCAGTGCTGGTGGTGGCTGTGGTAGCTTTATTGAAGGGGCTGGTAATGGAGTGCCAGCCTTCATGATTCCAGTCAGGACCCCATCTTTGGTCAGCCAGGGACGATCCATGAAAACACTGAGAACAAGCGTTGTACTTCTCCAGCAGTGGGGTATTTAAAAACCACACGGTCCTGAATTCCAATCACAGTTCTCCCAAGTACTTGTGCGAGTTATTGAACTTCCCTAAACCTCAGTTTCTCATTTGAAAAATGATGATTATATAATGCCTATCTCATTGTACAGTTCTAAGGACTTATTTTAAATCTTTCAGATAATGTAGACCAGCAGCTGGCAGTAAAGCCTTCAATAATGAGTAGCTCACTGGAAGTTGTAACACTTTGTTTTTGGCATTTGGGGGTGGCACCTAATGAATGGAGCTTGGAGATACTGAAATCTGAACGTTAATGTTAATGGCTATGTTGTAGATTGGGCAATCTTGAACATTGCAATTAAATTATTTCCCATCTTATGCTTAAATATAGTAAGCAAGTTTACTCAAAGTTAAGAAGAAAGAAGCAACAGTTAATTACATTAGAATGCTGCTGAGCTTTCAAAAGCGAAAGGATTCCTGGATTTATACTCTCAATCTTTGGAATATTTTGTTCAGGCACATATTCTTCTCTCCCTCTTTCTCCAATTTCATTAATTCTGTCTTCAATCTGGTTTTCAACATTCTAAAGGAATGTACAGATAAATCTATTTACTACTATTTTAATTCCATTGAACGCTAAAAAATTACACAGAGGTAGAAAAGGACAGCATTCTTGGTTGGTTCACAGCTGTTATTGTGTTTCTCAGAGTACGTTTTGTGGAGCTTCTCTTTGGATGTTAATGCACCATATGAAATAAGGATCCTTATTTCACAGACTGGGAAAGCCTGGTTAAAGAGGTTTCATTTCTGTTTAAGAGTTTCCCGGAAACTTACTATGCTAACATGCATTTGGATCTACCAAACTTATTTGATCCTAGAAATATTCTGTTTCATGACTATTGCAGAACTTGTGTTCCATGGATCAAGCTTTGGGAAACTTGTTTCTAGGAAAACATGGGACAGCCAGGACTCTTGCCATCTGAGTTGTTGAAGTGGAAAGAATCCTCTAGAATCTTTTAGAGGAGTAAGAAAAGAAAAAGACTAGGGAGATTTTAGGACTCAGCTCTTGGTGATCTGTGCTTTCTCTCCAGCATGATCCCAATATATTCCATTTGCACTTCAGTCATAACCAGGAAGTTTGGAGTGGGGAAATTGAGTGGTAACTCCTGGGCAAAATTCCTTATGTTACTCTTCTACGAGTGGTGTGGCAATGTGGTGCTGTGTAGTTTTTTGTTTTTTTTTTTTTTTAATTAATACCAGAGTGGCTGTGTGTTTTTATTAAATAAATGCTAGCAATTTAAAAGAATTTTTTTAATGCACAAAAATTTCAGCAGAAAATACTTCAAACAGTGATGAGGGCCAGGGGTATGATATATTTTATAATTATAAACAAAAATCATAAGAAGTGTTATGAATACATTTTTACAGAGAACTTTTGTGTTGTACATGATTTAAATCTTTCAGGTATTCTTAATGATTATCTCTTAACCAAGGCATAGTGGGAATTCTCTTCTTCAGGTCACATACTCATTCACTGTTTTAATTATACCAGATAACTCAAGTGAAAACTTACTTACCTGGTTAATGATTCTTAACCAGGGAGAGGTAAGCATAAACAATTCTGTATAGCTATTTGCAAGAAAATGAGCCTGGGCCCGCACCTGCAGATTCAGATTCGGTAAGATTTGGGAGGGGCTCCCCAGCTTGTGTTTTTTTCCAACAATGCTCCTGGGTGATTCTGGTACACACCTTGCTTTGACAATCCTTGGGATGAATATAATTAAAATAACAGACATGGATTATTTTTCATTTTTGAAACAGCATGGTATGCTAGACTTCACAGTTCTCCTTGATGATAATGCCTGTAAGAATGTAGATTTTAAAGCGAAAGTGATTAGCAAACATCCTTATTTGTGTCTGTGTTTTACCATCTAAACATTTTGCGGGGGTAAATTTGGCATCGGAAGTAGAGTAAGGGGGAGGGGGAGAGGCAGGAGACTGGCTCATCTTCATGTAGGTTGTTAGGTACAGAACTCCTTTTTTTGAGGTGACTTCTGTAAGAGTGTGGTTTGTAGGCCCTTTTGATTAAGGGAAATATGATATTTCAGGGTAAGGAAAATAAGGAGCAGCAGAATCTCTGGGGAATGCTTGTATCAAGAGAGGTGATAATGAGAAGAGAGTAATGGAGATGAGTTTTCTTTTCTTAGCTTGATGTTCACATCAGCCCATCTACTCAGATCGCTGGCACAGCTACCAATGATGATATTTTGGATTTGCAAATGACTGAGAAACTTAAGCCACCCAGTGTTCCCATGAGGAAATTGCTTAAAAAATGACAGTGAACAATTTTGCAGAAAATGGGCTGTTTGTCAAATTAGAGGATCAAATTCTATTATTCTTCAGTGTGGGTAGGAGGAAAGCCTGGTTAACAAAGTGCTAAATCTCCTAAACAAGTTTTCCCGGGGGGATGATGAAATGATAGCTTATTGTGCAGAGTGGAAGATTCAATTATCCTCATATTAACAATTTAACTTTTTTTGTTTTTCTGACCTATTAGCAAGCTAAGGAGTGACTTTGAGAGAAAAGGTTGGGATTTCATGAGCTGCTTGTGGAATGGATGAGAGGGTAATGTGTCTATGACATCTGTCACCCTACTGATCACCTGGGTTGATTCAGAACTGTCCTAGAACGGAATCTGAGGATAAATTGGACACTGTGTGGCTTAGGGCACGAGTCTCCTTGGAGTAGCTTGGCTTAAAGACTAATTGCCTCAATCACACAGCACCTCTGAGAACCTTGGATTCTCATATTGTTTCTCACAAGAATCAACTACCTTAATCCCTCTTTGTTAATCCTTCAGGGGAATTGTGCACAAAATTGTTGCGTATTGTGCATGATTATATTTCATATATATTCATACCATAGAAGGATGCATGGCCCTATCTGATACCTGTTTTATTTAAAAGGATCATTTGCCTAAACTTCTCTAAGTAGAACCTGGCTGGAATCTCACATTCCCACCCCCATCCCCACCAAATACTCAACCCAAATATTACAATATAATTGAAATTAGATTAAAAAATTAAATGACATTTTGTGAGCTGTTTAAAAGGGTCAGCAATGTGTTTGAGCGTTACAAGATTAACCTTTGCTCCTTTGGGAAAATGCAGACTTCAATAGGGATTCTGTGGCTGAGGTTGTACTTGCTAAAAGTTTAAAACAGTAATTTTTTCCTAAGAAAGGTCATCTTGAGCTAAAATGTCAAATAAATTATTTAGATTACTGAATTAGAAAAGTGAGGATCTGACAGGCTGAATTTTTTATGCACATTAGCCACAGCCGGGGTCTCTCTATGCTCTTTTTATTAGGTAGAGTGCACCCCCTTGCCTCTTATTAAAAATCTCCCCATTTAGTCCGATACACTTCCTTTGATAGATGACTGCTGCTTTTGAGCATCCAGATACATGAGTCTGCTGAATTCAGATGGCCCGTGTTTGTTCTGCATGCCTCCTAGGCTGGATTCTAGCGAAGAGACAAATGGGGGGACACGGAGAAAAGAGCATACATGCAGGCACATACACCAACAATAAATGTTTGTACATATGTATGCATACAAACATATAAGCATGTAAATAAACATACTTTTTTTAAAAAAGGAAGATAACCTTGGAATTCAGTAAAACAGAAACACTCTCCAAGGATATATAGTGTGTTTCTAATAGGGAACACATAATATCAGATTGGTCCCAGTTAGGAAGAAAATAATACCAAAAAATTAAATGGCTTTATGACCATGTGATCTAAAAAATTCTTCTAGAAGCAAGGGTACTCTTTGAAAGAACCTCTAGGTGCCACTGCCACCTTGGGGATATGGCAAATTTCTGGGTAATGCTTATTTTATAGAGCGTTCTGAGTCTTTCAGAAAACTTTTTTTTTTCTTTCCATTATGGTTTATTACAGGATATTGAATATAGTTCCTTGTGCTATACAGTAAGACCTTGTTGTTTATTTCATGTCTAGTAGTTTGTATCTGATAATCCCAAACTCGTAATTTATCCCTCCCCTACCCCGTTTCCCCTTTGGTAACCATAAGTTTGTTTTCTATGTCTGTGAGTCTGTTTCTGTTTTGAAAATAGTTCATTTGTATTTTATTTTAGATTCCACATATAAGTGATATCATATGGTAGATATTTGTCTTTCTCTTTCTGACTTACTTCACTTAGTATGATAATCTCTAGTTGCATCCATGTTGCTGCAAATGGCATTATTTCATTCTTTTTTTGGCTGAGTAGTATTCCATTGTGTGTGTGTGTGTGTGTGTGTGTGTATACACGTATACATACACACCATATCTTCTTTATCCATTCATCTCTTGATGGACGTTTAGGTTGCTTCCATGTCTTGGCTGTTGTACACAGTGCCACTGTGAACACTGAGGGTGCATATCAGAAAACTTTCTAATTGCAGGTAGATGATGCTGGTATTAGTTCTTTTTTATACATGAGAAAATTGAGTTATAGAGCTGGCAAAGTTAGTGATAGGGCTATATTACTATCACAGACTTGCAGACTTGAGTCCTAACACTGGCTCTTGGCTCCTTCTTCACCAGGATGTCTATGTCAAATTTGTGGTTTCTTAAGGTGAGAAGTTCTTTAGAATGTTTAGTTGAATGTTTTGATGTCTACAAGTGAAAATGTAGATGGCATTTTCAAGGGTCTTTCTACCTTCTATATATAAAATAGAGTATTCTGCATTTCTGTGAGGCTTTTAGCTTCTACCTCTTATGTTTCTGGCTTATATATATGTATATTTTGCTAACTTCTCTTTTCAGAGAACTTTACTCTTTAGAATAGTTATTTTTTCATGTTGCTTTTCACATCTATCTCAAGAAATTGTCTTTACACAGCTAAGGATCCTAAGGCTCAGAGAACCTAAATGTTGTAGAAGACTGGGGTAGAGTTGAGATTAGAATTCAGAACTTAGAGATTTTTGGTTCTAAATCTGTGGTTGAATGATATCATTTCTTTTCTTCCTCCTCCTTCTGTAAGTTCAATTTTCCCTTCATTTCCCTCCTTTCCTTCTGTCTTTGTCTGTCTACTGACCACTCTCTTATTTGGACAGTGTTGGTGCCCTGCATTTCCAGATCTTCTGGAAGTTGCACAGAGCTTTTTTTTTTTTTTTATCAGGGAAAGATGTACAACATTTTAATAAATGTTTAAAATTGTATTAAAGGGACTAAAATATTCCCAAAGTAAATAGAACATTGTAGGCTCTGTTAAACAATGCATTTGTCATAATGTCTAAGTAACAGGTCATGGATCATAGGCAATATATCAAATTTAAACATGGCTCATTGCAAATATTATAACAGTGTCATAATGAATGCTAAAATAGAAATGCTAAAATAGAAATGCTAAAATAGAAGCTAACTGTTGCAAAAGTGATTATGTAAATCTTTTTTTTTAAACATCTTTATTGGAGTATAATTGCTTTACAATGGTGTGTTAGTTTCTGCTTTATAACAAAGTGAATCAGCTGTACATATGCATATATCCCCATATCTCTTCCCTCTTGCGTCTCCTTCCCTCCCACCCTCCCTATCCTACCCCCTAGGTGGTCACAAAGCACTGAGCTGATCTCCCTGTGCTATGCGGCTGCTTCCCACTAGCTATTGGTTTTACATTTGGTAGTGTATATATGTCCATGTCACTCTGTCACTTTGTCCCAGCTTACCCTTCCCCCTCCCCGTGCCCTCAAGTCCATTCTCTAGTAGGTCTGCATCTTTATTCCCATCCTGCTCCTACGTTCTTCATGACCATTTTTTTTTTTTAATTGATACAGCCACTATGGAGAACAGTATGGAGGTTCCTTAAAAAACTAAAAATAGAACTACCATACGACCCAGCAATCCCACTACGGGGCATATACCCTGAGAAAACCATAATTCAAAATGAGTCATGTACCACAATGTTCACTGCAGCTCTATTTACAATAGCCAGGACATGGAAGCAACCTAAGTGTCCATCGACAGATGAATGGATAAAGATGTGGCACATATATACAGTGGAGTATTACTCAGCCGTAAAAAGAAATGAAATTGAGTTATTTGTAGTGAGGTGGATGGACCTAGAGACCTAGATTTTTTTTTTTAGATTCCATATATATCTAAAATCTAAAAGAAAAAAAGATTCCATATACATTTGTTAGCATACGGTATTTTTCTCTTTCTGACTTAACTTCACTCTGTATGACAGTCTCTAGGTCCATCCACCTCACTACAAATAACTCAATTTTGTTTCTTTTTACGGCTGAGTAATACTCCACTGTATATATGTGTCACATCTTTATCCATTCATCTGTCGATGGACACTTAGGTTGCTTCCATGTCCTGGCTGTTGTAAATAGAGCTGCAGTGAACACTGTGGTACATGACTCATCTTGAATTATGGTTTTCTCAGGGTATATGCCCTGTAGTGGGATTGCTGGGTCGTATGGTAGTTCTATTTTTAGTTTTTTAAGGAACCTCCATACTGTTCTCCATAGTGGCTGTATCAATTTACATTCCCACCAACAGTGCAAGAGGATTCCCTTTTCTTTACACCCTCTCCAGCATTTATTGTTTGTAGATTTTTTGATGATGGCCATTCTGACTGGTGAGTTGCACAGAGCTTTATGACTAGTTCTGGCTAATGGAGTGTGGGTAGAAATGAAGTGTGTCCCTTCTCCGTTGAAGAATTGAAAAGCTGTTATGCACCCCTCTATCTACTTCTTCTAATTGGCTTGGCAATTTTGAAGGAGACTTTGAGTTGCAATGGTAGGATTAAAACTATGCAGTCAATTATTTGGAGATGCTCTGAGGAGGCACCAATACCTGTAGTGGATTTTACATGAGGAAAACACTAACTTTTACTGGGTTTAAGCCTTTGGGGTTTCAGAGTTATTTATTACCATAGCATAACCTAGCTTATCCTGCCTAAAACGTGTTTAGGGTGCTTTTTTATTCAGAATTTTATATTTAATAAAAATCCATTACTTTTTTTTGGTTCTTTTGTTCTCCGCTTGACCCTTTATCCAAATTGTTCTCCTCTTATATAGGGTTTCTGTGAGTATCTAAATTCATATAAGGTGAATATCCTTTTCCTCTGTCCTCAATGATTTTTCCTCTGTAACTTTCTTACAAAATGTCTAGACTTGACCTCTCCCTGTGTGTAATAAGAAACCAAGAAGTGCTGACACAAAAAACTGTTATATCCCAATATTTCTTCCATGTATTTGAAGAGAATAGTCCCTGGCAATTTTGGAATTTACAAATGTCCAGTTCTAGAGAAAGAGTTCAAAATGAAGAAAATGAAAGGCTTTCAAAATGTCTATTTCTTTTCTTTCACTGTAAAAATAAAGACATATTGCTTTACCCATGGCCCATTAGATCACTGAAATTTGGAATGCATGACTGTGGTTTTCAATTGATCTTTAATTTGAAAGCATCTGAGAAGTGGTCTAGGAATTGCTGGGCCCTAAATATAATTTTCCAAATATCATCTAAATTTTTGGCATTGAAGTTACACTAACTTTAAGAACTTATAAAATTGGCTGATGCAATACAAAGGATAGCTCAAACTTTCTCAAGCTTAAGTTCTTAGTTAGGGGGTAATACTCTCTCAGGGATAATGTATTCCCAAGCAACTTTCTTAAGGAAAAGGCTGTGGAACTAAGCAGACTTCTACATGTAGCACAAGCTTTTGCATGTTTTAGTGTGTTTGTACCTGGGTAAGATCTTGATTTATACAGCATTCTCTGGAGGTTGAGGTAAGGGTATGTCATGCCCTTTATTCATGGTTCCACACCCAAATAAAATTTCCAGAATATCCCTAGAATAAGAGCTTTCGGTGAATCCTAAATTAAGTCTAAACTTCTTTGTTTCTGTGCTTCCTATAATTTAGTCTCTCTCTGTGAACTTCTTTCATTACGTAGAATCTCTGATCCTGTTCATTCTGAGCTTAGACCCTTTGTTCATACTGTTCTTTATCTTGGGGTTCTCTTCCTTGCTACTCCTCCTCTCCTATCTTTGATTTACCAGTTCATTAAAAGACAGTTCCAAGTCCAACTCTTTGACTAAACCTTCTTTTATTACTAAAAGCAAAAAAATTTCTAGTGGCTACACTTGGGACTGAATTATGCTTTTTATATTTAACCCAATAAATCATAAATCTCATGTTGGAGCTTCAAGGAATGTGAGTGAAGATGGAATAATTTTTTACAGGGAGGGTCCAGAAAATGGAGCCAAACTTTGAGAGGTGACCCGTCAATGATCAAACAGGAGATACAAGAAAATTAGGGACAGTTAACAGTGGATAAACCAAAAAAACAGAGAAAGTTGTATGTGGGCAAAACGGGGCCTAATTTCATGATTGCTAAATATTTGCTGGGATGCTTATTTTACCTGTAGTCTAGTGTCTCTTGTGGGACTAAGAGTTGGCATCTCAAGAGATTGTTTACCAACTTTCTATCACGCCTACCAACAAGGCCAGTCTAAGGTTTTCTTAGTTCGTAATGAAAGGCTAAATTGCTGTTAGTTGAGAATATACTTGTGGGAGTAGAGGGTTATGCATATGTTCTCCAAGGTCCATGGATCCCTAATTCTACAAGTTATAGGCCTTTATGTTTCTGGGCAAATTAGTCATGGCTCTTAATTGTAAATAACAGAAACACAAACTAGCTTAAAGTAATTTAATTGACTCAACAGCAAAGGATTCCTGTGGCTAATTCCTCAAAAGAAGGAAGGTTCCGTTATGAACATACCAATAAATCTCCACTAAACTAAGAGTATAGGATGGCCCACAAGAGTATTTTGGCTCCTCTTCTCTAATCACTGGGGCAGACCCCAGATCCATGATGAGCAAAGCTTTTTCCTTCCCGGTTGGCTATAGCAGAAAGCAATAGGATGGGTGAGTGAAAGGTAGATACTGAAGGAGATAGATTCCCTGGTTCCGGAACTTGATTTCAAGTTGATGAACTTTTGTGGTATCACAATGATAAGCTGATGTCTGAATGATTTCCCCTAGAATGTAAAGTTGGATATATATAAACTTGAAATCTATATAACTTATCAGAAGAAAATCTGAAAGTCCTCCTGTGTAGACTGAGACTTCTCTAGTGTTCTGGATTTGAAATAGGAGTGGTGGATAAAAGCAGGGAAGCACTGGTTTTGTGTATGTGTGTGTGTGTGTGTGTGTGTGTGTGTGTGTGTGTGTGAAATCCATATTTCAATAAAATGTTATATTCTAAATTGAGGCATATATACACTACCAAATGTAAAATAGACAGCTAGTGGGAAGCAGCCGCATAGCTTGGGAGATCAGCTTGGTGCTTTGTGACCACCTAGAGGGGTGGGATAGGGAGGGTGCGAGGGAGGTGCAAGAGGGAGGAGATATGGGGATATATGTATATGTATAGCTGATTCACTTTGTTATAAAGCAGAAACTAACACACCATTATAAAGCAATTATACTCCAGTAGATGTTAAAAAAAAGAGAAAAAAAAACAGTGAGTTAACTGTTTTTCAGAGTGTATTTTATTGACACGCATAAAATATATCAAACCTTTAAAAAAATAAATGCAGTCATAAATAGTTAGATTAAGTTAACCCTGACTTGAGGAGACATTTGTAAGAAGGAAAAACACTGCATCTGAGATGCTTTTGCAATGCACAGTTTACACATTTCACGGCTATCAGTCTGGTATTGGTGGTATGCAAGGAAGAGGTGGTTCTTGCCCAGAAAGTGCTCTAAAGAGGCCCATCTAAAACTGAGATAGAAACAGGTGTTCTTGGTTAAAACAGATAATAAGCCCAGTATATTTCTCACATCAATAGGATAATCCAGAGACTCTGAACTCCCTCCACTGCAGCCATCAGAATTCCTCACCATCTCCACCTGATCACCAGGGCTTGTCTCTGTAGCTTGTAGAGAAACGCAGTCCTCCTTTGGTGTCTAACTCTTTTTGGAGAGTGGGGGTCAGATCTCTCTGCAAAGCTTCTGAGAAATGTAGTGACACTTTTCTTTGAAGTTTAATAGGACATTATTGTACAATAGGCTAAAGATGTCTCCTATATATTGGCCCCTATGTAGCTCAAAGCCTGCCAGTGCCAAACTCAAAATCTTACATATGTAGTTGCTTTAAATATCACTCAAATAAGTATATTTTAAGCCATCTAGAGCACATACCCTACAAAATTATATCCATTATCTGCCACCTGCAGGTAAGACAAACCCTGTAGCTACAAAAGACCCCAAACCACTGCTGCCCTTTAGAGCTTTCTGGCCCAGAGACTGTAGAGCGACACCACCTGGACACATCAGCCCATCTCTGATTTCTCCCTCCCCCTGGAGTTGTCCTCTCCACTTCTGGATGTTGGCCCTGCGCTGCTGTCTCTGGAAAACTTTTTACTCCTTTTGGAAGGAAGAGGGCTTCTTCATGCAACCTCTTCAAGCTCTGCCTGATAAAGCTTATTGTGCAGTAGTGCCATCTTACAGTCTTGTCTTTCCCTTGATCAGCTCTGAAGTCCTTGAACTCAACATAAATACCCCCATTTTTCCCCCAGGAATAAACAAAAGTGATATTAGAAGTATTTACCAACTTATTGGCCCTGAGATCTGCCAGTTAGAATGAACACAACTATAAGCCACTGACACAGGGTATTTGTACAACATTTTCCTTTGATAGAGTGCCACCAGACATCCAAATGGATTAGGTTTATTCTGTTATTTATTTATTCAAGAATGTGTTGAGTGCTTACAATGTGCCAGGTACTGTCCTGAAACTCCACCAAGTATTGCTAACTGAGGGTATCAGAACACTGTTGAGTACATCAGATGAAACTTAGTAGATCTGGCTGGAATGGCATGGTTGAGAAATTCTCCTGACAGGAGATCCCACAGGGAGTGTGGCCTCCAGGACTGGGTCTTCTGGACAAGGTGCTGGGACAGTAGTCTGGATCCCTAGAATATGTAAGAGCTATCAGCCAAGTAATAGAGGGTGCAAGCACCCCAAATTCTTAGGAAACCCACGGATACTTGGACTCCAGTGGTTTGACCAGAAAAATCTCTGTATGGTGCCTTCGGGATTCTAGAATCACCTTGCTAGCCAAAAATAAGCATGTTGCAGTCACATCCTTTTCTGGGAGTTTTTTTTGTTTGTTCTTTTGAGATAAGACAGTTGCCGCTCTAACTTTGGAAGCATAAGTCTACCGTAAATTGATTTCAGATACCAGAGAACTTGGACTGGTTTAAAGGTGCATAGCACCTTCAGCTTCTTAAATACTCTGCCCTTCCTGGGATCCAGTTGAACCCAGGGTCTTCCTATAGGTGCTGTTATGGAGTGAATTGTGTCCCCCAACCCCTTCCACCAACTCACATTTTGAAGCCCTAATTCCCAGTGTGACTGCATTTGGAGATAGGGCCTATGAGGAGGCAATTAAGGTTAAGTGAAGTCATAAGGTGGGAACTCTAATCTAAAAGGACTGGTATTCTTATAAGAGAAAGTGACATCAGGAGTGCACACACACACAGAAGAAAGGCTACGTGAGGACACAGTGAGAAGATGGCCCTCTGTATGCAAAGGAGAGAGGCCTCAGGAGAAAACAAAACCTGCCAACACCTTGATCTGGCACTTCTAGCCTCAGGAACTGTGAGAAAATAATTTCTGTTACTTAAGCCACCCAGTCTGTGGTATTTTGTATGGTAGCCCTAGCAGACTAATACAGGTGAATTGTCAGCAGGAAGGCTAGGTTTGCAGCATATATGATAAACAGATATAAGAAACCTGTGAAGCATGAAACCAAGGGAAATATGTAATAGCTTAGGGACCTATCATTTCAGAAACATGGCCTGTATGTTTGGTTTTCTGGATGTAAAGAACAGATTTCCATCTCACAGAAATCTGAGAAAAGAGGATCTAATGGATGTGGTCTTGGCTTTAAGGAGTTGATAGGGATTCCATCAACAGGGTACTTGGTATTTATTTACTCTAGTGCTCCATTTTCAGTGTGACTGAACCTGACTTGTGTCTGTGTCTTTCCCTCCCACTTTTAATAACCTTGTTCTTCTTCAAAAATCTGCATATTTTTTCCTCTTCCCTGTAAATTCCATTAAATTTCAGTTGGCAAGTGACCCATTAATAGGCCTGATTCTTTCTCAACTTCTGCTCCCATTGGTTATCTGCCTATTTGTTCTATAATTCAAGCTTCAGAGTTCTTGAGAATTCTGGCTAACCTTTGTGCTGTGGTAACCTGAACCAGAGATTTCTCTGGCCCCATCAACTCTCACCAGAATTGGTTAGAGTACAGCCATGGGACCCAATACCTTGTTACCTAAGGGCTGGAAGTGGACTATGTGTGGGAAGGTAATGTCAGCCTCAGCCTCTACACTATTGCTGCTTTTGTAGCATCCGTATCTCTTAAGGGAAAAGGATAATAGCCCAGGAATACAATGTTGGGTCACTCAAAAATGTAGTAATTTGATTTATACCAAGATAACATATTGCTGTCGACTCAGGTCCATCTCTGCCAAAGGCTTCTGGAGGTCAGGTCCTGTGAATGAGTTATGGGTATAAAGCCCAAGTCCAGGAACTACATCACATTCCTCACCATATTCTGCAAGAGACTGTAAAGGTTATTCTTCAGTAGGTGCTGGAGCATTGTCTGGACATTGGGAAAGCTGAAGGGTTGAATATAACAAATGGGTTTGAGTATTGTTTGGTTGTCCATTTATCACTGTCCTATGTGAGTGTATGTTATACCACCTGCAGATACAGCCTCGTTAAGGCCTAAGTCCTTGGAGCTGTTGCAGCAGACTGAGTATTTGAAGGAGTAGGTACCTACTTAGCACTTCTCTATATTTAGGCTACGTTCAGAAGATCAAAAATACTTCTTTTTCTGACTCAGTTGGGAGCTGAGCTGGTCATAAAATTGTCCAGATAAATCAGAAACTGAGGCAGCACATCCAGATTTTCTAAAAATGGTTTAAGTGTAGTTGTTGAAAGTGTGGCCAGATGTGCCTTGTTGGCAAGGGTGAGTTGTGTGTATGTATATTAGTCAACCACACGAAAATGTGCCCAGATGTCCCAACAGGGGTCTGTTTTCACCCAGAGGAAGTCACCTGGACAGAGCTTTAATCCAGAGAACTAGAACATTCAGCACACTCGCGTACTTCTATACTCCACTGTTCTTCATGCCCCAGGGATGAGGGGCTGTTGGCATAAAATCTGGTTCCTGACCATAGGGTTGAGTCCTGACCAGAATGGGTGAGGAAAGCATAGGAGTTCAAACACATGGAGATGAGTAAGGCTTTTTTCTGAGTTTTCTGTCCAAGGGAATGCTCACCAGTAGACAGAATAGAATCAGACTCCGAAAAGAGAGATAGAGACTAGCAGCAGATAATGTAAAAAAGCTGAAAGAACTGGGCAGCTAGAGAATGAGTAACAGCCAGTAATGGGCAAGCTGAAACCAGTGCCCAATAAGAGGGAGCTAAATATGTGAAAGTATTTGCTGGAACACTTTACATATCACCAGCACTCTCAGCTGTGGTAGGGGTGGGTAATTAAAGGAATGTAGCTGAGAGAGAGAATAGCTGCTTCACTGTCTCTGAAGTCCTGTTAAACTTATAGTCACAGCTACATAGCTGAGCACTTATTTCATATGTTAGTTCTTTAAGCATCAGTTTTTTATACCCTCACAGCATATGCTGTGATCCACTAGGAATATTAATGGGTTACATGAGGAATGCTTCTTGATTGCTTGATGGATAGAGTCCCTTATTTAGAGAGATTTTCATGTAATTTTATGTTTGAAATATTTTTCCACATGAGTATCCAACCTGTTTCCCATGTATATCCAAGTTCTGTATCTTTTTTTAGCGGTATGCAGGCCTCTCACTGCTGTGGCCTCTCCCGCCGCGGAGCACAGGCTCCGGACGCGCAGGCCCAGTGGCCATGGCTCACGGGCCCAGCCGCTCCGTGGCATGTGGGATCCTCCCGGACCGGGGCACGAACCCGTGTCCCCCGCATCGGCAGGCGGACTCTCAACCACTGCACCACCAGGGAAGCCCTAAGTTCTGTATCTTATGCATATTTTCTTGCCTGCTTCATAATCCAAATGAACCCATTCTCATCTGCTGGCCACAGTAGGACAATAGGTACTGTTTTGGGCACTGAATTGTCCATTGGTACATCTCTCTGGACTTGGGAGCTGGAGAGCAAAATATGAAGACTGATGCTTCATATTTTGGGAGTTATTTAATCTCAGGTGTTGCCACAGCACAACTGGGCATTGGGAAACAACAGGAAAGGGGGTGGGACAGGAAGAGGATGAATTTCCTCATCATATTGTATTTTTGAAAGACTGACTTATAAATGTCACTTGAACCATTAGCAACATGCAGCTAGTACTCAAACCATTTATTAGTTGACAAAAAAGAGCTCTCAGTGATTCAAATCCTGAATAATTATGGGAGAACCTGAGGAGAGGTAGGGAAAGTTCATCTATACTTATGAAAGGGTTTGTTTTCCATCCTTTCCCTCCCTTAGGAGTAAGAATACAACAGCATTCTTAGGTCAGGGACTCCCTGATTCAGTTCTTTGAAAGACCCTAACATGCTCTCCTTATTTTGGGATTTACAGCCACTATAGGTAGCCCAATTTCATATAAACAGGCTTCAGAAAAAATAACTGCCTGAAGGCAGCTGATCTTTATGATTTTTGGCAACTTGCTTCTTTAACGACTGATTAATTAACCACCAGAGCTGACTCTTCCCACACCTCTGATGGCTAGCCAAGGAGATGAAGTGGCTATTCCCATATCCAGGAACCAGCTTCCAGTGGTTCTAAGAGCAGAGCAGGAGTTAATTTTGGGGGGAGATACTTCATTCTGCAAAGGGTTGTTTTGGAGAACTCTCTGTCTTGGCCACAAACCTTGAAGTCATGGACTTGACATTGACTGTTTCTGACATTGGTTAAAAAAATCTGAAGGCCAATACTCCAGGCTAGGATGTTTACTTCTCTTCAACAGTTTAAGGGAGAGGCTATGGTTCTTGGCAAAGATTGTTTTAAAGGAAGGAACTTTGGATCTCTTCTGGTGGACAAGAGTGTGAGGTCTGGGACTTAGATGAAGGAAAATATGGGGAGGACTGTTCTCTGTGTTAGAGAGAAGGCCCCTAAAACAGTGTCAGTCAGGCTGATGGACCAGGGAGGAGGATGATCAGTAGGGTTTTTTGGTGACAGAATTGTATATTAACTCAAGGGGGAATTACATAGTTCAAGGAAAAAATTCTTAAGACAGTAGATTAGCCTATGGCCTACTGTTTTGTTGTATAATCTTCTTTGTTTATCAGAAGGTAACTATTACCTATTTACATTTCTTTCTTTTATTTTTCCTTTTATTTATTTATTTATTTTTGCGGTACGCGGGCCTCTCACTGTTGTGGCATCTCCCGTTGCGGAGCGCAGGCTCAGCGGCCATGGCTCACGGGCCCAGCCGCTCCGCGGCATGTGGGATCTTCCCAGACTGGGGCACGAACCCGTATCCCCTGCATCGGCAGGCGGACTCTCAACCACTGCGCCACCAGGGAAGCCCTCTTTCTTTTTTTAAAAAAAATTTTATTTATATATTTGTGGCTGCATTGGGTCTTCGTTGCTGCGTGCAGGCTTTCTCTAGTTGTGGCGAGCGGGGGCTACTCTTCGTTGTGGTGCACGGGCTTCTCATTGCAGTGGCTTCTCTTGTTGCGGAGCATGGGCTCTAGGCACGCGGGCTCAGTAGTTGTGGCTCGAGGGCTCTAGAGCGCAGGCTCAATAGTTGTGGCACACAGGCTTAGTTGCTCCGCAGCATGTGGGATCTTCCTGGACCAGGGCTTGAACTGCGTCCCCTGCATTGGCAGGCGGATTCTTAACCACTGCGCCACCAGGGAAGTTCCTCTATTTACATTTCTTATGTATCATTTCTAATCTTCCCAAGGCAGGTGGATGCCCAGACCTTATGGGGAAAAGGTTACCAAATCAACAAACTAATATTTGCAAGCAAAATACTTTAAATTTTAAATATTTAAAAATCACCACTATGACTCCTATTCATCAGGAAGACCTAACCATCTCATTTCTAATTCTTAACTCAACCCTCTTTGAAAACACAGCTTAAATATTCACAAGTTTTAAAGCTTTTCTCAACTTACTTCAGTCCATTCTGATGATTCTTTCAGTCCAATTTCTACGTAAGTAGTAACAACAGCCTCAACCATTTCTACACAACCATGTCTGTGGCAATTATTAGGTATCAGGCAATGTTCTGAAAGCTTTATATATATTGATTTTCAAAAATCTTTACATATATCATATGAAATAAGTAATATGGTTTTCCCATTTTATGGATGAGGAATCTGAGGTCAAGGTTTACAGCTAAGAAGTAGTGGAGATTCAAACCCAAACTGTTTAGCTTACAAAGTCTGTTCTTGATGTCTGGATTTAATCTGTGATCCTTTCATTGTTTATGAACTTTTGTTTCTACTAATTTAAATATTATTTTCTCAGTATTCAAAAGTTTTCATAAATGGGCTGAATATTGCCATTATAATCTTCTTGAGATCAAGAAACTGTCTAAAGCTCATTTGAGTTTCCACAATCAATATAATTTCCAGCATAAAGCAGCAGCTTAATGTGCATTTTATCTAATTACATTATACTTGGTAGTGGATTTCACTCAAGAACTTCTACTAAAATTTTAGTATTGCCTTATTCTCTGTGATACCAAAATATCTTGAATCTTAATACAAAGTGAAAATGTTACAAAGTAGGAATATCTATTAATTCACGCAACAACTATTTTTTGAGTACATACTATGTTTCAGGCCCTGAGCAAAGCAGTCGTATATTGAGCTCTTATGAACCTTATAGTCTAGATAATGAGATCCTCCTAATAGTCCAATAATAATAAACTGTGATAACTGCCATGAAGAAAAAAGAATTGGATTCTATCAAAGAGCAGAATAGGGGAATTGGTATGGGTTGAGTCAGGAAAGTCTTCCTGGAGGAGGTGATATTTGAGTTGAGATTTAAAGAATGAACAGGAGTTAGGATGGCCCATGGAGATCTAGGCACACCTAACTCCTGCTACTTCTCTGCATTCACTTTATACTTCTCTCTCTCTTGTTCTTTTCACACAACCCTTATTTAAAAGTTATCAAATGAACCACTCTCCTTTTGTTCTCATATTCTTTCATGTGTTGCTCACTATGTCTACTGTTAATTTTCCTACTCTTTTGTTTCTAATTCTCTCATTTCAACTGATGTACTTTGGGCATTGATGTACTTTGGGCATTGATGTACTTTGGGCATTTTATCAGTCAGGCTTCTCCAGAGAAATAGAGCCAACAGGAGATATCCATATGTATATCTACCTCTATATCTAGTCACGCACACACACACACAAACTTATTTTAAGCAATTGGCTCATACAGTTGTGGGGGCTGGAGAGTCTGAAAACTGTAGGGCAGCCTGGCAGGCTGGAAATTCAGCAGGAGTTGACAACACAGTATTGAGGCAGAATTTCTTCTCCAGGAAACCTCAGTGTTTCCTCTTAAGGCCTTGTGACTGATGGGATGAGGCACAACCACATTATGAAGGGTAATCTCCTTTACTTAAAGCCAACTGACTATAGATGTTAACCATATCTACAAAATATCTTTACTACAACACCTAGATTAGCTTTTGATTAAATAACTAGGTACTACAGCCTAGCCAAGTTGACAAATAAAACTAAGCATCACAGGCATTAATATCTATATTTAAATGGTTTATAGTAGTGATAATTTTATGGCCTCCAGTTATATTCCTGACCAACCTTCATCTTTACAGTTCATATTTTTCTACCCACTCTCCTCTTTGAGGTCCTATTCCTATATTTTGGAGGTCTTATCCATATATTTTAAGAGCTTCCGTTGAATGAGGTTTTCTGTTTTACGTTTAAAATCTTTCTTGCTGTTGGGAGTATTACCTCGCATTCACTAGCACATTAGGTCTGTTTCTTCAGGGGATAGTCTATAATAACTCCTAACTTTGACATTTTCCTCAGTTCTGATGGCTTAGTCTGAGCCCATTATTTATTCATTCATTTAATCCTTCATTCATCAACAATGATTTTTAGTACTGACTATGTAAAATGCTCTCTCCTATATGTTATGATGCATATATAAAGTTGAAGAAGACATCTTTATATTCTTTTTATTCCCTGCATTACAATTTAGCTGACCACAGAGAAACACATTTGCCACTATTCAGTTTACTAGCAAAGCCTTTTCAATCTTCCTGCAGTTTATCCCCATTGACTGGGTTTTCTACAGCCTAAAATATATCAGTATTGTCTGCAAGCCTGGGGATTTCATTAGATACTCCCTCATTTAGATTATTTATAAACATGCCTTGGCTTTGATCCTTAGGAATTTTCAGTGCTTAAACTTATCCATGTAAAGAATTTATTTATCCCTCTCCTTTATTATCTAGGTTAGCTTCCTACTTATAACTAAATGTCCCTTTGAGCCCATTATGACTTTTTTTAAGTAAAGTTTTTACTGAAGTGTAGCATACATACAGAGCAACTATCAAGCGACACATTGTCACAAAATAAACACATCCATGCAGTCACCACCCAGTTCAAGAAATAGTTATCACGTTCCTCAAAATCCTCCTCATTCTCTATCCTCACTACACACTCCTGAAGGTAAATAGAAGCTTTCTGATGTCACAATTAGTTCATTTTACCTGTCTTTAACTGTATATAATAAATGGAAATATATAGTCTATGCTATTTTTATTCCCTCTGAACATTATTCCTGAGACGTATCATGTTGCTACACCCATGTTGTTTGGAGTAACAAAAGTTGGTTCATTTTCAATGCCATATAGTATTGCAGTGCATACACACACACAGTTTATCTGTCCATTCTACTGTTGATGGACATTTGGGTTGTTTCCAGTTTGGACTATTTAGTGCTACGATGGCCATTTGGAAATGTCTTTTGATGCATATATGTATGCATGTCTGTTGGGTATATGTCTAGGAGTAACTGGTGAGTCATAGACTGTGCTCAGCTTTAAAAGATATTGGCAAACAATTTTCCAAAGGAATACCACCAATTTATGAGCATTTCTGTTGTTCCATATTCTCATCAACACTTGGTATACTCAGCTTTTAAATTTTAGCCTTTTATGATTGTGTTTTGAATATTCTTTACCTAAGGACTAAAGACGTTGTACACTTTTTTTGTTTTGTTTTTTTTGCGAGACGCGGGCCTCTCACCGCCGCGGCCTCCCCCGCTGCGGAGCACAGGCTCCAGACGCGCAGGCCCAGCGGCCACGGCCCACGGGCCCAGCCGCTCCGTGGCACATGGGATTCTCCCGGACCGGGGCAAGAACCCGCGCCCCCTGCATCGGCAGGCGGACCCCCAACCACTGCGCCACCAGGGAAGCCCTGTTGTACACTTTTTATAAATTTACTGGCCATTTGGTATTCTTTGTGTAGTACCTATTGAGTCTTTTGCCCATTTTTTTTTCTGTTGGGTTTTATTTTCTTATCAACCTGTTGGAGTTACTTATATATGTAAGATACAAGCTCTTTGTCATGTACGTATTGCAAATGGTTCTACTCTGTGACTTGCCTCTTCAAAATAGTGTCTTTTAATGAACAGAAATTCTTACTTTTCACGTAGTCTAATTTATCAATTTATTCCTTATGATTAATATTTTGTGTACTGTTAAAAAATATTTGCCATTCCCAAGATAGCCTGTTTTCTTCCAGAAGACATATTGTTTTTACTTTCATATTTAAATCTGTATTCCATCTGGAATTGATTTTTACATATAGTGTGAGGTAGGGATCAATATTTTTTTCTATATGGGCATTCATTTGACCCAACAGCACATTCAAAAGACCATCCTTTCCCCATTGCCTTCAATATAATCTTTTTCATAAATCAAATAACCACATATGTATGGATTTGTTTCTGGATTCTATGTTATGTTCCACTGATCTGTTTATTTTTTTGGGGGGCCAATATCAGAATTCTTAATTACTGTAGTTTTACAGTAATTTTTGATATATCTAAATATAAGTCCTTCAGTTTTGTTTTTATTTTTCGAGATTGTTTTCACTATTCTTGCTTCTTTGTATACCTGTATATATTTTAGGATCAGCATATCAAGTTACGTAAACACACACACACACACAGAAGTTTGTTTGGAGTTGTTTGAGGTAACGATAACTCTCACATCAATTTTAGGAGCATTGACACTTTTTCAGTATTGAGCCTTTCACTCCCTCATTATGTATCTTGTCAATTATTTAGATTTTTAAATAAAGTTTCTCAATAATTCTTTCTTGTTTTATTACTGCTATAAGGAAATATAATTAATTTCTATGTGTTGACATTGAGTCAGGGATCTTGCTAAGTTCAGCTGGTAATTCTAATAGTTTAAATGTAGATTCTTCTGGAATTTCTTGTTTTTAAGTAATTATAGTTTTATACCTTCCTCTCCATTTCTTATATCTTTTTTTTTGCTATATTGACTGCTGGGATTTTTAGTAAAATTTTGAATAGAATTAGTGATAGCTGACATCTTCATCTTGTTACCAATATTAGGTGGGAAGATTTTAAGAGTTTGCAGTTATTACGTTTGCTGTATGGTTTTTGTAGTTACTCCTTATAATATTAAAAATTCTCTTTTATACTCAACATTATATGTCATTAGGAAATTACAAATTAAAACAAAGAAGAATTGGATACCATTACACACCCATAAATGTAATAATCTGAAACATTAAAACATTAAATACAGGTGAGGATGTGGAGCAAGAAGAATTCCAATTCATTGCTAGTGGGAATGCAACATGGTACAATCACTTTGGAAGACAGTTTGACAGTTTCCTACAAAACTAAATATACTTTTACCATCTAATCCAGCAATCGTGCTCCTTGGTATTTAGTCCAAAGAATTAAAAACTTATATCTATATAAAAAACCAGCAAAAGATATTTTAGCAGATTTATTAATTGTCAAAACTTGGAAACAACTAAGATGTCCTTTACTAAGTGAATGGATAAATAAACTGTGGTACATCCAGACAATGGACTGTTATTCGGTGCTAAAAAGAAATGAGCTATCAAGTCATTGCAGACATGGAAGAACCTTAAATGCATATTGCTAAGTGAAATAAACCAATCTGAAAAGGCTACATACTATATGATTCCAACTGTATGACATTCTGGAAAAGGATGGAGACAGTAAAAAGATCAGTGTTTTCCAGGAGTTTACAGGGATGGAGAGAGTAATAGAGCACCGAGGATTTTTTAGGGCGATGAAACTATTCTCTACGATATTATAGTGGTGGATACATGTTACTTTTGTCAAAATCCATGGACTGTTCAACACTAAAGTGAACCTGAGTGGAAACTATGGACTTTAGATGGTAATTCTGTACCAATATATGTTCATCAATTTTAACAAATGTACCAGTCTAATGCTGGATGTTGATGGTGAGGGAGGCGGTGCATGTGTAGGGTCAGGGGTACATGAGAAATCTCTGTACTTTCTGCTCAAGTTTTTTGTGACATAAAACTACTCCAAAAAATAAAGTCTGTTACAAATATGTATGTAAATATAAAGTTAGAAGTCATCTGGTCTGGGTGACAATTTAATGGTAAATTTAAAAATAAACTTTTCAATAGTTAAAAAGTTCCCTCATTTCTTTTTAATCAGATTTAAACGTTTTGTGACTTTTTATCATGAATGGATGATAAATTTTATCAGATGTTTTGTTTTGAGGATGATAAAATCTTTCTCCTTTACTTTTCATTTATTTTGGTTAGCTATAGTAATTTTTTTTTTTTAATGAGAACTAACCTTATGTTCCTGAATAAGCCCCACTTGGTCATAAAATTTAAAAAAAATCTTACTGGATTCAATTTGCTAATATTTTGTTTAGATTTTAAATTTTATATTTATTAATGAAAGTAATTTATAATTTTCCTTTTTTGTAATGTCCCTGTCAGATTTTTCTATTAAGGTTATCCTAAACTGTTAAAATATGTTAAAAAGTGTCACCTCTTTTGTTCTTCTATGGAAGTGTTTGTGTAAATTTGGTACTATTTTATCTTTAACTGTTTGGTAGAATTCACCAGTGAAGTCAGCTTTTCTTTGTAGGTATGTCTTTAATTAAAGATTTAATTAGGTATTTTAATTTATTTATTTATTCGTTTATTCATTTATTTATTTATTTATTTTGCGGTACGCAGACCTCTCATTGTTGTGGCCTCTCCCGTTGCAGAGCACAGGCTCCGGACGCGCAGGCTCAGCGGCCATGGCTCACGGGCCCAGCTGCTCCGCGGCATGTGGGATCTTCCCGGACCAGGGCACAAACCCGTGTCCCCTGCATCGGCAGGTGGACTCTCAACCACTGCGCCACCAGGGAAGCCCAGGTATTTTTAGATACAGAAAATTTTATTTTATTTAACCAAAGCTTGTTATTTTTTAACATTTTATTGAAATATAAGTCACATAACAGAAATCTTACCATTTTAAAGTGGTTTTTGGTATATTCACTATGTTGTGCAACCGTTGCCACTCTCTAATTCCAGAACATTTCCATCAGAGAAGGGAGCATTCTGAAAAAGGATTTAAATGTGTAAATATTTTCTCTAAATAGAAAAATACTGAGCAAAGTCTATGGAGAAGATAATGACAACTCCAGGAAATAAGTTAACACATTCTTTAAGCAGAGCTAGGAAATCAGAGCAATATAGTTAAATGTTTGAGACAATATTGCTAAACAACAAATATGGGTTAATGTATATATTTTGGAGGGTCAAATATATATTGAAGGATATTTGTGCTCTTAAAAGATTCTGAGGAAGAGAACACTCCCACTGTGTAATTAGGGAACCAAATAGAAATATGTATCATGTTTCTGAGTATCTCTGGTCAATGGGTACCTTGGATCAACATTTTATCCCAGAGATGGACAGGAAGTTCTTCCACATATCTGACTGCAATCCCTCTTGCTTTATTTCTTAGCCTGTTGGCTTTTGCCCAGTCGCCTTAAGATTTCTTCTTGCCGTTCCAAGTACAGAAAGTTTTATTTTTTAAAAATTTCTTCCTGTGTCAGGGGATATATGTATACATATAGTTGATTCACTTTGCTGTACAGTAGAAACTAACACAACATTGTAAAGCAACTGTACTGCAATAAAAATGTTTTAAAAATTTCTTCCTGTGTCATTTTTGGAAAGTGTGTTTTCCTGGGGGTTTTCCCATTTCATCCAAATTATCAAATTTACTGACACAAAATAGTTCAGAATATTATTTATATTCTTTGTAGTATCCTAGAATCTAGTTGTAGCATCCCCTTTCAAGTATCTGACTATGATAAATGGTATATTGTCTGTTTCCTTGATCAGTGTTATTAGAGGGTTTAATAATTGTTATCATCTTCTCAAAGAATCAGATATTGGTTTTGTTTATTTTTCTGCATTTTTAAGTTTAGTTTCAACTTTGTTAATATCTGCTTTTATCTTTTGGTTTAACTTGCTGCTCTTTTTTAGAGTTGTATCCTTAGTACATTCATATCAGCCTTCTTTTTAAAAATATACATTGTAAGGCTTTAAATTTTCCTCTAACTATAGCCTTAGCCTCATCCTAAATTCATTCAGTTCAGATAATTTTCTAATTTCCACTGTGATTTCTTTGACCATGAGTAATATACAGTATAAGTACATTGTTTAATTTATAAATAATTGGAGTTCTTATAGCTATTCTTTTTCGCTTTTGATTTCTAGCTTTATACTAGTATTTCTTTCTTCTCTTTCTTAGATTCCAATTATACATTTACTAGATTTTTCCCCATTATCCCATATGTTTGTGTCCCTTTCAGAATTTCCTGTCTTTTCTGTATTTTTTTGTTCTCTATGCTACTGACTTATCTTCTATTTAATTAATTCATTCCTGAGCTGAGTCTAATCTGCTTTTAAATCCATTGATTGAATTCTTATTTTCAGTTATATTTTTCTGGTTCTAGAAATTCCACTAGATTATTTTTATAGATTCCAGTTCTTTGGTGAAAAATCTCTATTTTTGTTATCTATTTTTTGACTAAATCATAGTTATAGAAGAATCCTTGTTTGATAATATTCAGATCACCTATAGGTTTACAGTTACTGTCTTTCTTTTCCCTGTCTCCATCCTATTTCTTAGCAGGCTTGGTTATTTTTGATGGAATGCTGGACATTTTGAATGATAACTTTTATAGTCTCTGAATGTTTTCCTTCTCTAGAGTGCATTCATCCTTTACTCTGGCAGACAGAAAAAGTGCAAGCCATCATCCCAATCCAAACAGGGACAAATTTAATTCAAGGATAATTATCAGTCTTTGTAAGGCTTGGTTGACCTCAAGTTCACATTGACTCCTAGGATGTAGTAATTGGCAACCCAGGGGCTCTACTGGAGTCCTTTCTCATTGTTGAGTCTTGATTTCTTATTTTTGTCTTCTGTACACTGTGAGATTTACAAAAATTCCACTCTGCTTTTTAGTTGTTTTCTTTTTGGTTCTTAGCTTCTTGTCTTGCCCATTTGATCAGCAAATGCCTGGGGTGGGGGAGGATGGGGACTGGGGAGAGGAAAAAGCTGTGCAGAGTGCTGGGCTTACTTTGAGCCTCCCTTGTCCCTGGGAGTTAGCCCTTAATAACCCCAATTGTTACTGCCCCAGCACCATGAGAGAGCCAAAAGCTCTGCTGGCTTCTCTGCTGCTAAACAGTGGATCTCCTACCTCACTGTTTTTTTCTGGCTGTGTTGCTTCTTCGTTGCGGGCTCCAGTAGTTGTGGTGCACAGGCTCAGTAGTTGTGGCTCGCAGGCTCCAGAGCACAGGCTCAGTGGTTGTGGCACACGGGCTTAGTTGCTCCGTGGCTTGTGGGATCTTCCCAGACCAGGGATCGAACCCGTGTTCCCTGCGTTGGCAGGTGGATTCTTAACCACTTCTCCACCGGGGAAGTCCTCGTACCTCACTTCTTACCCTCTCTGAGCAAAGAATTGGCAAGCTCCCTCAGGAGGAAAAGAAGCATGCAGAATATGGGTTTACCTCAGTGAAATATTCTTCTCTCTTGGATTATGGTCCCTCAAATCCTGGTTACCTCATCAGCTATCTGATCTCAGCTAGAAGTGAAAGTCTATGCTTTTTTATTTGATGAACGTAACTTTTGTTTTAGAATGTTGAAAAATACCTAGACATATCATATATCTTGTATGCAATTCTAATGATGTTATTCATGAGTGCATATTCAGAAACACAGATATTGGGGTTTGGCCACTGTAGTAATAATTCACATGCTTTCTGGACATTTCCTAATTGTCAGTCATAAATGGAAGGTAGATAAAGAGCATAATTTCCCCAACCATTTATACAGAAAAACAAGACATAATAAGGTTAACACAGGGATAATTTTATGCTTCTACAGCAACTTGCTATGAAAAAAATTCTAACTTTTATGTTTATTTCCTACAACATTTCTTTGGGAAAGAAGTTAGATAAATTCTAGAATTAGGGTTGAATATTGCTTTGTCGCCAAATTAAACATTAGTAGGGGAGTTTTCTGCCTTGGCATCTGGGTTTTTTCAGTGCTAAATATTTTTTTAAAAACTTTCTGGAAGACATTGTGTCCTGTAGGGAGATTCTTAGGCACAGACGCAGAGCCTGACAACAGATGGTCACAGGAGATCCTTTCTGGTTGTGTCACTTTGGGAAAGTCTCTACCCTCAGTGACCCTCAGTTGTCATCACATGTAGAATGGAGAGGATAAACCCTGTTGTGCTTATCTTGTGGGAGTTGTGTGAAAATTGAAAAAAGAGAGTATGTGTAAATGTAGTTTGGAGACAGGAAACTACTACATAGGTGGGTGACACAGCAGATTTTTTGACTCAGATATTTAAAGCTTCAAGTAGTTTCTGAGCTCTGGATCCTTATTTAGAACTTGTTTATCTCATTACTCCCTATCAAAGTTTATCAGATTATTCTCTAAATGTAAGGGGTAAACCAAAATCTCTTCTAGATCCAAATTTCACAATGAATCCAAGCTAAACAAAGCTCCTTTCTGCTGTCTTGTTGCTCTTGAGGCCCCCTGATTACAATGAACAGTCCCCATCTGTAATCCTTTTAACCCCTCCTTAGCCTTATTTTACATCCCTGTGTGTCTCTGCCAGCCAAATAGTTTATTTTCCTCCTCCTGTTTGGATTAAGGGGGTTAAGCTGCATGGACTTTTTTGGAACCCAGTTAAGACACTCTTTTCAGCCCCAGCCATTAGTGCTCAATTTTATTTGCATGATGAAGCCTTTCCCTACTGCTCCCCGCAACTGAAAGAGCACACACACAGCACTGGGAGCACCCGTTGGCATTCCTATCACCTACTCTGTGTTTTTTTTTTTTCTTCTTGTCTAAGCATGACTTTGCTTATACAAGGCTAGCTTTTTCCGCCTGTTCCCTAGATGATTTTGGCCCATTTTCAACTCTCATTCTTTCTGTGGCATTGGGAGTAGTTAGTCATTTGTGCATCAGTGAGAAGACGGATTTAGTGAATAGGAAGACCACAGACTTTCCTCTTTGGTCCTTCCTTCCTTGACAAAGTAAATCCCGCTGAAAAACAGCATTAATAGAGCATGACGGTTTGAAGAATAGATACCTAACTGTTGACATTTCTGTTGTCAAGCTAGGTATTATGCTGTGATAAAGAAAAGACACATTTTTTAAAAAGACAATCTCCATGGCATTAGGTTTATTAGTGCAATATCATTGTCATTGCCCTCGACTCCCCAATACACTTAAGGGCCTATCAATATTTCCATTAAAAAAATCCCATTTGCTGTCATTTAAAAGTAGCGTGGCTATGTCAGATCATTTAAACTGAAATTATAGATCAATTATTTCTGGTTTATTATTGAATGTCAGGGGTGGTTAAATTCACTGAATTGGTAGGGGTTGAATAGTCTCTGTTCTGGAGGAAAACGGTCAGTGTAAAGACAGGATATTGTGCAGGTCCTAGGGAGAAGATGAGACAGTCAACTCACCTTAACATGAATCACTGTTAGTTATCCATGTGTATCAATGAAAGAATAGATTTACTTCTTCATGATTGACCTAAAATAACCTTAGTTCTTCGTTTGAGAGATATGAGACCTAATTGCTAGCTAGATACAATAAAAAAGGGTCACCACCCTCTGACCTCCAGAAAGACACAGCATTATACTGTGTTAGGTACTAAGCACAATAACCCAACAAGTTAGGGCTATAATATCTTAGAGATGAGGAAACTAGGATTTATAGAGGTTAAAAAACCTTCCAAGTTAAGTAGCTAATGGATTGCTAAATTTAGGGCTCTTTGACTGCAAAAACCCTTAATTTTCTTGTGTACCACTGACACAGTGAAATCTACTACTTATCAGGCCATAGTTTTCTAACTTGTTTGACAATGGGGAAAAATCTGTCCATGTTGAGAGCTGCTTTCTGTTTGTTTTTGAAACTGCCATTATTGTGTGGAATTTGCCTTATCTTTTTAAAGAGTCCATAGTTGGATCCTGGTTGGCAAAATTTGAAGCTGGCCAAGGTTTTTAAAATCTCATTCACTCATCCATTTGCTTGAAACACTTTATTTAGTCCCCCCAGTAATGTATGCAAGTGTCCCTTTCCTCACGTCCAACCTAAAATAGGTGTTACTGCTTTTTCATATTTTTGTCAGTCTGATTCTTGCACAGTGATGTCTCTTGTTAAAACATTTCTGTCACCACTAGTGAATTTCAGTACCTTTTCAGCACACAGTCATCCCTTGGTGTCTGCTGGAGATTGATTCCCGGACCCCTGCAGATACCAACATCAGGATGTTCAAGTCCCTTATATAAAATAGTATGGTACTGTTGGCCCTCCATTTCTGCAGGTTCTGCATCTGCAGGTTCAACGAACCAAAAGAATCTCTTTTCTTTCAATTGTATTTTAATTCAAAAATTATTGAAAAATAGATTGGGCTCTTTGGACATATGCTACTCAAGCACAGAATATGCAGGGTGTCACTAAATCTTACCATACTTTAAGAGAAAAATTATCTGGAGATCCTTGTAGATCTTTCCCTAACATGTCAAAAAGTTAATCTGAGCATTGAGACAAGTCTTTTTTCCTTTCTAAACACCACAAGAGGGAATTGCTATAGTGTCTCCTCTATGGATTTTAAAAGTTTCTTGTGGTATATGTACAGGAATTATAGCTTAAGCGTCAACTATGATAAAACTAGCAGAATGTCTATTCAAGTCAATAATATTACTTTTATAACATTTTCACTTCACAGTGATACAATTTGAAGCCAATTGAATGGAATTGAAATAAGTATTTTTTTCCCATTGAAAAGCATATGTTTCTTCATTGAAGACTATTTTCTTGCTAAATTGGATGTTTTACCTTTGAGTTATTGAAATGTTTTGCTTTTTATCTTATAAATAAAAGAAAATCTTTTAGTATTTCCAACACAAAATTTTCTCTTGCTTCTTAAAAAATGGAATCTTCAAGCTGAAAGAAAATAGGGTTAATTTCAGAGACTATTATTGAAGATAGATAGATGGTTTATCCATAGGTGTATTATATACAGTTTGCTACCATTGTATTTGAAGGCCTTATATAAGAAGTATTTTGTGCTTTTAACACCAGACACTGATACTGAGTATCTACTGGAAAGGTGCTTGCTCTTTTTCTTGTTTCAAGATTAAATGCTTGGGGGACTTGATTTTCTTCATGCAGATTTTGTAGTTCCTCAGAAAATAAATATTCAATTTAAAATTTTTCCATCACATCTCTTTTTACCTACTTTAGGGAGTTTATGGACTCTCTGAAAAACAATAAACTGCCCAAAACAAAATCAAAAACAAAATAAAATAAAAGATATCTGATATACTGAGTGTCTGCTATTTCCCAGGTACTGTCCTAACCATTTCACATGGATTATCCCATTTAATCCTCACGTGGGATATGGGTACTCAATTTATCATAATTTTATAGGCCACTCAGGCCTTAGGGAGGTTAAATAACATGCTCAACGTCAACAGAAAGTGTTAGTCCTCTATATTTTTTTTATTCATACATAATATACTCAGGGCAGATTTTAATGTAAACAATCGTTAATTTAAATATTTACCAAATTATATTCTTGATACCTTTGCTTGCTGTTTGGCTGATCACTATTGATTTCACCTTAATATTGAGACTGCAAAAAAGCTTATGCTAGGAGAAAAACCCAAAGCCTGCACTTCCAATTACCTTTATACTGGGGATTAAGTTTTAACATATACATTTTTCAGGAACACAAATATTCAATCTTTACACTTATGATATTCATAAGTCTACAAATCCAGGCATAATAACCTGCAAGGAATTCATCGTAATTGCTGAAAGCAGACTCATGAGTGAGAACCTCACTACTAGATCTTCTGCAAGGGAATACTCCCTCCCTCCTCTCCCTATTCCTCTAGGACTCGATGTGATGTATGGTCTTCTAGTCCCACAGGGACTGAAAGACAGAGTGATGGAAATCAGTTTATTAAATATTAGTTTTTCCTTAATTTTATGAAATGTAATATATATGCAGAAAAATGCAAAAAATAGAAATGCAAAAATTAATAATTACAAAGCAATAGCTGTGTAACAAACACCATGGACAAAAAATAGAATGATGCTAGCTTTTCAGAATCCCTTCTAGAGTATAACCTCCCCATCTCCCCAGAGGTAATCATTATCCTGATTTGGTGATAATTGATTCCTTTCTTTTCTCTTTAGTTTTATCACCTATGCATGCATCATTAATGTTTGGTTTGGTTTAGCCTCTTTTTGAGACTTATGTAAATGGAATCGTACACTATGAATTCTTACTTGAATGAAGGTTGCTTCTTTCCCTCAACATTAAGTTTGTAAGATTCATCTGTGTTGTGTGTGTGTAGGTGAATTTTATTCATAATTAGTGCAATATAGAATTCCATTGCATGTATATGCCACAATTTGTCCATTTGTGCTGGACTGTGATGTGCTGATTTGGGTAAGCCATAAACTATATTTTCTAGAATTCCCTTCCTCATGGGGTTTTGAGTTGGAGTTGGCCAAAAGGATAACATGTGTGATACTTGCAAGGCAGAAATAAAGCAGCAACCATTATCCTTTAAAAGTCTTTATGGTGATGAAGATATGGTGACAGACAGACACAGAGATGCCCAGCGGATCCTAGCTTGTTCATACTCTTCTCTTTGTCCATTTCATCTTGACTGTTGGTTCTGTTGACCAACAGAACCTCCATATCCCCTTGGCTCTGGGCCCAGAGAGGCGGTAGCTACCTAGAAGCAGCAACTTGCTAGAGACACCTCCATGAGCTTTTCCCTTCCTCCCTCCACTTCAGTTTGGCTTTTAAGATTGCTTAGTTAGCAACTCCTTCTGTGATCCTCCAACTCCCCCTTCTGGACCTTTATTTCTCTAGCTTGTCCCACAATAGTAAAAGGTTGAATTCCTACAATAAATCCCTTTTCCCAGTCAGACTTCCCTGACTGATGCATCATTCAACATTTGATGGTCATTTGGGTTGTTTCCAGTTTGAGGCTATTAGGAACAATGTTGATTCTTGTAGTTGTATCCTGAACAACTTTTATCTAGGCAAGGGTGGATCCAGTATTTTTGAAGCCTTAAGCTCATACAGTTTAGGGGCTTGCTTTAAAACATATATTGATAGACACACACACACACACACACACACACACACAAATTAAGTACCAAGACCTGTAGGGGATCCATGCCAGTGAGAGGCCTTTGATTCACTTCATGGTAAATCTGCTATGTCTCTAGGGTATATAATCAGGAGTTGAAATGTTCAATTCTAGGATATGCAAATATTTACCTTTAGTAGATAATGCCAAATAGTATTCCAATTTGCACTAATTTGCACTCCTACTTACAGTGTATGAGTTTATGTTTTTCCACATTCTTGTTAACATTTGGTCTGTCAGAATTCTAAATGTTTGCTCATCTGATAGGTGTGTTTGGTATTTCCTTGTGGTAGGTCACTGATTACAAATAAGGCTGAGCAACTTTTCATATTGCCTTAGCTTATGTTCTCCAGAAAGCAGAGCTTGTGGTAAAGACTTCTGTGCTATTGCTTTAATAGAGGGTGTAATCCAAGGGAGCAGTATGGAGGGTACTTACTGGGAGTGAGGCAGAGAAGGAGAAATGGCTAATGCAAGGATGTGTTTTCAACTACCCACTTCTCTTTTCAAATTCGAATGATTGTCAGTCTCAGGGAACTACCTTTTGAGAAGCTGCATAAAGGATTGTTTCTCATGACAATCTGCTGGTAATAGAGTGCGAAGGAAGAAAGACAGGAAGAAGGGAGAATTCATTCATTGGCTCCTATCTTCTACTAGTCAACGATTGATCAATCCCATGGGACATTAATTCACTTATGACTCTGCAGGCATGGGTGTTAAGTGGTTCTAACTGTCAACCAAGAAGTCTCTGGGGAAAGAGGTGAGAGGTTCTTGGCATGGGTGTGCAGCTACGTGCTCTTGGGTTGTATCTGGCTGAAGTTGGTCACAACCGCTCAGAGTTGGCTGGGGCTGGAACAAGTTTCTAGAGGCCATGGAGACAGTTTTAAGGCCAAGAAGATCTGACATGGTACATATGAAGTACACATACGTTTGCTGGTCATCTGGATTTCTTCTTTTGTGGAATATCCGTTCTGTTTTTTTTTTTTTTAACATCTTTATTGGAGTATAATTGCTTTACATTGTTGTGTTAGTTGCTGCTGTATAACAAGGTGAATCAGCTATACGTATAAATATATCCCCATATCTCCTCCCTCCCATCCTCCCTATCCTACCCCTCTAGGTGGTCACAGAGCACCGAGCTGATCTCCCTGTGCTATGTGGCTGCTTCCCACTAGCTATCTGTTTTACGTTTGGTAGTGTATATGTCCATGCCACTCTCTCACTTCGTCCCAGCTTACCCCTCCCCATGTCCTCAAGTCCATTCTCTACGTCTGCGTCTTTATTCCTGTCCTGCCTCTAGGTTCATCACAACCATTTGTTTTCTTTTTTAGATTCCATATATATGTGTTAGTATATGGTATTTGTTTTTCTCTTTCTGACTTACTTCATTCTGTATGACAGTCTCTAGTTCCATCCACCTCACTACAAATAACTCAATTTCGTTTCTTTTTATGGCTGAGTAATATTCCATTGTATATATGTGCCACATCTTTTTTATCCATTAATCTGTTGATGGACACATAGGTTGCTTCCATGTCCTGGCTGTTGTAAATAGAGCTGCAGTGAACATTGTGGTACGTGACTCTTTCTGAATTATGGTTTTCTCAGGGTATATGCCCAGTAGTGGGATTGCTGGGTCATATGGTAGTTCTATTTTTAGTTTTTTAAGGAACCTCCATACTGTTTTCCATAGTGGCTGTATCAATTTACATTCCCACCAGCAGTGCAAGAGGGTTCCCTTTTCTCCACACCCTCTCCAGCATTTATTGCTTGTAGATTTTTTGATGATGGCCATTCTGACCAGTGTGAGGTGATACCTCATTGTAGTTTTGATTTTCATTTCTCTAATAATTAGTGATGTTGAGCATCCTTTCATGTGTTTGTTGGCCATCTGTGTATCTTCTTTGGAGAAGTGTCTATTTAGGTCTTCTGCCCATTTTTGGATTGGGTTGTTTGTTTTTTTGATATTAAGCTGCATGAGCTGCTTATATATTTTGGAGATTAATCCTTTGTCAGTTGCTTCATTTGCAAATATTTTCTCCTGTTCTGAGGGATGTCTTTTCATCTTGTTTATGGTTTCCTTTGCTGTGCAAAAGTTTTTAAGTTTCATTAGGTCCCATTTGTTTATTTTTGTTTTTATTTCCATTACTCTAGGAGATGGATCAAAAAGGATCTTGCTGTGATGTATGTCATAGAGTGTTCTGCCTATGTTTTGCTCTAAGAGTTTTATAGTGTCTGGCCTTACATTTAGGTCTTTAATCCATTTTGAGTTTATTTTTGTGTATGGTGTTAGGGAGTGTTCTAATTTCATTCTTTTACATGTAGCTGTCCAGTTTCCCCAGCACCACTTATTGAAGTGGATGTTTTTCTCCATTGTATATTCTTGCCTCCTTTATCAAAAATAAGGTGACCATATGTGTGTCGGTTTATCTCTGGGCTTTCATTCCTGTTCCATTGATCTATATTTCTGGTTTTGTGCCAGTACCATACTGTTTTGATTACTGTAGCTTTGTAGTATAGTCTGAAGTCCGGGAGCCTGATTCCTCCAGCTCCGTTTTTCTTTCTCAAGATTGCTTTGGCTATTCGGGGTCTTTTGTGTTTCCATACAAATTGTGAAATTTTTTGTTCTAGTTCTGTGAAAAATGCCATTGGTAGTTTGCTAGGGATTGGATTGAATCTGTAGATTGCTTTGGGTAGTATAGTCATTTTCACAATGTTGATTCTTCCAAGCCAAGAACGTTGTTTATCTCTCCATCTGTTTGTATCATCTTTTGTTTCTTTCATCAGTGTCTTAAAAGTTTTCTGCTTACAGGTCTTTTCTCTCCTTAGGTAGGTTTATTCCTAGGTATTTTATTCTTTTTGTTGCAGTGGTAAATGGGAGTGTTACCTTAATTTCTCTTTCAGATTTTTCATTATTAGTGTATAGTAAAGCAAGAGATTTCTGTGCATTAATTTTGTATCCTGCTACTTTACCAAATTCATTGATTAGCTCTAGTAGTTTTCTGGTAGCATCTGTGGGATTCTCTATGTATAGTATCATGTCATGTGCAAACAGTGACAGCTTTACTTCTTCTTTTCTGATTTGGATTCCTTTTATTTCTTTTTCTTCTCTGAATGCTGTGGCTAAAACTTCCAAAACTATGTTGAATAACAGTCGTGTGAGTGGGCAACCTTGTCTTGTTCCTTATCTTAGTGGAAATAGTTTCAGTTTTTCACCATTGAGAATGATGTTGGCTGGGTTTGTCATATACGTTTTTCTTTTTCTTTTTTTGGCCTATATTTCTGTTGGATTATCTGTCTTACTTATTTGTAGAAATTCTTTATATATTCCAGACCCTAGTCTTTGATGTAGATGCTGTGCAAATAACTTTTCCTAATCTCTGGGGTGTTTTTAATATTTTATGGTGTTTTTCATGAAGAAAAAAACCCTGAATTTTAATATACTCATTATTCAATCATTTCCTTTTAGGTTAGTAGTTTTTAAATTGAAGTTTGATTGATTTACAATATTATATTTTTCAGGTATACAACATAGTGATTCAATATTTTATAGATTGTACTCCATCTAACATTATTTATTACAAAACACTGGCTATATTTCCCTGTCCTATACTATGTATCCTTGTTGCTTATTTGTTTTGTACACAGTAGTTTGTATTTCTTAATCACATATCCCATGTTGCCCCTCTCCCCCACCCTTTCCCAACTAGTAATCACTAGTTTTTTCTCTATAGCTGTGAGCCTGTTTAAGTTTTGTTATATACACTTGTTTGTTTGTTTTTTAGATTCCACATATAAGTGATAACATATAGTATTTGTCTTTCTTTGTCTGACTTATTTCACTAAGCATAATGCTCTCTAGTTCTGTCCATGCTGCTGCAAATGTCAGAATTTCATTCTTTTTTATGGCTGAGTGATATTCCATTGTATGTATGTATATGTATATACATGTACACATACATACATCTTCTTTCTCCATTCATCTGTTGATGGACACTTAAGTTGCTTCCATATCTTGCATATTGTAGATAATGCTGCTTAGACATTGAGGTGCATGTATCTTTTTGAATTAGTGTTTTCATTTTCTTTGGATATATACCCAGAAGTAGAATTGAGGGATCATATGATACTTCTTTTTTTAGTTTTTTGAGAAATCTCCATACTGTTTTCCACAGTGGCTGCACTAATTTACATTTCCACCAACAGGGTACAAGAGTTCTCTTATCTCTACATCCTCACCAATGTTTGTAATTTGTAGACCTTTGGTGATAACCATCCTGACAGGTGTGAGGTGATATCTCGTTCTTGTTTTGATTTGCATTTCTCTAATAATTAGCAATGTTGAGCATCTTTTCAAGTGCCTGTTAGCCATCTGTATGTCTTCTTTGGAAAAATGTCTATTTAGGTCTTCTGTCCATTTTTTAATCTGTCCAGTTTTTTGGTATTGAGCTGATTATATATTTTGAATAGTAACCCCTTATTGGTCATATTATTTGCAAATATTTTCTCCCATTCAATAGGTTGTCTTTTTGTTTTGTCAGTGGTTTCTTTTGCTGTGCCAAAGCTTTTCAGTTTAATTAGGCCCCATTTATTTTTTTTTGCTTTTTTTTCTTTTACCTTAGGAGACAGATCCAAAAAGAAATATTGCTACTATTTGTGTCAAAGAGTGTTTTGCCTATGCTCTCTTCTAGGTTTATGGTTTCAGGTCTTACATTTAGGTCTTTAATCCGTTTTGAGTTTATTTCTTTATATGCTGTGAGGAAATGTTCTAATCTCATTGTTTTACATGTGGTTGTCCAGTGTTGCCAGCACCACTTGTTGAAGAGACTGTCTTTTCTCCATTATATACTCTTGCCTCCTTTGTTGTAGATTGATTGACCATAGGTGCATGGGCTTATTTCTGGGCTCTCTACCCTGTTCCATTGATCTATGTGTCTGTTTTTGTGCCAGTATTAGGTTACTGCTTTTTGGTGTCTTATTTGAGAAATCCCTCCCAAACTCTGAGGATATAAAGATATTTATATTACTTTCTAAGGGCTTTAGAGTTTTTTTGTTCACAATTAGAATTGATTTTTGTGTTCACTGTGAAGTATGAATCCCCATATGTATATCCCATGTTACCAGCATATTTTATTTAAAAGAGAAAGTTCTTTCATAATGCTCTGAAATATCATCTCAGTTATAAATCAAGTCCATATGCATATATAGGGCTGTTTTTTGGTTCTATTTTAGGCAATTTTTTTAGTCAACAATATGTTGATTACTATATTTTAAAATAACTCATCATATCTGGTGTAGCATGTCTTCTCATCTTGTACTATATCTTCCAGAGCAGTTTGGCTATTTTACCCATGAATTTCCATTTAAATATTAGAATCAGATTGTTACTTTACACAAGAAGCCTGTTGGGATTTTTATTGGGATTCCTTAGAGTTTATTAGTTAATTTGGGAGAATTAATAAATTTATAATAGAGTCTTTTAATACATAAATACTGAGTATCTCTCCATTCATTTAAGTCTTCATCAATGTTTCTCAGTATACTTTATTTTCCTCTCTCCTAAGGGGAAAGAGAAATTCTTGGAATCTTTTGTTATATTTGTTCCTAGCTATTTCATATATTTGATACTATTTTAAATTGTATTTAAAATTTTACTTCATATTCTGTTTTTTTCCTGATATATAATTGATTTTTAAAATATTGACCCTATATCATGACAACTTGTTAAAGTCTGTAACAAATGCTAAAATATATATGCATAGTTTTTTGGGTTTACACAATTATATCATCTGCAAATAATAACTCCCCCCACACCGCTTATTGTGCTAGGTAAGACTTCCAGACCAGTGCTGAAAAGAAAAGATGTGGAATTTTATCACCTGCTTTTTCCATATCTATTGATATGGTCATATCATTATTTTCCTTTAATCTATTAATATGATAAAGTACATTAATTGATTTTCTAACATTAAAGCACCCTAACATTCCTTAGATGAATTTACCTTAGCCATGATGTATTATCCTTTTTATATATTGCTATACTCAGTTTGCTTTAATTTATTTTGGAATTATGAATCTAGGTTCATGACTGAGGTCTTTTAAGTTTTCCTTTCTTGTATACTCTTTGTCAGGTTTTGGCATCAAGGCTGTATTAATCTCTTAAAATGAGTTAGAGAATGGTTCTTTTTTACCTCTTCTGTGGAATAATTTGCAAAAATTTAGAATAATTTTTTTTTTCCTTGAATGTTTGGTATATCTAGATAGTGAAGCCATTTAGATTTGGAATTTTATTTGCAGGAAGGTTATTTTGATTCAATCCTTTTATGAATATAGGTCAGTATAACATTTTATATCTTTAACATTAGATAGGGTATAAGCATAGGCCAACCAGAGTGGACACCTGACTGATCAATGGATGACAGCTGTAGATAAATGATATGACTTTATTAGTGCTTTCAAGATGAATAGCAGACTATTCAGGATTTCTGTTTCTTTTTGTGTAAGTTTTTGTAAATTATATTTTTCTAGTTACCTGTCCATTTTGTTTAAACTTTCAAGTTGATTGACAAAAAGTTACCCATAACTACTTTACTTATATCAATTTTAAGAACAGGCAAATATTGACCATATTTGAAGAGGTATGTGTTGTCCTGATGGTTCTAAAAAGTAAAATCCCTGTAGTGAAAATCCATTGCTTAAAGAACATGATAGAAAGCCCAGAGATAAACCCACGCACCTATGGTCAACTAATCTATGACAAAGGAGGCAAGAATATACAATGGAGAAAAGACAATCTCTTCAATAAGTGGTGCTGGGAAAACTGGACAGCTACATGTAAAAGAATGAAATTAGAACACTCCCTAACACCATACACAAAAATAAACTCAAAATGGATTAGAGACCTAAATCTAAGACTGGACAGTATTAAACTCTTAGAGGAAAACATAGGAAGAACACACTTTGACATAAATCACAGCAAGATCTTTTTTGATCCACCTCCTAGAGTAATGGAAATAAAAATAAAAATAAACAAATGGGACCTAATGAAACTTAAAAGTTTTTGCACAGCAAAGGAAACTACAAACAAGACGAAAAGACAACCCTCAGAATGGGAGAAAATATTTGTAAACAAATCAGCGGACAAAGGGTTAATCTCCAAAATATATAAACAGCTCATGCAGCTCAATATTAAAGAAACAAACAACCCAATCCAAAAATGGGCAGAAGATCTAAATAGACACTTCTCCAAAGAAGACATACAGATGGCCAAGAAGCACATGAAAAGCTGTTCAATGTCACAAATTATTAGAGAAATGCAAACCAAAACTACAATGAGGTATCACCTCACACCAGTTAGAATGGGCATCATCAGAAAATCTACAAACAACAAATGCTGGAGAGGGTGTGGAGAAAAGGGAGGGAACCGTCTTGCACTGTTGGTGGGAATGTAAATTGATACAGCCACTATGGAGAACAGTATAGCGATTCCTTAAAAAACTAAAAATAGAACTACCATACAACCCAGCAATCCCACTACTGGGCATATACCCAGAGAAAACCATAATTCT